>NC_092874.1:1727554-2327554 GCF_028372415.1 Notamacropus eugenii
CCCACCTCTTCATGCAGCACATGAGGGCTCTAGATGTGGAGGCTCCCCTGTTTCTGATGGAAAAGAGTTTGTTATAAACCTCTTGGCAGATGCTCCTCACCTTGCTTTGTTTTCTGTCCTTTCATCTCCAGCTTAAATGTCCTTTGACTAACTCTGCTTAGTGGAGTTCCTTGCCCAGACTTCTTTATACATGTTTGTCTCCACTTGACACGCACTAGCTGTGTGACCTTGGGCAAGTCACTTAACCCCAATTGCCTCATCCTGGGTCATATCCAGTCATCCTGATGAATATCTGGTCACTGGATTCAGATGGCTCTGGAGAAGTGAGGCTGGTGACCTGCACAGCCCTCCCTCACTCACAACAAAGTCAAGTGTAAGTCATGTCATCATTTCTCTGATGGCATGGTCTTCTTTGGCATCAAAGGACAAGCACAGCACATCATAAGCACAATACAAGGTTACCCAATCTCCCTCAAAATGAAGTTTCTTGTTGCCTTCGGATGAATGATAAAACCAGCTTATCTAGCACCGTGCTTTGCCTCTTCAGGGAGAGCCTGGGAGTTGGACTTTCCTTTAGCTGTGACTTTTTCCTGTCTTCTGATTTCATTTGAAGGGAGAAAACCAAGACTGCTGGCATTCAGTTCTTGCAGGACAATGTTAGCCATGGGACAAGAATCATGTAATCAGAGTAGCAATTGCTCCGTTAATAGTAACAGATGGCATGAAAACTGAAGTCTTTATCACCCCTCATTGCCATGTTCTACTCCTAACACCACCAGGGCAGAAATGGAAGGGGCTGTGTGGGACAGGGGAGCATGTTGGCTTTGTCTTTGTTTCACAGATGCACAGCCAAGAGGCAAGCCAATCGTTGGGCAGGTGATGCATTTTGCCGAGCTCTCTGGATTCAGTGAGGCTGGTTCTGCCTTAAAGATGCATCATTTCTGCTGGTGCTGTACTCAAAGCCTTTCTAACATGAAGGATCCTGCCAGAGCTTGTACTCAGACCCCTACGCTCCCTGAGGCCTCTGAGTGGGATGTCTGTGGGGATCACCTCCAACCACGTCCATCTCTCCTGGTCAGAATCACATGGTCAGTCGCCTCAATGGTATTCTCAAGAAGAAAGAGTTTGAGTGGACACTCAATGCCAGTGAACATTGATTTGGGCACTGGAAAAGATCATAATAATTCCTATTTCTGTCTTACATTAAGGTGTAGAGAGTGCTCTTCTTATGATGGCCTTGGAGGTAAGCAGTCTTTCTGGTGCCATCCCTTTTTATAAATGGGAAAACTAAGGTCAAGAAAGATTATGTCAAAGGCAAGTAGGTGACCTGGTGAGCACCAGCCCTGGAGTCAGGAGGACCTGAGTTCAAACTTGGCCTCTGACACTTACTAGCTATGTGACCGTGGGCAAGTCACTTAACCCCAATTGCCTTGCCCTCCCCCTCCAAAATTTTTTTAAAAAATTTAAAAAAGGTTATTTGTCTTAGTAATGTTGGCAAACCTAAAAGTGCTATCCAAATGCTCATCATTATCATTGTTATACCTAGCATTTAGATAGAGCTTTAAAATTTGCAAATCACTTTCTGAATAATACACTCGATCCTCATAACAACTCTGGGAATTAGATGTTCTTTTCATCCACATTTCACAGAGGAGGAAACTGAAGCAGCAGACAGAGGTTAAGGGACTTGCCCAGGGTCATCAAGCTAACAAGTGTCTGATGCTGGATTTGAACCTGAATCTTCCTGACTCTAGCCCTGTATTCTGTTCACTGCGGCCCCTAGCTTGCCCAGATCACACAGCCAGTGAGTGTTCAAGGTGTCTGGTCTCTGGGTCAAGCACGCCCACCACCATACCACCTCATACATGACTTATGGGAATGCATGACTTGCACATCAGAGAGCCAAGTCAACAAAGAGGAGCCGTCAGGACCAAGCAGAGGGCTCTCTGGCAGGTGCTGGGTGTGCTCAGTTGAGCAAAGGGCACTAGGCAGTGCCAGCAGGCTCTGACCCAGAGGGCCTCCTGTGTTGCCATGCAATATTACAGGCAGCATCAGCTGAGGGGTGCCCACAGGTGCCCATGTGCCACTCTGAACAACTCCTGGGGCTGCCTCACTTGGGGGTCAGCACAGCCCTGAGTCGGGCTCCCTACCACAGAACACTCTTCTTGGGTCCTGACTGCCACTCTACCTTGACATGGCTCCCAGCTGTGCAAGCCTGGGGATGCAGAGAAGACTGACATGTTGACAGAGGACCGCAGCAGCCACGTAGCTGCTGACTGCCTAGCAAAGATAGCACAGCGGGGGCAGAGGACAATCAGCGCTCCTTTGTCATCTGTCACACAAGAAGATGCTTGTTCCGAGCTGGGAGGGAAAGTTTGGTTCGTTGTTCTGTGCGGAGGAGTTTGTGTGAACCGTCTGAAGCCCAGCGCAAGGACAGACTGAGCCTTGATCTAGTTTATGGTGAGAGAACGCGTTACCTCCCCAGAGGTTGTGAACAAGCCCATTATAGCATTAAGATGTTGGATGGTGTGTCCCCCGCTGGAAGGTGGGTGTGTCTGCTTGGGCTGTCTATCCGGGATTCTGGAGAGGTCCTGAGAGATGGCTCTGGGACCTCCCCCATTCCTTCCTAAGAGAGGAGATGATTCCTGACCTGAGGGGCGCAAGGGAAGTGCCGTGGAACCTGGGTGCTCTTATCTCCAGCCTCTGAAAGGGCTACAGGACCCCACCCCCAATACTGCTGGTCCCGGGTACAGATCTGGTTCAACAAAAGTTGCATCTCTGGTGGCTAGCCCTTAGTTTTGAGGGGGAAAGGGTGCCCCAAGCCAAGAGAGATCAAGGTCCTCAAAACCAGAGAGGAGAATGTAGGGGTGGGGTAGGAGAGCAATTGAGTCAGCCAAGAGGTCAAAAAAGTATGAAGACCAAGGAAAGACAATTAGATTTGGCAATTTGGAAATCGTTGGTGACCTTGGAGAGACTGAGAGGGAAGGAAATGGGCACATGAGTGCAGAAGGTGGGGAACCTGCAGCCTCAAGGCCACATGTGGCCTTCTAGGGCTTGGGTGTGGTCTTTGGACTGAGTCCAAGTTTGGACAGAACAAATCCTTTAAAAAAACAATTAATTTGTTTATTTTTAGTTTTCAACATTCACTTCCATCCGATTTCAAGTTTTAAATTTTCTCTCCCTCTCTCCTTCCCCTTCCCCTCCCAAGACGGCATGCAATCTGATAGAGGCTCTACTAATCCATTCATATTGAACGCTTTCACATGAGTCATATTGTAAAGAAGAATTAGAACCAACTGGAGGAACCATGAAAAAAAAAGAAACTAAATGAAACCACAACAAAAAGAGAGTCAATAACATGCTTTGCTCTGCTTTCAGACTCCAGCGCTCTTCCTCGTGACGTGGACGGCATTTTCCATTGGGAGTCTTGGAGCTGAATTAGATCTTGAGATCCTTTGCTGAGAAAAGCAAAGTCTATCAGTCAGTCACAGCACGATGTTACCCTGGTTCTGCTCACTTCACCCAGAATCAGTTCATGGAAGTCTTTCCAGGTTTTCCTGGAACCGTTCTGCTCATCATTTCTCACAGCATGGTAGCATTCCATTACATTCCTATACCACAGTCTGTTCAGTGATTCCCCAACTAATGGGCATCACCTCAACTTCCAGTTCTTGGCCACCACAACAAGAGCTGCTATAAATATTTTTGTACATGTGAGTCCCTTCCCCATTTTTATTGGATACAGACCTAGAAATGGTATGGCTGGATTAAAGGGTATGAACAGTTTTATGCCCTTTTGGCATAGTTCCAAATTGCTGTCTAGAATGATTGGATCAGTTCACAACTCCACCAACAATGCATTAGTTGAACAAATCCTTTTATTAAGGGAATTTGTTCTGTGAAGTTTGGATTCAGTCAAAGGGCCTCACTTGAGGACCTAGAGGACCACATGAAGCCTTGAGGTCGAAGGTTCCCCATCCCAGGAGTAGAAGCTGTATCTAGGAGTGTGACTGAGAAAGGAAGGAACCTTAGCTGAAGGGGAAGGTAGTTAGGTTCAATAAGGGATTTTTTAAGGATGGAGGGGACTTGGGCTTCTTTGTGGCCAGTAGGGAAGGAGCCAGTAAAGAAGAAAAGGTCACTTCTTTTTCTTGAATTTGGTAATTCTGTGAATATGCTAGGAACATGCCAGAAATAGAACAAGGGAAAACCACAGCTGAGTTCTTGTTTTCTGGTTCCAGATCAATGTTAGTCTTGGTTTCCCAGCCCCAGAACTTGTGTCCTTCCTCTTACCTTGGCTGCCTTTCACCCTGACCTGGTCCTATGACCTCCTCCTGCCTACACATGTCCTTGGTCACGGTACAGCTCACTCGAGGCAGCTTGCCCCACCCCTCCCCTGTGCCCCCCCCATCTTTGTCCTGGTACATTGGGTCCCTGCTCCTTATACCAGGGTGGTGAGACAGCTGAAAATGAACACTCTAGCCCTGATGAGCAAAACCCAAGAGGGCAGCCAGGCCACAAGCCTTCCACAGGGACCATCATAATGCAGCCCTCAGCAACATGGCTCGCATATCCTCACCTCATTTCTTGGTGGATTCCAATCAAACCCCAGTCACATCCAAATGCTCCCCCAAAGCTATATGCTCTGTCCTTTGGGAGGGTCCCCAGGTGCAATTCTTTGAATCCCTTCACAGAACGAACAGCAGAATTTCAAAGAGCAGCCTCAGATTTTTCCTTCTTGTGACAAATTCTGATGTGTTGTGTTAACCTGTTAACCTGGGTTTGACTACTCTCATGAGTCAGGTCAGCCCCATGGCTTGGGGAATCCTGAGCCATCTCAGTTTCTCCAGCAGAATTTCTACGGAACAAAGAGATCTCCACCATCCCAACCTCCTCCACCCTCATCAAGGGCACAGAAGAGCCTGAGCTGGCAAAACACAAGGGCCCTGTTCCAGGACACATGCCATTGCAGGGTTAGCTCACTCTAAGCCAAAGGACTGAAATGGGATCCAATCTGTGGCTGTGCCAGGGGGTACAAGGCCTTGTATTCTCACCTCTTCCTTGATGTGCTCCTGAGCTTCCTGTCCCATCTGGTACCTGGGCCTCTCTGCTCTCCTCTAACACCCCCTCATCTCTTTCCAATATGTACAATGTGAGGTAGGGACTCACATGGACTATCCGCTTGCTAAGTGTCAAGGACAGACATTAGGATGGAGCTGCTGCCTTGGAGGCCATCAGGGAGTGCCCAAGGCACCCTCAGGACACCTCATGGGGCCTACACACAAGGACCAGGTGTGTGTCCAAGGAAGGGGACCTTTTGGGGGGACTAACATGGCCTCAAACCAGAGGGCCAGAGTACAACCTTCTCTGCTCCTCTGGGTCAGTTTCCCTGGGGCTGTTGCCTCTTGGCCACAGGCTCTCTTGACCTCACTGACCAGCTGGGATCACTTCCTGGATTCTGGCTGGAGTTCTCACTGATCTGGTAGTCACTGAGGCCTCTGGGCCCCAGGTGTCTGGACCACGGGCCACAGACTCCAGGAGGTGTGAGGAGGCATGACCCCTTCCTGCTGCTCTCTCTGTGGGATTTATTTCTGTGAATGGTTTGGTAGTTGGGAGTTTTTCAGGCCTCTGTTAAACTGCCTTATTTGGTTTGAATTAAAAATTGCCCCAATTTGCCAGAGCCTATTTTAATCCCATGCATTCTATAAATACATAACCCATTCTTAAAGGGAATATTGTGTGTGTGTGTGTGTGTGTGTGTGTGTGTGTGTAAGAAACAGAAAGAGATAGATCCAGGGAGCTAGAGGCAGAGACAGACAACAGACAGACAGACAGATGGGCAGGAGTCTGCTAGGTTCAAACTGTCAGGACACGTTAGAGATCTTTTCACTTGGGTAAGAAAATATCCCTTATTCTCATGGAAAACTCCTGAGGACAGAATTTCCAGACTGATGGGGGGATCTCATGGGGTCCAGGGGAGTGTTCTACCAGAAGTCAAGCAGGGGACGCCTGGGCCTTCAGGGGCAGGGTGTGGAGGAGCACTGGTGTCTCTAGGAATGGGGAGGGGTTGGGTGAGGGAATGTCCCTTTCCCATCCCAAGAGGCAGCCAGGCAGCACCACCTGGAAACTGGAAGACCTGAGTTCGAATACAGCCTCAGATGTTTCCTAGCTGTGTGACCCTGGGCAGATCACTTCATCTCTGCTTCCCTTTATTCAACTATTTTTTAAAATGAGGATAATAAAAGCACCTTCCTCCCCAGGTTGTTGGGAGGACTAGATGAAATCATATTTGTAAAGCACCTAGCACAGGCCCAGCACATAGTAGGTGCTTAATAAATGTGCATTTCCTCTTTTCCTTCCTGTCTCTCTGACACATACTAGAGTAGCCCAGTCTCTGCCAGTACCTTGGAGACCCAAGGCTGTCAGCCAGGGGGAGTCAGTCCAGGCTGGGCAGCATAGATCTTTGTCACCCTTTGTGAGGAAGCCCAAATGTGCCCAGGTGCCCAGCAAGACCTTGGGCCAGGGAAGGAAGCAGAGTGAGGGGTAGCAGACTCCTAGACCTGGGCCACCTCTCAATCCATCCAGTGATTTCTGAAGGACTGAAAAACCTCCCTGAGCAGACTCCATCTTGTTTCTATTCAGGAGAGGGCCCAGAGCAGAAGGAGGAGGTCAGTCATTGAATCTGTGTTTTTTCCATTCCAAATAGCAGGAAGGTACATCTGATGACCAAAGAGAAGAGAGAGCCTTGGAGACTGCCCAGAAAGGGCATTCATCTGAGGGTGATGACTGCTTTCACTGAAAATCAGCATATTTCACCAAAATGGTGGCTTTAAGCCAGAGCCCCTACAGTTTTGGCAGATCAGCTCAGGCAGACCTTCATACCCAGGGTCTATCACTACCCAGGACTCCTGCATTGTCCCAACTGGCCATGCTCACTTGGAGCTCCGTTTCAAGGCTATGAGACAGAAGCATCCTGGCCTGTATCCAAGAGAGCAGCCCAGTGGGGGAGGGGCTGCTGAACAGGTGGTGGGGTTGTGCACCCATTAAGCAGGGATCTAGAGAGGCTGGTAGGTGCCTCAGTGATTCTGGGTATGTGGATCTCTGGAAGAAATATGCTCTGGGTTGTACGAGAGAAGAGGCTGAAATGAAAGCATCTGCTCAAAGCCTCCCTGCAGGGCTCAGCCCCCATCCTTGGTCACCCTCTAGGATCCCTCATCACACATACCCCTCTCTGACCCCTGACAGTCTCCAGTCAGACAACACTGTGCTCCACTCTTGCCCTCACAGGGAAAAAGAGGAAAATGGGTCACATGTAAAGCTTGTTTTTCATAAAATGGAATCATGCTGAGAGGCAGCCATGAAAGCCTTAGCTGTCTCTGGAAGAAACCCCCAGGACCCTCTGTTTGGTGTCATCTGCTCTAAGTGCTGCGTCTCTCCCCCCCACCCACCCAAAGTGCCCAGATGGACCTTCCTGACCCAGGCTTCCATGAATCCAGAGGCCCTGGGAGTTCTGCTCCCATGTGAAGATGAGTTCTGCCCTTCTGGCCCACAGGACCCCAGCAATCCTTGTTATTAATCTTCCCACATCCCTCCTCAATATCCTGCAGTGTCCACTACCCCCGGAGGCCAGAGAAAGGACTGAGTCTCACCTCTCAGAATCACATACTCCATCTGGAGCATTCTGTCTCCTTCCTGATCCCCTAAGTAGTGACTGGGGACTTGCCATTGCTGGTTCCCTCTTGGGGCTGCTCCTGTCATCAGGTCACTTTGCCTCTCCAGGAGCCTCTCAATCCCTCTGCTTTGGTGGGTCCTGTGCTCTGGCTACACTGCCTGGTGCTTGTTTGGCTTCCATCTTCATCTGAGTCCATCCTTGAGTGTTGGAGGAACTAGCAGATGTCCCAGCTGAGCCACTGCTTGTGATCTCAAGGAGACAGTGGGAAGGGAAAGGTAGCCCAGAGCTGAATAAATGAAAAATATCTTCCTGAGGTTCAGAAAGGAGAAAAAATACACAACTGTGGACCATTTAGCAAGACTGGTGAAAGTGAAGAATCTGGTAGTCTTTCTGCCTTTGACCCTGAGGGGGAGCTCTATGTCCCTTGGACTTAGACAGTGAAATTCTGCACTGTATTAGCGAAGAGAGACACAACGAGCCTCTAGAAAAGATTGAGGCTCTCCAGAGGCATTGTGGTGTCCTCAAGAGCAGATCATGCATAGAGCTTTCCTTCAAACGACAAGTAGTAACTGTCTAAAACCATCAGCAAGCATTAGATGTACAGGGACAGACTAAAAACCTTCCCAATAAGATGAGAGTGGAGCAGGATGCCAATTGTCACCATTATTATAGAATATTATACTAGAATGTTAGCTACATTCTAAAGAAAAAGAAACTGAGGGAATTAGAACAAGTAATGAAGGAACCTTGCAGATGATATGATGGTATACTTACAGAATCCAAGAAAATCAACTAACAACTAATTAAAATAATTAGCAACTTTAACAAGTTAGGATATAACATGTTAGGATATAAAATTTATTTAACATGTTAGGATATAAAATAAACCCACATGAATCATCAGCATTTCTGTGTTACCAACGGAGTCCAGCAGGAAAAGAGAGGAAGAGAAATTCCATTTAAAATCACTGCAGACAATATGAAATACTTGGGAGTCTACTTGCTGAAGCAGACTCAGGAACTATGTGAACACAGTTACAAAACACTTTTAACACAAAGTCAGATCTCAACAATAGGAAAAATATTAATTACAGGTAGACTGAGCCAGTATATTAAAAATGACAGTTCTATCAAAATTAATCTACTTATTCAGTGCCAAATCAGATAAACTATTAAAAAATTATGCTGTAAATCTAGAAAAAAATAATAAGATTCATGTGGAAGAACAATAGGTCAAGAATACCAAAGGAATAACTGAAAAAAATGTGAAGGAAGGTGGTTTCGCCTTAGCAGATCTCTAACTATAGTACAAAGTGGTAACAATCTGGTACTGGCTAAGAAACAGAGTGGTGATCAATGGACTAGTCTAGGTATACAATATATTGTAGCAAAAGACCATAGTAATTTAAATGTTTGGTGAAGATCCAAGCTTTGGGGATAAAAACTCAATATTTGCTAAAACCTACTGGGAAATCTGGAAAACAGTATGGAAGAAACTAGGTATATAGACCAACATCTAATACCATATACCAAGATAAGGTAAAAACTGGTACATGATTTAAACACCAAGCGTGACACCACAGGCAAATTAGGGAAGTATGAAATAGTTTACCTGTCAGATCTATGGTTAAGAGAAGAATTTATGACCAAACAGGAGATAAAGAACATCACAAAATATAAAATGGATAATTTTGATTACATTAAATTAAAAAGATTTTGCACACACACAAAAATCAATGTAAACAAAAGTAGAAGGAAAACACAAAACTGTGGGAAAAGTTTTACAGTCTCTCTGGTAAAGGCTTCATTTGACAAATATAGAGAGAACTGAATCAAGTTTATAAGAATACAAGTCATTCCTCAAGTTGAAAAAGGATCAAAGGATATGAGCAGGCAATATAGACATATGAAAAAATGCTCTAAGTCACTATTAATTTGAGAAATGCAAATTAAAACAACTCTGAGGTACCACCTCATACCCATCAGATTGGCTAGTATGACAAAAAAGGAAAATGATAAATGTTGGAGAGAATGTGAGAAAAAACTAGGACTCTAATGCATTGTTGGTGGAGTAGTGAACTGAATCAATCATTCTGGAAAACAATTTGAAACTCTGCCCAAAGGGCTATAGAGGGCTATATAACTGTGAATACCCTTTGATCCACTACTAGGTCTGTATCCCAAAGAGATTTTTTAAAAGGACTTATTTGTAGAGGGGTATTTATAGCTGCTCTTTTTGTAGTAACAAAGAGTTGGAAAATGAGAAGATGCCCATCAATTGGGGAATGGCTGAACAAGCTGTGGTATGTGATTGTAATGGAATACTCTTGTGCTATAAGAAATAATGAGCAGGTGGCTTTCAGGAAAAAAAAACCATAAAGATTTATGTTAGCTGATGCACAGTAAAGTAAGAAGAACCAAGAGAACATTATACACAGAATGGCAATACTCTACAATGATCAGCTATGAATGACTTAGCTGTTCTCAGCAATACAAAGATCCAAGACAATTCTGAAGGACTCGTGATGCAAAATACTCTCAACCTCCAGAGAAAGAACTGATGGAGCCTGAAAACAGACCAAAGCATACAATTCTTTCTATCTTCCTTCCCTCCCTCCCTTCTTTCTTCAGTAAAATGACTAATATGAAAGTATGTTTTACATAATTGCACATGTATAGCCTTACTGTCTTGAAAGGGGAGAGGGGAAGGAGAGAGGGAGAAGATTTGAAATTTAAATTCAAATTTTAAAATGAAAAGAAAACACAAATGTTAAAGTTTGTTTTTTCATGTAATTGGAGAAAAAAATATAATATTATTTTAAGAAATGTGTTAAATGCAAAATAATACAAAGTTGAAACCAGAACTAGGAAAACAATGTCTGTGTTACCTATAACTGTGTCATAATTTTAAACGTCTACTTTTACACATTTGAATAGGCATCATAGAAAGAATTTTAAGAGTTCCTTAGTTGTTACTGTTGTTTATGTTTAAGGACAGTTTTTATTGTAAATAGTTCTGATTATACTTTTTAATTTGTTTCTATTTCATGCTAAGAATGTTAATAATGAAGACAATATTTGAAGAAAAAAGAGTAGATCATGAAGGAATAATGTTGCTTTCTATTGTGACACATTTTTCCAGTGGGAGAGATAAGTCGAATGTGCTGAGAATAGCTAGATATTAGCAACATGCCTGATGAAGTAAGAGTCATATACTATTCTTGTGGAAAAGACAGAGATGTGAGAGGACAGTTAGGTGGGCCAAAAGGAAAGCCATAAATGGGTAAGTCACCTTGGCAGTTCTCCAGTGGAGTTCCCCAGAATCCTTTGCTAGCCCTGGGTAGTTTAACATTTCATCTATGACAAAGAAGGGAGGTACAAAGTTGGTCTTGACATCTTCATTTAGCTTTTGTGCTTACTCAACCTCATTTGCGTGTCACTCAGGGAGAATCTCGGGAGTAGATGAGTCTTCGTAGCCCTAGCCTCTACACAATTTCCATAGTGCTTATTTTCAAACAGAATCTCCAAAATGTTAGGGAGCACAGTATCCCTATTGGGGGTTACATAGGTATTAAAAGGAATTTTCGAGTATGAATTCAGCTTGTTGTCTGGGACCACAGACTTTAAACAAACACCAGACACAGTTAGTCTAAAGGATAGACAATTACATTTGGGACACTCTGGTTGGTTGTTGGGGGAAGTATGGTGACTTATAATCTAGTGGTCATGTACTGAAAAACCTCAGCCTCCCTTTGTGAGGGAGAGGCTTTCTGACCATAGCTGTTACAGATGGGATCAGTCAGTGGTCCTGAAGACCTAGGTCCAGGAGATGGTAGCTCAGCTGAGACTGAGGGATTCCAAGCACAGATGAGAGACTCTGCATAGGCATGCCAGACCCACCAAAGAGACCCATGAGATGACATGACTCAAGGATATGGTTCTGTTGGAGCACCATAGCTGCACAGGTTGCTGGCATGCCTTTCCATACATGTTGCCTGGCCTCCCATGCTTCTTGTCTCTGTTCTCTCTCCCACTGATGGCAAGATAATCTCATGGAGAGGGTATCGGCATGCTCCATTTGAAAATAAAATGCCCTTTGAGGATGAAAGGACTTGTGATGCTCCATCACTAGGAGATGGAGTTCACTCAGAACACAGGCTTTTTATCCATTTGGGTTACTGCTGAACATCCCAACTGTTGGTGACCAGAACACTAGGCAACAGTCTTTATTTCTCTGTCTTGGCTACTGTGGAGCTGGCAGTGACCTTTTCATCTCCACAATGGAACATTTCTAAAAGAGCTTCTAACTTCATCCACGTTGTTTTTAGGAGCTATTGACACTTTCGGCCTGGTGAGGAAAATGTGTGCTCTGTTGTGAAGCTACCATCACAACTGTGAGCATCTTGCTCCCAAGTAGTAGTGAGAGAAGCCACTAGAAGAAGGCTGCCCTGATGGGGAATGGAGACTGTCATGGGGAGTGGGACCAAGCCCTAAGAGCCACAAGATGGAAAGTAGTCATAAATGCTCCCTGTCATCAAGACGGTCACCCCAAGCCTTTGTGGAGCAACTCCTGAGCTCTGTGCCCAGCCCTGAGGGTATGAAGACATAAATCCTGCCCTCAAGGAACTCACATCTTGCAAGAAGAAATAACATGTACATGCGCAAGTGTAGACAAGCAAATGCAAGGTTATTGGGGGAGGGGCAAACAGACCAGACAGGCAGGGAACTTGGTAAAGCCTCATTTGAGAGGTCGTGTTTGAGCTGAGCTTGGAAGGATTCTAATGGAGCAAAGAGAAGGAAGAACATTGGAGGCATGTGTGAAGCTTGTGCAAAGGCACACGGGGTCTTCGAGTGTCTTAGAAAAAGAATGTGTCTGAAGGTTGGGAAGGTAGGTTGGAGTCAGGATGTGGAGAGCAATGAGAGGAGACTGTATCTGACCCTAGAAGAGCTGCTGGAGGGACATTGTGTTCATCCTTTGTTGCCGAAGAAGACCATGCCATCAGAGAAATAATGACATGACTTGCAGTTGACTTTGTTTTGAGTGAGGGAGGGCTGTGCAGGTCACCAGCCTCACTTCTCCAGAGCCATCTGAATCCAGTGACCAGATATTCATCATGGTGACTGGAGATGACCCAGGATGAAGAAATTGGGGATAAGTGACTTGCCCAAGGTCACACAGCTAGTGAGTGTCAAGTGTCTGAGGTGATATTTGAACTCAGGTCCTCCTGACTCCTGCCCTGGTGCTCTATCCACTGCACCACCTAGCTACCCCTGGAGGGACAATAGTGACTAAGGGAGTGAGGAGGTAAGGTTTGGGCTTTAACTGTCACTTCAGCAGCTGTTGAGAGGATGGAGTGGAGGCAGGCAAAGATGTGGGATGGAACCAGGGCAGTGGCTGCATGGACAGACGTAAAGGAACAAAGAGACATCTGGGAAGAAGAATCTCTAAGTTAGGTTGCAAAGGCCTGAGAAGAGAATGGGTGGTATCAGGGCCTCCAGGTTAGATAGTCTCTCCCAGGAGTTTGCCTATGAAATCAATATAGGATGATTTCTTGGACAGGGTCAAGGGAAAGATTTTGGTTTTTGCTGTTGTTTTTTTAAGGGTAGGGATGAACTGGGCATCTAGACAGCAGGGATGGACCCAAAAGATAAGAAAAGATTGAATATGAGAGAAAGGGAAAGACTGAGGAACCAAGCTCTGGGCAAGATGGGTGCGATGGGATAGAGAGAGACAAAAAGAGAGACATACACACATATACATACATATACATATACATACACATATATGTATATGTGTATACACACATGTATGTACATACTGATGGATGAGCTATAAAAGGGTGTCTACCCAAATGCATGTTGAAATCTGAGCAATGGGCATTCTTCCTCAGCTTGCTGCTTCATGTGTGGGTAGCCAGGACAAATATTTTTGCTTGATTAGAAATCTCTTCCAGGAGGTTCTGGAGAGCCAAGGCTTTTTAGAAATGATACAAAAGGACAGACAGTTGGCAGACCTCATGACCCGTAGGGAATCCCTCCCCATCCTGCACACTGGACTGCATCTCTTTCACCTCAGTGGCAAATACTTTTAGGGAGCAGGCATCTCCCTGTTTTATGTTTTTCCTGTTTATTATAAGAGGATCATCAAATGGTTATTTCTGTTGTGACATTTTCTAAAGAACCTTGGATGGTCTTTATGGATTGACAGGGTACACCTTATTTTAAAAGAGGCTGCTAAAGCATCACTTTGTTCTACTGAATCAAATGCTTTTTAGGAATCAACAGTGAGTACAGTGGAATCTCTATCTTCCAGTTAATTGTAAACTGGTAAAGAGGTGAATGTTGGTTGCGAAAGATTGCTTCTCTTTCTCTACTGATGGTCACATTTAAAAGGCCTCCATCTTGGTCTAACTGGACCTCATAAATATTTTAAAAGACGGGTGAGGGGTTATGGATGTTTTCTTGGTTGTCATCTTGAGGTGTTAATAAGTTCTGAGAATTTCCACCTCTTTTGGAATTCTCTTCTCCTTCAGATGCCTTAACCATAGGTCAATCATTGCCCTCCCAATAGGGAGCTGAGTCCAGCACAGATCTCCTCTGTGGACACTCAGTCTAACCCAGCTCCTCTCTCCATCTCTGTTTTCTGTGGTGCCCTCTCTAGCTCCTCTGTAAGCTCATTCAGGGGTGGGCTGTTGGAGTCCAAGCGTCACAATGGAGAAAACCCTTCATCAGAATCATCATGAACCCTCATCCTGCCATCCTCTGAAGGTCCTGGGCTGACTGTTCAGTTGTAGGTCTTGGCAAGATTCCTCTAAACTGATTTTAGTCTCCCTTGTTTCCTTCTACTTCATGACATGACATTACTCAGAACTATTCCTCGTCTGTCTTTATAATCTTACAAATAACACATCTGACCCATTATTGCCCTGGGTTATCATCCCCTGTTCAGCCAACAGAACAGATGTTTGTTAATGAAGGTGTTTCAGGGATCTTTATTCTCCTTGTTTTGTCAATTAATTTACATGAGTTAAACCTCTGGATTCAATTATTACAGTTGGTGTCGATGTCATCTCTATTGTCAATTCCACACTCTTCAATTTTCAGCGGCTTCCATAAATAATTCAAGGCTAACTTCATCGAATTGTCAGCCACATCTTTTTCTCATTATCATATAACATAAATCTTCAATGAATTGAGTCAACATAGTTTCACAACTTTCTCTAAGTGTTCATGTGAGTAAGAGCAGAGAAGGTTTATAACGAGGCCACTTGGGTGGGCTTTGGCAAGAAAGTGAGGGATCTAAGAACTCTCAAAGGGTGTGTGATTATACCAGTCAACTGAGAGAAGTGATGCCACAATAGTGGTGATGGAATGGAAAGATTATGGGGAGGGACTGTAAGCTCAGGATCAATGATTGATGGAATAATGCCCTCCCAAAGGGCAGGGACTGCTGGGGGCTCCTTTCTAGGTCCCTAGGGTTTAGCAAAGTGCCCAGGATACAGCAGGTGCTTAATAAATGTATACTGACTCTCTCAAAGGATGGACAAATGGGTGACTAGATGCACTGTAAGTCACAAGGAAAACAAAGTTTGGGTTTAGGAGGAGTGAGGTAGAAGCAAACAGTGAAAGGTCAGAGTTCAGACATTTAGAGACAAATTTCAGAATTCCGGATCATCAAAATGATGGAACGGTTGAGGGCAATAGTCAGGTTAAGAGAATGACCATTTGATCGGAGTTAATTTGAACAAATGACAGAACTAGAGATAATCACCACAAGCCTGACACACAGGCAGGATTCACTAGTGATGAGGGACTTCAATTGTCTGGACGTTTGATAGACTTCTTCCTCTGTCCTCTCTCCTCCTCTTCCCAATTCCCCCTCTCTGTCTTCTTTTGTCTTTCTCTATATCTATCTCTCTGTCTCTCTTTGTCTCTCTCTATGTCTCTGTGTCTCTGTCTCTCTCCACACACACATCTTTCTGTGTGTCTCTCTGTCTCTATTTCTCACTCTATCTCCCCCTCTTTTCTTCATTCCTCTCCTTCTCTCTCTCTCTCTCTCTCTCTCTCTCTCTCTCTCTCTCTCTCTCTCTCTCTCTGTTTCTCTTCTCTCTTTTTCTTTGTTTCTGTCTGTCTCTCTGTTTCCCCAAAAGTAATTGTTGAGTCATTTTTCAGTTGTCTGATTCTTCATGACCCCATTCAGGGTTTTCTTGGCAAAGACACTGGAGTTGTTTGCCATTTCTTTTCTCCACTTCATTTTTACAGACAGGGTTAAGTGACTTGCCCTGGGTCACAAAGCTGGTGAGTGTCTGAGACCAGATTTGAAACCAGGTCTTCATAACTCCAGGCCCAGCACTCTATCCACAACTCCACCTAGCTGACCCAAAGTAGAGTAGCTGATAAATTCTTGACTTGCCTCAGTGAAAATTTAATCCTTCAAACAATGGAGGAAGCCACAAGGAGCAATATTCTTCTAAATACGATTCTTACTAAAAGGGAGAAAAATAAGGAACTTGGGGTGGAAGCATCCTTCCTCCCTAGAGCACAGTCTAGAACACACTGGGATATTTAGGAAGCAGGTTCTGAAGGAGAGAGATATAAATTATATGGGAGATGTTGGCTTAAATTGGATGGGGAGCTTTCAAGGATGGAATTCTGAGGACCTAGAGAAAAACATAAAGAAGAAAAGGGGTATTGTCTAGGGAGTCTGGTGTGGTTGCACTGGGAGCTCCCAACCACTTTTAATAAGAAAGAGGTGGGGGGAGGGGGGTACCAAGAAGGACACTGTCCTCGGTATTTGACAGACTGAAACCACTAAGTGCTGTAGGACTAGAACAGGGAAGATGTCCTGATTTTCAAGAAAGGGAAGAGTACAGAATCTTGATACCAGAATCCAATGAGCTCTAGGTCAGGAGTGGGTGAAATTCTAGCACGAATCATCAGAAGGTGGTTGGTGAACCTCTGAAAGGACAGCGGTGATGAAAAAGACCCAGCCTGGCTTATCAAGAGGAAAAGTGCTGCCCAGACAAACCCCATTTCTTCATGTGATAGTGCTACCTGACTAGTTGATCAAGGGAGGTTGTAGGTATGGTCTGCTTATGCTCTATGAGCAAAGCCGAATTGAGACAGCACAAAGCAAACATAGGATGCACAGATTTGGAGTATCCAACCCAAATATTCACGCAGACTATCTGTGCCCAACCTGTGGTAGAGCATCCCGAGCTCCTATTGGTCTGAACAACCACAGTCGGACACATTGAAATTTCACTTTATCGTGGTGATGTCATTTTGGTCCTCTTCGATAATGAAGGACAACGACCAACTAACCAAGGTATGATCTGCCTAGATTTTAGCAAACCATTTATCAAGGTCTCTTATGCTGCCATCATGGAAAAAGTGGAGAGATATGAGCCAGAGGAGGACCAATGAGGGCACTTCAGACCAGGCTCAGGGTTGGACTCAGGGAGGTGTGACCACATGGCTTGCAGCCAACATGGAAGGGGGCTCCAGTGAAGACAAAGATGCTTGTTTTTGTTTGTCTGACACATTCATCCAGGTCTTACTTGGAGGCACAGGGGGCATCATCATGAATTTACAGGACCCAACATCTGAAAGGGCAGCTGGCACTGTGGATGACGGAATCAGGACTCAAAATCACTTTAAACATTGAGAACACGGCTTCCTATGATGGAGGGGAGGGGCTTGGCACAAGAATTAGAGGTAACAGAAGGTGAGGCTCAGTCTCTATTCCTCCTTGTAAAAGATGGAATAGACATTGTCTGGCAGGATTCAATTAGGAGACTGAGGCTGCTGCCAGAGCAGAAAGATTCTGTCCCCTCAGGAGTGTCTGAGAGCCCTAGTGGACAGTCTTCATAAATAAGCACTGCTCTCCCTGGGGCAGAAACAAGGCGAGGCAATGACCCAGGTCCTTTGGAGTCTACATTTCTTCCTTTAAGACTCCAAATATGTTCTTTGTTTATTCTTTTATCGTTTTTCTGCTGTCATCTGACCTATCTCTGCTTTGTGGGATACAGGCTGAAGGAGGACACTGCTTCCTGTGGGGGTCCAGCCCCCTGGGTGTGTGGGATACACTGTTGCTTTCAGGGAAGCTAGCATCAGCAAGACATAAGTGTTCAGGAACAGAGCAAGAGACCTGAGGCAGCCTCATCAACTGCAGGATGGAGGGAGGACCACCATCGTCTGAGTCCTTTCCGAACAGGAGAGGAGCAGGCTCAGGCTGGATAATTACCGCCCACGATTCCCCAAAGGAGCTGTGAATCACAAACCCAAGTGACAGGCGAGGTGACAGCTGCGGGGGGCGGGGAGGGAGACTGATGGAGAGTTCTAGCAGGCTCTGGCTCCACAGACAAGATGAAGAGGGAGAATTTTGGGGAAAAGAAGCACAAATCACTCAAAGCAATTTGTTCAGAACAAGACCAAGCCAGGCTTGCATCTGAAAGGCAGATGAAGCACACTCCAGTTCTTAGCTTATAAGACATCACCTTTTGCCATCCCATGCAGTGCCAGGCCAGGTAGCTTGGCTGGAGCTGTCCCAAAGTGGGAAAGGCTGTGGGTTTTCTGCCAGTATCCCTCTGCCTCAGAGGGTTCATGGGCACAGGGGAGAATGGGAGGGATGGTGTGCAGGAGACGCCCATGGCCCTCATCAGGACTTAGCATTCAGAACTAAGGATTACAGGCACAGCAGCCCCTAAGGTACTTTTTCTTTGGCTCCCTCTGGACCTTCCTTTGAGCCTGGACAGAGAACATTTGGGTGTTCTCAAAAGCAATTTGCAAAGCTATTGTTTTTTGATAATAGTTTTGAATGAGTATGAATGTCTCTTTATATCACCTTCATTTCCAAATATGTAATTCTATAGCCCCCTTTTCCAAGCAAACTATTCCTTCTAACCAAAAGTAGAAAAAGAAAGATGGCGGCAGATGTAGGCAACATGTCAGCTGAGTCAGGCAGTGAATGCAGTATCCCACACCCATAGCCCCCCACTTCTACGAAGGAGGTAGTGAGATGTCATTCTTCTCTCTTGTTTAGAGACAAACTCATTATCATCGCATAGTAATCAGTGTAATCCCCAAAGTTGCCTTTTATCAGACATTTAGGGCTCATAGCTGGGAAGGCAGAGGAAAGGGGCCTTTCATAGCAGTGGTTATGGAGATGGACAGATCCCTCCTCCTAGGGAAATTCTGAGCAACTCTGATGTGTGGGAGGCTAAGCAGCCACAGAGTAAGCAGAGGGCAAACACCATCCTTACTTTAGATATCCTCCAATAGGTGGCCCTGCTGCCCTTGTGGTACCCACTGAGGACTCACACAAAGCTTGCCAGGCTCCAGGGCAGGCTCCATCACCCCAACCTAAGCCTGACTTTCTGTTGCTGATGCTGCCACCCTCAAAGGACCAGGCAGTGATTGGCTTCCCAACCCCCAGAGATGCACAATTAAGGCCCGAGACACTGGGCAAGTATACGCAGGGCCATGGGGAATTCTTAGCTGGTGTCACAGTAAATGAGGAATCAATCCATAAATGGCAGGCATTGAGTGAACTTGGAGGCTGTGTCCCAGACGACCATGATGACTCCCAGGCTCTTTTGTCGGCCAGTTTCCAGTTCTTACAGCACCCCACTCCATCTCTCATCATCACTTTCAACCTCCGCAAGCCTCTGAGAGCAGGGCAGGAGCAACTGCGATCCTCTGACTCCCCCACTACTGCACTTCTCCTTCACCATTGCCTCCAAAGCCCACCCTCCCAGGCCACTGGCCCCACTCTGGCTTCTTCCCAACTTCTCTGTTTCTGTCCAAGAAAACAGTGTCCCTGCTGTGTCCCAGGTGGGTCACCTTTGGGATCCTTCTTGAGTCCCACCTCTGACTGGATCTTGACCCCAATTAGCCAATCCATAGCCAAATCTCATCATCTTTATATCAGAAACATCTTTTATATTTTCCCTCGGGGCACACAGCCTTCATCACCTGGCATCAGACTCCCAGGGTCTCCCATCCTCAAAGTTCCATCACTTTAATCCACCCTCCAAAATTATGCCCCAGGGTGCTAGGGGGTGCTACAGTGCACACAGCAGCAGGCCTAGAGTCAGGAATATCTGAGTTCAAATACAGCATCAGACACTGACTATGTGACCCTGGGCAAGTCACTTCACCATGTTTGCCTCAGTTTCCTCATCTTTAAAATGAGCTGGAGAAGGAGATAGCAAACCTCTCCAGTATCTTTGCCAAGAAAATCCCAGGTGGGGTCAAGGAGAGTTGGACACAAGTGAACAACTGAACAAAATTATTGTTGACAAAGCCCAGCTCTTACTATGCCACTCCCCTAATCAATGAACTTCAGGAGTTCTCTATTGCTTCTAGAAACAGTTCTAATTCCTCTGTCCCAAACACCATTTATCAAAGTCTCTCAGATAGCGGTGCCCAGAGCAGAATGCTCTGATGGGAGGATGGCCAACCCCCAAACTCCTCGTTCTGACCACCACACATAGCTTGCTTTATGCAGTCTAGGTCTGGGTGAGCCTTGGGTGGCTATGGCCAGGGGGTCCAGCTCTGCCCCATCCTGTTTCAGTGTCTCTGATGGTTTCTCTTACATTTGACTCTGTTTTGGCTGTCGAAGCTACCAGCTGGGGCCTGGGTGGATTCGCTTTCTGTGGTCCAGCTGCTTCCTGATCCCTCCTCACTCTGACAACCATAAACTTGTTCTATTCCAAGACAAAAAATGTGGAGAACCTTGATAAATGAGACTACTCCCAAAGAAAGGAAGGTGACCAGGAAGATGAGGGTAATGAAATTATTTTCCATGAGTCAGAAGTCCAAGGAAATAAACCTGGAACAGTGAAGACAGTGGTCATCTGAAGGACTATGATGGGGAAGGGGAGATTTTTGTTTGTGCAGAGGCAGCTGGTGGAGCCATAGGAAGATCTGTGTTCTAATTCAGCCTCAAGTACTTACTAGCTGTGTGATCGCTGGGCAAGTCTCTTACTCCCTCAGCCTTAGTGCCTTCCTGTATAAAATGGGGTTATCAGCCCCACCCTCACAGGCTGTTGTGAGGATAAGATTAGATGGCACAGGTAAAGTGCTTGGCAGATTTCATAAATGGTAGATTTGGTTTTATTGGGGGAATAGAAGGCGGGTCCTGGACAGCCTTTCAGCAGAAAACCCTAGCCACCTGCCTCTCTTTCCCAGCTTTTCCTTCCTTTGGGGGAGTCCACAGGCCAAAGAGCAGTGGTGCTCCAGGACAGGGGAAGGGTTTTCTCCTACTGAGCCCAAATGCCTAGCAGAGAATCCCAGGCTCGGCACTTTTCTTTTCCCTCAAGTATAGGTTCCTGGAACCTTGGGGTCAATACAACTCGGGGACAATTTCTGGTAGACCCATGCAGCGGGGAACGAGCTTTCCCAAGGCTGCCTAACTTGTTCTCACTCTCCGGCCACCCCTACCGTTAGTGAGAAAATGGAGGCCTTCACTAGTATCCCGATGAGCAAAGCGCAAGGTGGAGAAGGATGCCTCAAGGGAGTCCCTTGATTCCTTCTGAGAGCAAACAAAGGAAGGGGGTTGACAGGCAGGGAGACCGGTTGGAGCTGGGCTCACCCCCCTGCCTCATCTGCCCACATCTTATCCTTGCCAGTAAATTACAGGTATGTATGGGATGTCCCACTGGTTAGGAGTTCAAGGACACAAGAGAGCCATTAGAACCACCAGGGACCAAACCTGGCACTAGGGTCTCCACTGCATCTCACCCAGGAAGCCCAGCGAGATCTTCTAGTGTTCCCCCAACCCCCCCCCCCCCACACACACACTCCCCTACCCCCACCGGCTTAGAAGTGGCCAAGGAAGATGCCAGTCCCTTGTAGGATGCAAGCTGGGGAGACTTGATCCCACAGAGGAGGAAGTGATGGGGGAGGGAGGCAGCAGGCCCCCACCAGCTGTGTGCCACGGGCTCACAGCCTCCGGGCACTCAATTACTCTCAGATGGATTGTTTGGAAAATATATGCGAGCCCATATCTACCTCCTGGAATCAGATCGATGGTCTTTTCAATTTGATTTGCGAGAAAAGCTGAACAACAAGCTCTCCACTCTGGCCCAGCATTCCAGGAGCAGAGAATTCTCCTAATGAGCCGCAAGCTGGCTATTGATGGGCTGCCTCCGTCCATTTGACATCATTTAGGCCTCGGTACAATCAAGAGCAGAAAACAAACAAGGACACAGGTGGGCACGTTCTTTGACCTTGTATGAGTCCAGTTTGTCAGGAAGATGGAGAGGACATTGAAAAACAACAAGGAGATGTAACATTTGTGAAGGACTTACTACGTACCAGGAACTGCACTAAGTGCTCTACAAAGACCTGGCTGGATCAAAGCCGACCAAAGAAGCCGACAAACATTGAAGGTGACAAACGAGCCTTTCCTGGCAGTTGTCTTCATATGTTCAAATATTTACCAGCAGAAAGAAATTTCTCCTGGTTTGTCTGAACAGCTTCACTGTTGTTACCTAAGATACAGAGATGCCCAGCATTAGCTAACATTCCGTAGGTTATTTCTAACCTTCTAAAGTCCCTGATTCTTCGTGAACTGGAGCTGATCACCCATGGGGTAGCCCAGCAAAAGTGCTCAGGAAGCCTAATTGGAAGGGGAGGCCATGCTTGCTCACCCAACTGCACAAAGGCAAGCCCTGATACACACAGGCCTGTTGCCTGGGTCTGAATCTCAAGCAGGCAAACTGTGCCCCCTTTTCAGGCCTCCCCTATCAAATGGCATCTCCAAGTTCTCCTTCATTCCTGAAAGCTCCGATCTTTTCACCTATGCCTCCCACACTTGCTGCCCTTCAGCTCAGCACTTCCATCCTTTTGTCAGACCGTGCGAGGCCCCAGCTCAGAGAGCCCCAGGCTTCTTCCAGACTTCTTATGATGTTCTGCAGAGAATGAGAGGACCAGAAATGAAATAAGGAGGCATGGCCAGCCTTGGTGTGTTTCCTAGCTTTTAGCTCCTGGCATTACCTTCACACAGAACGCTGAGTATATTACTCCAAGCATGGAGTCTTTGACCCTGAAGCACTTGTGATGGACCCAAGATCGGACAGCAGGAGCCTGCCTGCCTGCCTGCCTTCCTTCTTTCCTTCCTTCCTTCCTTCCTTCCTTCCTTCCTTCCTTCCTTCCTTCCTTCCTTCCTTCCTTTCTTTGCCTCCCTTCCCCCATCCCCATCAGCAGGTTCCCATCAGAGAAGCAGGAGCCTGACAGCTGAATTTCCTTATCACTTCTTTGAACTTAGCTGCTTCCCAGCTGACTTTTTCAGTTCTTCTCCTGCTGGTTTGAACTGCTTCTAATGCCTTAAATTGTCTTTATTGGTCTGTGACTCATATTTCCCTTATGATACAAAGCTCTAAAATCCACCTTTCTGTCACTTATTCGCCTAAGATTCTTATTTTAAACTTCCATAGTCTCCAAACAGATACTTGATTTATAATCTTGTCAGTTAAAAATCTCTAGAACTCTAGAAACAGTCATCTGTGATGAGGTTAAGGAACACCAGTGCCCTGAAACCTCCTCCTTTCCCTGGAGAGAAAGGTCTGCCCAGCCTGTGGATCAGAGGGCAGTCCTTTAAGTGGCCTTCCAAATATTCAAAGAACTGTGCTTTTTTTCCTACACCTGGATTTTATCAGCCTTTTGGATATGAAAGAAACAAGATACATGTCTAAGGAACAGTATCTTATACCCTGCACAAGCTGGTCACTATTTTTCTTACATAAAAGTCATTTTTATGCCCCTTTCAGAAACCAAACTTCTCAGATATAAAAAGGGCAGTAATTGGTGTAGTGTTAATTAAGCATTTAATGTGTTTTAGACTCTAGAAATGCCCAAATCAGGGCAATCCCTGAAGCCTAAGAGCATCCATTCCATCTGGGGACAGCTGGCCATCCACAAGAACTCCCCTGGGGGTTCCAGGCGCTGTAAGGCAGGGCATACAGGTCATTATACTCATTTTACAGATGATCAGAGAGGTAAATTACTTTCTGTCCACTGAGTCAATGTGTCCATCAGGGAATCCTGCTTATTTCAAATGGTTCCCAGTTCCTTGTAAATAGTCTCCGATCACTTTGCTCTGTATACGTTTCATGCGCCACCCATAGAGGTTATAGACGATGATGCAGTGTGAATCTGTACAAAGACTCAGGCTTCAGACAGACAAGACTGGCCAGGCTGCCTGGGCCAAGCAGGCAGCTGCTTCCTCCCCAAACAAGACAGGGGGAAGCTCAGGCAAGTCAGGGAGATCAGTCACTGGGTATTTCTCCTGGGAAATCTGCAGCCTGCCCTCAATCAGGAAGCTCTTCTCTGTTCCTGCATCTCTGGGTGGAGAGATGGCCCATGACTTGGGCACTGATATCAGAATGAGGAGCTGGCAAGGTGGCCAGGAGAGCCTCTTTCCAGGGAAGAGTAGCAGAATGGCTGAATTTTAACTGAAATCCTGGACTATCCTTTTCATCTCCTGCCCCAGAGGCACTGGGCATGGCTTGGAGGACTCCCTTCTCCTTCAGAGAGTTGAGATGGAGAACCCTTGCAGGGATAGGTCTGCCAGATGGGGAAGAGTGGTCCATCCTCATGCATCATTTTCAGAATCATGATGCCCCCCATTCCCCATCCATGAAGAGGGGCCTTCGGGAACTAGAGCAGCCCTCATAAACATGTTGGCCAAGCTGAGGAGCCTGGCCAGCCTCCCCCAGAGGCTCATGGTACCTCTGAGATTTCACCTACCTTTGGGAAGTCACTGAGCTCCAGGATTTCCTGATCTTCCCTGTAGTCACTCAGGTCTTCCTGAGGGATCCAGAGCTCAACTTTCCTGGGGAGACCCAGGGTTCTATGTTCCCCTGCCATGATTCTTTGCCCATCCTACATAATGTACAGATAACATAATAGAAATGCCTGCTTCTACACCCATTACCTGGATTAAGCGAGGCAGGGGAGTGGGTGCAGCTGAGTTTGATCAGAACCTAAGTAAAAGCCCGGTTCACATCTGCACTGACTCATGGTGCACTTGTGGGTCTGTTCTGCCACCAATCCCGGGTAAAGTGTTCCGGAAAGTCCTCTTGGTGGGTCCCCACAGAGGTTGCTTGTATAGTAGGTTTTTCCACAAGGCTGACACTGAGCTAAGGCCTCTCTGGAGCTCTTTCTTCACATGCCTTCTCCTGGATCCCTCCCCATCCCCACTAAGACTTTGCAAACCAACATGAATTAAGAAATGTAGCCAGCTGCCTGGGGGGTCCTGCTGCTGGGCCCTGCTTTCAGCCCTCAGGAGACCCCCAAATATCCCCTCAGGAACATGGGGAAAGGTTCAGTCAGGGCATCGCACACATCTCACCTGAGCTGAGAAGTCTGCAGATACAACCAAGTCTTCCAGAAAGCAAAATCTATTTTCACCTGGAAAACCTTTCTCTGCAAGGAATGTAGGTATGGCAAGGACCATAGGAATCAGGAGTGGTCCTCCATTCCATGGCTTCCCTGGCATTTGTACCTTCTGTCATCTGGTGTTTGCTTTAGGTTGGATAACCATCAGAGAGCCAATAGCAACATTTCCCAGAACCAAAAAACAGTGTTTGCAGCAGGACTCACAAAGGCTGGAAGAGGGAGCTAGGGAACAAGCATGAATTAAGCATCTACTGTGTACCAGCACTGATGTGCTAAGTGCTTTACATCTATTATCTTAATTCAGACTCACAACCCTGGGAGGCAAATGCTGTTACCACCCCCATTTTACAGTTGAGGAAACAGAGGCTGGATTTGAACTCAGTCTTTTTGACCCCAGGTGTGATGCTCTATCCATTGTGGCTCCCAGATCCCTCTGGGAGGGGGAAGAAGAAAGGCTAATGTTACTGGGGGAGAGGGGTTGAGTACATTTGAAATATGCGTAGGTACTTGACCATGGCCACAAGTCAGTGCAAGGGAAGCACTCTATCCCAGATTCCCTGGGTCTCTGTTTTCTCCTTTATGAAATGAGGAGATTGAGACAGTTGATTCTGTGCCTCCCCACCTCCATCCCCCAGCTCTGGTAATGAGAGGTTATTAAAGATAATCTGAGGGCTCTGAACTCCAGCTTTCCTCTGCTTTCTCTTCTCCAGGCAGGACCTGGGGGTTTCAGTGGGCAACAAGCTCCATATGACCAGTAGGTCCCAGAGGGGCCATCCTGCTCTCCTGGGCTCGGTCAGACACAAGTGACAGGACCTTCTGTGGTCAGTTCTGGAAGCCATATTGTAGGAAGGATGTTGGTGCTGGTCCAGAGAAAGGTGACCAAGGGAGCAAGGCAGCTGGAGAAACTTCCTCACCTGACCAGAGAGACCAAGCTGGGTAAGAGGAAAGTCAGAGGACTGTCCCAGTGCCCTTGGGGTCTCCACCTCCTTTCCTGTGACCTGATTGTTCCCTTGAGGGCACCAAGGCACTGTGGGGACAGTGTCCACCAGGATCTTCTCAAAGTCAGTGGAAGTCTAGCAGAGTCTGGCAGCCCAGGGTGGGCAGTCAGGGGCTCAGGCCAACAGCAGCTGTAAAACTAGAAAATGGACCTAGAAACCACGCAAGGGTTTTGGTGGGGGAGGATGATTGGTACCTCAGTCCCGGGGAGTCCCTCCCGAGCCCAGCTCACAACAGACAGGCCTCTGGGTCCCATTAGTAACCAGTGCAGAAACAAAGGGATTCTACTGGAAACTCGCCGCACCTCTCTTATTAGAGATGGCCAAATCACCTGGAGATGCTGACTCCTCCTCATCGCCTTTGCTGCCGAGATGGAGGGAGCCGCCCTGATTTAGGGGAATGCTGTATTTTTTTAGACTTCTTCGAATTATTCCATCAACACTCAAAGTACTGACCATCTGGTTACTTCCCCAGGGGTGACCAAAGCAAGCATCCAGGTGTAGTAATCCTCTTTCTCATCCCCAGAGTGCACATTTAGGGTTAGTCACCCAGGTGCCCCGCTGGGAGGAAGGGAGGACCTGGGCTGGGGGTGCCTAAGGCAGCAGGCCGGGGCCTGTCTCTGGGGCCTGATCCTCTGCTTCAGCGGTGCAGGGATTCCCAGAGTGGTTCTGGTCATTCCAGTCCCATCAAGGAGGGATAGATTGTTACTGGAGCCCCGAGAACAAGAATCCTTGTTCTGTGAGCGGCAAAGACTGCACCCAATAATTCTCACCTGGCACCTGGGAAAGGACTTCAGTCCTGCTGGATGCACAGATCACTGGAATGCAGGACAGCGTGGGAGAAGTAAAAGGGGAGGGTCAGAAGGGTTGGGGACAGTGTAAGAAGGGAAGGGGGCCTGGGAAAGCTGCTTGGGAACGCACCTGAGCTGGACCTTGAGTGGAGGAATCAGCTGAAGGAGTGTGGGGGTGGGCGGGTTCCACCCGGGATAGCCTGTGGGCGTAATGGTATGAGCCAACCCACTGAGCCGGTGAGGACTGGGAAAGGAAGGAGGAGGTCAGTGACTGCCAAGCTCATTATCGGTCTTCACACATCCCTATCCTGTCCCCCCACCCCCAAGCAGGATCCTGCTGGGTTCATGCACTATTGGCTCCTTCCAGATTAGGCATTTCAGTCATACCTTCAATCAAAAGCTTCTGGGTGGTCCTCCCCCCTCCCCAGCAGCAGTCACAGTTTTAGGGAGGAGGATGGAAAGTTAGATACAGCAGCCTAGCTTGGAGGTGGGAACACTGGTATTGGAGTCTGGGGAGCTGGGTTTGAGCAGAGGCGTGAACCATCACCTAGAACATGATGGTGTGGGCACTTCCTGCCTTCCATCAATGGGAACAATGCCCGAGGCCGGGTGGAAGAATGGATAGGGTACTAACCCCAGGACCTGAGTTCCAAATCCAGCCTCAGACAGTTGCTAATGTGTGACTAAGCAAGTCACTTGACCCCAATTGCCTCCAAAAACAATTTTTACAAAATCTCTTTCATCTCTTTGCAACCTGTCCCCTCCCTAGCTTCTCAGGCCTCTTATACTTTACTTCTCTCTGTCTGCTTTTGGGTCTAGAGATGCTGGCCTTGCTGTTCCTTGGGTATGATACCCCTCTCCTTAGTCCTGGCCATGCCCCCTGCCTGGAAACCCTCTCGTTTTCCTCCTGCCCTCGCTGGCTTCCTCCAGACTCACCTTAAGCTCCACCCTCTCCAGGAGGCTTTTTATTGTCTCACTCCACCCCACCCCCAGTCCTATTGCCTGGGCTCTGAGATCACCTTCCATTTTTTTATGTGCCATTTCCCCACTAGAGCATGAGCTCTTGAGGTCAGGAACCACACCTCTGCTTTTTCTTTGGGTCCTGAGGCTGTCTCTGACATGTCCAAGGGGTGGTGTCATGTGGCACTTCTCATCCCACCCTTCTCCAAGGAAGGTTTTGTTCCTCCCACCCCAGGAGGGGAAGGAAAGAAGCCACCACTCTGCTCTGTGCAGAGGAAACTGTGTCTGTTCCCTTCAACATTGTTAGTCTCGGGGATGTGATTTTCAGGTTCAAGCTAAATTTGTGATGGATGTTCATTAATTGGGAAAGGAGGATTCCAAGCTTTATGTCTAAGGCTCAACTCCCTTCCCACTAAATGCCACAATGAGAAGACATAGCAAGTAAGAAGGAAATCCATACATCTAGATCCATAGCCCAACAGCAATCAGAGGAAGTATACCTAGGACAATACACACCAGAGAAGGTGAGAGAAGTTGCTCTCCCATACACAGTGAGATAATTCAGCTCACCCAAGAGTCCTGGGTCTCCTCCAAGGAGAAACTGGAATAATAAACTGGGACAAGACCATGAAGGAGGCTGCCCACCTACTCCTCTCATGGCGGCCTCTTTCAGGTTCTTTTCCCTTCAGCGTTGGCCTCTTCCCTCTTCTCCCTCAAAGCTGGAAGCCAGAAGCACTGAAGAGATTTCCCAGTCTGGCTGCTGCCATTCTTTCCCATTCATGTCCAGTTACTCTCCCTCTCCCACCCCAAAAGTCTT
Organism: Notamacropus eugenii; assembly: GCF_028372415.1. NCBI lineage: Eukaryota > Metazoa > Chordata > Mammalia > Diprotodontia > Macropodidae > Notamacropus > Notamacropus eugenii. The sequence continues at coordinate 1,756,193 of NC_092874.1, forward strand.
CACTCTGCCTCTCCCGACCATTGACCTAACCCTCCATTGGTACCCACACAGACAAGGCTCCTGCTCTCTATTAGAAGGACTTATGCAGAATGAACTCATATCACACCCCTCTGGGATTCCCATCTTCCTCTTTATGTTCCTCTGGCTGTCTAAAGCCCTTCATGACAAGAAATCAGCCAAGCCTGGGGCACACTGGGGTAGCGGCACGTCCACCACCAGTCCTGACATTTACATGATGATCCGCAGGCAGAAGAATTCATTCCTATAAGAAGGTTCCCAGACAACAAGTGTAGACAGGCTGGACTAAAGCAATTCCAGAGTCATTGGGCCAGTGGTAATGCTGACTCTCTGTCTGCCTGTGCCCTCCCCTGCCAGCACCCTGCCAGCTGAGAGCTGGTGAAACCTAATTCATGTTTGCACCATGAGAATAGGAGTCCACAAGAAAATCCCCATGCCATCAATACATCCCTCCAAAATATCAACTCTGAGAAAACGTGGACCAAAAGATTGTTTATTTGGTCTGAAGATGGCCTTCTCACATCTTCTCTTTGGCTCCCGGATGTGCCTAGATGCCCACAATGGCAACATCATTTTGTTCCCGACCCCCCCATCCTGTTTGACCTTTGGCCAGCAGATCTCTCCAGAGTTTTCAAATACAACTTACCCGTCAGGCCATTTGGTGAACACACTGTGGCTCTTTCATAGAGTGGGAGCCTGGATTCACCTTTCGTTAAGGAGCATGAAGTTAGCGCTTCCTCATCCGTGACCCGGATTTTCAGGGCTCAGACCCTCAGGGATTTCAGTCAGCACTTGTGTTATGTTCCCACCCAGAGAGAAAACTTTTAATCGCTTTCATTTAAATTTAATTTAATGTTTGATCCAGTTTCCTTGGCGGAGATTTCCAGGAAGAGTAAAGTCACTCGAAGTTCATTATTTCTGAGAAGATGTTACCGCATGCAAGATGGCAAAGAGGAAAACAAATTCTGTGTCATGATTCATGGGCTCAGATTCATGCAAATGGAGCATCTGTTATTGCCAGCCATTAGGGGCAGGGTGAGCCTTGTTTGCTGAGGAAACAGTCCAAAGAGTGAAGATGGATTAGCCCAGTTATGAAGGTAGCATTGATTATTTATGGGAGTGCAGCTGTGGGATTGGCTTATCCATCTTTCTTGGCCCTCAAGTGCCAAACACACTTGCTCCAGGCATTCTGAAGGGAGCTCAGGGACATCAGGCATCACCACACACTCAGTGGCTTGGGAGGAGAACACAGACATCAGCTGTTAAACAGGAGGACATAAAATGTTCTCCCTGAAATGAAGAAGGGAAGATTCTAGAGCTAGAAGGCGCTTGGAAGACATCTGGTTCAAACCATTCACAGAGTCCAAGAGGTCAAGGGTTTTGACCAAGGGGACAAGTGGCAAGTATGGGATTGGAATTCAGCCTCCCTGCCCAGTGTCCCTCTCCTACTGGCCACCACCTAGGGGAAAGTAGTCAGGATGGAGAGGGTCAGCAGGGCCAAGGGGATGAGTACCCATCCTCATTGGCTTGGTGCCTCTCTCCTGGCAGACAGATTAGGGTTTTCCTCCTTGTCCCCAGAGAGCAGAATAAGGGTCATGGAGGAACTTGCAAGAGGCAAAGCTGGGGTGTAGGGTGTGTTCAGGGAGGACCAGTATCTTTGGTGTGACGGTTGCTGAGCCCTTTTGAGGGCTCTTTCCACCTTTGGTGTCCACCTATTTCACTCAACTCTCACCTGTGGCTCCAAGAAGCTGCAGAATGCCCAGCAGCCACACCTTGGTAAACCACTTCAGCAGATGGGCCAAACCAGATTGAGGGTAACCAAGGGGTCTCAAACCCATTGGGGAGTTAGGGGGATGTCTACCCCAAGCATGTGAAGACTTCCTCTGGTGGAATAGGAGGATGAGAACAATTTGTTCCAATGGCCATGAAGGCAGATGAAGCACGCGATGTGGAGCTCAGAGCTTAGTTAGACACCTAAGACACCAAAGCCATCCACTGCATCCTGAGCCATCGCCAGTCATCTGACTCTGTCCTGCCACTGGACTACGATGACTGTGGAGGACAGTGAGGCTGACGACTTTGTGCAACTCTGCCTCACTTAAATCCAACTTACACATGAATCAAAAGACATCACCCATGCCACTTTACCATGATGGCATTTTGGTCCTTCTTGAGGAAGAAGGACAACAACCAACCAGTCAACCAAAAGGCAAAGCCAAGTTCGACATGGGTGAGGGAGGGCTTCCTTCATGATGAAATCTTCCTGTCAGCAGAAGGGGCTTTGTGGGGAGGGGTCTTTGTTCTTGGAAGCCTTGGGGCAAAGGCTGGAGGGGCATAATTAGGCATGTGCTAACTGGGTGAATGAGTGTGAGAACACACAGGCTAAGATCCTGAGCATAAGAGTCCTAGAAAAAACCCCAGCTCCCCCAGTGAAACCCCTAGAGCCCAGGCTCAGTGGAGAAAGGCATCACCCTCAAACCAGGCTATACCCCGAGTCTGACAACGAATGGCCTGCTAAACCAGGTGCTGGGTCTACAGAGGCTTTTCCCATTTCTGAGAGACTTTTCTAGGCATTGGGGGGTCACCTGCAGCAGGCCTGGGGGGATGATTAGGCAGGTATGATGATCTTCGTTGTCCACACTCCTTGACTGGCCACCTTGAGAGGGGAGGGAGAAGAAAGCACGATGGAAGGGAGGTGAGAGGTGGGAGTAGGAGTGGGGAGGAAGGTAGGGGAGCTAACTCCTCATTTCTGAATCTGACTCACTTTTCTTGAACTGCCAAGGATCTGGGCTCCCTCCTGCAGGTGAATGACTGCTTGTCCTCAGGTAAGGGGGCGGTGTCTGACATGGGAACACTGAGGAGAACAAGGAAAAATTGCCAGCACAATTAATAATGAATTCTCACTCCCTGGTGGGTGGTGATTGACTGATCCATCCCCCAGCTCCTGAGGCTCAGAAGGTGCCCTTCGGAGCTGGCCCACTGCTCAGGGGCCCTGGGTCTCCATTCTCTCAGTCTCTATCTCTGCTCGTCTGGAGCAGCAGGGACAAGCCCCAGAGCCTCGGATGCAAAGGCGCTTCTCCTTCCAAACATGAGCCAGGTACATTCCTCAAGTAGCCCTGCCCAGTGTCCTTGGCAAACTGGAAAGAGATGCTGCAGAATCCCAGGAAGACTGAATCTCACCGTTCTCATCCTCAGGGTCACTCATGGCCATGTTGTGGGCAGGAAATTAGTAGGAGGGGGCATAAGAAAGAGAAGCTGAAGTTTGGGGCTGCCTCTGCTGTGGGACCATGAGCCCTGAGCTTACTGGAGTGGTCTCACTCCCAGATGGCACCACAGTGCACAGAGCACCAAGCTGAAGGCAGGGAGACCTGAGTTCAAATTTGGCCTGAGACATTTCCTAGCTGTGTGACTCTCTTCCACACTGCTTGCCTCAATTTCCACAACTGTAAAGTGGGGATAACAATACCATTTACCTCGGATGGTAACTGTGAGGATCAAATGAGATCCTTTCTGGCAGGATCTTCCCTTCCTTTTCCTGCGCTCCCTCCGTGAGCTCAAAGTGCAGCTAGTCTTTGAAAGTCTTGGTTGAGCCCCTCAGTGCAAGCGCCTCCAGGACTTTGTGCCTGAGTCTGGAAAGTCAGGGACTGAGGATGTGCCGGTGCGGGGAGAAGCTGTCACTGGGCTTATGGCCCCATCTGAGTCACCAGGACCCACCTGCCTGACACTGGGTCCCGGTTCAGGCACAGGCTCTGGGGTGAGTCAAGGCCCCAGAGTGGACACCCTTCTTTGGAATCTCCTGTCTATGTCCATGATGTCTCCTTGGTGGGAGTGGGGGGGAAACTTTCTGTTTTGTTACTGTGTCCCCAGAGCCCACCATCAGGATTGGTATGTGGGAGGGACTGACCCAATGTTTGTGGAATTGAAGTTTCTCCTGAGACTCTCCGAGGGGGACGAGTCCACCCATCAAGATACTGACCATTGCGCTCCCTCAGGCCTGCCAAGCTGGAGGTTGTAGCTAAGCCTGAACACAGGAGCTGTCATGGGATCCGTGGATCCTGGAGATTAGGAGCAGTCTGGTCAGCAGAATGGGTCCCTTCTCCCATCCCCTGAGGGGGCTGTGCCTCAGTATTTTTCAAGTCACAGGGGCCCATCAGAAGCCCATCCTAGCCTGCCCCAGAAAACTGAATGGGGTCTCAGTCAGCACAAACTCTGCCTTCATGGGAGAAGCCTTGGAAAGGGGATTAGGATGGGGTTTGCAGAGAGGTTTGCAGAAACAAAGAGGAACCCCCAGGACCACACTCCCAGCCAGAGGCCCAGCTCTCCGCCTGGGCTCCGGACCTGAGCCTGCCTCTCCCTAGTCAACCACATTATCAGTCTTCCACTCTGCCATCTGGCCCAGTTCCCCTACTCGTCTGCAGCTCCACCGAATTCCTTAATTTCCCACCTGTCAGATTCAGTTTCAAGTCCACAGTGGGACTGATGCTCCAGGATGTTGGCAGCTTCAGTCTTCCAGCTGCAGGTGTTCAAACAACTTCGAGCCTCTGGTGCCCGGCTTTAGTGTCAGCTTCGTGAGTCACCAGCTGCGTGTACCAGGCAGACGCACCCAGGAGGCTGGAGTGGCCCTGCGCCCACTCGGCACAGATGGTCAGAGACTGCCAGAGAGGTAAAGCTGTAGGCAGGGCCATGGGCACGGTGCTGAGCTCAGAACACATGCCAATAGGATCTTTCCTGGCAGCCACAAAAGGATCTGGGCTGCCTCGCCAGGTAGTGAACTCCTCATGACTGGAAGTATTCCAGAGGGCAGCTGCTGGAGGTGGGAAGGCTGGGGGAGATGCCCCAAGGTCTCCTCTTCCTCTCCTGGCTCCATTGGAGCCCTCCACTCCCTGGCTTCTTATGATCCCCTCGCTGCTGTGGGCGATGAGGCCAACAGTCATCTTTGTAGTGGCTGAGTCCATGCTGGCAAGCCAGAGCCAGTAAATGCTCGGATGACTCCCTCCCTCCTCAGTTTCCCTTGTGAAGTGCTCGCCTCCCCCTGTCCAGGGTGCCTATCTCAGGAGTGCTGCCCTTGCATCCTGTGGAAGTAGTCCAGCTCTCATTTCAGCTTCTTTGGGAGAGTGACCGCAGTCCACAGGTGGTTTCCCAGACAGGCCTTATTCCTCCCCCTGGCCTGGGTTGGCAGGCTGTGTCCAGGCTGAGGCTTCAGTCCCCAGGATAGGGTAAACAGCCCTCTGGAGAGCAGAGGCTCTGGAGGGGGGGGGGGGCAGGCAGGGTTCTACCCAGGCCCCTCCTCCCAGGCCCCACCTACCCCACCTTGCTAGCATGCTAGGACTTCATCAGACCCTGTTCTGCCTGGGAATGATTAGTGGCACCCACATTTTATAATAGGAAGTTCTGATTGAAGACCTGAAATGTTATCTCCTGACGGCTCCGAGGAACCGCTAATCAACCTGTCTTTCAAAGCCTGAACCTGCCTCGAATGTTGTACCCGGGAAACAAATGGGAGTGATTACGGATTCCAGACAAAAACCGCACTGTAATTACCTTCAACCTCCTCATAAATGTTTTTCTAATAGCAGAGATTTTCAGAATTGTTAGAAAATATAAGCTGATGGGAACATGAACACCTTCATCAGAGAAATTAGAAGCGGGAGAGGCCGTGCATGGCACCGACCTGTGCCCAGAAGGGAGGGGGATTGCTTGTCCCTCATCCCTTGGGCACACCCAGGTGGCTAAGGCGTTTGTCCTCTCACTCCCCTCAGGAAATCACCCCATAGCCTGTGAGAGACTGAGGAGCTGGGAATTTGGCCCTGACGGACTCCTGGGCTTTAATTTAATCAGGAGGGTGTGGCCCAGAGAACTGGGCCCCAAAAGCTGCTGGGTGCACAGATGTCCTCTGGGTGCTGGTGTCACTTCCCTGGCCCACCCAGCCTCCTGGGCCTCAGAGACAGCCTCATTCCACCTGGGTCTTCCTGGCCTTGTCCTGGAGAGGGCGTAGCCACAGGGCTGTGGGGAGATCAAGGTGCTTGGGGGCACCAGAGGAGCTGAAATCCCACCAACCTGGCTCAGTTATAGGATTAAAGGGTGCTGACCACTTGCACTCTGCTCGGCCTCCCAGGAGTCCAGCAGGACCTTTCCCTCCTCCTTCCCCTGATGTTTCCCAGCATCCTCCATTCTGGCCCTCACACCCTCCTGCCCTTTAGGTTCAAGGTTTCTCCTCTCCCCCTCCCCTACGGACTGGCTAGTGGTGCAGTGGACAGAACATTGGGCTTGGAGTCAGGAAGGTCTGAGATCAAGTCTGGACTCAGACCCATGGAGCTGTGTGAGCCATAGATGATGTTTGCCTGGATTTCAGGGAGATGCTCTTGTTAGGAAAAGATGGAGAGATGTAGAAATCAATAGCCGCCATCAGCTGAGAGGATCTTTAACAAGCTCCCAGAAATCTCTTCTTGGTCTTTTTCTCAGTGACTCAAATAAACTCACAGAAGAGGAATCTGGCATGTTTGTAGATGACACCAGACCTGAAGAGACTGCAGCAAAGGTGCCAGAGAACAAGCATTGATTGAGACACCATGGAACCCCAGACCATGAAAGTTAGATGACAGTTAGGCGAGAGGACATGTCTAATGTGAAAACATGTTTCATAGGAGTGCTGATGTAGAGCCCATATCTGACTGCATGCCATCTTGGGGAAGGGGGAGGAGAGGGAGGGGGAGAGAATTAAAAAAGTAATGGAAGTGAATGCTGAAAGCTAAAAATTAATTAATTAATTTATAAAAAAAGGAAAAAAGAAAGTTAAGCACAAGGGACAGATAACCCCCAGTGTGTGTGCCCTGCAGGTCCCCACAAAGTCCCACGAGATCAGACAAAGGCCCCCAACCCCCTTGGAGGGCCCAGGTGGGAGATTTAGGGGAGGCCAGGGGCAAGAATCACAGGGTAAGAGAAGATGCCGATGGTATTGTGATGTGAACCCCTAGAGGGACCACCGCCAAGGAGGACTGCTCCCTATAGAGTGACCAAGGGGGCCCCAGAGAATTGGGATAAGCAGCTCATAGCTTGTTGGGTCCCGGATCTGGAGATGGAGAGTCAAAGGCCATTGAGTTCAGACTCCTATTTTACAAAGAAAAAACTGAAACTAAGGGGCAGGGGGGAAGGGGGGAAGCCACTTGCCCAATATCACACAGAGGCAGGATTTGAACCAGTATCTGCTGGCCCCAGAGCCAGGAATCATTCCCCTGCACCCTGCCTTACATTTATGTGGAATTCAAGAACTGAGAACATCAGGGAGGGGTGAGAGAGTATTCTCAGTGAGGAAAGAGGCTCTCCTCTGGTGCCTTGTTTTCCCCAAGAATCTCATGGAATGGAAGGTGATGACTTGGCATCCTCTGCCATCACCCTCTCAGCAAAGGTTAGACTACAGAGCCCTGGACTGCAGGTGAGGGCTCATGGGGCTGTCCTGGGCTTGACCCAGGGCTCACCTCTTATCCACCATTCTCCTGTAAATGTGGCCCAGGTCCAACCCCTTCCCAGAACCACAATGTTCCCTGTAGCTGCTACTCCCAAGTTCCTAGAACAGCAAGGTGGTGTTCCAGTGATGCCTAAGATGGCACATAATGCCTTGCTCCCAAACTGCCCATGGGCAGGCTGTACAAACACAGAGGCCCAGAACTGGGGGGAACTCAGAGGCCAAGGGTCTTCTTGAAAGGAGCAGCTTTCTCCTAACTCCCCCTTCAGCACCCTTTGATCATCTTTCCAGCGTGCTTTATGACAGATTGTGACTTTCTTAACCTCCCATGGCTAGTAAGAGCCAGAACAAGGACTCGAGCCCAGGGTTTCTGACCACAGTTTCAATCCTTTCTGTGCCTCAGACTCCCAATACCCATCACCAAGTCACAGAGCCTACACTGACATTTTTCAGCTGGCTTCCTATAGACCCTATTGTCCTATGGAACTAATTGTCTTTCCCATGTACTTTTGCCTAATGTAGGCCAAGAGGAGGAGGCTAGGTTGAGTATTTCTCTGGCTGAGTTTTACAGCTCTTGCCCTAAGCCAAGGGGATCTCTCCTTGGAATTCTGCCCTCACCTAAACCTGGCCCAGGGATTCTCATCTTAAGGATGGGCTTCATCCTGTCTCTGGGGCTTCATCAGGCCTTTCTGGCTAAGCTTCTGTGAGAGTCTGTGTGAAGTTTATTTTACAAATTCTGCCCTACCAGTTTCCCCAGATCCAACTGCCTTCCTTCGGAAACAGTAATTTTGGTTTTATCCCTCTTAATAGTATTTTATTTTTTCCAATTACTTGTAAAGATACGTTTCAATATTCACTTTTATAAACTCTTGAGTTTCAACTTTTCTCCTTTTCTCCCCTTCCCCTTCCCCAAAATGATAAACAATCTGATACAGGCTCTACATATACATTCATATTAAACATATTTCCACATTAGTCATGTTGTGAAAGAAGAATCAGAACCAAAGGGAAAAACCACAAGAAAGAAAAACAAAAAAGAGATATCAAATAGTGTGCATCAACCTGCATTCTGCCTGCATTCCTTCTCTGGATACCAATGACATTTTCCATCCTGAATCTTTTGGAATTGTCTTAGATCCTTGCATTGCTGAGAAGAGCTAAGTCTATCAACATCAGTCATTGAACATTGTTGCTTTCCTGTGTACAGTGTTCTCCTGGTTCTGCTTCTTTCCCTAGCATCAGTTCATGGAAGTCTTTCTGGGTTTTTCTGAAGTCTGCCTGCTCATCATTTCTTATAGCACAATAGTATTCCATCACACTCATGTACCACAGCTTGTTCAGCCATTCCCCAGTTGGTGGGCATTTTCTCAGATTCTGGTTCTTTGACACCACAAAAAGAGCTGCTATAAATATTTTTTGTAGGTCCTTTTCCCTCTTTTTTGATTTTTTTGGTATATAGACCTAGAAGTGGCATTACTGGGCCAAAGGGTATGAACAGTTTTATAGCTCTTTGGGCATAGTTCCAAATTGTTCTCCAGAATGGGTGGACTGGTTCACCATTCCATCAACAAAGAATTAGTGTTACAATTTCCCACATCTCCAGCATTTACAATTTTCTTTTTTTATCATATTAGCCAGTTTGATAGATGTGAGGTAGCACTGCAGGTTGCATTTCTCTAGTCAGTAGTGATTTAGAGCATTTTTTTTATATGACTATAGAGAGCTTTGATTTCTTCATATGAAAACTGCCTGTTTATAACCTTTGACCATGGATTGATTTGGAAATGACTTATAGTCTTATCAACTTGACTCAGTTCTCTCTATATTTTGGAAATGAGGCCTTTATCAGAGATACTGGTTATAAACATGGTTTAACAGCTTTCTGGGGAAGCAGTGACTTCAAAGGCAAAACAAGCTCAGCTCAAGTATTGCATTGGAGCCTTGGGATCAGGGAGTGTTCCTTTGAAACACAAATGAAAACTAAGGAATCATACATTGATAGAATGAGTTCATAGTACATATGAGCATAAAGAGTCACACCCTTACCTGAGGATGCACTACTCAAAGGATTATAAATTTTGATCCTGAAACCCCACAAGATATCTTGGGGTTTCTTTCTAGATTTCTTTCTTAAGCCCTAAACCCAAATCACTCGGGCTTTCTTTGATTGGCCAACAATAGGTCTCAGCCCAATGATGCCTCAGAGTGAGTATAAATGATAATTGTTTCTATTTTGGCCAGAAACCCTGAATGTCTCCCCCTCCCAGATGGACTTTTGGACAAGGTAAAAGTGACCATTCTTTGCCTCAATCCTTACATAGCCTTAATCACTGAATGGGCATTGCCTCAGTCAGACTGAGACTTGGGAAAGACCTTCGCTTAAAAAGGCCAACATCTCCCACTGCATTCGGAGACCATCTTGAGTCATCCTGGTCTGTACCTTACCATTGGTCCCAGAAGACCCTGGAGGAGACAGTGAGGCTGGTGGCTTTGCACAGCTTTCCCTCACTTAAATTGGATTTAAGATATCACCTTCCCAATGTCCTGGTCCTCTTTGAGAAAGAAGGACAAAGAACAATGAACAAGAGGAGCTCATGGTAGGATAGAAGGCTTGACTAGACTGCCCAGGGTCTCAGTCCAGCGCATTGGGCTATAGAATATCTGCAGGGAGCAGGCATGGTGGAAGGAAGGGCTGATACCAGTCAGGCACCTGGAGAAGACTGAGGTCAAGGGAGGGAGCAGCTGAAAGCCTTTCCTGGTGCTCCTAGGGAGGACTCCCACCCTGAAATCCCTTTTATTTCCTGTCTATGGGCTTTGGTTTTACTTCTCTGTGGATTCCCTGCCTTCCCCAGCCAGAATGGAAGACCCTCGAGGGCAGGGGCTGTTTGGGAGTTTGGATCTTGGGTCTGACCAGCCCCCGGCCTACGTCTGGCCTGTGGCTGTGTTGAAGAAGTTTCTTAAATGTTTTAAAGGAAAAGGGAACTGAAGCTGAAAAAACATATCCTCTTCAATACCGAGACCCTGATTGTGGGGATTTCCAGTTTGGGTGGAAGCAGCATTCAGTGCTCCTGGGTCTGAAAACTTCATTAAACTGCTTGTTCTAGAATTTCCAGTGTGGGGCCTCAGGAGAAAAGGAGCGATTTACATCTGACTGAAATCTGAGCTCCACAGAATCTTTCCCATGGATAGAAAGCTTCCCAGGGTAGCAATTTAAATCAAACTTTTAAATTATTTTGGTAATATTGAGACTATGTTTCTCTGTTGCTCTTGTAGGATGAAAAGAATCTGATGAAGTAGAGATGACTGCCAAGAGGAGGCAGAGGCAGAGGATGGGAGGGACTCCCTGGGGACACAGAAGGGTCCAGGGGCAACCTATGTTCTGGGAACGCCATGTGGCTGGGACCACAGATGTGGTTGAGGAAGGACAGGGTCTGGACCCATGTGGCTCCTGGGCTCTCTGGCCTTAGGCTATTGAATATACTCTCTATCTTCACCCTGACCTTTCTTTGTGTGGGCCTCCTGTCACCCACCTCCCCAATCCTTGGATCAGATGTGAATTTGTACCCAGCCCTCTGGATCTTCTGGACCTTCGGGAGTTCCCAGCCTGGGTTAGGACCAGTTTTCTGTGAGTCTATTCATAGCATTTAAGAGTTACAGACATAGGAGTGCTGGGCAGAAGGAGGGGGGTGTCAAGCAGAGACAGTCCGGCACTAAAATGGCTAGCACTAGGAAACCAGTCTACCTGGTCTACCTTCACCACCACTCTGGGCTTATAGTTTTCCTGACATTTTCTCAAATTTACTAACTTTTTTTATTATGGAACTTTGGACTATGTAAGTTCTGGGCTGTTTGCCAGAGCTCTGTTCTCATGGACAGGCTGAGTGCCCAGAGCTCGGCTGCTTATACCCTTCAGGACTCTAGGGCAGCTTTTCTGTGTGTGAGCCCCCACCGGGCTTCCACCCATGATTACTAGCTCATATCACTTAGCCAGACTCAATTAGCTTTTAGCAATGGAACTTTAACTAGTGTGGTACAATAAGAAATATGGTACAAAATGTTCCAGGCAGTCTCTTACAGCATGAGCCCAGGAGCCGGCAGAAGCCAGAGTATAGGAGCCAAGGGGACATATCCCCTTTGTTCCCTTTCATGGGACTCTCTCAGAGTTCCCCTTAGGTCTGCTGGACTCCTTGGAGAGTCATGAATCTGGATTTCCTCATTGTTTCCAGTATGTTCTTGCTTCTAGATGAAGATACTTTCAACAGCTGCTGCCCTGCCTAGGATGCCAATACAAAGTCCAAGTGCTCTGAAGTCCAGAGAGTTTCCTTTTGGCTGCACTGTAAGTAGGGATGGGGAGAACTGTACTCCCCTCCCCCCTGGAGCCAAGCCACGATTTTCAGTGCTTGACCAGGATTTCACTCTCCCGGCTGGCCACTTGCTAAATCTCCTGGGTTTCAAAATAGCTCCTGGTTTTATGCAAACCCCGGTCCTTTCCCCCTCCATCCCCCAGGTAAGACCCAATCCTTCAGTCAGAACAGACCGCCTGTCAGTGTTTCTCCAATTCCTCCAATGGTTTTCTGGACTTTTTTGCACTAGTCTTTAACAGACTCAGTGATTGATGAATGATTTGGATGTGTTTTCACCTACTTTAATTTGGGTGGGGTTCTCCTGCAGCTCCCAGGAGATCAGACAAGAACCCAGGAACCTGGCTTCTTATCATTTCCCCACTCATAGGCTTGTGACTAACTAGAACCTGGTAACTTGGAAGCTGAGGAGTGCCAAGCCTAGCGGCCTGTGGGCTACCCGAGTCTTCTTACCTCAGCTCCCGAGGTCTTCGGCTGGCCAAAACCGGATGCTCATATGAGAGAAAGGACGTTCCAGAGTCGAACAAGGGTTGAGCTTTATTTCAGGGTCTCGGTTACAAGTGCAGGGGATAGGGGGAAGGAGAGAGATATCTCCCAAAGAGGCAAAGATCTACAATAAGGGCTTAGGAATAAAAGTGTAAGTGGGGAGAGAGGGGGAGGGGGGAGAAAGAGAGAGGAAAGTGAGGAGCCTAGTAAGCTCACACGTGGCCCCTCAGCCCAAGAGGCTTTTCCGGCTTTCCTGAACCTACTTAAGCCCTCCGCCGAGTAGTTTACATGTCAATACCGAGCCTGTTAGGAGACAACAGGTGTGTCCAATCCGGGACAACCTCGAGAGCAGGGAGGCTCCACCCATCACGTATCTCCCGGGAAGAGGCGGAAATACCCGAGCTAGCCGAGCTAGCTCAGTCTGACCTTCTCGATTCCCTACTGTTTTTGGACGGCCTCGTAGGAACTCTAAGATTTAGAAGTCCCACTTTTACCTGCCCGAGACCGTCCACACGGAATTGAACTTCCAGCCCTAGCAGAGGAGGTCCTGGATTCAATCCCTATCCCAATGACTGATGCATGCCATGACCCCTCTCCTCTGTGGGGGCAGACAGCATGGGAGCTCAGGCCAGCCAGATCACCAATGGTGAGGCTGCCTATACAGGGACCAGGAAAAGAAACTGCTGTTATCTCTGCTCACAGTTCATGCCTTCAGATGAGAGGAGCCCTCCCCCCATTCCAAGCTCCTCTTCCCCCAGATGTCTGGTCCAGGGTCCTGGCTTTCCCTGCCACTCTCCATCCAAACCAATAACCCTAATCCTAATCCCATGTCTGCCTCCCCAACAAACGTCATACATCTCTCCCTGACCGAGGTTTCTTCTTCATTTGACTGTCTTCATTACTTTCTGACACTAACAGTCTTATGATTGAATGCTTTAATTTATTCACACTGCGTTCTCCCCTGTATCTCATGCATTTTCTATAACCTATACCTAGTGCTTCCCTGGGTTATTTCATACCCTAAATTTACTGGAGACACAAGCAATCAAGAAGATGCTATAGGATTCCACAGGGGGGTCATTTCATTTGTTTGCAGATGCTAGTGGCCTGCACTTGATGTGCTGGAGCCACAGACAGTGAGAGCAAGGGACTCTGTCCCACCTCCACCCAAGTGGAAGGAAGGCTCCTTGTGCCATTATCAGGCAGAGGGGGCTCAGGGCTGGTGTAGATGCACTCCTTTAAAGTAAGGTTCAGAGCCAGGAGGACTGTTTAAATGGTCACAAATCCCAACCTTGACCAACCCAAGGAGTGCTCTCTCTCTCTCCACAGTCTGGAAAAGGAGAGGGACTTTAGATCCTGCTTTTGGACTGGATGTGACCTAGGGCCTCTGCCCCACCTTCCAAAACTCTTTCCCATGGTCTCTTGGATTCCAGATCAACCAACCAAACCACAAACATTCATGAGCACCTACTATGTGCCAGATGCTGGGTTAAGGCTTGAACTCTAGAACCCTGTCTGTGATCTTTGACTTCCTGCAGTCACAGTCACTGGTCCAGTATGAGTTGGCAGTTGGGAAGAGAAGACAAAGCAGAAGGGCTGCCAGCGAGCCAATACAATGCAATCCACATTCATGAAGGGTCTGCTGTGTGGTACCGAGCTAAGGACTGGGGATACAAAGAATAAAGAGGCAGTCCCTGCGCTCAGGTGGCTTACTGTCTAAAGAGGAGACTGCATGCAAAAGGAAGGGGGAAGTGGGGCCTGGGAGGATGGGATGCCAGGGGTACTTGTTGGAGGAGGGGGCATTTTGAAAAACCACAGTCAGGGCGGATACAGAAAGGAGTGAGCCCCAAAGTTGTGCGTCTGCCCTCTACGAAGGAAGGCATTGGAAGGAGTTTGTTGCTCTGCCCTCTAGCCTCCAACCGGAGGCCAGAGAAGGCTGAGGGAACCAGAATCAGTCATGGAGGAGAGATTAGAGGCCCGGAGAGGTCAGGCAGGGCAGCAGGTGCAGGGGAGGGGACCAGGCTCTGTGAATGCTCAGCTGCCAAATGGAGGAGGAGCAGACCAGTCCAACTAGACACTGCTCCACAAGCTTGGGGAATTCCCTTTTGTCTAGTGAGCCCTTGAAGGCAAAGAACAGGCTGTGTTTCCTCCCCAAGCAGGGGCTCACTCACTAGCTCCTCTGGTAAAGCATTTGAGTGAGCCAGGGCTGGGACCAGCTCAGAAGCTGACCAGGAACAGATGAGCCTGCTCCTTCACCACAGATCACTCCAATACTGTTTCAGGGTCTTGTCTGCTCTTGTCAAAATGGCTACTTTGAGGGCTAGGAAGGGGAGGGAAGTCCAAAAGGACTTACCACTGTGGAAGTGGGTGGGATCTCTAGGATCCCCCAAGGCAACAGAGCTTGGACACCTCCCTCCTGACCCTCACAGGCGAGGTGGGGGAGGGGAGCAAGTGCAGTCTCACACACCAGGGAGGAAGCCTGGAGACAGCTGCTGCCATGTTGGAGCCTGCTCCCACAGGAAAAATGAAAGGTGGTGAAGGAAAAGCCACAGGGGGTCCCCTAAAAGGCCCCAAGTCCCCTCCCAAAGTGCCCGTTTAAAGCATTGCCTGAGTTCATGCGCCTGCTGCCTCTGGTACAGAGCCAAAGAGGAAGGAGTGATCAGGATTCTGGGCAATGCCCTCAGGCACCCTTTCAGTGAGTGCCACTTTGAGAGACTGGCACCAAGCCCAGGGCCTTGGAGTTCCCCACAAATGCAGGGGATTTGGCTGTGGTTGGACAATATTCATCCCTCTCTAGTACCTAACCTTTCTATCTCTGATTCTGAGTTCCTGACCTTCTTTAGCTCCCACTGATCAGAGATCTAATGCCCCCATTTCCAAGTCAGCCGCATCCCCACTCCCGCCCCCATTTTTGGCCTCCGCCCCCATTTTTGGCCTCCACCCCATAGTTATGAGGTGTCCTCAGCATTCTTTTCCTTACTGATGCTAATAGGGGCAGCCAGGTGGTGCAGTGGATAGAGCACCAGCGCAGGAATCAGGAGGACCTGAGTTCAAATCTCATCTCAGACACTTGACACTCACTAGCTGTGTGACCTTGGGCAAGTCACTTAACCCCAACTGCCTCATCCTGGGTCATCTCCAGTCATCCTGATGAATACCTGGTCACTGGATTCAGATGGCTCTGGAGGAGAAGTGAGGCTGGTGACCTGCACAGCCCTCCCTCACTCAAAACAAAGTCAAGTGCAAGTCATGTCATTATTTCTCTGATGGCGTGGTCTTCTTCGGCAACGAAGGATGAACACACACACACACACACACACACACACACACACACACACACACACACACACACACTGATGCTAGTGCTCCGAGGTGATGTTTCTCAACTGTGTGCCCACCACTGAAGGGGGTGATATTTATCTATAGTGGTGCTGGTTTGTAGCTAAAGGGGAAGGGGAAGCTACATCTCTTCTCCTGATCCTGTGACTCCTGGGGGGCCATGCTGCTAGACCCCATTCTACATTGGAAAGTTGCCCCTCAATCCTTTGAGCCATCAAAGCACATTCCTGACATGGGGAGTGGAGGGACACTTACTCCTTCTGTAAATATCTAAAAGGTGCCAGCCCTGAAATAGGAACCAAGGGACCCAGCCCCCAGGTGGTCTTCACTGCCTTTGACCTCAGACTATCACTACACAAGGCTTAAGCCCTGCCCTGTAAACTCAATTAGGAGCAAGCCACAAGGCCAACAGGGCTTTAATTAACTTATTCACAAAAGTCCCAGAAGAGACTCCTGTGCAAAGTATGAGTTAGGGAATTAATCATTCCGACAGCAAATTTAGTTCAGATGAAAAATATTTGCTTTCCTGACTGCACTGATTAATCACATCAAATAATTACAGGATTAAAATAATAATTTGTCAAAAAGCAAGCTATAGCTTTCCTGCAGAACTAACTCATTGCTTCTGATTAAATCAACCATGAATCCAACTCATTTTGACTAGGGTGAGAACCCAGATGTTGTGGCTTATATTTCCATCTCAACAATTTAGCTGAGAATGTCCTTTAGTTGGGCGCTGGATGTTGGGCTGTGTGGGACCCCTTGGGAGCCTTCTCTAAAGCAGGCTGGATTAATACAGCCCTAGGGGTGAAAGATGTGGCACACCTTGAACTTGAACTTGTTAGGTGTTTATCCTGAACTACAACATGGAAACCTGTTTCTATTGAGGGGAAATCAGACTCAGGAAGGAACCAAAGGCAATCTAAAGAAATCAAAAAGTAGTTGAGTGTTTCTAATCGGTTCACCCCTATGTAGCCCAGCCTGGGTCCCTTTGGGTGTTGTTGTGGCTGAAGGTTACACTGATCGGAGGCTGAGGGCCAGGCTAGAGTTGGAACATCTTGGGGAGAGAAGACCTTTGTGGGATGTGGGGGAGGAGCTGCAGATTCGGAGGGGAAGCCAGCTCCTCCACATACCTTGATCTCCAGCTAGCCTTCCTAAAGACTGTGGAGACTTTCAGCAAAACCAGGGTCTCTCTCTTGGTGTAAGATGAGATCTCATCTCCACCTGAAGAACTTATTCACATATGTGTTCTTTGGCATTGTCCATTCTGTATCATTTCTCCAATTTCTGTTGTCTGGTTTGCTGGGATAAATGGATTTTCTCAATATTTGTGAGGTGTGTGTGTGTGTGTGTGTGTGTGTGTGTGTGTGTTTGTGTGTGTGTGTGTAACTAACTTTCATCAGGAGGGGGCTAAGTTCTAAGTATAAGCTGAGGGCTGCCCTCCCCAGTATGAGTGCCCAGAGAAAAAGCTTTCTTTCTGAACCCCTAGATACCATATCCCTAGACTAGAGATAGATTTGGAGGGCATACTGATGTAATTCTATTCGAACACCACTCTCCGAGACTGCTGAAGTGTGCCCAGCCTCAAGAGCTCCTGAGACCTGCCTCCCTCTCCTACAACTAGCATTCCTGGATCTTAGCAGTAATGTGAGCATGGTCAGAAAAAAGGAAATAAATGTTAATTTAAGAAAAAAATAAAAGAGAAATGTGCTTTTTAAAAGCTAAAATTTTGACATTTCCTTGGAGTAACAATCATTCTAAAATACCCACAAAATTAAAAACACAACAAAAAGAAATGAAGAACATGGGTATTGCCCCAAATCCAACATTTTCAGGATTCATTCTATTAGTTAATAGAAAACTAAGGATGGGGAAACCAGCTCAATCTAGTTTCAGCAGTGTCCAAGGTTCTGAAACAGCCTTGTGTCCCCAGAGGCACAAAGTCATGATCATCAATATCAAAAAGTGAAACATATCAAAATGTTGACTAATCCTGAGTACCTCACATCCTGTTGTCAACGTTGATTGATTGGGGGAGAGAAAGGAAAGAGACAAGGATGACCTCAAGGTGACTAATCTGGATGTTTGTGAAAAGAGTGAAGTCCTATTGAGAAGTAGAGAAACTAGAAGAAGGATAAGTCATGGAGAAATATAACAAATTCTCTTTTGGATACTTGAGCTTGAGGTGCCTCCATGATATCTAGTCAAGACGAACAAAAGGCAGCTGAAGATACTCAACTTCCAGAGAGAAACTACAGCTGGATGGAAGAATGTAGAGATGGAGTCCATGGGTGTGGCTGGGAATCACCAAGGATGGAGAAAAGAGATGGCGCAGGACAGAGCCTTGAGAGATGCCCATAAAGGACTGAAGACCCCCAGGGACAAGGAGCGCAGCACCTCCTCAAGCAGCTCATTCCACTTCTAGGAGGCAGAATTATTGGGAGTTGCTTACTCACACTGAGCCAACCCTCCTCTTTTGTAGCTAGCTTCCTGGTCCCCACTCTGATCTTCTCCAGTCGATCCTCAACACCTCCCTAAAACATGATGAGAAGAGTGAAACACACCTGTCCATATGAGAATTCAGGAATATGTCACAAAAGCCACTTCCCCATGCCTGCAGCCAAAGTCCCCTTTTGCTCTAATTGTGGCCCCACCAGAGCCCCTAGGACTCCCAGATCTTCTTTCAAATAGATCTCCATCAAGCCATTCCTCTCCCTCGATCTGTAATTGTAAAGCTGTTTTTGAACCCCAGTGTACTTATACTTATTAAATTAAATTTATTATAATTTATCCCAACGTTCTTGCCTATTGAGAGTTTTCTGGTACTTGGTGCTTTCAAGCAGGAGAGAGACTGAACAGGTCCCTGTCAACCTTAGCACAGTCTCTTCCATGACTCCCAGGCTCTCTGCCTTTCCTCCATAAGAAAGAAATTCATGAATAAAGAGGGGTGAGGTTTCCATGGAGCAGCCAAAGAGACACAATCAGAATGACTTTGAGTGCTCATCCAGGAGGAGGAAAGCTCAGAAGGTCAAGCCCCGAAAGAAGAGGTGCCAGGAAGTAGCCGGAAAGAGGAATCTTATCCCAACAGGTCATTGGTGCCTCCCCATCAGATACAGTGCAGGGAAATGTCTTCTTGGCACTCAAGGCAATAGACACAAAAGAGGGCTTTTTTTCCCTCTGAAGAAGCAAAAGGTCTAGAGCGCGAAAGAGCATTCCAGACCACTGAGTCCAACCCTCTGGATTTTCAGGTGAGGCCACTGTAACCCAGAGGGTGAAGCGCTTTGCCTGAGGTCACCTAGCTAGTAAGTAAATAACCTCTAGCTGGCTGGGTGCAATTCAAACCCAGGTACTGTGGCTTTAAATTCAGTGGTGTTGACTCCCTCGCATCTAGGCTGTGTGTAAAGTCAAAGACATGAGAGTCGTTTGGCAAAGTCTTCTCCTAGCTCTGTTTACTTCAAGATTCCCAGAAATGCATACAAACATATACTTAGGAGGCAAATTAGGCCTTACTAATGAACAATATGAATTTTTAATGTAAATCAACAGAAGCTGTGAAGGGAGAAAGCTCCGGACTTGAGCAATTGGCCCTTCCCAAACACAGAGCCATGCATGCCAAATTTTTACTCGTGGCCTTGTGGCAGGTGGCCCATGTCAGTCCCCAAGCTACCCAGTCCCTCTAGGGATACGAGTCTCAATCTCTGAGGCCACAGAAAGGCCAACACCTTGATGACAGGTGCTTGCACTTAGAGACAGGTTCAAGGGGAGCAGCAAAACACGGACCCCCGAGCAGTAGTCCTAAAATTCCCCCTCAGTGATCATGGTGGACTACAGGGCCAAACTGTAGCCCTTGGGCAACCCATTTCCCTTCTCTGGGCCTCAATTTCTTTGCCAATGAAATGGGGATAATTGAAGTACATTCTTCACAGGGTGGTGCCCCCAGAGAAGCCAGATCCTTCATCTTCTCATTGGTTGTGTAATAGGGACATGGGTGTGGGCAAGAAAAGAGTGTGATGCTACAAGAAGCCAGCCGGCAGCAGCCACATAGGAAGCTGTACTCAGGAGATGCCACAGGACTCTGCCAGCCTCCTGACATAGGCTCCTCTCTTGACCATCTTTCTTTCCAAGTTCAAAGATCATGGCACATAATGAATCATCACAAATACAGATGCTTTCTGCTTGGCTTGCCACCACCTTCAAATAAACACAGAGAGATCAGTTCTCCTGTTGTCTGACTTCCCTTCCCTCAGTTTATAGACCAGCACAGAAATCATTGTTAATAGCCAGGTGATGCCCTGAAACCAAGCACAGAAAATGTAGGGGTGTTCAATGAATAGCTGAGGGAGGAATCACAGAAGACCTCTCTTTGCCTGCCAGGGTGCAGGAATTGGCATGTAGCCAGGAGCATTCCCTCACCTGCTCTAGGAAAGGGGCTTGGCTCTGAGCAGCCTCCACGTTGGCTGGTTCACACCAATGTCCCCTCTGCTTCTCTGATTGCCCCCACCTTCAACCACCCTCAGCCACCAGGCTTCCCCTCCTGTTTCTCTGACTGTTTTGGGTCCCAGGTCCCATGGCTCTGTCACTTGCTCCCAGAAAGACTGGGAGAAGCAGCATGGAAATTGGCCACGGTCACAATCCTTTCAGCAGAATTAAATTTCTCCTCTCTTTCTTTCTGTATGACTTCTCAGTAGAAGGCTCCCTCAAGGACAGAAATCTCCCCCACCTGGAGAATATTCAGAAGCACAGGCTGGCCAGCCTGTGCTCTTGCCCACTGATTTTTCTGACCTTTGATCCCCCTGATATCAGGAAGGTACTCTAGTTCTGTGGAGCTAGGTTACAGTTGCAATATAAGTAAGAGGAAAATTATAAGTAAGGATGCTCTGACTCTGCTTTGTTAGAGAAAAGACTCTGACGGATGCCCATGTTGCCTTAATGGATGAGATAGGTTTCTGTTGCAGTATGGACTGAGGCCAGCCTTTCCCCTTTCTTTTAGGGGTCGGTTTCCTTCCCAGTCTTGTGCTCCCTGTTCAGAGATGACTATGATAATCTTCCCTTCAACTGGCTTTTAGTCTACTGAAGTGATACAGGCATAGAAGCACGCCAGACAAAGACAGAATTGTCAGGGGCAAAGGAAAGAAGCACAGTGTTCTAAAAACACAGAGGGAAGGGTGCCCTTTCACGTGAGGAGGAAGGGAGGGGTGCCCTGAATTTAAGCAACAAACAAGAGGAAACAGTCCTTTACACAAGGGGGCAAACTTGTATTACAGAGACTTGGGGGAATAAAACCCACGAGGATTCCAGCTCTCAATAGTGAGCCTTATTTCAAACAGACAGAGCAGGACACTGAAATCAGAGAGCATTGTATATTTAGAAGAAGATTTATACCCATGTAAGGAGATCCATGAACCATGGATGATGGAGCTTGACTGTCCTCAGAATCCAGCGTGTACTTGGCTTCCAGAACTTGGGCTGTTTGCTCTTGGGGCAAGTCGTGGGTGGTGCAGTCTGGTCTGATGCTCCGTCAGGGAAGAGCAGGAAAAAATACAGAGAATGTGCGTCACTCTACCCTATTTTGTATTATTATTATTTTTGTCTATGTCCTGTAGTCTGTGATTCACATGCCACCATGAGGCTGTGATCTTGCCCCATGATGGATGAGAAAAACAAGTCTGGTCTTTCAAGACCCAGGGAGGGACTTGGGTGCCATCTTGTCTTTGAGTACTGAAGGGGCTGGAATGTGGAAGGATGATTCTGTTTTGGGTTTTTTTGGCCCCAGAGGTAGCAGGTGTCATAGGGCATGAAGAGTCCTATTCAGGTCAGGAAAACCTGAGTTCAAGTCTTGCCTCTGACGCAACTGTGCAAACCTCCCCATTATCCATGCCCTGGGCAACCTTCACAGACAGTGACTTGCAGAATGATTGTGGTACATGTTCATATGGAGAAAATCACTGGGCTGATCAAAAGACAGAAAAACAGATGTATTAAGACATTGGTACATTTCTGAATTCTAACACAAATGGATTCTTAACCCAAATCAGGCAGACAATAAAATGTGCAGACATTTAAGTTGTAGAACAGACAAGAAATCCATTGGCACAATACTTAGCAAGAAACCTATTTGTCTCTTTTAATGATTTTTAGTGAAATATCTCCTTTCTCTCCAGGAGGAAGGATTGATGACTCCAAGTAAATGTGCCAGAGGGAAGCGGCTCTCACAGACTCGAGCCTGGGCACTTGAGGCTGCACTCCTTGAGCAGCAAAGCAAAGAGATTTCCTTAACAGAGCAAGCATGAGGGGCTAAAGCTTTTGTAGGCTTGTGGCTCTCAGTGGGATCTTTGCCTTGCCTTGCTCCACAGAGCCCAAAAAGGAAGAAAGAGCTTACACACACACACACACACACACACACACACACACACACACACACACACACACACTTTTCCTTGTTCAGTTTGCATCTTTAATGAAGACCTTGGACCTTCCCAATGAGTTATTTGCCTAGGGACTGACTTTTCTTTCTAAGAAGCCTTCCCCTCAAACGACTACCTTAGAAGTGTGTGTATGTATGTATGTGTGTGTGTGTGTGTATGTGTGTGTTGGGGCAGATTTGACTTTAAAAGGGAAAAGGTCTGGAATCCGGGCTCATTTGCCAAGTGTTGCCAGAGAAGCTGTCCAGAGGACTCTCCAATGGAGATTTTTCCTGCTTCTAGGAAGAAAAGCGATGGTTGGATCACAAAGGACTTTCTTCTCCCCACCTCCCTCTCAAAGCCTCTCCCAGGGGAGAGTCACTCACAGAATCCTTGCCAGGCCCTCATCCACGATCCCTTCAGGGTCCCTGCTCAACCTTTTGGTCCTGCACTGATGTACCTGCCTGGTGTCTTAAAGCAATGGGGCCTGGGTGCAAGAGGAGGAGGGGTATGGGAGAGAACAGAACAATATGGAGATTTTCTTGGCTTGTTTTATCTCAAGAGCCCTTTCAGGATGGTCTGGAAATGTCAACAATGTGATCTTTCAAGCTATAGTTTTCCTTTCAGGCTTTAAACGTGTCAAAGCAGGGAGGCTTCTCAGTCCTAGAACAGGGGTGTCCAGTCCTTGAACTCTCATAGGTTGTGAGGGAGCTAGTCTTCAGTACAGGGGCCTGTGGGATTGGGGGCACAGAGACATCTTTCTGGTGACCTTAAATGCTGCTGCCACCCCTTTCTTGTCTCTCTAGCACCTGCCTATGACCTTGTCCTGGGAGAGAGTGAAGGTTGGGGAATACAAAGTCCTGGGCACCTAGGGCATGATGACAGAACCATGAAGCCTAGCCCACCCAGAATTCAAATGAGATAACCAATCCCCAGGAGGAACCAAGGTGTGGGGGAAGGGAAACATGGCAAAGATGTGGGCCAGGAGGAGTGAGCACAGGGCAGATTTCTGGCTTTTCTACTGATGTTGCCCTGTGATATTGGCCAAGTAACATTCCCTCTTTAGGCCTCAGCCTCTTAAGCTATAAACTGAGGGAGCTGGACAAGATGCCTGACCACTCAATGACTGAATGCCCAGTCATTGAAACTTAAGTTTTGCCTGAGTTCTTCTCAAAGAAGAGGGAGCCCAAGTTGGGATATGTAGATGATGGCTCCAGACCTCTTATGTCATCCAGGTGCTGAATGCCCATCTCTTCCTGATCTGTACTGGATGCAATTTGGATTTGCAGCTGCCTTTAGCAGCTTCTAGCCTTCTGATCTGGGCCCCAGTGTCCAGTTGGCAGTGCTGCCTTTCACTCCAACATAGGCACAAAGCTGGCTCCATGACAACTGACAGCTGATTCATCTTCACTCTTTAACCCAGTGATGGATGGAGGGGGACTGTCCTCTGAGGATGAGCTCAGGGAAGCAGGAGCCGTTCCTTATCAACCTGGTTCCTAGGGATGACCTGAGGCCCTGGCAGTGAGCCCCCGGTGGCCACAATCACAGATGGACACCGAAGGATATTCACTGGAAGAGCACAGAAGAGAAGGGTGGGCTCTGCCAGAGGGGAAGATCAATTTTATAGATTATTAAAATGTGAAATCATTTACACAACAAATCATTCAAACCACAGCATCTCTTTGAACTAAATCTTGTGTAATCACCCTTGGATACTACTGGGATGAGTCTGTGATCTCACAGAGGAAACTACTCCCTCCAGTGAATATATTTCAGTACCCACCTGTGCCAACTTGCCCCTTCTAGGTCACTGGACTCCATAGCCCTCTCTTCTCCTGAGAAATGTGAGTTGGAGTCACTTGGTGTCAAAGGACCTGGATCAATGCCCCCACCTCGGTGTCTTACTGGCTTCACAGACTCCCAGATGTCCAGACATGGAAGGCCCTTGGTGGGGGGAGGGGAGAAATGTGTCTAATGAAACCCTCACCCCCACAGGAATCCCTTCTACATGTCCCTGACAAGTGACTGATCATCTAGTCTTTGGCTCAGAGGCTGAGCATCCTTTACTCCAAGCCATCCAGGAGAAGACAGCCTTTGTGCAGTCTGGCAAGGGCTCATCCCTCCTATTCTGGAAGTCCTCCAATGAGAGGAAGCTCCTCTCCCTTCCCCGAGGCAGACCCCTCTGCTTTGGAAGAGCCACCATCACTTCCTCAAAGAATTCCAAATCCTCCTTGTTGACACTTCGCATCATTGCTCCTCGCTCTATCCTTCTCAGGCTGATCCCATGTCCACATTGCAGCCCTTCATACACTTAAAGAGGCCTCCTTTGTCCTCCCCTACCCCTCTCCTGCCGGCCTCAGCAGCCCCAGGAGGCTTCATGTGGAAGACACAATGCCAAAGAGACCAAGGCATGACTGAGGTTTAAGCTGGCCCTGCTTCATTTTTTTATTTGTAAAATGGAAATGACAAGATTGTCCCCTCTGCTGGGTATGGTAGCTTTGGGTTGTCATTACCTGTCATTATCCTTTCTACCTGTCAGTGTTGTCCTCTTAGGAAAAAGATAAAGCTAGCTAGTATTCATACAGCTCTTTAAAGTTTGCAAAGCATGATAGATGTAGAGATAGATAGATAGATAGATAGATAGATAGATAGATAGATAGATAGATGGATGGATGGATGGATGGATGGATGGATGGATGGATGGATGGATGGATGGATGGATGGATAGATGGATGGATGGATGGATAGATAGATGGATAGATGGATGGATGGATGGATGGATGGATGGATGGATGGATGGATAGATAGAAACATAGATAGATACATAGATATATAGATGATAGGTGTTAGATAGATGATAGATAGATGGATGGATGGATGGATGGATGGATGGATGGATAGATAGATAGATAGATAGATAGATAGATAGATAGATAGATAGATAGATAGATAGATAGATAATCATTTGGTTTTCACAACAACCCTGGGAGATGAGTGCTATTATCATGCCCAGTTTACAGGTAAGGAGACTGAGACTGAGAGAGCCCAAAACTTGCCCAGGGTCACACAGCTCATAAGCGTCTAAGGCAGGATTTGCACTCAGTTCTTCCTCTTAGTGGATGGAGTTTCCAGAGAAGAGAGGGTATAGGATAACTAATGGCCACAATAACATATGCCAAGCCCAAAAGCCAGCCCAGAAACAAATGGTCACTTCACACTCCCTCCAGCTGAGCATGAAGGCCACAGCTATTCCCTAGAAACAGTCCAAGAATGGACTGCCTGACAGCCAAGGGGATAGACAGACTCACACTCCATTACCTTCCCTTGATCCCACCTTCCATACATGGCCTTTGAAAGATCTACATTGCTTATAGAGCTCCATGTGCAGTCACATGAGATCCTTCTACCAGCTCTGGAGTCCTTTCCATCCTCTTTGGCTTTGCTCCCTTTGGGTCCTCAGGGGTCCTTCTATGCCCTTCACCAGGAAGAACAGTGTTAAGCCTTTCACATTTATCTCCAAGGTCTTCAGTCATCCTCTTTTTTCTCCCCCATTTCCTAATATAAGGATAGACTGAACTCTGAGAGAGCTTCCCACTGCACCAGGAATCAGGAGTCTCTGCCCCCAGTAATGAGCGGCATGACCTTCAGCCTTAGTGTCTCTGATGTTCATCTTCCTCACAGAGTGTTTGGTTTTGGAGAGGCCTTCTAGCTCTAAATTCTATGGTCTCCAGTCTACCTTTGCTGAGCCTTAGATCTCTCTTCCATAAAATGGGGAAAATGGCCACTCATCCACCTCACAAACTAGATGCAAGTACTTTACTTGTACAGGGGCACCTGGGTGGCTCAGTGGATAGAGCACCAAGCCTGGAGTCAGGAAGACCTGAGTTCAAATCCCACCCCAGACACATACTAGCTGGGTAAACCTGAGCAAGTCATTTAACACTGCTTGCCTCAGCTTCCTCATCTATAAAATGAGCTGCAGAAGGAAATGGCAAATAATGCTAGTATCTTTGCCAAGAAAACCTCAAATGTGGTCACAAAGACTCAGACATAACTGATATGACTGAACAACAATAACTGTACTGTTGGAGTCTGACCTGAGCTCACAATACAGCTCTGGTGCTTAACCTCTACAGGCTTCAGTTTTCTTACCTGAAGAATGGAGATAGTCGCATTTGTGCTGCCTACCTCACAAGGTTGTTGTGAGGAAAGCCCTTTGCAAACCACAGTGCTCGAGGGATGTAGGCAGCACTGCTCTACTGTGCCTGAAGCCCAGAGCCTGGGCAGGACAGCACCCCAGAAAGGGAAGTGACACACATACACACAAAGCCTTCAACAAATATTTGCTAAAAAATGAACTCATGGTTTGCAATGACTAGCTTTAATCTTTTCCTACCTCATTTCAAAAAGATAAGCCCTAAGTTATTAAATGTTTAATTTCATCATGGAGAAATCTGCCCATCATGGAACCTCGGAATCTGAGTAGGCAGGATGTCAGCAGCATCTGCTATAACCAGGATCTAAACAAGGAATTCTCTCTACTGCCCTACTCCACCCCTCCCCCCACCAAGTACTGCCATATCTTGGCTGGAACCCTTTCGGGAAGGGGGGAATCTCTGCTTCCAAAGGGTCTGAGCTCATAGGACTTCACTTTCAGAGCTGGAAGGGACTTTGGTGGTCATTGAGACCCCCTTCTCATTTTACAAAGGGGGAAACTAAGTCCAAGAGAGTCAGTGAGCCAGTATTGCCCAGATAGTAAGTGTCTGAAACAGGGTCTTTCAGCCCCCAACTGCAGAACATTGGCCTCTGTATCACAATGGCTCAGGACATTCATTCTGCACCAAGGCAGCTCTAAGTAGCAGGACCTTTTCCCATATGATGAGTCCCAAATATCTACACTCAAGACTTCTCTTTTGTAGTCTGACTTTCCACCTCATCATTCCCCTAAAGCTGCTGTCTCCAAAGTTCCCAGTGACCTCTGATTTCCCAACCCAATGGCCTCTTCTCCTTTCTCATGCTGGTCCATCCCTCTGTTTCATGGTTCTCCATTGACCACACCCTCCTCTCTAGGTTTCCATGGTGCTGTTCCCTCCTGAGTTTCCTCCTTCCTGTCTAACCACTCCTTGACCAACTTTTTAATCCAGATGAAGTCATACTCATTTCTCTTCTGCCTCTGTTTTACTTGGTGATCTCATTGCTTCCCTGGATTTAATAATCATCTCTATGTTGATGATTCTCAGATCTTCTCATCCAACGCTAACTTCTCTTCTGAACTCCAGTATCACATTTCCAACTACCTATTAGACATCTCAAAGTAGACATCCTACAGACACCTCAGACATCATATGTCCAAAACTAAAGTCTTTTTATTTCCCCCTCTTTGAAACTTCTCCATGACTGTCAAGGAAGCCACCATCTTCCCAGTCCCCCAGGCTTTCGGTGTCCCTCCTCATTTTCACTCATCCCACTTAATCCCTACAAACCACTGTCAGTCTCAGTTTCCTCAATTATAAAATATGGATTATAATAACACCTACTTCCCAGAGTTGTTGTAAAGATCAAATGAGATATTTGGGCAGAGTTCCTGGCACCTAACAGGCATTTAACAAACACTTCTTTCTTTCTTTCCTTCTTACTGGTACACCCATAATTGGCATGCCCACCCATGGACACCTGCTTGAACTGTTCCTTAACTTAACTTGAAGATAACTGTATCTTTCAAAAACTGAGAAATCAATAATGAGAAAATATCATCTGAGAGATTTTCTGCTGCCCTTCCTCCTTACAATCCCTGGTTTCTGGGGTGGAAATGGCTAAAACCTTGGTGGGGAGGGCAAGGAGACATGGCGCCATCTTGAATTTGTAACAGAGAAGGAGAGAGAAGCCCAGACCAGCCTGATGTCCTCTTGATCAAGGGAGAAGAAGTTTCAAAGGGTTCACAGGTAGATAAGGAAGAACCCTTAAGAAAACTGCTAAGAATGAAATTCTGGAGAAACAAAGGGAAGGGAAAGAGGACAGAAAAGGAATACGCACTTATAAAGCACCCACTATGCGCTTCAGTGCACTTCGCTTTGCAGGTGTTATCTCATCTGGTCCTCACAACAACCCTGAGACAGGTGATGCTGTCATCTCCATTTTTACAGCTGAGGAAAGTGAGGCAGGCAGAGGAGAAGTGATCTGTCCAGGGTCACAGAGTAGGGAGTGTCTGAGGTTGGATTTAAACTCAATTCTTCCTACCTCCAGGCCCAGCGCTGTATCAGCTGCATTTATTAAGCACTTATTCTGTGCCAACCCACTTGGGCTTTTTTTAAAAGGGTATGCACAGAAGAGGGCAGCAGGAACCTGTCACAGGTGCTGTCTGTGGTGCTGAAGGGAAGCATGAGCTCAGGTAGGGGAGGACAGAGGAACATTGTTAAAGAGTGGATTTTTTAAAACCTTGTTTTACTTTGTTTTAGCTGCATCCAGGGAAAGGAAAGATTCAAAGAAGGGGTGGGCTTGCAGCTCCGGGTAGATGGGGTCTGACAATCAGTGGCAGGAGACATCAGATTCTCCTTTCTAATTCTGCTTGTTCTCTATGCTAGGTGAATGAGCTTTGGCCTGGAAAAGACAGAACCAGTGAGGCCAATAGGGAGAGGACAGCAAAGACAAATTAGAGAGTATGCAGCTGCCTTTGCCAAGTTCAATGTAGCTGGTCCAGATGGAAAGCACCAATAGAACTCACCTGAGGGATTGCTCAGCCCTTGTAAGTGAAAGTCTGGTAAAGATCATGGAGAACAGCAGTGCCTCAGGACTGCAGAGGAAAGATGTTCCAAAGATGGCCCTTCCAAAAAGGGAAAAGAGCAGCTTCTCCAAAGTCAGGGTCAGGAAACTCAGCTTTAAGTGCTGGCAGCATTGCAGACTCAATTACAACAGGGATGTTTTGAGACCCTCCAGCAAAGGGATCCATGACCACAATAAGTCACTAAGGTCATTCTGGTTGGGCAGTGACCAGGCTGATGAATGATGCTTTGGGACTGACAGGAGCAGAGATCACCATGGAACCCATTGGCCAGTGATACCCATCAGTGCTCACCAATGCCTATCAGTGTCAATTGGATATCCACTAGTGTTCATTGATGCCCTTTGGGTGCCATCAGTGTCCATTGGATGCCTGTTTATGCTGCGAATGTAATTGATTTCTTTGCATATGATGATAGCCTCCATCGCTATGTTTTGTATATGGCCTATGTGTCCATTATATTTCTGCATCGTGCTGTAGGTGTAAGAATTATGTTTTGTATATCACCTGATGTCAGAAATGACAAACTCAGAATGAGCTGAGGCTGATAAGAGAACCTCAAGACAAGCCTAAGAAGGCGGGTTGCCTACAGGAACCACGTCTCCAATTACCCTATGGGAGCTAGGTAGGAAACACGTTGTACTGTGTCCTGCATCAGATTGATGCTCTTGGTTTAAATGATGTGACATTCTCTTTGGGGGCTGCTCTGTGTGTGATGCAGAAATAATCTGCAGGTGCTCATGCTTTCTGCTACCACTTCTCATGTGGGTGACAACAACTTATGACTGTGAGGCTTATGAATGATTAAAAGTGATGCTTGCAGATACCTCAGTGTACCTCATGGAGTTTGTGGGGGCCTTTTGGAAACCAATCATATTCCTCACATGCTTAAGGGTCAATAAGATATGCTCCTTGGGTGAATGGGCTAAACCCTATCCTATTATGCTTTCAGACTAAATAGACTCACTTAGTGGGGAGAGGATTTGCTGTTGACAGAGCGGTACAAAATATGGAAAGAAAAACAGAATGGGATAGAATGTAGAAGAAATGGAATTGAGATAACATGAAAGGGGAGTATCAGGGATAGGGAGAAGAAAGGAGAGAGATAGACAGACAGAGACGGAAAGAGGCAAAGACAGAGAGACAGAGATAGAAAGATAGACAGAAACAGACAGAGAAATAGAGAAGACCACCCTAGGATTTCTGTCCCTACTCTCCTACAAGCTGAAACCTACACACAATGAAATACTGTCTTGTAGCAGCCAGACTAATGCAGACCTTAGTTGTTAATAGCCAAAGTGCCAAACCAGCCTGGCAGGGTCTGGGTTGGTCTCTGCCTGGAAAAGCAAGAAAGATTTTCCAGAACTGCCTGAAGCAGGCTGAAGACTAGAGTCCCCAGGTATTGCAGCAAGGGTCTTCGCAGTGCTGACTGACTGAGGCATGATGCAGAGTTGGGAGCAGAGGAGTTCATGTGAGGTAGCAAAACTGCCTGGTCTCCTGTGCACCAGATGAGGCCAGCCTCCAGCCTCCAGCCTCCCAGGAGGAAGAGTCCACTTGGAATCACTGGAGCTGTGGTGGCTCATTGTACATCAGCTGTTTGGGGGTTTTTTCTTGATGTCTTAAGGCTTCCCAGGTGATCGAAGTAATTTAGTTTTCATAGCCAGCAGACCAAATCAGTGAAACTTGTTGGCCTTTTCAGAGGCATTCCTGGTGGGCATGGGAACTCAGAACATTCATTTAAGTTGTTAAAAGTCAAAGCTGGTAGACTCTCAGGGTAACAGTTTGGGAGCACCTGTCATACTAGATTGTCTTTCTTTCTTTCTATTATTGTTACCAGGACAACTAGGGGGTACAGTGGATAAAGTACCTGGCTTAGAATCAGGAAAACTCATCTTCATGAGTTCAAATCCAGCCTCAGATATTTACTATGTGACCCTGGACAAGTCACTTGACCCTATTTGCCTCATTTTACTCTTCTGGAAAATAAGCTGGAGAAGGAAATGGCAAAAGCACTCCAGTATCTTTGCCAAGAAAACCTTCAATGGGATCACAGAGAGTCGCATACAACAGCAACACTGTTACTGATAGTTCACAGGAATACCATTGACATGATTTGCTGAAATGTAGCAAGGTGTTTCATGAAGTCTTTCCTGCTGTTCTTGGCGGGGGGGTAGGGGGGTTAAAACAGGTTGAATGACTGGTGTCAAAGGTTGGTTTTTAATGGTTCAATGTCAACTTGCAAGATCTCTAGTGGAGTGTCCCCAGACTCTGTGTTTGGTCCTGGTGCTATTTAATGCTTGTATCAATGACTTAGATAAAGGCACGGATGAAATGCTCAACAGATTTACAGCTGGGATGGCGCTAATACTAGGAGAATCAGGATTCAAAATTCAGATTGTCTAGAGACAACACTGAACATCGTTGAGTTGAGTAGGTCTTTCACTAGATTGAGAAGTGCCCAATCAGCATGAGATGGGCCATGAACATGGTCATGACAGTGTGGGGGTTGGAGGAAGGGGGATGTAGGTGAGCTGTGAGCTCAACTGGAGTCAGCAGGGATGTTTGGCAGCTCCGAACACTCGTGAACTTGGTCATCCGATCTTTTCATGCAACATTTGTTCACAAAATTATTCCCATATTTCCTTAATCCAGCTATTACTTGCTAACCTTAATTGACTTAAGAAATAGCAATCAGCAGACAAACAAAGAATCCTGGCGGGACTCAGGAAAGTGAAATGTGAGTTGTTGTGACATTTTGGGGGAAAGAATTTCATTGTTTTAAATGTAAACAGTATGAACGATTGATTATATTTCATAATGTCATTTTTATGAAGAGGCAGCTTCTGTATGCATCCTCAGGCACAGCTCCCAGGAGTAGGGGCGATCTTACCATATAATACCAAGTGTGCCATGCTTGGATCTGGACACCCTGGTCTAAGAAGACCACTGATGGATCAGTTGGCAAGGTGGCCAGAATGGTGAGGGGCATGAAGTCTGTGTCCTGGGAGGGTGGGTTGAAAGTGCTAGGTTCCACGAGCCTGGAGAAGGGAGGACTCGGGGGACTGGACAGCTGCCTTCACATACCTGTGGAAGAGGGATTCGGTTTGTGTTGTCTGGCCCCCAAATGAAGAGAAAGGCACTGGAGCTCCAACTTGGAGGGACAAGTATGGGCTTGAAGAAAGGACAAAGCTTCTCTAACATTTGGAATTCTATCCAAGTGGAATCAGCTCCCTAAGGAAGTGCTGCCTTTCCCCTCCACAGCTCCTCACTGTATCACTAGCTCATGAGTCTTAAGGCTGGATGACCACCAGCAAGGAGGCTGGAGAGAAGACTCTTTGTCAGGTGAAGGGTGAGCTCATGAGCTATGAAGGTTATCTCCAAGTCTGAATCCTGTGGGAATCTGTGTTGAGTCCAATTTCTTTTTACTTATTTGATGACTGCTCTTCTGTTCCCTCTTAATTATTGGAGGTTACCATCCCCCAGTTCTTTCAAGTAATCATTCTAGGGCAGGATTTCAAGTCCCTTTCACTGTCCCACTTGCCCTATCCCCCACTCCCATTCCTGGACTTCTTTTTATGAGAATATCTTCTCAAAATTCAAAA
Source organism: Notamacropus eugenii (assembly GCF_028372415.1). Taxonomy (NCBI): domain Eukaryota; kingdom Metazoa; phylum Chordata; class Mammalia; order Diprotodontia; family Macropodidae; genus Notamacropus; species Notamacropus eugenii. The sequence goes on from NC_092874.1 coordinate 1,788,640, forward strand.
TTCACAGATCAGCAAAGTAGCCGGGAAAGGGAGTTCTTTGTGGAGAGAGGAGGATCTGAACCGGTGAGTTTCCAACAGATAGCAAGGATTCGGCTGTCTGGGAAGGGAAGAGAGGATATCTTGGGGACCAGTAACAAAATAAACAAGGACAGAGTTCAGAGATGAAGAAGCTGTACCGCTGAGTGGAGATAGAAAGTATGTGAAGGGAAGTAGGGTGAGATGTTGAGAAAGTGGGCTAGCATCAGACAATGGAGGTCACAAATGCCAGGCTCAGAAGGTTAGATGTTCTTTTGCTGTAGGTTCAGGTAGTCATGAAAGATCTAGAGCACTGGCCAGGCATGATAAGGCCATGAATTAGGAAGATAACTCTGCCAGTGGAGGGCAGGAAGGATGGCGGTGCCTAAGTGGGGGCCATCGAAATAGCCTGATGATCCAGGTGAGATGCCCTGAGGGCCCAGGATGGCCTTGGCAGATGGCAGTGCAAATGGAGAGGAAGCAGCACATTCCATCTGAATTAGAAGCTAGTTCAGGCACATGAAGCAGCTCCAGGAGTGGGGGACTTGGTCATCTGCATTATCTACTATGGCTAGGGAGTCAGGGGTGCGTGCCATGGGGCTGTCACTTGTCCCTTTCTGCAGGGAGATCTCGCTCCTATTTACCATGGAAAGTAATCAGTGGAGAAGTGTGGGCTGCTGTCTTAGAAAGACTCCATCCCACATCCGCAGATGCCCCCGGCTGGAGCCAGGAGTGTTTTCCTCCCATCCACTCCAAGCTAATGAGACTCACTTGTCATGACTTCGTCTCCCCAGCCTGCTCCAGTGTGGACAAAGTTGACATCTCAGACAGGAGTAATGAGCAGCCGCTCAAGAGCACGGCTCACTGTGATGCCTGAGAAATGGCATCAGAGACTCGGGGCGCCCAGGAGTGGCACCTCCGGGGACCAAGTAATGAAGTCGATGTATTATTCTCAGGAAGCCTCCCACCACCAACAGAGAGTGGGGAATAAAAGCACGCGGCAGGAACACATGGCAGAACCAGCAGGCATCAGCAAAGAAGAGTGACTCAACCTAAGCCAAGAAGCATTTATGAAGCACTTGCTGTGTACCACCTGCTACCTACCCTGGTCCTCAGCAAGCTTCCTTTTTATCAGGGAAAACAACGTGGAGTGATCCATAGCCTCTGCTTGAAGACAGCAAGGAGGGTGGATGCGCCCCATTCTGCCCAGATGTTCAGTCTTACCAGCTGCCCCTGGCTTTGCCCTCTGGGCCACCCCCCCCTTCCATATGCCCCCTTCTTCTCTTCTCCAGGCTGACCCCACGCAGTTACTTCCACTGCTCCTCCTAGTCTAGGCCAGACTCCAGGCTCTTCTCCAGCCTCATCAGCCCCTCTGGATTTCCTCTATTCATCAACGTCCTGCTAACCTACCCTGTGCTGCCCGGGTGTCCCTTAATCCAAGTTCAGAACTCTATCCAGAGCTTCCAATAATCCTTGTAAAACTCCTCTCCCCATTCAGCTGTGATATCTTCAAGAGCATAACCTTTTTCTTTCCTTTGTATTCCCCAAACTTAGCAAGCACAGTGCCTGGAAGATAGTAGGTGCTTCATAAATGCTTATTGACCAAACTGACTTTGCCAAACTGCAAGAGCTGTAAAGGTATCAGCTCCTATCATGGCCTGTTTATAATACCCTGAGATTAGGAATGAGAACGATAAGAACAGTGCCCCATCTGCCATCTGGCACTTGGTATCATGAGCATGACGAGCTGCTCCTTCCGCCAGATGTTAGTGCTGGTCCAGATGGCCCATGGGAAGACTCTGAAGGAAGCCTTTGCACAGAGCCTGAAAGCAGGGCCCTAGGGGACCTTGGGATCCCCAATCCTGGGATCTGTCTCTTTTCAATAGCAGCCCCAGAGATAACTTAGCATCCTGTAGAGCACAGGACAGACATTCTCCTTGGACAGTTTTTAGTCAATTCTTGGTTTCGTTGGTGCCTTCTGTGACTAGTTTGTCTTCTAGAATACCCTAGCAAGCTTTCATAGGCTGCACACTCCTTCCCCTTGCCCACCTCTCACCAGTTAAAGAAAACAGGGAGGACTAGAAGTTGAAGGAGATTGTGGCAGACTGAGAATCCTGGCACCAGGTGGGGAGGGAGGGCCTGAAGGCTCTCATGGTGTCTAGGAAGAAAACACAAAGTCATCTTGAGTCACACTCACCCCTGTTACTGAGCCTGGGACCAGTTCAATGGCCAGAAAGGAGAGATGAAGTGTCTGCAGGACAAAGAATCCATTCACTGAGTTCCTATGGAAATGACCTCTAAGGGGCCCTTGGGCCCACATCACATGATACATTGTATATTGCTCCAACTTCTACAATTGTAGCTGTATGTGTGTGCGTGTGTTTACAGATCTCTCAGACACTGAAATATTACCAGATACTGACCAGAGTGTAGCCTGATCTGGCGGCAGAAGAAGCAAAATGTAGAGGAAATGAGTCATAGAGAGGACTGGCCACTGGTGGATTGCCACCCACCTCATCGCACTTCATGCCTCATCATCAGAGAGGTTCACTGCTCCTTGCCTTAAGATAGGATGGAAGAAAATGGTGAATGAGAGGTACCAGAAAAAGGAAAGAAGGAAGGAAGGAAGGAAGGAAGGAAGGAAGGAAGGAAGGAAGGAAGGAAGGAAGGAAGTTGGGATGGATGATCTCGCACCTCTGAAATTATTCCTTCTAACCAAGGAGCTCTGCTGACCCAGGCCTGTAGCAGGTTTGATTCATGACTATAAGTCTTTCATCCCTCATTCATTTTTCTTCCTGTGGTTCTCCCACCAGAGAGAGGAGAGAGCATGCCAGAACTGGAGTCTTGGTTCAAGACCCAGGTTCAAATCCTGTCTCCGACACTTGTTAGACGTATGATTCCAGACAAAGCACCATTCTCCCGGGGCCTCAGTTTACTCATCTTTAAAATGACCAGGTTGGACTTGGCTGCCAAGGTGCCTTCACATGGAACTGTAAGACACAATGAAGCATTTCACATCAGTCAGCTGGCTTCCCAGGACTGGCTTTGGAGCAAAACAAATACATGTAGAAGCACATACATACACATATAACATGCATGTCATGTAATACATTTGTTCTATGTAAGACGACAGCAACAGATACATTTACATGATGATTCTAGGGACCACACTTCTCCCAAGGAATGAAAAGCCGCCCATTGGATCTCAGGTCCAGTCTCGCCTGGTACAGGCTGCAAAGCCCACACCAACGGTCCACTCTCAGACTGTAGGAGCTGGAACGCCACTGATACTCTAAGGCAAAAGGCCAAGGGGCAAGTGTGTCCTTTGAAGCTGCCACAGAAAAGCCCAGGAGCAATGGTGGTGGACTAGCCTTGGCCCTTCACTTCTGAAGAGGGCCAAGCTGTTGCTTGAGATCCTGCTGGGTAGAGTGGGGCATGGGGTGGGTGAAGATACAAGGCTTGGGGAGTGGGCTGGGCTCTCCCTTCAGAACCCACAGTCCAGGAGGATGAAGACAGAAGTGCAGCTGACTGGAATGCAAACCACGACCCAGGCGCCTGGTAGAAGCCCACTGCCAGCCAGCTGAGTTAAGCTCTGGAAAGTGAGAAGGGCTTTGCAGTCACCGGAAGCAATGTGGGCACTGTTCCAGAGGCCAGAGACTGTCGGGGTAGCTCAGTCTGGCTGGAGCCTGGAGAGGGGGTGCAAGAAGAGTCTCGAGGTAAGATGTGCCATGAATCCTGGACGAGGGATGACGGACTCCACTAGGTGGACAATAGGGAGCTGTGAACACTGAGTAGTAGTCCAGCAATGGGACAGAAGATGGTCAGAGCAAGAAGAGACTGGAGCCCAGAAGACCTTCTCACGCAGCGGTCCTGGGAAGGGAGGCCTTCTCTCTGGTCTCTTTGAATGCCTCACTTTCTCAAGCCTGGGCTCTGTGGTCAGTTCCTGGGGGAGGCCAATTCTAGCCCTAGGAAGCTCTGATCCCCACCTCACTCCACACCAGAAATCACCTTGCATTCAGTTTGTATGTATCTCTGCAGGCTTGTCTCCCCTCCCTTAGAAGAAGCACAAACTTCCTGAGATTAGAGATGGTTTCCTACTTGCCTTTGCCTCACTCAGGGCGCAGCACAGCAGAAGCCCCTGGTAACAGCATTCACATACCCTTTAAGGGTTACAAAGCACTTTGTGTATATTATCTTGTGTAATCCTCATTACAAGCTTGGGAGAGAAGTACTGTTATTATATCATTTTAGAGGAGAGGAAACTGAGGCATGCAGGTGGTACAGTGGCTGGAGAGCTGGTCCTGGAGTCAGGAAGAAAAGACCTGAGTTTAAATCCACCTCAGATGCTTACTAGCTGTGTGACCTTGGGCAAGTCACTTAATCTCTATTGGCCTCAGTTTCTTCATCTATAAAGTGGGGGCAATAGCTAGTCTTACCTCCCAGGCTTGTTGTGCTTCAAACGGGGCCGGGCACGTGGGGGGAGGGAGCTGTGATTGTCATCCTGTGTAGATACACACCGGTTTACCTTGTTCACATCAGATATGTGGGAAACATATGATGACTCCATAGCACGAACTGAATGGCTCTCTCTGTCTCTGTCTGTTTCTCTCTTTCCATCTGTCTCCATCTCCTATCCTCTCCACCTGTTTCTTTCTCTCCTCTGTCTCTCTGTGTCTATCTCTGCCTCTCTCCTTCAGTCTCTGTCTATCTGCCTCTGTCTCTGTCTGCCATCTGTCTCTCTGTCTGTCTCTGTGCATGTGTCTGTCTCTGTCTGTCTCTGCTCCTCCCCCCTGCTCCCCACCCTCTCCCTCTCTTTGCCTCCTCTCTATCTTCCTCCCTTGCATCCCAGGTTTAAGAGTCAGGCCCTTACCTTGTTTCTTGGGACCAAGACCCTCTCTTATTTCAGTCATCTGCTTCCTGTTTTAGGATGATAGATTGAGAGTTGGAAGGGGCTCCAGAAGCCCTCTAGGATAGCCACTTCGGAGGGTAAACTGAGGCACAGGCTGTAGATAACAGAGCTAGAGTTTGGGGGCAGGCACTCATCTCAGTCACTGCCTTGGCCCCTAGTTTTCCGAGCACAAGGATCCTGTACCTCGTTTGCCAGCCTGCTCCCTGCCCAGAGGCCTGTCTCCAGCTGTGGCTCCCTGCCTACCTGCAGGCTCTGTCCTTCATTTTCTGCTGACCGGATGGCATCTTACTGAACCTCTGCCCACTAGAGACCTGCTGCCAACATTGAGTCTGGTTGGCCCGCTGCCAAACTCCAGGGCCTTCAACCCACCTGTCCAGACTTCCTCTGGTCCGTTGCCCTGGGCCAACCAATTTGTCAGCCTAGAGACATGGCCTTTGGGGCCCAAAGGCTGCAGCGCATGTAGAAAACAAGAATGAGGAGGCCCCAGGCTGGAGGGAGAGACCTTTGGGCTCCCCTGCCAGGCAGAGTGCAGCAGCCTGACTCATGGCCAGCACCCAGCCCAGCCCCTGGGCCTCAGAGGTGCCCTCTGGCAGACACCCAGGCTCCGTTTTTCTTTTTTCCCATTTCCCCAAATTAAATCACTCATGCAGATGTTCAGGAAAGTGCCCCTAGTCTTGATGATACAAACAGATGGTCAATCAACCCCCTCCCCAAATCAGGGTAATGGGGGTGGGGTCTGGAATTCTTCTTATGAGGGAAGGGCTTCAGAGGAGAAGTTCTAAGCCCCCCAGAAGCTTCTGAAGAGGCCAGGAAAGAGACCCAGGAGAGTCCTGCTCTCCTCAGTTTCTCCATCCATTTCTCAGAGCTGGCATGGTCCTGGGTGAAGCCAGGATCCACTGCTCCCTTCCTTTTTCCTGTGTCTCTGGGCTTGCAGGTGTCTGGGTCAAGGCCCTGGGGCCCAATGGTGGCTCCCCATCAAGAGGCAGATTGGGTGCTGGGGTCAAAGATACAATGAACCAGTTCCCTGGGTTTGCCCCATCAGGAAGATGATGGGGGCACTCACTTCTCTGCTCCCTTTCTAGAACCTAGAGGAAAGTGAGCACTTGCTTGTGTGATGAGCCCCTAACCACTCCTCCTCCCAGAGGAAGTGGGCTGAATCTCCCTTCCTCATGGGGTGCCCCTCAGCATGGTGTGTCCCCTGTATTCCCAGACATGAAAGGCTCCCAGATCATCGAACCAATTAACACTGCTCAGTATTTACAAAGGAATGCCTGGGGACAACCGTCTCCCCTAGACTCTGGAGAGGTCAGACTCAGACAGGACATTGACCCCCCTGGGTTCACCCTGTCTAGGCTTATCTACCACTGGGCTGGACCCCAAAGGTCCCTTCTCATCTCTGGGCTTCAACCTGGGATTAGCTCACAACAAAACCCAGTATAGGCACTGCCCCAGCATCTTCTCCTGTCGTACACACAAGGTCAAGGCCATCTCTAATTTCATGCCCCTAAAATGGGAAGGGGCCAAGGCCAGGCAGAGAATGAAGTCCACGGTCTCCAGGCACATGTGGGCCTCCGATGGGGAGGACCCAGGTCTCTGCCCCTCCTGCACTATCTGTCTTCTCTGTACATGATATAGCCAGGAAGGAAGGAGATGCACAAGATTGAATGTTTCCTGGTTGCATGATATCAGCAGATCCTAGTCAGAGCTTTTCTATATGGGCTCTGGATGGGACCAGATGCAGCCCAAAGGCAATGGACCTTCAGGGGCTTCTCCTCAGATCAAACCCTACCTGTGTACAGAGCCCAGAACTTGAGGGTCCCCAGCAGGAGACACACACAGCTAGAGTCTTAAGGGCTGCTTGAGGGCCCCCAAGGGCAAGGAGAAGACCCAGGCAGTGTGCTTCCCTTACTACATGGAGGATTATCCTTCCCTTTTGTGGCTGCAGCACCTAGCCCGGGCACATGGGAGGGAGAGTGACTGGAACCTAGGGATACTCATAGGAGTATCACAACAGGAAGGAGTAGTCATGGCAGGCCCATGAGACAATCCTCACCAGAACCAGGACTGGTTCACCCCATGTCCTCATGGGCAGCTACAATGACACTGTATAGATCCAGGACTCCTGATGCTGCTGGCCCCAGCTCTGGTCCAATCATAGGAATGAGAATGAGTCAGGTGAGAGAAGGAGACTGCCATGTTGGTCCCGTGGGATCCAGGACCTGATCCTATCTCTCTCTCCTAAGAACAAGCCATGTATTCTCCCAGCTAAGCTCCCACCCTCCACAGCCTCCTCCATCCTGCTCTGCTCCACAGGGCTTTGACTGAGATCTCTGCTCCAGGGAGAGGTTGGGGTAGACACAAGGTCGTTGCTGCTAGGGCCCTCCCAACCCTGGGCTCCTCAGTGTGACACCAGCCGCTCTCATCCATGAACAGCAGAGTTTGGGAATCTGCTTTGCCACGCCCAAAATGCCCTGGAGGATTTATGGTCAATACAAGTGCTATGCTTCTGGCATTGTTTCCAGAGGTTATTAAGGCACCATTTCGAAGCACCATTCCTACTGATTTTTCTCCTCCATAATAAGCCTTTTACAAGCTGCATTGAAAGTGTTGTCCTATCTGGGGAAGGACCATCAGCCCCTACAGTGCCATTACTCACTGCCTGAATCCCGGGAGAGGAAACTATTGAGACATGCTAAAACAGCCCCATGCTAGCTTCATGTTGTTGTCCAACTCTTCATGACCCTGTTTGGGGTTTTCTTGGCAGAAACACTGCAGTGATTTGCCATTTACTTCTCCAGCTGATCTTACAGATGATGAAACTGAGACAAATAGGGTAACGTGACTTGCCTAAGGCTGGATTTGAACTCAAAATGATGAATCTTCCTGACTCCAGATCCAGTGCTCTCTCCACTATGCCCTGTAGCTACCCCACTGGGCTCATGACAGTCTTCTAAAGGAGCTGAACAGGAAAGCTGGATATCATATCCTTGTAATCTGTGAGCCGGCAGTGTTCTCATTCTCATCTCCAGTCCTATTCAGAAGATGCCTTTAATTGGATTGGATCGGATGGATGGACGGATGGGTGAGTGGATGGATGGGTAATGGATGTGTGGATGGATTTGTGGGTGAATGGATGGATGGGTAATGGATGGGAAGATGAATGAATGGATGTATGGGTGGATGGGTGGATGGAACTGCTTTGGTCAGATGTTTGCTCTGTGCCAGTATTGTGCTAAGAGCTGCAGATAGAAACACAAGCAAGATAATCCCTACTCTCAGAGAGTTTATTCTCTTATCTGGAAAGACACTACATAAAGAAGAGCTAGGAACTAGGGGTGGGGCAGGTCACAGGTCACAGGTCTCAGACTCTTCTCAGGCACTGTGAGCACCTTCAGTCTCTCCTTCCCCACCTGGAAAAGAGATTCTCAGAGCCCACCACCATCGTCTGTTGACACTCCTTTGACCTCTAGTCTTCCACGTCCTGCTTTCTTGCAGCTGATGCAGAGGGGGCATGAAGAAAGAGTATGCAGCTTATGAAAGCATCCTGGAAGATGGAAGCTGGACACAGAAAGTGTCAATGGGCCCTACTCATGGCTTCTAGCCCCAGTGGCCTTTGGGGTTGGCTAGCCCAGCCCAAGATGAGGGGTTAGAGAAGGACTCCACTGGAAGGGACATGTCTGGGTGCTTCATAGCGTGACTCTCCTGATCCCCAAGGTTCTCCTCTGTGATGGAGAGTATTTCACACTGGCCATGGAACTGACCCCAAAGGAGAAGAGCCTTCCATCCCTCAGGTGTTAGAGGTTCCCAAAGCTGCCTTCAGTCAGACTCTGCTAGGCCTAATACTAGCTGTTAACAGTCCCTGAGTTCAGGTTAGAAGAACTTTTTTTATATTTAACATTTGTATTTAATGTTTTGAGTTCCAAATTCTATCCCTCCCTCCCTCTTTCCTGAGATAGTAAGCAATCAGATATAGGTTATACATGTGCAATTATGTAAAACATTTCTATGCCAGTCATTTTGTACAAGAACACTCGAATTAAAGAAAAGAAGAAAGTAAAAAGTAGCTACTTCAGTCTATATTCAGTCAATATCAGTTCTTTCTCTGGAGGCAGAAAGTGAGCTTCATCAGGAGTCCTTTGAGATTGTCTCAAATTATCGTATTTTTGAGAATAACTATGTCATTCGCAGTTGATCACTGAACAATACTGCAGTTACTGTGTACAAAGTTCTCCTGGTTCTGCTCACTCTACTTTGCTTCAGTTCATAGAAATCTTCCTAGGTTCTTCTGAAATCATCCCGCTTGCCATTTCTTATAGCACAATAATAACCATCACAATCGTATACCATAGCTTGTTCAGTCACTCCTCAATTGGCAGGAGCCCCTTCAATTTCCAATTCTTTGCCACCACAAAAAGAGCTTCTATAAATAGTTTTGTATACATAGGTCCTTTTCCCTTATTTAAAAAAAATCCTTTTGGGATACAGCCCTGGCAGTAGTATTGCTGGATCAAAGGTTATGCTCAGCTTTATAGCCCTTTGGGCACAGTTCCAAATTGCTCTCCAGAATGTCTGGATCATCTCACAACTCCACCAGCAGTGCATTAGTGTCCCAGTTTTCTCATAGCTCCAGGTTATGAGAATTTTCATAATTAACTACATTGGGTTTAATATAGAAACTGAAGATGCCAGGCATCTGTGCTTCCATTCTTGTTCCTGGGAGGGTCAATGTTGCTGGGAAACTTTCAAATGACTTTTCACGTCATTTTTATCTCACGAACTGATAAACATGATGACTGGATTTTCCTACAGGCGGCACCAACTCATAAGCCTAATTGAATTCTTTTCTTAAGGATTATTGGGTTTTCTCATTAGATTTTCCACAAGGAAGGCAGCAGAGAGATCTGTTAACTTTCCAGAGCAGACTCCCATCTCCAGTGGGCCTGTGATCTCATCAAGGTGGCTCTTCCCCCCAGAGCTGTGGATCATAGCCTATCCATGCCTGCTCATCCTTTGGGATTCTTGTCCATGTTCTCTTGTGAACAAACTCATTGCCAAGACTTCACCCACTTTCTTTCCTTGTTCCCAACCCCAGGAGGATACCAGTCACCATTCCTGCCACAGAACCAGCCCACTTCCTTCTTCAACTAGACAATTCTCAACAACCTCTTCTCTACCTCCTCAGAGTTCCTCCTTTATAACTTTCCCACCTCTCATCTCCTCATGGCCCTCTGAGGGACCACCATTTTTAACTTTTCAGAAAGGAGAGTCTTCCTCTGGCATCACCAGGGTCTATGGGTGTTGCAAAGAAGGCCCTTTGTCTACTTGACTCATTGAGGATCCTTAGAAGAGCCTGGAAATTTCCCCAAGGTATGATCCTTCCACCATTCTAGTAAGAGGCCAACTTCTCCATTGGTATTGCCTGCTGTTCTTTCAATTGCCTTTTTCTCTTAAAAGATTGGGTTTTAATTTTGGACACCCTGGTACCTTTCTCTCCTTAAGAAGACTTGTGAACTGATCCCCCAAAGCCCCTGGAATTACTTTGTCTCTGGTGCAGATCTCATTGTCACACACTTCTGGACTCTCCTTAGTGCTGTTTCTGCTTCTTCTATCAACACATTTGGGACAGCAGTGTTAGAATCCAAAGGTGGGGTCTCCACTGTTCTTGATGGTAAAAAGTGTGCACTAAAGCATTTTGCAGATCTTCTCCATCTTTCTCTGTGGTCCTCCTTCCAGTTTAATCCTCAATGTCCTTGGCGTAACTTTACTCAGTGGGGTCCCAGCCTTGCTATCTTTAAACCTATCTGTAGCTTCCACTGTCCAGATCTGCTTTATGAATTAATGCTGCTCATGAACTCCCCCAGTCTTCTCTGAGATACTACGGAGTGGAAGCCTGTCGAGAGTCATTCTATGCTCTTTTAGCTAAGACTGCAGCCACTGGAGAGGGGTGCCATAGGGGTGGGTTTGAGAATAATCTGACCTCTGAGGATCCATGGCTCTGTCCGGGTTCTTAACCTTCATTTTACAAGCCCATTCTCTGAATGAATGAGACCTTCATTTGCCTGCCCAAAGGGTCCATGACACAAGAACTCCCTTCAAAGTCCCACCTGACTTTGCTCCTAGCTTTAGGAGGCAGGTTTATGAACACAATATCACCCCGTCTGGAGTCCAACTTTCCAGTTATCAGCCTCCTTGAGCTTAGTGAGGCTCATCCTGTGCAAAGTGCTCCACAGATCACGAATCATTTTCACATAATTAGCTATAAAATTGTAGTATCTGAGACCATACCCTCTGATCTAAATCCTGGGCTTCAGGAGACCTGGGTTCTAATTGTGATGCTACCCAGAACTCTCTAGGGAGCAGTAAGCCTCTGTCCTAGGATGCCTCTGTTTCCCCCTCTATATATTTACTGAACTTGATCTAGACCTTTGAGGTTCTTTCCATCTCCGACAAATAGTATTGTGGGATTGGGATCCTGGGAAGGGAGGGAGGCATGTACAAACGTGACCCCAAAGCTGCCATTTCTCCTTTCCTCAAGGGGCAGACAGTCTCAGCAGGCTTGAAGCTTAATGGCCAATGCAAGGAATCATGACTGTAGCAGAGACACCGCCTGAAGCCATGTCAGCTGATTTTCACAGAAATGTTTATTGTGGCCCCAGACTGGGCAACTCTTGGGCTTTGTAGCAGCTTCCGAGAAAACGCACTGTGCTCCAGGACACTTCTGTGGGACAGAAGAGCAGAAGCCGGTGATTATCTAAAAGGAAAACAAACAGGAGCCACAGCCTATTGGCTGGAGGAGTCTTCCTCCACTACCAGCTCCTGCTGCTCCCTGCCTGAGCTACTGGGAAAACTGGATTGCTGTGAGATCTTCCTCACTGTGGGCAGAGCCCAGGCACTGAGAGAGACCCGTCTCTCATGGAGCCCATTCTCTGGGGGGACCAGGATGCTCACCCCAATAACTCCAGTAGAGAAGGACCCAGAGGCAGAGAATCAGAGAGCATGCCGACCACATCTGCATCAACAGCATTGGAATGATTAGCCAGCTGTGCCAGACAGGTGGCACAGTGGATACTGTGGGCAGAAAGACCTGACTTCAAATTCTGCTTCAGGTACTCACTAGAAGCTGTGTGACCCTGAGCAAGTCACTTAACCTCTGTTTGCCTCAGTTCTTCATCTGTAAAATGGGCGTAGTAACAGAACCTTGTTCCCACGGTGGTTGCAAGGATCCAATGAGCTAATATTAATAAAGTACTCTACAAGTATTACAAAGCCTGGTTGACTTACTGTGGCCGCTGTCCCATCTCTGCGTATTCACCAGCCCTCTCTTTCAAGCCACCTCCTTGAGTTTTCCAGAACTCCAAAGGAAGCCCACCAACACACAACCCACAGATTCTGTCCTCTTCATTTCTTTGACCCCAAGGCACCTGGCCTCCCCAGACCTCCAGTGCCTCTTCTATCCCCTCAAAAGTGTCTGGTGCTGCTGGGGGCTCAGTGGTAAGGCCTGCCAGGTCTCTGAGGAGCTGAAGGTAGACTTTACATTGGCCAGGCCTACAGCCCATCAGGGGCAGCTCAGACCACACATGACCCATGACTTGGGCACCAGTACCTGTTTAGCCATTGCAGGAGCTAAACTAGCCCATCTCCCATTCTTCAATTTCTCCACTTAACCTAGTTATGTGCTGGTCTAGGAGGGACAGTCACCTTGGCCTTCTCAGGCCTGACAGGTAGAGGAAGAGAATCTTTAAAGCCCGCCAGCGGTTTTTCTTCTTTGAGAACAAAGAGCTTGGAGAGAGGAGGCAAGTGTCTGTGGTTGTGGTTTATAAGTCTTCAAAGGGCTACTGTTTCCCCTGATCCTGGGAAATGAGGGTGTTCCTGGGCCTATCCTTTCTCCAAGGCCTCCCTGTTTGTCTCACACTGGGCACAAACATCCCACCATTAGCATTGCCTCCCCACATGGATGCTCAGTAGCCCTCTCTTGCTTTCCAGTGCTCTTGCTGCCTCCACTCAGGGCCTCCTCTGCAGGGTTCTGTTTATTCCCAAAGAGATACTCCCACTTGTTGGTGACTTCCCAGACCAGCCTGCAGGTGTGCAGTGTCAGCAGTGGCTCAAGTCTGAGGACACAGGAGGAAGCCCCATGGGCGGAGATTCCTAGTTCACCTTCAGAGGGAGCAATATTCCTTAGCCCTTTTCTGGGACCCTGAAGCTTCTAGCTACCAAAAAGAAACCAGCTGCGTTAATCATTCTTGCACAATTGGCCTTCTGACCAAGGACAAGTGTTGAAAAAGCAGCCAAGACTCACAAAAGCAGCAAGCCCAAGGAAGGCTTCCATTGTGCTCATGGTCATAGTCAGAGTGATGATTCCCATCCCCTGTGGTCTCCTGGGTGGTTGATTGAAGGCAAAAGTTATCCAGCTCCACCTACCTTGAGGAAGCATTTTCAGAAACCAAGGACAAGTGGGGTTTGGGCTTCGGTCTTCCCCTTCCCCCCCCCAATCCAGCCCTGGGATGCAGGGACAGTCACAAGCAGCAGGCACCATATTGACCAGCTCACTGGGGACTGTTTGCTGAGCTGTTTTCACTTGGGAAAAGAAGGGGAAGATGACCATGACTGTGTGTCCCTGAATGGAAGGGATCTAGTTCACAAGCTTTTTATTTCCCTCTTTATCCTAAATATGCCATTAACCACATCTGTAGGAGCCACGCGTGTGTGAGATGGCCAGGTTCCCCATGGTCTCAAAGAGAGCAGAAGTTGAGTCTAGTTTGTGGGGAGGGGTCTGTGTTGTCCTTGGCCATGGGAGGTAAGATAAGACAATCAAACCAACTTTTTTTTTGTTAGCAGGAGGAAAGGCTGCCTAGCATGGTGTCTAGCATGTAGAGTTTGGAGCCTTGAATACCTGGGTTCAAATGCTACCTTTGATACTTGCTGGTCAAGTGCCACCTCTCCAAACCTTGGTTTCCTACTCTGTAAAATGGGTACAGGACTTTCTGGAGTCCTCATTTCTTTGGGTTGTGAGAGCCTTCAATCAAATAATGTGTTTAAAACTCATAAAAACACCCGTGATTCCATGCTAAGCACCAGGTTGAGGACAGGCCTGATCTACTCTTGTGGTAATTGGCTTTCTTCAAGGGCTACTCCCATCACAGACCCTTTGGGGAACTGCCGACCCTTGAGGGATGATTGCTCCAGCCTCATCTAGAATCACAGACTATCTAAGCCCAGAGCAGCCTCCCAGGGCATTCACGCATTATATTTATTTAGACAGCCTTCCTCTGCCCTTGGCTGGGATTCTGCTTGCTCTCCTCCAGCCCAGAGGATCCTGAGGTACAGAACAGCCCAGGCCCAAGAGAGAGAAGTGCTGCAGGCATGCGGCTGAAGCACAGAGCAGAGGACAAAAGTGACAGCCCCAATAAAAAGTATTGTGGATGAGTGAACACATTTTTTAGATACATTTTTATATATTTTTATAATATATATAAATATATATTTTTATATATTGAATTTTTATATATTTTAAATATATTTTTCCAATTACATGTAAAAATTTATTATTTGATTTTAAAGTTTTTTTCCCTTGTTCCCCTCTCCCCTCATTGAGAAGGCAAACGATTTGATACAGGTTCTATGTTACACAAGGGCCGCTAACCACCCCAGTGGGTACAGCATTGGGCCTGGAGTCAGGAGGACCTGAGTTCAAATTCAGCCTCAGATACTTAGTAGCTGTGTAATCCTGGGCAAGTCACTTCATCTTGTTTGCCTCAGTCTCCTCATCTGTCAAATGAGCTAAAGAAGTAAATGGTAAACCAGTCTAGTATCTCTGCCAAGAGAACCACACATGGGGTCATGGAGAGTCAGACATGACTGAAATGACTGAACATTAACAATTACATATGCATGCCATCACATAAAATACATTTCCAAATTAGTTATGTTGTGAAAGAAAACACAGACCCAAAAAACCCTTAAAAATGAAGTGAAAAATAGTCTGCTTCAATCTGCATTCAGACTCCATCCACTCTCCCTGGGGCTGGAGAGCATTCTTCATCTGGAGTCCTTCAGAACTCTCTTAGATTTTCGTATTGCTGAGAAGAGCTGTCATCCACAGCTGATCATTGTTACAATGTTGCTGTTACTGTACACAGTGTTCTCCTGCTTCTGCTCCCTTCACTTCGCGTCAGTTCACATAAGAATTTTCAGGTTTCTGAAAGCATCCTATTTGTCATTTCTTCTAGCACAATAGTACTCCATCACAGTCACATACCACAACTTGTCCAGCCATTCCATAATTGAGGGGCATCCCCTCAATTTTCAATTCTTTGAAAAAAGCTGACATGAGTATTTTTGTGCATATGAATACTTTTCCCTTTTTAAAAAAAATCTCTTTGGGATATAGATCTAGTAGTGGTATATCTGGGTCAAAGGGTATGCACAGATTTATAGCCCTTTGCCAAACTTTTCTCCAGAACAACTGGGTCAGTCCACAATTCAAATGGTTCGTCAGGGTACCAATTTTCCCACATCCTCTCCAACACTTGTCATTTTCCTTGTCAATCATATTCGTCAATCTGCTAAGTATGAGGTGGTATCTCAGAGTTGTTTTAGTTTGTATTTTTCTAATCAATAGTAATTTAGAGCATTTCTTCATATGACTATAGATAGCTTGGATTTCTTTTTCTGAAAACTGCCTGTTCATATCCTTTGACCATTTATCAATTGGAGAATGACTTGTATTCTCATAAATCTGACCTAGTTCTCCGATAATTGATCATTGAGGCGTTTATTAGAGAAACTTGCCATGAACACTTTCCCCACTTTTCTTCTTTCCTTCTAGTTCTGGCAAAACTTTTTCATTTCATGTAATTAAATTATCCACTCTGTATTTTAAATTATCCATTTTATATCCTCTCTGACTCATTTGGTCATGAATTCTTCCTTTATCCATAGATCTGACAGGTAAACTATTCTCTGCTCCCCTAATTTCTTATAATATCATCCTTTATGCAGAATTCATTTATCCATTTTCACCTTATCTTGGTCTATTTCTGCCATACTGGTTTCCAGTTTCCCCAACAGTTTTTGTCAAACAGAAAGTTCTTGTCCCAAAGGCTTGGGTCTTGGGTTTTATTGAACACCATGGTCTCTTACTACTCTGTATGGTGTGCCTAATCTATTCCACATTGACCCACTGCCCTATTTGTCAGCCAGAGCCAGACTGTTTTGATGATTACTGTTTTGTAATACAGTTTGAGATCTGGTATGACCACACCACCTTCCTTCACATTTTTTTTATCGATTCCCTTGATGTTCTTGCCTTTTTGTTCCTCCAGATGAATTTTGTTATTACTTTTATTAACTCTATAAAATAATTTTTGGTAGTTTGATTGGTATAGCACTGAATAAGTAAATTCATTTAGGTAGAATTGTTATTTCTATTATATTAACTCAGCCTGCCCATGAGCAATTAATATTTCTCCAGTTATTTAAATCTTAATTTTAATATTTATATGATATAATATATTATATATAAATATAATATTAATAAATAACAAATTTATATCATTTGTTTGAAGTGTTTTATAACTTTCTTCATATAATTCCTGGGTTTATCTTGGTAGGTAGAGTCCCTAGTATTTTATACTGTCTGTGGTTGTTTTAATTGAAATTTCTCTTTTTATCGCTTGCTGCTGGAATTTGTTGGTGATATATACAAATACTGATGATTTATGAGGTTTTATTTTATATCCTGAAACTTTGCTAAAGTTGTTAATTATTTCCACTAGTTTTTTTTAGTTGGTTATCTAGGATCTTCCAAGTATACCATCAGGGAACTAAATTTCCAATAAACCTCACTTACAGTTTTGTTTTTTTTAACTAGGCCTTTTTTGGTCCCCTCCACTATTAGCACTTTCTCTCTGAAATTACCTTTATTTATACTAAACATATCCTATGTATACATAGGTATTTAAATATTGTCTCCCCCCATTAGGATATGAGATCCTTTTGG
Organism: Notamacropus eugenii; assembly: GCF_028372415.1. Taxonomy (NCBI): domain Eukaryota; kingdom Metazoa; phylum Chordata; class Mammalia; order Diprotodontia; family Macropodidae; genus Notamacropus; species Notamacropus eugenii. The sequence goes on from NC_092874.1 coordinate 1,805,562, forward strand.
GCAGAAACCATGATTTTGCCTTTCTTTGTATTTACTGTACCACGAACACACCCATAGACCAGGATCAAGAAAGATGGCATGAATTTGATAAGCATGACACATGGTAGTGAGGTACATATGTAGGGAACACACTTGGCCAAGACAACTCACTTATCCAGAAGTGCATCTCATGAAGTACACTCTGAGCTGCTAGGACATCCACAGAGCACAGAGTCTCAGCCAGACCAGCAGCTGGGGGGCTGGACAGGTCTTTGATGGAGGCTGAGGGCAGCTACTACACATGCTTGTTACTCCCAGGTAAGAAAGGAGACAAGGATTGTCCCTCCTTTCTACAAGTTCTTCTTTTCCTCCTTAAACCATTGCATGTTGCCTTTGGGTGATTAGTTTTCAGTCTGATCATTTTACTCTCCCATAATACCTTGTGAAATATATGTAGACTGTGACAGAGGCATGAATACAGTATATGGCCTGGGGCAAATTCTTTGACTGGCTCCTTCGATATAATTAAGGTTCTTATACCTCTCATCCTTTCTAGGGCAGTGAATATCTATTTTCCATCCTAAAGGCTTTCTCAGCTTTTCAATGTCTCTCTTTCTCGGCCTCTTCAGACCTTCAGCTTTTGCAAAAATCTCACAGGGTGCTCCCTCTTACATCTATAAAATGAAGGAGCTAGTCTAGAGGGTTTCTAAGGTCTCTCTCAGTTCTCGCACTTTAGGATCTATGAGTACAATTTTAATGGGAACCATTATTCTCCAGCTATATTTTTTCCTGCTCTAGTATTCATAAGCTCTTAAAGAGAAGCATTTCCAAACCAGGCTGATTTAAAGTATTTTCTTTTACCTCAACAGAAAGAAGTTGGCAATGACCCCGTGTTAAGTGAAAGAAGTCATGAGACAAGCGGGGACCTGTAGTCCTCCCTGTCCATCTCCACAGCTCTCCTTTGGTCAATCCACAGCCTTGCAGACCACCCACTATGACCCAAGGAAGATCCCCTGGAAATCCCTGCTACTGTCAGGAAATGCCTTTCTGTGCCCTCTCAAATACCAGTCACCTTTGTCTTCCCTTGGAGCCTTTCCCCAGTTAAGCTGGGATGAATCCTGAGGTGGAAGATCTGTGCCTGGAAGGTCGGATCCCTCCTTTTGTGGCTGAAGAAGGTTCAAGTTCCAGGAGGCAGAGCATCCCTCCCCCCCCAGTCCAGCCCCCATTCCATTTGGGTTGTCTTCTTCCACCTCTGACTCTCCCCCTCTCACTTGACCAAGGTTCACAGGGAGTTCATCCTCAGCCCGGATCTCCCCCACCTTCTATCTCCTTGGCTCCATGCTCTCGATCAGCTGTGCCCACGACAAAGCCTTGTTCTCAAGTCTGAACTGAGCCCTACCTGCAGCTCCTCAGTTCTTCCTAAGGACCACCACGCAATCCACTGCAGCTGTTCCCAATCTCCTTTCTCCCCAGGGCTGCAAAGCCGTGCCTAAGCCCTGCCTCTTGGCAGAGTATCTGGCTTCCTCCCTTACTTAGAATCTCTCGGCATCAGACCTGGAGTCAGAAAAACTCAGGTGCAATTCCTGCTCCAGGTTCCTACCAACCATACAACCCTGGGGAAGACTCTTAACCTTTCTCTGCCTCCCTTTCCCCCTCCATAAAATGGGGATTATAATGCTATAAGGATCAAATTAGATAATACTTCTAAAGTGTGTTGTAAACTTTAAGGGACTCTAAGGATATTAGGTAGTATTATCATCCTCATCATCATTATCATCATTACACATAGAAAATGAGGCCATCCATCATGAGCCACCTCCTCTGAGGGCAGAGAATTTGCCCCTCACCAGAGGTTTTCAAGGAGAATGTAGATGAGCATTTTGGGGGGCTGTGATAGAAGGAACTCTTTTCCTGAAATGAGTTGAACCAGATGACCCCTGAAGGGTCTCTCACCTCTGAAATACTAAGATCCATCTTTGTCCAGCCATGATGATTGAGTTTCAAGCCTTGGGGCAGAATGAGGTATGGATTCAAGGGCAAAGATGAGCCTTCCCACTTGGGTGATGTTGAGTCGGAGGTGTAGAAGGAGCATATGGGGAAGATGTGCTAATGCACTTGGTCATATTTGGTAATGTCATCCTCTGTTGGAACAGACCAGTTATCAGAGCCCTGGACTTGGAGTGAGGAGACAGACCTGGGTTACTCGCTACCATTTGGTCAGGGAACCAGTGATGCCTCTCTGAGGCTGAGATTCCTCAGTCATGGCAGGCTCCCTGGGTTGCTGTAAGGAATGAGTTATTGTCAGAGGTTCAGTGCCCCCACCTGAGCTCTCCATGACACCTCATCTCGCTGGTCCATATGGTCCAGTGTGTCCTTCCTCCAGACCTCATCACCTTGCCTGGATGCCAACAGACCAAGCCTGTGGGCTCTCACCTTGTGATCAGCCCCCTCCCCAAACCATACATCCTTCCAGAGCTGTGTCTTGCTCATGACTGCTGTGGGAGTTTCCACTGCCCTTTGGGTGACTCTCAGAGTTAATCATCAGGAGCTGTAGCATTCAGTGACAAGCCTAGAGCATCACCAGGACAGTGACATCAGGAAGATGGGCATTTGCTTCAAGGGGAGCTCAGACTCATTCAAAGCCCTGCTTAATTTCCCACAGGCAACCCAACTGTTATTCCCCTCCCCTTTCCTGGCTTGGGCTCTGACAGACGACTCCATGGCTGCCTGTCCAGCTGCCAACTGGCCCAGTGTAGGCTGGAGCCTCTGGACACCCAGCCAGGCTGGTCCTCAGACAGCAGACAAGCGGTCAGCAGGGTCACACTTGAGTCTGTCTGGCTCAGTGGGATGGAATGTGCCAGAGTCTGGCAGGGGCTCTGCTCTGTTCCAGAGGGTCCGTTCTGTGCCAGGATGAGCAGGGGAGAGAATGGGTCAACCTGAGCCCTCTCAAAGAGACTTCAAAGGGCTTGAAATTGGGAGTTCTCCCCGGCTTGGGCCATTGATTTTCTCCATAGTTTCAGTGTGCACAGGAAGCTCATGTATCTCTCCATTAATGTCCGGTACATCAGGAAACCTTGTGGTGATCATTCTATTCCAAAGAGACGTGGCCTTGGAGCCCTGCCAGGAAGAACACGCTGTTCAGATGATTACATTTGAACCTCAGTAAAAATAGGTTCCACTCAGTAACAGGAATGTGAGATAGGAAATGTGCTTGCGGTGAGTTTCTAAGGGAACCTGTACATCTCCCCCAGAGAAAGTCCTGAGTCGTATATGGCTCTGAGGTGTGTGACCAGAGCACGAAGGGGATGGGGGCCACTGTCAGCTTCTTCCTTCTCAGCAGCCTTCGGACCCCATGACGGTCAGTGAATCTGCAGTGAATTAATCCTGGGGCTGCATTTCCAGCAAGACGCCTCTAAGTCACCAGCTTGCTGTGACCCTGGGGTCATTAGTCTCTACGCTTAGGGAAACAAAGCTGCCTGATTCTTGATCAGAAGCTTGAAGACCAGGGGAATCTTGTCTTTGCCCTGTAAAGCACCATGATCCTGTCTCTTCTTGGAAAACCCCTAGGGTTCTATTGTCCCTCCTCCACCAGACCTCTCCTGCTACCCTCCTGGAATGACTATATACATATCGTTTGTCATCTTTCTTGGATACATACGCGGCATATCTGCTGACCACCTCCCCCCCAGTACAATGTAGGTTTCTAGAGGGTAGGGATGGTTTGGGTTTTTTGTGTCCAGCACCTAGAACAATATCTAGCACATAGGAGACTCTTTAACATGTGTTTTAATTGGCTGGAATCACCCCCTTCCCACATTAATTACTCCTCAGTTTAGAGCGACCTGAGCCATATTTGGGCTCTGCCCACCATTGGGCAGAATCCCCTTTCCTCAAGTACCTAGTGCACTAGGCCTTCGGCATCTGCCTTAGACCAGTCACTGCAAGGAGCCAAATGCTACAGTTAGCTCAGACGGGGCTTCTCTTGCCATTCTGTGGAGCTCTGACGGTCAAGTCTTCTGGAGTCATCGAATTCGGTGCTTTGGTTCAACCTTGGTCCAAGCTTGTTGACTCTAGTGTGGAGCCAAGGAAGTTAACTGGACAGCGAAGAATCATAAGTTGTCTCAAGAAAAATGGTTCTGGGGTGTCTGGGAAGAAGACAGGAGCAAGAGCCTATGGTAACTGGTGCTGACCTGTCAGTGACCACAGCAAAGGTGGACCAGCCAAAGAGTCTGGTCTGAGATCCTTGAACAGAGGACTAGAAGCATCTTGAGGGTAGAGACTTTTGTACCTTCAATACTTCACACAGCACCAGCACATAGTAAGTGCTTAACAAACTGACTAAAAGGATATTGAGTGTTTTTGAATATGTAAAACCTGGCAGAGAGGAGACACAGACCAAGGAACGAGGGTGGGGTGATGCCACTTAAGACAGAAAGTTTGGAGGATGCCAAAACCACCCCAGAAGAAGAGCAAGGATTCTAGCCCAGGGAGCCCAAGAGGCTGAGTTCTGGCCTCGCCAAGGCTGAGCCACAACCTTGGCCCCTCAGACTACAGATGGGAAGATTGTCAGGGAAGGTGGAGTGCTGGGGGTTCAGAGACAGACTCAGTGAGGAGAGATAACCTATACTTAGGACCCTGTAAGGTTGGGGTTAGGGTACAAACACTCTGCGGGTTTGGAGGGAGGCATGAAGAGGTAGAGATGGGGTCTAGAGGTTGGGGGAGGGCAAGGGGAGGATCAGGAAAACCTTGGTCAAAGAAGCTTGTTTGCGATGAGTTAGTGTGGAAGGAAACCAGGGATGGGGCAGAGGAGGGGAGGCAAAAAATGGCCATGGCTGTGATCAGGAAAGAAAGAAAAGGGAAGAGAATGCCACCTGGTGAAGGACCATGGGGAGAAGATGCCTCAGCTCAGACTTGGAATGAAGTCTATTAGGGAGAGGTCTGGAAGAACCTCAGGCAAAGCCAGGGCAAAGTTGGAAGTTAGTCTGGCTTGGTCACTAGCCTAGAATGTCTTTCCTTCTAATCTTCAGAAGGCAAAAGTCAATGGCTGCTACCTCTTCTCCTAGGACCAGGAACCAAGAGTCAGAAGGAAGGGGGAGGGACACCCCCAGATCCTGCACGAGAGGGCTGGCCACCCTACCCTACCACAGGAGCTTGTTGCCCTAAGGACTCTGCAGGGGTGACCATCAGGGACTTCAGCCTTCCTGTTGTCCCCCCAAGAATCCCAGAGCCATACAACAGAAGCAGCAGCTTTCCTCCTGGTTGCAGAGGAAGCCGGATAGCCTGACATAACCTAGTTGTAAGCCTGAAGAATTGTGCATGGTGGCGTCTTCATTACGGGCTGGCTAATGAGTAAATAAATTTGAGAGGGAAAGGAGATAATTCGGTTAAAGACACACCAGGGATGGGGAATGGGAGACAGGGGGATTAATCCAGTTTATAGGACTTGGCTTCACACCAATCACATATTGTCTTAGTTTGGCACAGGCCACAAAGACCTCCTAGGATGCTCAGCCTTGAGCCAAAACCCAGGGGACCCTGAGCTAATAGACCACAGGAGTGATCAGCCAGGCTCTCAACAGGGAGCACCTTCACCCAACCTTGAGACCCTTTAGCAGCAAGACCAGGCCCAGGGACTCCAGGACTGAGCACCCATGTGTCCAGTATCCCATTAGCCCTTCCTGGAGACAATTGTACAAAGGGGGCTCAGGACATAATCACCTAGCTAGGCCTTGGAGCTGAAGAGGGGCCGGGTCTCCCTGAAATTCTCTGGCCATCCTTTACATACCATTGTCCTCAGGCTCACAGCAGCCCTGGTATCTCTGGTTGCCTTGGCCCCATCTTAGAAGCTGCTTTCCCTCATGGCCAAGGTGTTTAAAGTCCTCTAACGGCACTCTCTTCTCTCAGCCCACACGGCCGCCTTGTAAAGAACCAGAGCTTCTGGGGCTGAGGGAGGCCACTGTTGCTCTGTGCCTGGTCAGAGCACTCACCTCCTGGGATAATTTTCCAGCATCACCATTAGGAAGGATACTGGTAAGGTGAAGAGTGCTCAGGGTGGGCTATCAGGGTAACAAGGAGCCTCCTGCTGATGCCAACAGCACTGAAGATGTTTGGCCTACAAAAGAGAAAATTCCAGCAAGATATTGGCCATCTTCATGTATTTAATAGAGAAGGAACTGAGTTTTTTGGATTAGTCCCGGGGATGGGGGTGAGGAGGGGGGAAATGAGAGATAGATACAAGCAGATGGACAGAGACATCTCTGAAGAAACAGACAGAGGAGGCAGAGACAGAGAGAAAGGAAGGAAGGAAGGAAGGAAGGAAGGAAGGAAGGAAGGAAGGAAGGAAGGAAGGAAGGAAGGAAGGAAGGAAGGAAGGAAGAGAGGGAGGGAGGGAGGGAGGGGCTGGGCAGTTCTCTGTCACAAACTGCCATCTTTGCCCCCATAGGGCTCTGTGCCTGCATCAGTCATAGAGAGGCTGTCAGGTCCCTTCCCCACAGGGTGTGACTTCCCTGGATGATGGTTGTCCTTGGGGTACTCCTATACCCAGGGCTCTTGGACTGTTTCCATGGGGGAGGGAGGGGAGGTGCTGATCTAGTTAGTGGTGGTGGTTTGAGTCTCTTGGGGTCAAAGATGCCAGCTGCAACATCTCCCCTCATGTTAAGATGCTTTGCAGCTTCTCATTCAGGGAAGGTGACAATCGGAGGCATTCAGCTATTTTATAGGGTAGAGCAGGGTCCTACAGACAAGAAAGTGTGGCTACACTATTAGCCATCATAGGTAGAAGCATTTATTGTGTAAGCTTCTGGGCATACGAGACCTAGAAATAGGAACAAGATAGAAAATAGGGGCTACCAGTCAGAAGGAATGGGCATGGGCCAGGCTGTGGAAGAGGACCGGGCTCCCAGACTCACCGTGATCTCTGCAGAGATCATTTCTTCTCACTTCTTCTGCTCAAAGGCTGTGCCAGAAGACATTAGAGAAGCAAAGGAGAGAGGAAGAGTTCATGGAGAGGAAGAGTTCATGACCAAGCAAGGGATAGAGGATCTCAGAACATAGAATGGACAATTTTGATTCCAAAGTTTAAAAAGTTTTTTGTATATAAGCAAAACCAACAGAATTAAAATCAGACAGGAAACAGATCACTGGGGAAAATCCTTTCAGCAAGTTTCCCTGATAAAGGTCTCATAGCCAAGATACTTATTTTTTTAAAGGAACTGATTGAAATATTTAAGAATAAGACCTATTCTCCAGTTGATAAATGTCAAATGATATGAACAGGTAGTTTTCAAAAGAGGAAATCCAAACTATCAACAATCATGAGAAAGAATGTTCCAAATCACTAACAAATAGAGAAATGCCAATTAAACCAATTCTGAGGTTCTTCTTTACACCCACCAGACTGGCAAAGATGATAAAATAGGAAATTACAAATGTTGGACAGACTATGAGAAAACAGCTAGTTCAGTTTGGAATTTGGAACTGTGCTCCCAAAGCCGGGAAACTGACCTTACTCTTTAATTCAGAATCACCACTACTAGCCCCCTACCCAAGGAGATCAAAGAAACAAGGAAAAGATTCATATGTATAGAAATAGTTGTATCAACTCTTTTACTAGCAGCAAAAACTAGGATACTAAAGGAGTGCCTATCTTTCAGGGAAGGCTGTTCATCAGGTATGAATATCATGGCATGTTATTGTGCCATAAGAAATGGCGACATGGAAAGTTGAAGTGGAAACTGGAAAGACAGGTATAAACTGATGCAGAGGGAGATGAGCCAAACCAAGAGAACAATTTACATAATGACAGCAATGTAATAGAGAAAAATAACTTTGAAACTAAACAACTTACTGATGAGCCATGGTTCCAGAGGACTGAAGATGACGCAGTTAATCCCCTCCTGGAAGAGAGGTGATGGATTTAAATGCAAAATGAGGCACACATTTGGACATGGCCAATGGGGAAGACTATTTTGCTTGATAGGCATATTTTTATAAGATTTTTGGTTTGTTTGTTTTTCTCTTTCTCTCTCTTAATTGGAAGAGGTGGTAGAGAGAGAGGAGGAAAAGGGACAGGTGGGAGTAAAAATAGAAAAAAAATTAAGGTAAGAATAGGAGCTGTACCAGTTTCCCAAACAAGGGCTAGGTAGCCCTGCTTCTGTCTGCCCTTCTTGGATGAACCTATTGCCATGAGACACAGGGACAACTAGCTGTTCTATCAACATCCAAGGTCATGAGGACTGCCAGGTGTACTACGGCTGAGAATCTTCTCAAAGGTGATGGTTTAAAGGGGAAATATCAATCCTGAAGTCTACTCTTGGAAATGGATCCATTTTCCATCTGTCCTCATGAATTCACACTCCCCTACCCCCACCCTTGGCCTTTGTTTGAGACTTTCTCTTCCTAATCTCAAAGCTCAGGCAATCACCAATCCATGCTTTATACAATGTTCAAGCAAGGATTCTTCACCATCTCATGTTGTCATTTACTCTTTGGGTTTTTGGTCATCAATCATATTCTAAATACAATCTCCAAGACTGTACTTACATTCAAGGAAAATCAACTGTATCTCTTCACATACAACTAATTACAAATATCAAATCCACCAAAATACCCAGTGCTAGGAGACAGAAAACAGACAACTCAACTGCCAAACAGTAGGTCAGGGGTGGTCATTAGAATACCATGCATTGCATTTGACCTTTAAAACAATTAATTTTTGGAAAGAGTAGAATTCCCTTCACAGAGTCTGCGCACATTGTAGCCTATCTCTCAAGCCATCTTCCTTGTCATCCCTTCTGACTCAAACAAACTCAATCTGGTCTCTTTCCTGTAGCAATTCCTTGGCTATATTAAAGTGAAAATGAGCGAGCATCTTAACTGCTCTCAGTAGATTCAGATAATCGGCCATCGGCCACATCCAATTATTTTAAATTGTGTTAAAGTTCTTTGATATCTGCATAGGGAAAATGGGAAATTCATCCAGACATTAGGCAAGCCACCTCTAATCAAAATGGCATCTCTTCTTCTAATTCAAGACTCTTAAAGTGCATCTGGGAGCAGCCGCGGCAAAGAAAGGAGGGAAACAAAAGCAGCACCATGCTCAAAGGAGTTCATCTGCTCCCTATTAACTCGGATTTTTGGAAAGTGGAAATTGTGTGCCTAGTCTTCCTCCAGTCAGCTCTGGATTGTGGCAGAGTGCTCCTTGGGGAAAGCAGGGAGGTGCTGGACCTGTGCTTTTATCAGCATAGGAAACCATCTCCCCCAACCAGTCAAGCAGCTCACCTTCTGTGCTGAGTCTCAGAGAAGGACATTGTGAGGTGAAGCTGAGGGATGGGTTCAGGGTCACGCAGTCCGCGTGTCTCAGAGACAAGACTTGAAGACAGCCTCCTTGACTCCAAACCTAGCTCTCTGTCATGATGGAGAGGGGCACAAAGGGAGATAGGGATGAAATCGTTGGTGACTGCATTTCTTGTTTACTTTTCCTGCCACAGATCTCAAGTACTTTACCCCAAACCCAAATCCTGAGTATTCTACCCCATATTTGGGAAGGCTTGGAAAAAAATCAAGCTTTGGAAAAAAAACCTAACAAATGATTGGCTCTAGACTGGTCTTTCCTTTGTTAAACTCACGTGAATTCCATCCTGGCCAAATCTCTAGATGAGCCATCCAGGTGGGGAGGCTAGAAGGCTAATAACTGTAAAATGCTCAGTACCATAGCCTGGCACATAGTAGGCTTTTAATGTGTGTGTTCCCTCATCCCCTTCCTCTTGAGTTAGCCCTGCAAAATGAAACTTCCGTACCTCTTTTGAAGTACAGACCCAACCTCACAAACCAGCCTCCACATTTATCAGGTGCTCCAAGAGACCACAAGGAGAGTCTGAATGGTTTTGTTTATTCAACCAAGGGAAGATTTGAGTTTTAGGAGATCCTCTTGGAGCCCATGGCTGGCTTTTCTTACAATATCCATGTCGGCTCTGCCCTCCAAATTATTCAGCAAGTCATGACCTTGATAAAGACGCCACCCGCAGTTTGGGTGGGCAGAGACATGATTCTTGGGGCTCAGGTCTGTAGAGACAAAGGGAAGTAAACAAAGAAAGCTCCCTAAGTGAGGAAGCTTGAAATACAGCTGAACTGAAGATGGTTTGGAACGTTGCTGTGATTCAGAGACTCTAAGGAGAAGTGCCTCTAAGGAGGAAGGATGGAGAGAGGGAGAGTGAGGGAGTGATGAGGAGGAAAAGGGAAGAAGAGAGAAAAGGGAGTATAATAATGAATAGCAAGAATTCACACAATACCTACTACGTTTCAGGCACTGCTTGACCAACATTGTCTCATTTGATCCTCACAACGACCCTTGGAGGCAGGTGCTATCATTATCCCCACTTTCCAGTTAAGGAAATTGAGGCAAACAGAGGGTAAGTGACTTACCCAGGGTCACACAGTTAATAAGTGTCTGAAGTTGGATTTGAACTCAGGTCTTCCTACTCCAGGCTCCACACTCTATCCACTGTGTCACCTAGTTGGTTGGTTTTTTTCCCCAAAGTCCCTTGCCTTTCTCTATATTGTTTATATCACAAAATATCAGAGTTGAGAGGGACCTCAGAAGTCTTCCAAACCCAAATATATCTGAATGAGAATCCCCACTACAACAGCCCCCAAACCAACTATTTAGCTCTCCCTCAGATCTCCTTCTCCTCCTCTTCTCTCCTCTCTTCCCATCTTCACCCTTTTCCACAAGAATAGTATGGGAGACTGTTAAATGCTTTGCTAAGATATGGTAAATTACAAAGCTACATCTGAAAAAGGAACTGAGGTTTAATTTCATTAATATTTGAATTTTCTAAGAGATGGATAACTGCTGAACAAAAGCATGCAATGCCTGCTTATGAAGCCTGAGTATTATCACCCGTATTTGAAGGATGTTAAAATTGAGGAAAAACGATACCTTCTACAAGGAAGGAAGAACTTTCACAGACGCAGCTGAGGAATGTTGGTGCTTTTGTGGCTGGTGGCTTATTACAGTGATGCCTAGTGGTCTGGGGAAAGAAGTCTTACCCCAGAGTTTCACCAGAGACATATTTTGTATTCCAAGGGCTTAGGTCAGAGCATCGAGGTTTGTCACCCCCTTTTTATAGATGAGGAAACTGAGAGTCAAAAAAATGTGATCACTTTTCCATGATTATACAGCTACTAAATGTCAGAGCTCCCTCCAGGCAAGAATTCGGTCAATTTAAAAATGTGTAACCCCAGAGTTTAGTGCATCATAGCTGCTTAATAACTGCTTTGCTGAGTCAAGACTTCCAATTCAGAGAAAAGCAATGCCAGGCTCAGATATGGAACTAACAAGGATGAGGATCTCTCCCAACTTTCCTCTTCATTCCTCTGAATAATGACCAGGAGCAGGCAACCAAGTCAGAGTGGGAGTGGAATTATGATGGGTCATAGACATTTCCAGGCAGAGATCTGCCAAGCTCCCTTGGAACTGACCCGCCCAGCCTCCATCTCTCTCTCCCTTCCTCCCTCCTCTCTCTGCTCTCTATATTCTGTCTCTCAGTCTCTGTCTGTCTCTTCCCTCCCTTCCTCTTCTCTCTGTCTCCCTGTCTCCCTGTTTGCCTCTCTCTCTCTCTGTCTGTCTCTCTCTCTGTCTCTCTCTCTCCGTCTGTCTGTCTGTCTCTCTCTCTGTTGCTCTCTCTGTCTCTCTCTCTGTCTGTCTCTCTCTCTCTCTCTGTCTCTCTCTCAAATTCATTTGCCTTTTCACAAAGAGGGACCTTTGCTTTAGGACTCAGAACAATGGATGATGCTCCTTGTCAAGTTTCTAAGTTCAAAGGACCTCAGGGGAAAGTGAGCTTTTCATCACGGCTGAAGGGGTTACCCAGTAAGAGGATGCAAGGAAGTTAATGACAGAAGCAATGAACAAGGGCAAAAGCAGTCAGAAATTCTCAGAGAAAATTAAAAGCTGCCAAAAAGAATGAGTGAACAAAAGATGAGCTCCAATACAATAAAATTATCATGACAAAAAGCATAGATTAAAACGCCAGAAGGGAAATCTACTGAGACACCATCAGGGTTGGAAACAAAGCAAGGAAATCAGAGATCAGAGCTTCACTGGGCTTTCCTCCTGAGCTGGTCATACCAGACCAGCCTCCTTTCCTCTGCTAGCAGGTTAGCAGCTTAATGTCCTACTGCTGTCTTCCCAGTGACCCAGGCTCCCAACCTTGGGGCAGTTGTCAGCCTTTCTCTCCCATTCACCCTTAAGGCCAGCCTGTGCCAAGTGTCTTTTCTACCTTCACAATATCTATGTGCCTCCTCTCCACTCACACTACATCTTGCTGAAAGGTATTATAGACAATGAAGTAATATCAACTGTGGTGACCATCACCTCACACCTGGACTATTGCCATAGCTGCTAGTGGATCTACCTGCCTCAAGTCTCTGCCTCCTCCAGTCCATCATCCATCCAAGGGCCAAAGATCTGACTACCTCATGCTGCCACTTCTACTTGTCACTTTCAAAATCAAATACAAAATGCTAACTTTAATTCTTGGCAACCTTCACAAGTCATCCCCACTTTACCCTCCTCCTCCACACACTCTACAACACTGGCACAAGCCTTCTTGCCAGTCTTTACTCTCTCCCTCTTCTAGCTCCACACCTTTAGGCTCACAGGACCTTGTACCTGGAGTGATCTTCCTCCTGCTCTCTCTCCAACTCTTCGCTTCCCCAGCTCCCCTCAGTCCTCCAATCAAATTCCATGTTGTACAAGAGATCTTTCCTGACTCCTCACACTGCTAACTTGTGCCCTCCCTATGAGGTTGTCCCCCATTTACACTGTATAAATCTTGCATGGGTAACCCTGAGGGTCAACAAATTAGGTTTGTTATCTGATGAGACAAATTTAAAAGACCCAAGTGATTAGTGAGTCATTCTGCCTTTGGAAGTGTAGTTATGAAACATGAATTTCTTTTGATTGTTACTGGGCCCACTTACAAAGAGAAAATGTGTCAACACTGGGCTGGTGGTTGGGAGTCCAGATTTGTGCCCAGAATTGACCTGTGCCCTCCCTCCATGAGCAAAGGGACAAGGGAAATGCCAGTGACAGGCCAGTCACAGGTGCAAGTGAGAAATAAGGTTAGATCCATCCAATACAGTCTTTAAAAAAAAACAGGACTGACTTAGAAATGGTTGATAGTTGTGCCCATCTCAAATAAGGCAGGTGGAGAAAGTCAGACCACCAGATCTTCCATGCCTCCCTTGGTGCCCCAGTCACCTGAACCAGCTCTATGCCATCTGCCCATTTACTTTGACCTGGGTTGGAGAAGAACTACCAACAGCACCACCGCAATTCCAGCCTTGTTCTGCTTCTCTGTGAAGGTTAAGCCTCACTGCTTCCCCCTCCCTGCCTCTCCTTTCTCTCTTGAGACCCTTAAAACTTCCATTGGAGAAGTGGCAGAGCCAAGAAGACAGAGAAAAGGTAGGGACTCCAAACAACTTGAAGTCATGCCTCAAAATGGATTATGGAGCAGCAGAAGTCACAAAAGAATGGGGTGAAAGAATTTTCCAGCCCTAGGCACCTTAGAAGGAATGCAGGAAAGGTTTATCTCACTCAGGTAAAGGGGGAGCACAGTCCAGCACAAACGATATCTGGGTAAGTCAGCAGGATGCCCTGCAGCCTGGCACAGGGGCCAGCTGAGGGCCTCCAGCCTCCCCAGCACATCAGGAGAGTGGCCAGGTCCAGAAGTCCTGACATTAGGCCAGTGCCCAGGCCCCTGGTGTCCCCAGTGAAAGAAGTTTGGGATAATGCTCCAGGAGCAGAGTTCAACTTTAAAAGTCCTGAATTGGTTGGAAAATGAGCAAAAAACCCCAAACAAATAAAAAAACTCTGACCACATAAAGCTACTATGGCTACAGAGAAGATAAAATGTAAACTCAAAAGAGGCCAACAATGTCAAAAAGCCTACATGCACAGCCTCAGACAGAAATGGGAATTGGTCTTAGGCCCAAAGGGAACTCCTAGAAGAATTCAAAAAAAGGAGTCTAAAACTCAAATAAGAGATGTAGAAGAATAACTGTAAAAAAAAGAAATGAGAGTTATAGAAGAGAATCATAAAAAAATCAACGTCTTGATAAGGAAGTACAAAAAAATAGAAAATGATGGGCAAAAATCCATTGAAGAAAACAACTCCTTAAAAAGTAGAATTGGCCAAATGAAAAAGGAGGTAGAAAAACTAACTAAAGAAAATAATTCCTTAAAAATCAAAATCAGGCAGGTAGAAACTAGTGATTCTATGAGACATCAATCAAACAAAATCAAAAGAATGGGAAAAATAGAAGAAAATGTGAAATATCTCATTGAAACCACAATTGAGGAGGCAGAGTTAAGATGGCAGAGTAACAGCACGTACTTTCTAGAACACACTGGCCAACCCCAATGTGTAAAAATGGTTCTAAACAATTCTGGAGCTGCAGAACCCATAGAATGATGGAGTAAAGCAAATCTCCAGCTCAAGACAGCCTGGAAGGTCGCTGGGAAGTGTCTATCACACAGATAGACACTTTGCAGAGTAAAGTCCAGTGTGGACCAAGAGTGCACAGAAGGGACTTGAGCAGGCCTTGGGGGGACTGAATTTCTCAAACCTTTGGTGGTTTCCAGACTTCATGACCCCAAAACGCTGAGAATAAATTGGAAGGTCAGTGAGAAAAGCCTGTGGGACTAGTGCAGGAGAGTGGAGTGGTCCAGCCCCAGTCCCAGGGCAGCAGAGGGGCTAGGAACAGAGGAACCCTTGACAGCCACAGCAGCAGCAGGGGCAGCTGCAGTGGAAGGTGCAACCACTATTTCTGGAGCTCTAGGCCCACAGATTGTGGGGGAATCTAGTAGCTGACAGTATGCCCCTCACCCCCACTGAAAGCAGAGAACTACCTTGGCAAAGAGTTCAAAAGTTAAATATATTATTGGGAAAATGAGCAAAACCCAGAAAAAGAATCAGACTATAGAATCTTACTTTGGTGACAAGGAAGACCAAAGCATGCAAACAGAAGAAAACAAAGTCAAAGTTCCTCCATCTGAAGCCTCCAAGAAATGTATGAACTGGTCTCAGGCCATGGAAGAGCTCCAAAAGGATTTTGGCAATCAAGTAAGAGAAATTGAGCAAAAATTGGGAAGAGAAATGAGAGTGATGCAAGAAAACCATGAAAAACAAGTCAACTGCTTGCTGAAGGAGACCCGAAAAAAATGCTGAAGAAAATGACACTTTAGAAAATAGACTAACCCAAATGACAAAAGAGAGCCAATAAGTCAATGAGGAGAAGAATGCCCTAAAAAGCAGAATTGGTCAGATGGAAAAGGAAGTTCAAAAGCTCACTGAAGAAAATAATTCCTTAAAGATTAGAATGGAGCAGATGGAAGCTAATGACTTTATGAAAAATCCAGAAATTATAAAACAAAACCAAAGGAATGAAAAAATAGCAGACAATGTGAAATATCTCATTGGAAAAACAACTGACCTGGAAAATCGATCCAGGAAAGACAATTTTAAAATTATGGGACTACTTGAAACCCAGGATCAAAAAAAGAGCGTAGATGGAATTTTTCATGAAATTATCAAGGGAAACTGTCCTGATATTCTAGAACCAGAGGGTACAATAAATATTGAAAGAATTCACCAATCACCTCCTGAAAGAGATCCCAAAAGAACTCCTAGGAATATTGTGCCCAAATTCCAGAGCTCCCAGGTCAAGGAGAAAATATTGCAAGCAGCCAGAAAGAAACAATTTGAGTATTGTGGAAATAGAATTAGAATAAGACAAGATCTAGCAGCTTCTACATTAAGGGATCAAAGGGCTTGGAATATAATATTCCAGATGTCAAAGGAGCTAAGATTAAAATCAAGAATCATCTACCCAGCAAAAATGAGTATAATACTTCAGGGAAAAAATGGTCACTCAATGAAATAGAGGACTTTTAAGCATTCTTGATGAAAAGACCAGAACTGAATAGAAAATTTGACTCTCAAACACAAGAATCAAGAGAAGCATAAAAAGGTAAACAGGAAAGAGAAATCATAAGGGACTTGCTAAAATTGAACTCTTTACATTCCTATATGGAAAGATAATATTTGTTGAGACTTTTCTCAGTATTTGGTTGCTTGGAGGGATTATATATATATAGACAGAGGACACAGAGTGAGTTGAATAGCAAGGGATGATATGTAGAAAAATAAAATTTAGGGGTAAGAGAGGAATATATTGGGGGGAGAAAGGGAGAAATGGAATGGGGCAAATTATCTCTCATGAAGAGGCAAGAAAAAGCTTTTTCAATGGAGGGGAAAGGGGGAGAGATGAGAGGCAAAAAATGAAGCTTGCTCTCATCACATTTGGCTAAAGGAGAGAATAACATGTACTCTCAATTTGGTACGAAAATCTACAGGAAAGTAGGGGAGAAGGGTATAAGTGGGATGTGGGGGATGATAGAAGGAAGGTCAAATGGTAGGAAGGGGTAATTAGAAGTAAACACTTTTAGAGAGGGACAAGGTCAAAGGTAAGAATAGAATAAATGGCAGACAGGATAGGATGGAGGGAAATATAGTTAGTCTTTCACAACATGACTTTTATGGAAGTCTTTTGCATAACTACACATGTATAACTTATACTGAATTGCTTGTCTTCCCAGTGGGGATGGGTGGAGAGGGAGGAAGGGAGAGAAGTTAGAACTCAAAGTTTTAAAACTGAATGGTAAAAATTGTTTTTGCATGCAACTGGGAAATAAGAAATACAGCTAATGGGGTATAGGAATCTATCTTGCCCTACAAAAACATAAAGGAGATGGGGATAAGGGAAAGGAGGGATGTGATAGAAGAGAGGGCAGATTGGGGGAAGGGGTAATCAGAATGCGTGGTGTCTTGGTGTAGGGGTAGGGAGAGATGGAGAGAAAATTTGGAACTCAAAATCTTGTGGAAATGAATGTTGAAAACTAAAAATAATTAAATAATTTTTAAGAAGTAACAGCAATTGACCTGGAAAAATGGATCCAGGAGATATCATTTAGAATTATTTGGCTACCTGAAAGTCATAATCAAAAAAGAGCCTCAAGAAATTATCGAGGAAAATTGACCTCATGTCCTGGAACCAAAAAATTAGATAAAAATTGGAAGAATTCATCAATTAACTCCTGAAAGAAATCTCCAGATGAAAACTCCCAGGAATATTATAGCCAAATTCCAGAACTTTCAGGTCAAGAGGAATATACTGCAAGTAACCAGAAAGAAACTATTCCAATATTGAGGAACCATAGTCAGAATTACTCAGGATTGAGTGGTTTCTGCATGGAAGGATCAGAGGGATATGATATTCCAAAAAACAAAGGAGATTGGATTACAACCAAGAATCTCCTACCCAGCAAAGCTGAGCATAATCCTTCAGGGGGGAAAATGGGCATTCAATGAAACAGAGAATTTTCAAGCATTCCTGATGAAAACAGCACTGAATAGCAAATGACTTTCAAATACAAGACTTGAGAGAAGCATAAAAAGGTAAACAGAGTAGTGAGCATTGTTTGAGCCTTACTATAGCCAGAAATGGCTCAAAGAGAGAATACTATGCACACTCAGTTGGGTATAGAAATCCATCTTACTCTGCAGGAAAGTAGAAGGGGAGGGGAACAGGAAAGAGGGGGCTGGTAGAAGGGAGGACAGATTGAGGGAGATGGTGGACAAAAGCAAAATACTAGTGAGGAGGACAGGGTGAAAGGAAAGAGAGAGAGAGAGAGAGAGAGAGAGAGAGAGAGAGAGAGAGAGAGAGAGAGAGAGAGAGAGAGAGAGAGAGAGAGAGAAGGATCAACTGGGGAAAATAGATTGGAAAGTAATACCCAGCAATCATAACTACAAATGTGAATAAGATGAACTCACACACAAAAAAGAAACAGATAGCACAGTGGATTAAAAAACAGAATCCTACAATATGTTGTTTACAAGAAACATTTGAAGAGTAAGAGGTATGGAGTAAAGGTAAAAGGCTGAAGCAGAATCTATTATGCTTCAGTAAAGCGAAGTAAAAGAAAAAGTAAAAGTAGGTCTAAATAAAGAGATAAGGAAGGAAATTACATCTTGCTAAAAGGTATTATAGACAATGAAGTAATATCAATGCTAAACACATATGTAACAAATGGTAGAGAATCCAAATTTTTAAAGAAGTTTAATAAATTACAGGAGGAAATAGTAAAAATATACTAGTGGGGGACCTCAACTTTCCCCTCAGACCTAGATAAATCTAACAAACAAACAAGAAAGAAGTTAAAGAAGTGAGTCAAATTTTTAGAAAAGTTGGATATGACATATCTCTGGAGAAAATTGAATGGGAATAGAAAGAAATATGTCCTTTTCTCATGGCATCTATACAAAAATTGTCCATGTAGTAGGGCATTAAAAACCTCACAATCAAATGCAGAAAGGCAGAAATATTAAACACATCCTTTTCAGATCATGATGCAATAAAAATTGCATTCAATAAAGAGCCATGGAAAGATATATTAAAAATTAGTTGGAAATTAAATAATCTAATCCTAAAGAATGAGTAGGTGAAAGAACAAATATAGGAACAATAATTTCATGAAAGAGACAACATACCCAAATTTATGGGATGGAGCCAGAGCAGAATGCAGGGACATTTTATACTTCTAAATTCTTATGTCAATAAAATAGAGAAAGAGCAGATCAATTAATTGGATATGCAACTAAAAAAAACTAAAAAAGAACATATTTAAAATCCCCAATGAAACACCAAATTGGAAATCCTAAAAATCAAAGCAGAAGTTAATAAAACTGGGAGAGAACTGTTGAACATAGAAATAAAACTAGCAACTGGTTTTATGAGGGAAAAAGAATAAAATAGATATGTCATTGGTTAATTTTATCTTAAAAAAAGAAATAACAAAACCAAGTTGTCAATATCAAAAATGAAAAAGGTGAACTCAATACCAATGAAGAAGAAATCGAAGCGATCATTAGGAACTATTTTGCTCAATTGCATGCCAGAAAATCTGAAATCTAAGCGAAATGGCTGAATATTTACAAACACATAAATTGCCCAGATTAATGGAAGAGAAAATAGAATACTTAAGACATGCCATCTTGGGGGGGGAAAAATTGAGCAAGCCATCAATGAACTCTCTAAGGAAAACATCCCCAGGTCCAGATGAATTCCAAACATTAATTTCAATACTATATTAACTATTTGGAAAAACAGGCAAAGGAGTGCTACTAAATTCCTTTCGTGACACAAATATAGTTCTGATACCTAAACCAGGAAGAGACAAAAGAGAGAAAGAAAACTATAGGCCAATTTCCCTAATGTATATTGATGTAAAAAATTTTAGATAAAATACTATCAAGGAGATTCCAGCAATGTGTCACAAGTATCATACACTGTGACTAGGTGGGATTTATAGCAGGAATGCATGACTGATTCAGTATTAGCAAAACTATCAGTATAATTGATCATATCATTAACAAAACCAACAGAAATCATATGATTATCTCAATAGACACAGAAAAGGCTTTTGAGAAAATATAACACCCATTCCTATTAAAAACACTAGAGAGAGTATAAGAATAAATAAGTAGTATCTATCTAAAATCATCAGCAAGCATTATCTGTAATGGGGATAAGCCAGAAGCCTTCCCAATAAGACCAGGGGTGAAGCAAGGGTGACCATTATCGTCATCACATTATACTAGAAATGCTAGCTGTAGCAATAATAATGGGATACTGGACATGTGACCTCTCACTCCTGGGGCCCCTAGGCCCAGCCTTGCTGCTAACGGGTCTCAAGGTTGGGGGAAGAAGCTCCCTACTGAGAGCCTGGCTGGTCACTCCCATGGCCTATCAGCTCGGGGTCCCCCGGGCCTTGGCTCAAGGCTGAGCATCCTAGGGAGGTCTTTGTGGCCTGTGCCAAACTAAGCCAAAATGTGAGTTGTGTGAAGTCAAGCCCTATAAACTGAATTAATCCCCCTGTCTCCCATTCCCCATCTCTGGTGTGTTCAGTAGAACTTTAGCCAATGAAAATATGAACTCGCTGCAGTTCCAGAGAATTCTCAATTTATGGTTGGAAAGGATCTCAGAAGCCAACATCCAGACCATACTTCTCACTTTAGAAACAAAGAAATAGAAGCATTGAGAATTTAAGCAACTGGCCTAGGGTCACACAGCCAGGATGTGGTAAAGATGGTACTTGAACTCAGATCTTGACTCTGAGGACAACTCTCCCTCCACGAAGTCATGCAGCCTCTCCCCAATCCCAATAATAATGACAGAAGCACAACCAAACAACCCAGAGGTTTCACCTCACACCAAAATGTCAAAGCAGCAGCCAGTGTTGCAGGGGCTGCAGGAAGGTGGGTGTGCTGATGCACTGTTTATATAGCCAGTCTGGAATGCTAGTTAGAACTAGGAAGAGGAGAGGAACAGTGACTAAAACAGTCACATCTTTGGATCCCAAAGTCTCATTGCTAAGCATCTATCCCAAGAGAGTCAAAGATAAGGGTGGAATGACTCATAAATAGCTATATATTCCTAGCAGCACTTTTTGGGTAGTAAAGAAATGGAAACAAAGTATTCATTTATTGACTAAACAAATAGTGGCACATGAATCTAGTGGAATACGATTGGACTGTGAGAAATGACAAATGTGAGGAACATAGAAACAAGGCAAGAATGATATGAACTAAGGTGAAACAAAACGAGGAGAATCAGAAAACCAAGATGCCCGGTTACTGTAACGCCTGTGAAAAAAACAACAAATGAAAAGGAACGCTGTTACAATGGCCAATCTTGCAAGCCTCCAAAAAGACATGAGGGTGTACTCTTCCCTCCTCCCACTGGAGTGGACAACGTGGCCTCTCCTACCAGGCGCAGTTATTGGCTTGGCTTGACTCTCATCTCTATTTCTTGTTGCAAGGAATGATTTACTCAGGCTTCAGGTGGGAGGAGCAGAGAAGTTTTGAAAGTGACTGATTAAAAATTTAAAATAGTTAAAATGAGAAGAGTGGACCAGATGATTTCTAAGGCTCCCTGCAGCACTGATGCTTAATGACAGATTATACAGATAAGCAGCGATTGAAGTTACTGTTACTTCCTCTTGTAACAGAGTTTTTACCTTGTGAGGATACTGGGCCTGTGCAACTAACCAGTCACCAAGTCCTCTCTGTTACTGACTCATTTCCTTCTTCATTCTCATCCCAGGTTCTGAGGTGAGCAAGAGTTATGATCTGATATTTCCTCACAAATTAATAGAAATGCATAATATTTATCATTAATTCATTTGCTTCACCCTGGTTTGTAAAAACTAGAGAAACCTTTTCCCCATACTTTCCTTTTCACTTTTAGTGTTATCTAGCCTCACAGGCTTCAGCAAAAATTAGTGTTTCTGACTATGTCATTTATTACTAACACCAGGTCATACAAAGATATATATATAAATATTTTTGAACATATAAGCCATGAAAAATATTGTAGTTAACCCCATCTAACCATGAACTACAGTGGCTAACTCCTCCACTGACACAGCCCATTGTTCAAGAAGTTAACTCTCTGGGAAAGGACAAGCCATTCAAAAACTCTCTTCAAATTCCCTTCTCAACAGTAAAAAAAAAAAAAAAAAAAAATTAAATTCCTTTCTGTCAAAATGCCTCTTCAGACTTTTTCCTTTACAGTTAACTCACTCAGTCTATCAAGAAAGAAATTCTCTTGGTGCTATCACTCTGTGATGTTCTCTGCCCTGACAGTCAAGTTGTAACGTCCCTCTTTTTTGAAGATTGGTCGATAACAATCATGTATCTGTGGGAGGGTCTGTTGAAGCTGGGATGTGAAGGTATAAAAGGACATCCTCTCACTTCCTCTCCCCACCCCCATTTCCCTCAGTAGCAGCTACAGAAGTCACAAACAAGATTCTTCTAAAATGAAATTTGAATATTCACACTCCCAGTGAGTTGTACTTAAAACAACTAAGTCAAAATGAAGGCAGGAAGTATCAGGAGGAAATGGAGGCAAACAGGATTAAGTGACTTGCCCAGGGTCACACAGCTGGTAAGGGTCTGAGGCCAGATTTGAACTCAGGAAGACAAGTATAGAGCCCAGAGCTTTATCCACTCAGACACCTATTTTCCAGGGGAGAATAAAGTACATTATCCAGGATTAATGGCAGAATTGATTTGTGATTTCAGCCCTAGAAAGCAGGGTGATTGGGGTGGGGGCAGCATAGAGGGGGCATAGAGAGGAAGGCAGTGGTCTGGCTCAGGTGGCAGGACAAATGGTAGAGCTAAAGTTGTTCTTGTTCATCCTTCATTCTTGAAGAGGACCAGTAACATCAGGAGGGAGATGTCTTGACTCACTCATGGATTGGATTTAAATGAGGTAGAGCTAGCCAAAATCAGCAGCCTCACTCTCTCCTCCAGACCCATCTGAGTCCAGTGGCAAGATAAAAGTCAAGATGACTGGAGATGGGCCAGGATGAAATGGGTGACCTTGGCTTTTCTAATTTAAGGTCCTTCCTAGGTCTCAGTTTATCTGAGGCAACATCCATTCGACTAGTCCTAGACACATTGAGTGATGGAGGCAACCCTCCAATAAACCCATGGAGGCCCCAGAACAGATGCTCTGGGCTTGAGAGGGACAGCAGCAGGCAGTTTATTCTCTTCCCCCCTCCTCCCTCCTCCCTCCTGGACACGAAAATATAACCTCTTCTTGCCAAGCAAGTAGTTCCCCCTTGACTCCTACATATTCTGGACTCTAGTGCTAATGTTACTTTTGGCAGAGACCCTATGTACTCATTGAATATAACCTGGTCTTCCGAATTGTAAGTGGGCTCTGAGTCCTCGACCACAAAAACAGCATGCATAGGCGCAGCCAAGACCTAAAGGAAAGTCACTGAATCCTGGAGAGTGGCACCTCTTCCTCCTGGCTGGTTCATCCTGCCACTACCCTCCCCAGCTCGCCCCTGGCTCTGCCTTCATAGCCATCGTTGTTCTCTTGAGAGGGAAGCAGGGAGAGATGCGTGGCAGATTCCAAGCTGTGGGAACTCTCTACCTGATGGAACCACTTTGATCTTTTCAGCCCTTTTCATTATTTTGATTGGATTTCTACTAGGAATTTGCATATATCAATCAAAGAATCAATAAATTGATTAAGCCTCTACTACATGCCGGATATTGTCCAAGGCCTAGGGATCGTCATGAAATAGTCCTTGTTTTCAAGGGTCTCATCTCACACTTTTTGGTTCCAGGTGGAAGCTTCTGAAATCACTGAAAGATCATCCCTCATCCACATACACACACACACACACACACACAATACACAGGTGCACACACATATACACACATACACATACACATACACACACAGCCAGCCTTTCAACTCCTTCCACCTCAAATCTGCATTATTGGGTGAGTGAGCTGGCTGGTGGCAGGACAGACTCTAGGTGACCCTACACTAAAAGAGTGTCTGTCTCCAAGCTTTCTGGAAATTGGCAGGTCAAGTGCATTTGGTGAGCCCAGATTCTGACATCAGTTTGTCACAGGAATGAGGCTACCAAACTCTGTTTCTCCATCTTTAAAGTGGGGACTGTCTGCCTAGCCAGGCTGTAGTAAAGTAAGCACTTGGAACTGAGCCCATACCTCCCTTAACAGCACTAAAGCATCACTGATGGTAGCACCCACCTCCAATTTACACTGAAACTTTGATCTGAAACTTGAATAGAAAATGAATTCTTGTCTGCCATGTTAGTGGGAGACAGAATCAGAGTGTTAGAGCCAAAAGGTGTTCTAAAAATGATCTGGCTCAATTCTCTCATCTTCCATATGGGGACAGAGGCTCAGAGAGGCTATACAAATCCCCCAAATTAACACAGACAGTTAGCCTCAGAATTGGGACTAGGAAGCAGGTCAGGTCCCTGGGGTTGTGCGAAATGGGGATTACAAGAAGAACTGGAACTCATGAATAATACCAAAGAATGATTTAGCCAGTAATTCTCATGTCTTTCTGAGCAGCTGAGTAGGCTTCAAACTCAATACCTATTAATAGTAAGATCAGGCATCCCCAAAAGCTAATGGGTCTTGGACTGCATTAAGAAGAAGGGAGCTTCCAGGAGTATAGAGGTGAGGGCCCCTCCATTCTGTGCCCCAATCAAAGCACATCTGTTGGGCTCCATACTAGGGACCATGGCTTAGGAAGGACCTTGGAGAGGTCTGGAGACCAGCCAGAGAAGGTCACCAAGGGTGATGAGGGGCCTTGTATTCATGCCAAGAGAGATTTGTTTGAAGAAAGAAAAAATGCTTCACCTGGAGAAGAGAAGACTGGAGAGGGGAAGGAGGAGAGCTGTGTTCAATCATCAAAGGGTCCTCATGTCAAGACAGTCTAGTTTCCTGAGGGCAACCAGTCCGGCTGGTTAGCAGATTGGAGGAGGGGATTAATGTCCAGTGGGGCCAGTATATGAAGAGTTTTAAAAATGAACCTGAGAGTTTTTATTTCCTCTTCAAGGTAAGAAAAAATTAATGGAGCAGGGGAATCAAACAGTCAGTTCTTCACTTAAGGAAAATCTTTGGTGATCACATGTGGACCAGTTAGGAGTGGGGAGAGATCCAAGCCAGAAACCTAAGTGGAGGCTGTTGCATTGACCTAGGTGCAAGTAGGTGGCTGAGATAAAGCAGGCAGCAGGGTGAGAGAAGAGCAATCCAGGCGGCGAGGGAGGCCAGCAGCGCCCAGTGCAGCATGCTGCAGGGAGAGCTGACACCCTGCCCTTCCTGCTCACACCCACAGCTCTTTCTGAGGCTTCCATCACTCACATAATGAAAAAGCAATTAGGGAACCAGATGCAGAGAAATGTCAGGAGAGAGCACTGCCCTGCTGCCAGCTGCAATCTCTTTCTTAGAGAGGATCTGGCATCCTCTGGGATATCCTGGACTGATAACAAACCCATGGTTCAGAGATGGTGGTATCGGTCCCTTCCCACATGCACATGCCACCTGATGAGCTGCAAAGTCAGGGAGGGGGCAGTTTACAAGTGAGGGAAGGGGAGGGCCAAGAGGTCATCTGACTTGCCCACGGGCAGAAAGCTAATATTTGATGGCCCCAAGACTAAAGTCCTGCAGACCTGCTCCCTCCAACTCAGAGTCTGCCCCGCCACCCTGACTTTGTCTTCCCTCTTAAACAATGACAGGAGGTGATGCGCCAGGGGTACTGGTACCAGCCAGACAGCACAAAGATGGCAGTGTCTTCCCCTACCCACCCTCATCCTACCTTGTGGTCCTTGGGCCTCCTTCTCTGCTCTGGGTTCCTCCCAGAACCTGGGGTGAGTGGGGTGGAGAATTGGGGAGTGGGGGAGCTCTGGGTTCTGTCCTTCAGCAGGCCATCCTGAAACAAAAATGAAGGAAGCCTGGGACTTTCTATCCATTGAGGCAGGACCATCCTAGAGCAGCCTCCCCACCCCACCCCCACCCAGGTAGTAACAGCATGAAAGGGGGCCAAAGGTGAATATGGGGTAAAAAGTTAGGACAAGAAGAAGAGAAAGGAATGGAAAATCTCCTTTGTCTCCAAGGCAGATGTGCTTGGGTGATGGGAAGCATCACCCTAGGTATTGCCAAATTAAAAGAGATCATATGTGTAAGCTCTTGGCACGCTGAAACACTGGCTCTCTGTGTTATTATTACTTACCTTCTTGCTTCATGACGCACATTTTGCAAAATTAGCATTTGATGCACTGCAGGCAGAGTTCACTTAAGAGAGTGATTAAATGGACCACGTTACCGTGGCTATGGAGCGTTCCATTTTTATTACCTCCTGGTAAGAGACAGGACAGCTCACGTCTTCTGAGCAAACGGATGCAAATGCACAGGCTGTAAATCACCCCTCACTGTGTGGCCTGGGCAGATAACACATCCGGCAGCAAAGCCCAGAACCAACACTCCAGAACCGAGGGTTCTGCAATCCCAGTCCTACCTCTTGGAAACCTTGGTTGCCAGGAGAACGCTTTCACAAACCCCTCTTCATTTCTGCATCTGTTAAATCAGAGGGCTGGACAAAAATGACCTCCAAGAGTCTTGGTTCTAATGGGAGGCAACTACGTCTCCTTGAAATGCTGTTGAAATGCTGTGTGTTTTCTACCTATTTGTAATTTTATGGTGACCCCTCCTTCAGAGAAATTCCCTCTAGGAATTCCTCCTTGACCCTGCATTCCCTGGACTTTTATCACCAATTTTCTTGACCTAGTTACACATGGGAAACCCCTGAGCCCATACCAACTCAGACATCCACGCCATAGGAAATGTCCGAGAAAGGTCCACAAAACATCTCCCAGTTACGTTCCGAGGTCATTGTGGCACAGATTATGAGAATGACCAATGAGAAGTTCCCCTGATACCTGGAACAAAGGAATGACACATCACCAGCCCACAAAGCAAGTGACTGCAGACACCTCATCTCCAGAAACAGCCCCACAAGGAATCTCAGCTGTCAGCGTTCTCACAAACACATACTATCACCTTAAAAGGGTTTCATGTTGATGGCACCCAGCCCACAGGCCAATTTTTCATTCCTGTCTTCACTTGATTGATGGACAGTTTTGATTGAGGAACATGATAAGCAAGTGAGGGTGCGGGAGGATGGCATCAGCTTGTTTTTGTGCCCCATACATGGAGAGGAAGAGGAAATCTAAGAAAAGTGGAGAGAGAGCTACAGCTTGGGACGAGTGCAGGCAACCCCCATGGGAGGCTCTCCTCCCCTCTGGGCCAGCTTTTTGTCTTTCATTCCTTGGGTCTTGCACTGGACTCTGCCTGGTGCATGTATGATATCTAAATGTTTCCTCATCTGTGACTGATGAGCCCATTTGTACTAATTTCACTGGCTTTTCCAAAGCGAGTGGCACAGAGAACCATGTTCTCAAGTACATTCTGTGCTCACAAGGTCTCGTAGGTTAATCCGTGCTGCCAGGGAAACTGCCTTCACTGAGAATTAGTGGGTAATGGCTCCTTAGTGACAGCCATCTGCAGATACCAGTGCTGGGCCTGATGGGCTTCCCCATGACAGTACAGTGTGCCACTGCTGCCCAAGACGACTGCAGAGCAA
Organism: Notamacropus eugenii; assembly: GCF_028372415.1. NCBI lineage: Eukaryota > Metazoa > Chordata > Mammalia > Diprotodontia > Macropodidae > Notamacropus > Notamacropus eugenii. The sequence continues at coordinate 1,832,640 of NC_092874.1, forward strand.
TTCAGATTTTCCCTTTTCTAAAAGGTGCCAGACTTGAAAAGCTGCACCTTGTCCACTTGTGGGACAAATAAGCCAGTAACCAGGGAGGGTACTGAGCAGGGGAGCCTCTTCCCACTCCATGAGCTCTTGTCTGTGCTAATCAGGTGGGCTGTTTACTTACAAGGCGGGGTGGAGTGCTTTGGGGGCACAGTTTCGTTCTTTCCCCCTGGTTTATAATCATGGTCTGATCAGCACGAGGCAAACATCACAGGAAACAGGCAGCCAAGACTTTCCCTGGAAGGCTGAGTTACCTCTCAATATTTTGTCTGCCTGTAAAACATCTCTAACATCCGTCCACTTCCTCAGGAGGCATTAGCTCTCTGGTGTGATGCACTTAAGGATGACTGGTGGTGTTTGAGGAGGAAGTCTTTCCGGAATCATCTGCCCATATGCATTGAGGTCATCAAGTGGAGGGAGCAAATTAAAGCATGATTAACATCAAAACAGAAGAGAGGATAGAAATGAGAAATTCCAACCTCTCAAATATGCCAAATTTCAGTCAACTCTTGATTCTAAAAATAAAAAAAAATGAGTAAAAGCTAAGACAATAACTGAATAGTTTTTCTTAGAGAAATATAAGATTGTCAATTAACAGCCTGATGGTGTGGGGGAGGAGAAGTTAAGGCAGGAGGGAAGGGTGCTTGGAGCTCAGCAAAGATGGTGGCAGTAGTGGTGGCCATAATTAGTCACTAAACCCTCACTCTTTCTGCCAAGTTAATAAAAGATTAGGAGCAAAGTTGTCTCATAAAATGAGGGAGAGTTGTGCAAGGAAAGAAGCCTGCATGAAGCTTGGTCTGAGAACCAACACGACCAGGTTATTAAAAGAGAACGAACAGATGCAACTCGAAAAAGACCAAGAAGTATGTGGCAAGTGGCCCAGGTCTATGATGGCAGGGAACCTGACACATTTGAACTCTAATGCTGTGGTACATAATTAACAATACTAATAGCTAAAATGTAGGAATATATATTAGTGCTTTAAGGTTTGCAAAGTTCTTTTCAAATATTAACATGTGAGTACTTTTTCATAAGGAGATCTGTCAAATGCCAGGGACATGTTCAAGATACTGAGGGACTGAGTTTTAAGATTTTGAGCTGCAAATGACCCCAAGTGACCTCCAATAACAAAGAGTCCATTATATTTCTCCTGCCACAGAAGATGAAGACCCCACTCCTGATTCACCCAGATGTGTATCATCTGAAGAGTTCACAATAATTATCACGGACAGTTGGCATGGCCTCTCTCTCCTGGCCTCTCGTCTCATGGCTTCAGTCTTCCAGTGCCATGACCCTCCTATTGGTGGCACTCTTCTCCTCCCAGAAGCACATGGCTAAGATCAAACCTGGTGCCCAGATCTGCCATGAAAGCTCTCTTGTTGTCCAGATTACTCATGAGGTAATGCCCAAGACTAAAAACATCATTTTCTTCAAGATTAATGGTCATTAACACACTTTAAAAATGACACAGAAGGCCAAAAAAGTCAACCAGGAATTGCTAAGTTTAGGGACTCTGGTCTCAGGCTACCTTGGGCAAATGTGTGCCCTCACTGCCACGTGCTTCTACTTCATCATCATGGCTGGCAAATAGCAGTGTCTGCAGAGGAGGAGAAGATGTGTCTTTGTAAGGAAGTCAGTCCTGATGAAATGTTCCTGCAAGTTCAGCAGCCTTTAAAAATCAGAATTTGTGCCCCAGTGACGTTTGACTGAGTTGCTCTCTCCTCTGGGCTCATTTTCTAGATTAAGAGAGTGTGCATTTTGGTTCTGCAAGTAGGAAACTAATGGATGGGAAGACTGAGATATGGACCATGAGAAACCCCCAAGAGTTTGGATATTGGGAGCAGGAGGGGAGGCTACAGAAATAAAGCCCTTCTCCTCCCACCCTTGCTAAAATACTAAGGGAGGCAAGTCTTCCAAAAGTAGAGAAAGGTCACAGAAGGGAAAGTTTCTCTGACAAAAGTCCATCCTCCATGAATCTCAGTCACCAATGATGGTTGGAGAGCAATCAGAGGAATTTCCTCTCTCCTCCCAGCAAAGGGCTATATATCACAAATCTTGTTCTGTGGGTGATCCCCTCTTCTGGCAAAGGTCCACACCCTATAATTTCATCAAGTACATTGGGGGGACTTATCAAGTTGATCAAAGATTCTCTTCATCACCTATTACAAAGGTGCTACATGTGCACTGAGAAAGCAATAGTTTCCAAACTTGGGATTTCTTATGGTCCATTTCTCAGTCTGCCCATCCATCAGCCTTCTCCTTGCAAAACAAAAATGCACACTCTTAATCTAGAACATGAGCCCAGGAGAGAGAACAACTCAGTCAAAGGACCCTCAGCACAAATTCCTATTTTCAAAGGCTGATGAACTCAGGGAACTCTTAGTGATGACATTTCCTCATCATAATTAACCTACCAAAATAAATCTCTGCTACCCCCTCTGCAAATAATGTTATTTAGACCATGGATACAATCTTATATCAGTTTAGTTATTATTAGTTCGTGAATATTGGAGGAAGAGGGGACAATAGCTCTTGTTGAAGCAAAGGTGGTATATTTTCATGGATTGTACCAAGTTGGGCTCTTCACAAATCAAAAGACATCTGACCCTCACTGTAGTAAAAGTTAATTTTATTGTCTTTTTAACCTGGTGAGTCTGAATGTCTGGTCTTGGTCCAGCTCTATGAATAACTGTCATTTCTTGGTCCAGTGCCCAGGGATAGCTCAGCCTCAGAAGAATATCCTCTTCCTGATCAGGTTGGAGCTTCTCAGTGGCCTCAGTAGAGGAAAAACCCATAGGTCTGGATGTAATCTTCAGCCCCTTCATCTGTTCCTTGGTAACGTAGAACAACTCACCTAGGCTGACAAATACAAACCCACATACATCAGCCCTTACCTCATACGGACTTTGGCTGAGAGCCAACGTTGTAGCTTCCAAACAGCACAAAGATCAACTTCAGCCCACTCTCAAATGTATTTGGGAATTTTGCTTTGATATTTCAAGAGCCCTCAATTGGGTTGGTGGGTTGGTGCGGCTACTCCCTCTCACAGTGCAGATTGCCATCCTTCTCTAACTTGATACATGGTGGGAATTCAAATCAATGGGCGTTAATTCAGCACTTACTCCATGAAATGCTTTGTGTTAGATCCTAGGAATAGAAAGACAAAAATGGAAAGCAGTCCTGAACCCTGGATTTGGAATTTGAGGAACTGGGATCTGTTCAGTCATCTTAATTGTGTCTGACTCTCTGTGACCCCATCTGATCTTTTCTTGGCACAGACACTGGAGTGGTTTGCCATTTCCTTCTCTAGCTCATTTCACAGATGAGGAAACTGAGGCAAATAGGGTGAAGTGAACTGACCCGGGTCACCCAACTAGGAGGTGTCTGAAGCCAGATTTGAATTCATGAAGATGAGCTTTCCTGACTTCAGACCTGGTTCTCTCCACTGCATCACCTAGATGCCCAACCTGAGTTTAGATCCTATATTTTCTTCAAGTACAATTACGGACAGGTCATTTAATTTCCCTGAGCTCACTTTAATCTCCAGACAGAGGACTTTATGTTACAGTCTTGAAGAGTTGCTAGGGCTGAAAAACTTCTTTCCTCTACAACCAATATGAAGCTTATCCCTCCACATTTGGATAGCACAACCCTTGGACACAACACACACCAGAACTGCAGCCAGAGTTTCTCCAGCTTCATGGGGCTTAGTCCAGCTGATGCTTTGCTAATTCAGCCTTCACAAGTCAAGGGTCCCCTCTTCTCCTTATTGAGACCTTTGTGAAGAGTTTGAATGCCCCTGAAATATGAGTATGACGACTATAAAGAAACTTAGGAAGATACAATGAAGGAATGAAAAGCAAGGAAAACAAAACCAGAAGGACAGGAGCATCTGTCATGATGCTATACGAAGAAGAGAGGGAAGGAGAAAAGGAAAGAGGGAGGGAGAAAAAAGGGGAGGGAAGGATGAGGAAAGAACAGATAAGCTACTGCAGTCATTTGGTCTTGTTGAAATCCATTTTTTTTTCTTTTGGAAACACAGATAGTTGTAAATGTGAATTTTCTTTGGCTGTTTAAAAGTCAGGTGCCTGATGCCTCATCAGGTGATCCCATTTTCCTAGCAGCTTCCTATAGTTTCCACCACCCATAATCATGTACTATCTCCATTTCAGGAGGAGAAGCAGCAAAGATGGTCAGGAGCCCCCAGCAATTTCCAGCTCGGGCACTGGCATAGGCCAACATGTGGTGTAGATACCATTCTCAGGGCTCTTTTTTCCTAAGGCAGTCTGCAGACCCTATCTGTCCCTGCTGTGCTTTGGATCTGCTTTCCTCCAGAATTTTCCTCCATCATGTCCACTTTTGCATTTTCATATGAAAATTGTTTTCCCTCAAACAAAATTGTATTTGTAAAATCATATTTGCTTAAGGGATGATGCCTTACACAGAGGAGGTGCTTAATAAATACTGCACTCCTCATCAATTTTGTTTTTTATTTTTGAAATCTAGAAAGAAAATTCACTATAGAACTGTGAATTTACATTTCACATTGTTTATTTTTAATATATATACATATATATATGATAAGTAGTACTTGTCATTTTCAAAGCTACTTTGCTTTCTATGATTTCTCCTATATTTTCTTTTGTTCTCTGCTGTGTACTTTTTTATCCCCCCCCCCCCCCCCCAGAAATGACTACCATTAGACAAAAGTGAGTGGCGTGTGTTCATGTGTGGTGTGTGCTGGGTGTGTGCACGTGTATGCCTGTGTGGTATGCCTGTGTGTGTGTGTAAAACCATACTATACATGCTTCTATTTATCAGTTCTCCCTACATTTCCACTGAAGCCTTATTGACCCAGTGACAAGTTGCTTTCCAAGCTGGCTCTTCCCAGACCTTCCTTTTCCAGGAGCCATACCCCTGGGATGAAAAGCCAGAGTGCAAACCCAAAAATGCTGGCTTGGGCACTGTCTGTGCAACTGCTTCCTGTAACTACCTTTCCATTAAAAACTCAGGCTTCATCTGGAAGAAGAAATCGAGTCTTGCTGAAGATGGCCACCCCCACACCAGCTGGATCTTGCCTAAGATGTCAGTCAGTGATCCCCTCCGTGCCCAGCACAGGGGATACAAAGACAGCAACGAAACAGCCCTCACCTCAAGGAGCTTCCTTTTGATTTGGATAAACAACACATGCTCATATAAAGCTATAACTAATAATATAAAAATATAGACATCAGTATATAAATCAGTGTAATTGGAGAAGTAAGGACACTAGAAACTGGGGGGATGGGGATCAGGAGGGTCTCTTGGTTCACGGGGAATATTTTGCTGCACTTTAAAGTGGGGTTGTTAAGAGGTTGAGGTGAGACGAGGTTGCTTCCCAGACATGAGGGAGAGACTGCAAAGCCGCCAAATGTCCTGGGCAAAGAGCAGCAAACAAGCCAGTTGAGATGGATTGTAAAGTGAATGGGGGAGGTTGGGGCATGCACAGTGAAGTGGCGCTGAAAGCCTGAAGTCCAAAAGGAAGCCTTTTGTATTTGATTCTAGAGGCCATACGGAGCCACTGGGGCTTATTGGGGAAGGCGGGGCATCACCTGTACTTCGGGAAAATCCCTTCAGCAGCTGCGTGGAGGATGTACTAAAGAGACCAGGAAAATCACTGGACGACTATGGGAACAGTAGCAGATGTGATGAAGATCCAAAATGGGAGGATGGCAACATGAGTAGAGAGAAACAGACAGATGAGAAGTGCACTGTGGAGGCAGAATGGCTACAACTTGGCAACTGAAAGGATACGAAAAGTGAGAAATCAAGGGTAAAACCAAAGCTGAAAATTAAAGATAACAGCACCTTCAGAAGAAATAAGAAAGTGTCCCAGAAGAGAAATTGGAGAGAAACAGGGTGAATTCTGTTCTTTGCATGTGGAGTTGGTGATGCCTGGCACACATGGAACTGGAAATGTCCACTGGGCAAGGGGCTCTGAGGCCAAGAACTAGAGATGTGCCCTTGGGTACCATCTGCATAGAGATGGTCATTTCTTCCATGGGAGCTGTTGTGGAGGAAAGACAGACAGAGACAGACAGAGACAGAGAGACAGCAGGCAGGCAGAAAGGCAGGCAGAGAAAGACACAGAGAGAGACAGACAGACAGAAACACAGAGAGAGAGAGAGAGAGAGAGAGAGAGAGAGAGACTGCCACCCTCTCTCCAGTTCCAGTAGGCATGGCTTCAGTTGGGGCAAGACAAATGACCAAAGCCTACAGCTTCCCTGTTCTGCTCATGTACAGGCTAGTTCCTCAGAGAGTCTGGTGATGCTGCCTGCTGCAGGTGCTGCTGCCTGCCAGCTTCTGGGACCCTGAGGTCCTTCCCCATCCCTTTCACCTGTTCACCGTGTCCTTCTGCTTCCCACACACTTTGTTTTTCCTCCAGCCCCTCCAGCTGCTCTCTGTCTGGCTTCCTTCCACAATGACTCCTGGCATTCATTCAGTCTGCAGATCTAATTCTTCTCCCAGAAACCTGAGCAGAGGGAGGTACTGCTCAAGCTCTGTCCTCTGCCCAGCCCCAGAGCTATGAGATGCTCATGGGAGAAGGAACTCCCTCCTCCCTTCCCAAGTAACATCATTCACATTTGGGCTCATCTTTCTCTCATCCTTGTCTAGAAGACCTCTGCTTGGTGTTTATCAAGCTTAGTCTTGTATTATGCTTGCTGTGCACTTGTCTCATGCTCCCTATTAGATGGAAGCTCCCTGGGAACAGAGATAGCATTGTTTTTCATCTCTTTAGCCTCAGAAACTAGTACAATGCCTGCTCAGAGAAGGGGCCCTATGAGTACTTGCAGAGTGATGAAAATCATGAGAAGTGTTAGGTCAGTGGGGTAGACATGTGAATTGGCTAAAACCACTCAGACATGGCCTCTCTATGTCCCTTGGAACAGAGTAGAGTTTGCCACCTTCCATGATGCTGGAGACCTATGGAAGGAGCAACACATGACAAGGGTGTTTCTGGGGACCCTGGGATGGGGAGGGGACCCTTAACAACCCAGAATTTCAATTGTGCTGAGATGAGAGGAAGAAGTGTCACCTAAAGCGGGGTGCTCAGTCATGAGTTATCACGCTGTGATCTGATCTGATGAAGAGATCTTGTTTTAGAAAGGATATTTTCTAAAACTACAGGGATGAGAAGAGGGAAAAGAGACAAGGCTCTTATAAAGCATTAATGAGTATTCACACTAAACTAGGAGACCAGCAATCACCTGGGGAATCAGAGGGGATTTGGGTGGCATTCCACCACTATCTGCCATCAGTCCTCTCTCTCCTGAACTTCCTTTCTCTTTACTTTTCTTTTTTCCTCTTTTTCTCCCTTCCTTCTGTATCTCTCCTGGAAACCACAAGTGGAGCTCAGGGACAGAAACTTGAATCAAAAGATATTGCTCACTTTAGAAAAAATGTTGGTGTCCCAATTTGGTTCCAGTTCAATAGTTTCAGAAAATAATCTGAGTTTGGTTCCAAGCCAAGAAATTTCTCTATGTACTTTCATGCAACCTTTGAGTTGGCTCACGGCTTACTAAAAGATTTCTATTCAGGTTCAGTTTGTGACTTCAGGCCCCCAGATGTGGGCAGGGCTGGGCTCTTGGTATCTACTGAGCACTGACCAATAAGGCACCTGGAAAATATCCCACAAAACAAAAACATGTTTTTACTCACAAGAAACTCTATACAAACAATACATTTGTCAAAAATGACTTCTACATAATTCAAACAAAGTTCTAAGCAACAGTTGTAAAAACAGAAGACACAATCTTTCTAGAAATGAGGACAGGAATACTCCTATCAGAGCTGAATAGAGGCAGAAAGGTCCTGAGGAGGATGGAAAAAAGTCAAGGAGTCCGCCTTTGTGAGAGAGACAGACAGAAAAAGAGAGACAGACAGACAGACACAAAGAGAGGCAGAGAGAGGCAAAGAAAGAAAGACAGAGTAGAACCCAGAATCTGATTTCCTTCTCTCAGACAGAAAGGAAAAGGAAACCCAGATATTGAAGCCCTATGCATTACTGCTTTCAGTCAGATGCCAAATTTTCAGGCAAATTCTTTCTTGATAATGCTCAGAACTGCCCAGCTCCTCCCGCTTGAGAGATAGATGTGATATCTTGTCTCCTATACTCCAAACTCGGCCATGTCTGAAGGTCACAGGGTGGCTCTCCTAAGCGACAAGTAAGTTTTGAATTGAGGACATCCTGGCCCTAGGTACAAAGTCTCCTCCTTAACCCAGTCTGTACAATGTATTGGGGAGTACTGCCCTGTTAGAAAACAGAAAACTGTTTCCTCCTAATCCATGCCTCATTGGCAACCACTCTTTCTTTAGTGTCCTGGAAACTAAATGTTTCTTAGGCTCTTGGTTTGTACACAAACACACACACAAATGGTGTCAGATGATAAAGTTAATGTTGAGAATGTCTGCATAAGCAACTTTATAACGGGGTTCACTAAACTGTATGGTTCATTAGTTTGGGGTTCACTGGTCAGATTACCACAAGGTCCTCCTTCATGGATAATGAAAGTGATCATGCTTGCTTACCCTAGGTCAAGCTACAAAAACAATGCTCCCAGTTTTTCCAGCTAAGGAGACAAGAGCCATCAAAATATACAAAGCTTTAGCTTATAGGAGAGATCCAAACCCAGTGTGGTGACTGAATGAAGTTCCTACTCAAAAGTGCTTCTCTTCTAGATTGGAGCTTCCTAGGGTTCCTTGGGGTCACAATGAATGGGACCCCTCAAACCCCTAATAGATGCAAGTTGGAATCTTAGAGTCTCATCACACACAGGACAATGCTAAGGAATTTCTTTTCTGCTGGAAAGGATTTCTTCCCCCACCCATCCTCATTCAGACTTCCAACAGACACTTAGTTGTTTTTTTTTCCAGTGTTCATAGTAATTTAGGTCATGAGCCAAGTGAACTTGTATGGTCATAGAAAATAAACATTGCAGCTGCCTTAGAATAACATGCTGATTGACATGCCAATGGCTCTGAGATTTCATCAGTCAAAGAACCAGCATTATTTCAGAACCAATTGTGTGCTAAGCACTGTCAGTTTCTGGGGATACATCCCCATAAGAGCAGTTGACCCTGCTTAGGACAGTACCCTGTGAGCAAGATGTGCTACAAGATGATTTTGGGTGGATAACATACCCTTTTTACCCCATTCATTTCTGGCTACATGAATATTTTGATAGCTTCACATGGTCACAGGAAAAGTCATGAAACAAAGAACAGTGCTTCTCTCTTACTGTGATTTTACAAAAGCATTTTCTGCTCCCCAAAGGCCCCTCATAAATGCACCTTGATGTATCAGTCCTATTCAGCACACAAAGCATTTATCACATTTCTGGGTATGGAACTATAAATATTAATGACCTGCCACAGGATGGTGAGGCCCCAGCCCTTCCAAAGAGATCGCTATTTCCCTTCTGACATATTGATGCTCCTGCAAATGACTGTCGTTACTCCCAAGTCCACAAAAGAGCTCTTTTAATTTAGTAAGTGTGTTTATCCCCTAGCCAGTTTTCTAGGATGGCTGCACTCAGGCTTCCAAATTGCTATTTTTTTCTAATGCTGCTTCCCTGGTAACACATTCCTTCTTTTTCTAGTGGTCTTGGGATAGGGGTCTCCTAGGTACTGAAGTACTAGTAGCTACACAGAAATCTGCCCATGGGAAAGCACAGGAGCTTTTAAAAACCCAAGTAGATAGTCCAAGACCAAGATGCAGATACTACTCAAGTCTATTTGGCAGTTAGGTGAGAGTTCTGTACATAGCTCACACCATATATCAAAGACAAAAATTAAAATGCATTCTTCTCTCAAGAAGTCCTGGTGGTTCATTAACAAGAGAGGCCTGACAGAGAATTAGGAGGGAGTAAATATAGGCCCAGATGTTGATGGTCAAATACAGTCAGCAAGCACACATTTTCCAATATATGGTTCACTTACTGGAAGCAAAGATTAAGAAATAAGATGCCCCCCAAAATAGAAGGGCATTTATTCCTAGCCACCATATTGCCTTGTGAGTCTGAGCTTCCCTGTCATGCATTTAAGCACTGAAGTCCATGAAAGGAGTTCTCCTTGGTCCTGAAGTTCCCTTGACACATAGAAGTGGAGACTTGATGTGCTTTTGTTATAATTATTCACCACAATCCAAACTTTTGACAGGCCTGTGCTATAATAGTCATCAGAAAATGACTGGAAAGAGGCCCATTAACCCACGTTTCTTTTTAAAATTCCTAAGGGAGATTCCCCCCTCTCTATACTTTCCCTCTAATGTACCTCTAAAGATAGACCCAAATGACTTCTCAAGAGAGGACTAGTTACATCAGAAATGTTATTGACATGCTCATATTTGTCAGGTCTTTATTAAATTCTTGTTCAGGGAAACAGGCATGGAAAATGTTGAGGTTATTCTAGCCTAGTTAGGGGTTCATCACCACCTTGACCACAGGAGAATGTGTTCTGAAAATATAGCAACTCTCCAAGACCATCTACTCCAAGGAAGAGTAGTTGGGACCAGTGTGTGTGGTGGGGGGCACATTAATGAAATCATGGGTCCTAGAAGTGTCCAAGAATATTTTTAGGTTTTATTTGATTTCATTGCAGAATTAAATCACGCTTTTCAAAATTCAAGTCCAATCTAAAGAAAGAGGAAAGCAAGTGTATATGTACCAACATAAATTGTGTGTACAGGTGTACTATTTACTTCTAAGGTGATAGGTGTTTATTTGTGTGAGTGTGTTCATAAGACGCAGTGTTGTACATACTCATGTAAGACTCCAGATTTATATATGGGGGGGGTGGAGAGGGAAGTGGAAAACTTTTCAGCAAATCAGTCAGAAAGCATTTCTGAAACACCTACTGTGTAGGCATTGTGGTAAGTGCTAGGTAGAAAACAAAAACAAAAACACTGTACCCTGAAGAAGCTAAAATTCTGGGAGAGCCCACATGCAAATAACTACATCCATGCAAGCTATAATGAGAGTCAATGGAAAGCAATCTTAGAAGAAAGACAGAAGCAGCTGGGGGGAAGAAAACCTAAGAAGACCCTTAAAGAATATGAAATTTGAGCTGAGTATTGAATTAAACCAGGGAACCTAAGAGATAGATGTGAAGAAGGAGAATGTTTCAAATGGAAAACAGGCAGGGCAAAGCAGTAAAGTGGTGTGGATGGATTGCAGAGCATATGCAGGATAGTGGAACCAATGAGGACTTGAAGGGTAGGGAGGGAACAAATTGGGAAGGACTTTGAATGCCAAATAGGATTTTCCATTTGAGCCTGGAGGTGAAAGGGAGTCACTGGAGTTCAGTGAATGTAGTCAGGAGGGCAGAAACATGGTCAAACCTACTCTTTGGGAAGATCACTTTCACAACTGAGTCAAGAGTGGAGAGGTCTGAAGCCAGAAGAAGAATAAGAAGGCATTTACAATAGTCTAGGCTTGAGGTGATGAGGACCTGTGGTGTTTCAGGCTTGGGGAACAGAGAAGGAGGAATCCACACTGATGTTCTATAAGTTAAAATGATGAGACTTGACAACAGATTGTATTGTGGAGTGAGTGTGAGAGAGGAATTGAGGATGACATCTGGGGAAGGATGGCAGTGCCCTTGTCAGTAAGAAGAATGCTGGGAAGAAGACAGAGTTTGAGAGGAAAGATAATGAATTCAGTTGTGAATGTTTGGAGTCTTCAAGACATCTCGTTTGAAATAGCTCATAAGCAATTGGCAATGCAGGGTGGAAGCTCAGGAGAGACTCTGCAGATAGACACATGCACTCATACATGAATATATACATACACATATGTGTGAGCTTGATAGAAATGATAGTTAAATCCATAGAAGCTGATGAAGTTGCCAAGAGAAAGCATGTAAAAAGAGAAGAGAGAACCTAGTATAGATCCTCAATGAGCACTCATAGTTAAGGGGCATGATACAAATGATGAGCCTGCAAGGGAGACTGACAGTGAGTGGTCAGACAGGTAGGAGTGGAACTAGGAGAAAATAGTGTCATAAACACCCCGAGAGGAGACTACACAGAAGCACAAGTGGTCACCAGTATGCAGAGCAGCAGACGGGTGCAGGAGGAATGCTGAGAAAAGCTTCTCAGGGCTCAGGCCATATCCAGCTCCTTGACATTCTTCTCAGTTTTCTGTCCTCACCATTGCTCACATCATTTGTTCCCTTCTCTTTACTCGTACCACAACTACCCTAGATCTGGCCTTCTGCTTGTCCTGCATCAGGTCTCTTCTTTCTCTAGTCCACTCCCTATGATCTGCCAAATGAATGATCTTAAGGCACGGGTCTGAAGATGCCACTGTTCAGGAAGCTTCAGTGGGAGGGGATTCTAGTTAGGCTAGCAGCATGAGCAGTCTTGGGGAGCCCATCTCTCCAATATGAACTCCTGCCAAGATGAAAAAAGGAAACTAGGTCAACTGTCCAACAATCAGTTCCCTCATTCAGCACAAGACCTCACAAAAGGTAGCAAGAAGCTTGAAGAATCCTCCTTCAGGTGAGTCAATGAGAGCACATAAACCAGCTGGAAGTCTGCTGGCACTGACGAGACACCCTCTGTGGTGGGTGCCTTAACCTAGGATCCAGAGATCAGTGAACCCTTGGATACATTTCAAATGGTCCATGAACTTGGATGGGAATAAATGACATTTCTCATTTCAGCATAGTTGGTTTCCTTCCTTCCTAAGCCAGTGTCTTTATTTCATGCATTTAACAGCATGATTCTGAGACGAGGTCCATAAGCTTCAATAGGTTGCCACCAAAAGGGGACCAGGACATAATACACATAAGAAATTCCTTCTCAAAGGGCACCTAAGGGATGCAGGGCTCTACTGCTAAGGGACAGGAAGCCTTGAATATGCAACCAAAGAAACTTCAAGAGCATTGAGAACTCTGGGCATTCTTAATTTCTAACCATGGATGAGAGAATGAGAGTCAGCAGGGTTCTGACCTCAGGGTTCTAGAGAAGAAGCTGAAGGTGTACAATACTGGTAGCAAAAAATGCTCCAGCAGCATGTGAAGTCTGTAGCATTTTCTTCCTCATGACTGGAATCCTTGAGTGTCCATGGAAAGATCCATGGTATCCAGGAAGCTTGAGCATTCTGACTACTGGCAGCAGCCAGAGCTGGCTGTGCTCTAACTGAAAAACTTTAGAGTAGCATGAAGGTTGTAGCAATCTCACCTAAGATGCCCCAGAATAGCCTAGGATCATGATTTACTAACCCCAGACAACCCAAGGATCCAGAAACCGGTGATCACTCTGAGCCCAGACCCACCAACGGAGGTTTAAGGCAGAAGCAAAAGCCCAAGAAACAAAGGTTAGGACTAAGCAGAACCTCACCATTCCACCCTATTATACAGAAGACAGCAGAGCCTCAGTACAAAATTCTAAATCAGAACCTAGGGCTGGACAAATGAGTATATGATAAAAGACACTGCTTGCTCTGAGGAAATGTTATAACTCAAGAGATGACCAATAACCAAACTCAGAATAAGAGAATACCTATAAAGCAAACATAAGCAGAACCTCTGAGGAAAAATGTCTTTTCCACAAGAATGACAAGAAATGAAACACATGAAAGAAATAAAGCAATAGAAAAAAATGAAGTGATAAGTGAAAAAAAAGAGTTCAGGAGGAGGGAATTGGAAGGGGAAATAAACAGAACAGAAGGTAGAAAGCCCAATCAAGTAATAGACTCCTTCAACATTAGAAAGGATCAAATTTGAGAACTCAATGAATCCATGGCATAACATCAAAAACTAAAACAACAACAAATAATTGAAAAATAACAGGAAATGCATTTTCTGGGAAACAGGTCAAAGAGGATGATGTAAAAATCAGTGGACTCCTTGAAAATCATGGGGGGGGAAATGGTTATGTCATTTTTTAATGACAAGGAAAAGGCTGAGATCTATTAGGATCAAAAGACAAAGTAAAAATAGAAATAATTCAGTTACCTCCTAAAAGAAACCTAAAACGAAACCCACCAGAAACATTACTAAACTAAAACTCAAAACTCCCAGGTCAAAGGAAAAAGAAAGCCACTACAAGGAGCCAGAAAGATTTAAAATACCAAGGAACCACAGTCAAGATGACAGAAGACTTGGCAGTTACTACTATGGGGAAGAGAAAATGATATTACAAAATGCAAGAGATAACAGTTTATAATCAAGTGTGGTTTGTTTTGAAAGGCTGAATATAATTAAGAAGTATAGCCAAGACAATGAAGTAGCAGGACAAAGTATAGCAAGCTACCCTCTCCTCAAAAGAAAAAAGTCCTTGAAACTCTTGTGTAGGATACATGCATAGGTGCCAGCCAGTGAGCAGACTCTTTCTTACTGCCTGGTCCTGGATGGCAGATCCACAGCATATTGAGGAAGGAGCTAGAACTGATGGGTGACATTCCAGGAGAAGGAGCAGTCAGAAGTCCCAGCTTGTATATGGAGGGAGTCAAGAAATATGCAGCAACTATGTGCCCCAAACCCCACAAGGAGACTAGGCTCTCAGTCTGAGCTTCTAGCCCAGTCTGAACTCTTCAGAAGAATAACCAGAGCAGGAATTCTAGACCAAAGGGAAGCCTACAGTTCTGACATTCTGATCAGCAGAACTTCTCAGCTGGCTGGGAGTGGCTGCATCCAACAGCAGTTTCCTGAAATTACAAATAAGGCAGGCCCACAGCCTTGTTGTTCAGACCCCAAAAGTCAGACATGACCCAGGTCAGACATGTTCAGAACTCAGATCAACTGAACAAAAATCCAATGTTGTCCTAGATCAGACCACTTTGAGACCACTAAAACTTGCAGGTCCCCAGTCTGTCCCTGAGATCCTGGAATAACAACACTCAATGCCACCAAAAAAGGAGGAATACTAGGTCAAACATTCCCTCCAGAAGTCCTATTGCACTTGGACCTAAAGTCAAGTTCAAAGTCAGAATGGAGGAATAGACAAACAAACAAAACAAATCCCACCACAAAAAAGAAAAATAATTATGATGATGGATAATCAAGACAAATTCGAAGAAAAGAATGGTGCCAAAACATCTACCAGCAAAGCCTCAGTGCGCAAAGCTTTGGCAAAAATTCAATTTCAATTACTGGAAAAGGTGAGGCAAGTTGTTTTTAAACTTAAAAAATATAATAAATAGAATGAGAGTGCTAGTGGGAAAAGAAATGAAATCTGTGGAAGAAAGAATTGGAAAGGGAATTAGCAGTTTGGCAAAAGCGGCACAAAACCTTGCCCAAGTAAGAAACTCCCTAAAAATTAAAAAGGAACAAACAGAAGCTAACGATTCCATGAAAACCAAAAATATTCAAACAAAGACAAAAGACTGGAAAGTAGAAGAAAAATGTATACCATCTTTTAGCAAAAAGATGACTGACTTGGAAAACAGAGAAAATAAAATTTAAGAACAGTACTGAAAGCTACAAACCTTCCCCCTAAAAAAAGAGCCTAAACATGATATTTCAAGAAATCATTTTACAAACAGACCAGATCTTTTAGAACCAGAGAGCAGAGTGTGATTGAATGAATCCACCTCCTGAAAGAAACTCTGAAATGAAGACCGCTAGGAGCATTATAGTCAAAACCCAGATCCCAGAGAAGAAAAATAGTGCAAAGAGCCAGACTCAGGATCACATCTGATCTATCAGTCACCACTGATGTAGCCTATAATGTGATGTTCCTGAAAGAAAAGTGCATTGTAAGCAAAGGCTTACAACCAAGAATAACTTAGTCAGCAAAACTAAGCATAATTCCAGAGGGTAAACAACGACAACCACCCTCCTCCACAATGGACTTTTAATTAGAGATTTCAAATATTCTTGATGCAAAGATCAGAGCTGCAAAGAAACTTTGAAGTACAAACACAAGGGGCAAGTGAAAAATAAAAAGGTAAACGTAAACACACAATCCTAGGGAACGGAATAAAGAGAAACGATTTACAATCCAATATGGGAGGGTGATCCATTGTGTCCTTTCTGAAACCTATCATAATCTGGAGTCCTGAAGGGAGCCTAATTAGACTAGGAGTGACTTTTTCTATTCTTAAAAGTCATAAAAGAAGAATGGGAAGGGAGGAGAAGAGGAATATACTGGAGGAGGAAAGGAAAGGTCAGAGGAAATTATTTCATATAGGAAATATGTCTTGTATGACATGATCTGTATAAAGGATATCATATTTCTTGCTTTCTCAATGGTTAGGGGAGGGGAAGGGAAGAATTCAGAACTGAAAATAACCTTTAACAAAAGAAATTATCTCACATAATCAGGGTGTACAAGTGTAAGTTTATACACACAAGTGGGAAGGGATTGGGGGAGAAGCTGACACTTAAACTTCACTCCCCAAGTCAAAGAAAGGAAGAATCCACACATATAGCTGGGTACAGCAATGCATTTCACTGAATGGGGAAATAAGAGAGAAACAGCAGAAGGGGAAATTAAAGGAAGGGCAGATTAAGGGACAGGATTAGTCCTAAGCAAAACAAACTCTAAGGATACACAAAAATATTTATAGCTTGTTTTGAGGTGGTAAGTATATGAGAACTGAAGAGGTGCCCATCAATTGGAGAATGGCTCAAGGAATGATATATAAATGAACTGATATGCTATATTGTGCTATAAGAAATGATGAAGGAGATGGTTTCAGAGAAACCTGGGAAGACTTTATGAACTGATGGATAGTAATGTAAACCTCTTGTCAAAATCAAACAACTTTTAAAGATTTGGAAACTTTGATCAATGTAATGACCAGTCACAATTCCAAAGGAATAATGATAAAACATGCTACTCAGCTCCTAGTAGAGGATGAAGGACTCAACAGTACAGAATTTTGGGACAAATCTAGGGCAGAAATTTCTTATGCTTGACTATACACATTTGTAACAAAAGTTTTGTTTTTCTTTCTTTATAAATTGTAGGAAGAAGGGAAATGAAAAAAAAGAGTTTTTTTTTCTAATTAAAAAAATTTATTTCAAAAAGCCAAGTGTGCTCCTACAAGGGAGATAATTGAACCTTAATGGAATAGGAACGTTCAAGCATTCCTTATGCAAAAAACCAGAGCTGAGTGGAAACACTGAAATGTGGACACAGAAGTCAAGAGAAACCTGGAAAGTTATATACATCTGAGCAGTTGAAAGGGACTAAACCATGATGAAATACTTTCATTCTACTAGGGGAAAATGAAGCAAATGTCCCTTCAGAGTTGTAATGCCTTCAAGGGTCATAAAGGGAGTCCAAACAAACAGAAGGTCTGGTGTAGCTTTATTCTATTTTGATGATCTTAAGAGAGGAAAGAAAAGAGAGGGAAAGAATACACTGGAGAATAAATGAGAAACAAAGATATAGAACTCACTGTTTCTAATCATTTCTATTTGTAGGAAAAAGAATATCTAAGCATGAAGGGAGTGTCTGAACTGTACAAGGGGGGTGGAACAAAAACCGACATAGGCTCATCCATAAAGAAAAATATATGTGTAGAAGTGTATAGAAATGCATGAAACTCATCAGAGAAAGAGTCAGGGACAGAGAGAAAAAGGGTAGTTGTTGAGAGGGAAGGTAGAGTTGAGAAGAGAATAGATATTGATGAAACAATTTTCAGTTTCAGAAAGTAGATTATAAAGAAAATATTAAAGGAAACAAATAAAGGATAAAGGCCAGTATAAAGATAGAGCTAAGGTAAAAAACCTACAGGTCAGTACTCCTAATGAATATCAAAGCAAAAATACTGGTAAAATATTTATTTTGGTTTATATCCTATGTTTACTTTTCTGTGAATATGATATATCCCCCAGCAGAATGGACGCACCTTGAGAGGAAGGACCTTGTATCTCCAGCACCCAGCACTGTCCTTGTCAGCTGCTTCTTATCCACTTACCAAATATTCTTGATTGACTGATCCATGTTCATTTTGCCAAGACAAGCCTAAGTTTCAGAGAGGCAAGTACTCTGTAGCAAACACTGAAGCTGAAAGTACATCAGTACAAGGGCCAGTTCTCCTATCTTTTAGCGAAGCTCCTTTCATCCTCCCCTTTCAAGGTATTTCGCTTTCCCAGGATGTTTATTCACTGACTGCATAGAGCCCCTAGTTCAAGGTTCTCTGAAGTTGACCTAGCTTTCCCTTTACCCTTAGGGATATGGATTTTCTTTTGCAATTATATAAAACATTTCCATGTTAATCATTTTGTACAAGAAGATTCAAGCAAAAGAAAAAGCGAAAGAAAGTCTGTATTGAATCAGTATCAGTTCTTTTTCTGGAGACAGATAACCTGCTTCATCATTAGTCCTTTGGTATTGTATTGGATCATGGTATTGATGAGTATAGCTAAATCATTCCAGTTCTTCATCAAACGATGTTGCTGTTACTGTGTACAACATTCTCCTGGTTCTGGTCACTTCACTTTGCATCAGTTCATGTAAATCTTTCCAGGTTTTTCTTAAATCATCCTACTTGCCATTTCTTATAGTTAAATAATATTCCATTACAATCACATACCACAGCTTGTTTAGCCATTCCCCGATTGATGGGCATCCCTTTGATTTTCAATTCTTAACCCCCACAAAAAGAGCTGCTGTAAATATTTTTGTACAAATAGCTCCTTTTTGCTTTTTAGAATGGGTTTGACCTCTCTTAACCTGAATCTCTCCCACTACCATCCCCTGTCCAGTTTCATCTGCTGTGATCTACTTCATCAAGACCCTGCTTTTTTGCTTTTCAAATACTGCTCAGTAATTGCTAAATTAAATAGCATCACTCACTTCTGGTCACTACCTTTTAAGAAAAGCATTGACAAACTCCACCATACCCAGTGGAGGACAGACAGAATGGTGAGGAGATTCCAATTCATGTCATATGAGGCATGGATGGAAGAAATGGAGAAATTTAGCATGGAAAAGAAAAGGCTGAGCACATATATAAGTGCAACGTTAAAATGCCTGAAGGAATATCTTGTGGAAAGGCATTAGGACACTTCCCTCTTCATTCCCCTGCCAGGTTACCTGCACTCTAAAAGAACCCGAAGGTTTGTAATGCTAAGGCTCTGGGCTCTGATTGCTGAGCTTTCCCCACCCCAACATTATACTTCTGGGCCATCTCCACACATACCAACCCCTTTCCTGCTTGCCTTCATGTGCTTGAGGGCAGGGACTGGCTTGTGGATTTTCTTCATCTTTCATCCTGAGGTCCAAACTGCAGATTATCATTTCACACTCCCTCCACTCTTAGTTTGCCCCCTCTCCAGGCTGCCTCCCTAGCTCCTTGACAGCAGACTCTATCTCTCATGGGTACCCTCTCTTTTCCCTAAACCTCCTTCCTAGATCCCCCTTTTGCTATCATTCCCCTTTAGAACATAAACTCCTTGAGGGTAGGGGGGACTGATTTGTATACTTGTATCTGTATCCCAAGACTGGCACTTAGTAAGTACTTAATAAATGTTTTCTTATTCACTCAGTCAAATCTTAGAACCCAAGGCCTGGAAGGAAGTGACAGGGCTGAACTGTGTCAAAGCTTCTTAAGCAAGTGGTATCAAGGAAGAAGTAGAGCAGGATTGCTGTCCTAGGGCTTACTCAGGAAGAGACTGGCCAACCCTCTTGGAAAAGAACCCTCATTTCTCTGGAAAGAAAAACGATCCCTGGAGGGATGTGTCCTTTTGCATTGCTGGAGAAAAGAAAGTTGGAGCACTTTTTTAGTGAGTCATGCCATTCATAAGATTATCAGCTCCTTGAGGGTAGGGTCTGTCTTTTGCCTCTTTTTGTGTCCCCACCACTTAGCATAGGACCTGGGACATAGTAGCTGTTTAATAATAATTTATGAATAAATGTTTTCATTGAGTGCCATGTTGGATCAGGGAAGGATGCTGAACGAATCAAAGTAAGACATCAGGCAGATCACCTACTATAGGTTAGCAGGTGTGGCTACAATTCAAAAATCCACTCAGAAAATTGTTTCCAGGGAGATAGCTACAACAGCTATAGCATGAGCTGCTGACTAGAAAGGAGAGATGATCTGTGAACCCCTCATGTGGCCCAGTCAGACAAGAAAGAAAGGAATGGGAAACATCAGAGCACCTTGAACATTCAGTTTATTCCCCAGGATCCAGTCCCCACGTGCTTGGGGAGCTGATCTCCCTGTCTCTTCTACTCAGCCTGGAACCTTCTGACCACAGGTAATTCTTCTCTGGCTGGAGTCAATTACAGTGGTGAGTGTGGGCCCTGGTACTCTCTGGCAGGTGCACAGGGGAAGGCAGCCAAGACTCCTTTGAGAAAAGCATGGGGAGAGGCAATAACAAACTATGCCCTAGTCAGTCCCTTGACTTCAAACCTTCTGAGTCATATCTGATTCTTCCTTCTTCTTCATCTTCCCCAAACTCAATCATCTGCCAAATATCATCAATGTAATTTTTATGTGATCTCTCATCTCTAACCCCTTCCCACCACTTAGTTCTCTGCCATTTCAGTCTCATGATTTCTCATCTGAACTGTTGCAGCAGACTCCTGACTGGGCTCTCTCACCTCCTGACTGGGTTCTCTCACCTCCCAACTGGGCCCTCTCACACTGATGTGTGATTATCTGGACATAATAGAATATAAGCTCTGTGATGGCAGGAATATTTTTCATCCTTGTCTTTCTATTCTAGTACCAAGGACAGTTACTTGTCCAATTCATAGACTTGGATTACTTGGATTACTAGCCTGGTTGTGTGGGGTTTGATGGAAGAATTGACTATGATGATTTCAGGTATTTATCCTGCTGGAGAGAAAGAGGAGGAGGGAAAGGTGGGAGACCAAGGGGGCAACAGATAAAGTTAGCAGTTCTCAAGGGCCACAGAACCCAAGCAGATCTTGGGGAATGACATTTCATCTGATATCCCGTCCCAAGGCCTTTTTTCAATTCTCTTTCAATAGGATAGTTCAAGAAGTCGGTGCTTTTTCATCTGAATCCAAAATGGACTGAGGAAGCTGAGTACTTGCTGGAGCGTGCCAAATTGCTGTTCTGGCAGACCACACTCCCACTATTCATGAGAATTAGAACTCCTTCTATAAGTATCTCTTAGAAATTGCTTTCAAGTTGAAATATGAAAGAAAAAAGTAGGCAGGCAGGAAAACAGGAGTTCCTTGGACTGAAAACTGCACCATATAGATGCATCACCTACCCCTTTCTCAAGAAGCCCTGGGAAAACTGGCCAAAGAGACACAGTGGCTGAGGCCCTCACAAGGAGCTTTCTTTGATTATCTCTACCCCAGGAATGCTGGAAACCAGGGAAGGAGCACCTTCAATGTCCTTGATGTGGAAGATTAACCAAGATCCAGCAAGAAAACTGATGAAACAGACATAAAAAGGCAGAGAAACTCTCACGAACAAGCCAAGAAGAGCCTCCAGGTGGACAGGTTAACCATGAGGCCCCTGCTTCCACTCAATTCATCTTTCAGGTAGGCTTTACATTTTATAAACATCTAAATTTCCTAGGTGTTTCCCATCCCAAATCCAGGAAATGTAATCTTCAGATCACATGTATGCAAAGAAAATTATGTACTTGAGGCCTTATATAGAGGACCTAAGCTCCTCTTTGGTCATTTCTCGTGCTAGGACACAGTCATTGTCAAATGCAAGATCTAGGTAAGTCATTCCTCCTTTTCATGTTTCCTGGTATGTCAGCTTCTGTCCAACCTTCTGTCCAACATTCCAAAGAAACCTGTCAGCCCCACAGAGGTGGTAATAATAAATAATAAATGAGATAATAGCTATAAAGTGCCTGACCCAGAGAAAGTACTACCTACACATTAGCTAGTGCTGTTAATAAAGCTAATATATCTATACACTGTGTCAAGGTTCTCCACAGCAATACCTAACCTCATTGGTTCCCTATAACATCAGTGTCATGTAGGTTCTGTTACTATCTCTATTTGACAGATAAGGAAACTGAGGGTGAAGGCTAGGGGATATCTAAGGCTGGATTCGAACTGAGTTCTGACTAGACCTGGCCCTCAGTGCACTGCACCACCTGACGACCCCTCCACACAGTGGGTTCATTCCTCTGTGTCTGTGCTGCTCCCTGTCACCCAGAGCACCCCTTTCCCCTCCTGTGCTCCTATACAAAGCCTAGTTCATACTCATCCTTGAATGCAAGGCTCTTCTCCCTTGAGTTCCTATGTTGTGAAGGGATCAGCTCAAGCTTACATGTTCTCAAATATCAAAATCGATATCTGCAGTTGAGAGGAAAAATGACAATGCCAGCCGCCATTTACATGGTGCTTTACAGTCTGTAAAACATTTTACTGCATGATCTTATTCGACTTGATCTGCACAAGATCCCTCCAAAGTAGGTGCTATTCTGTCCCCGTTTTGCAAGTGAGGAAACTGGAGCTGAGAAAGTTAAATAACTTGTCCAAGGTCATACAGCTAATCAGTGTCTATGGCCACATTTGAATTCAGGTCTTCCAATTGCCAAGTCTAGTAGACTATCCACCAAGCCAGCTTGGTGACTGTTGCCTCAGCCCTTTTTGCTTTTCATCTATCACTGGATATATGTTCCCCACCATCACCACTGGCCACACTATGTCATCCCATGAAGGTAGCCAGGGAATCAGTCCCAAACCCTCCAGTAGTGGGGATTGTCTTTAGCACAAAGGTTCATAATGACTCTAGCATGCCAGGGAAGAATCAACACAGTGATCACCATAACATCTTTGGGATCACTAAGGGCATCAGGCTGACTCAGAATTCCAGTCGAGCACACCCACCTCCTGAGCCTCATTGGAACTGAGAAGGACTATTCACAATTTCCTTTGTCTATCCAATGCCAGGACTCCAAGTACTTTCTCAGAAATGCCCCCAAATAGATTTGAAACATTTCCACTAAAGGGTGCTCCAGGAACGCCATTGGCACCCATTAACTCATTCTTTCACCTTGTGTTCCCCCACATGTACAAGGCTATTACCCTACAGAAACAGGATCATAGTGTCTTAGAGCTGGAGATGACCCTTGAAGCCTATCCATGAACAAAAAGCCACCTATAGGCTTATATCCATAACAGTCTCCATTTTCTGCTGAAACCCCCTATCGGGACAGGGGCAAGCCCCTGACCAGCTCATTAACAGCAATGTAGCCTACTGGTGACAACAGAAATTGGCATTGGCATAGGTAGTCAGTCCAGTAGATAGAGTTCTGGCCCTGGAAGGTATCCTTTTGAACGGTTTCTGACATTTACTACCTTTGTGACCTGAGCAAGTCACTTAATCTCTGTTTGCCTGACTTTCTTCAACCATGAAATAAGGATGATGACAGAGTTATTGTGAGGATCCCATGAGATCATATTTGTAGAAAGCACCTAGTACTGTGCCCAGCACATAGTGGCACTACAAAAATGCTTATTCATTCCCCCTTCCTCCTTCTCCCTAATGTCCTTCTTCTGTCATATTCTCCAGCAGTATCTGGAGGTACACAAAAGCTGCCTTTATTGCTGCCTTTTCCCACTACTCCACTATAAACTCACAGAGGGCAGGGAACTTGTGTTTTTTTATCCATCAATCACCAAACATTCATCATACACCTACCCTGTGCCAGGTATGGATGGTGGTGGTATGTAGACAAAGAGGAAACAAAGCCTGTCCTCCAGGAGTTAACATCATAAACTTTGTATCTCCCCCAGCAAAGAGCTCTTCTTTAATACTTGGGTGAAGGGTGGATGTTGCCAATTTAGATGATGAGTTTTCATTACTGGACATGGGCTGCTTAAAGAGATTATCTTCTAGCCAAATGTGTTCACATAACATTGTCCAGGTCTCACTGGGCAGCTGCTTGCTGACCTGTCTTCATCGATCCGAAATTTTGCTCTTTAATTAATCATGACTAGATAGCAAGATGTGACCATTTGTACCAGAAGAGATGGCTTGTTGCTTGGTCCTACCAACTGAGTACCTGTGGGAAGCACACAGAAGAATGTTGATAAAGTCCGGGAGGGGGAGGTCCCTTGTAAATGGATCCGTCATTTGCCTGAACTTTGACATACTTAGCTCTTGAGTCCTGGAGGCCAGAGTCGGGCCAGCACTGAGCATGCTTCACAACAGATACTCTGCTGTGCTCCACGCCATCCACTAGCATTGCCTCAAGCTGTGTGACCTCGATGCTTTGAGCAGAGCATTAAATCAAACTCTGGCGACTGGTCTTGTTAGTCCCATTCAAAAAAGATTTGTTTCCATCCCTGTTAGCTCTTGCTGCTAGGGCAAATCTTTATTTTGAAAGACACCTGAGTGTCTGTGCTCGAAGTGTATTAAACTCAGGGCCTTTAAGATGTTTGCTTACACCATCTTGGAGAGAGGCAAGGGCATTAGAAGTGTTTGAACTGGCTTTAGGAGCAGATTCTAATTCCTGCCTGAGGGAATCACCTTCCTTGTTCTGACAAGTGTTCATTCAGGGTGGAATAACAAATTGCAACCTAAAATAACAGAAAGGTAGGTTGGTTTTTGTTATGTAATTAATAGTATATTTGACTATTTGTCCAAGTGCACAGCACCACAGGCTGATGGTTTTTTGACTTGACAATCACCACCAATTCAACCTTTAATAGAGAAAAGACTGTTCTGGCCTTGAAGAGAGCCAGGGTTTGTTTGATCCATCAACATCTCTGCTAGGCAGAGTAGAGTCCCAGGATTATATAATCTGCCCTCATGGAAGACTCAAGTTGGTGCAGGGGAAGCCCCAGAGAAGACCCAGGGAAGTTCTGCTTGTTAAGCCCAGGCTCGTTCTCACAGGCAGCCTAGTAACACAGGGTTAAAGTCAAACAGGGAAGGAGGCATAAAGGTAGTAAGTCTTCCAAGCATTTCCATTTCCTCCCCATTTTCATAATGCCCATGGATTCTTGGGGTGAGAAGAAGCAGAGAAATGAAATAGAAGCCCAGCCTCAAGCTTACTCTGTAAAAGTCAAGAGTCTTCCTCTGGCTCTCAGCCCTCTGAGTCTGTAGGTGACAGGTTGAGAAAAGATGGATGCTTCAAATCTAAAAAAAAAAAAAAAATCAAGAAAGCATTGAGTACTAAAAAGTTTTAATGTCTTCTATGTCCAGGTGAACTTTTATTAAAAAAAAAAAAGTTATGCCATTCTCCTAAACTGGAGCAAGTAAAAAATCATATAAGTGATAGAGATGAATGTTCCAACCCTAATATCATTGCCTGGCCAAACAAAGGTGAGGCACATGAGGAAGGACCCCAAGATGCCAACAAGTGAGTGAATTACCTCTGAGGTCCAAGAACATCAGTATTTTAAAATGCAAAAAGTCTGCTGAGCGTTGTCCAGACCTGAGGGCATGCCTGCCTTTGAGGGCTCTAACACATCCTACTGTGAGTTGGCCACATGGAGGACGGAGGAGCCAAAACTTGAGGACAG
Source organism: Notamacropus eugenii (assembly GCF_028372415.1). NCBI lineage: Eukaryota > Metazoa > Chordata > Mammalia > Diprotodontia > Macropodidae > Notamacropus > Notamacropus eugenii. The sequence goes on from NC_092874.1 coordinate 1,858,090, forward strand.
GAGCCTTAATCTTAGCCAAAGTTTCCCTGGGTTTCAGCCCACCTCATCTTCCTAAACTGCTGGAAGGTCAATGTTGAGGATGTGGGCTAGCTCATTTCATGAGGCTGTACCAGAAGTAACTGTGGGACAGATGCCCTGAGAGTGACATCATGGAAGAAGGCCCCAAGAAGAATAAATTGATCCTAGAAGCAAAAACCATTGCAGGTAGTTCCATTGAATCCAACTGAAAAAGAAAGAGAATTGACAAGAAAAAAAAATTTAGTTTTGCCTAAAGGAAAGGTACCAAGCAGCCCAGGTCCATATACCTGGGCACACAAAAATATGTGTGTATAGAACAAGGAGATAAAAGTGAAGACAGGGTCAGCAGAAGAAAGGATAATTTCTAGAAGGTTGCTTTTGCTTTTAAATAATTTTCATTGCTGTTTTCTGTTTCTTACATCCCCATGCACCCCTCACCAAAAGCCATCCTGTAATGAAAAGTGTTTTGTTTTTAGAGAGAACAAAATCAGTATAACTGATGGATACACTGAGAAAGTCCGAAGAGGGAGCCACGTGTAATGTCTGTAGGCCTCCTCCTCCGCCAAGGGCTGTGGGCATGGGCAGGGAGGGCATCCTCTCATCTCTCTTTATTCAAGTCCTGCTGGATCTTTAGAACTTTATTACATTTCTTTTGGATTTTTGAGTGTTGTAGTTACTGGGCATACTGTTTTCTTGGTTCTGTTGACTCCACTCTGCATCCGTTCATATAGCTCTTTCCAGGCTTCTTTGTATTCATCATTTCTTACAGCACAATAATATTTCATTACGTACTTGGACGACAATTTGTTTAGCCATTCTACAAAAGATGGACATCAACTTTGTGTCCAATTCTTAGCTATCACAAAAAGTGCTGCTATAAATACTTCAGAGTATATGGGACCTTTTTTTTTTTCTTATAGATGGTTTCCTTAAGTTATAAGCCCTTTCTGGAAGAGTTTAATTATTACGTATCTCATCACACTGGGTTCTTAACCACCACCCCTCATTCTGGCACAGGCTGACAGAGAGACTGGTTCTGCTAGGCAGGACATGACTGTCCAAAGGACATAACACAGAAATCTGGAGCTGGAATGGGGGTTGGCAAGGCTTTGTCAAAGGGAAAAGAAGGAAGGAAGGAAAGAAGGAAGGAAGGAAGGAAGGAAGGAAGGAAGGAAGGAAGGAAGGAAGGAAGGAAGGAAGGAAGGAAGGAAGGAAGGAAGGAAGGAAGGAAGGAAGGAAGGAAACGGCAGAGGGTCTCCTGAATAACCTAGACGGAGCCAGTAGCATAACAGAGACACCTTCTCATCCCTTGTCCAGACCCTGAGCTGTAGGGAAGACGACGCCCTGGGGTAACAAAGCGAGTTTAACCACCTCCTGCACGAAACGGTGCTGGTAGTTGGTCTCGAGCCCTTCCTTCTCTCTCTGCCAAGGAAGGAAAGATATTGGAGAATCAAGGACGGTGCTGTCGGGTAGCCGCTGCTTCTTGGGAGAGGGCAGGGCGAAGGCTGAGGAGATTTCGCAGTGACTAGCCTAAGGCTAGCTTCTAGGGAATGCAGAGGTTGGCAGGTTTCTCTGACACCCTCAAAGCAGAGAGCCTTGCCCTCCACTCCACTTCCAGGGAGATGTAGGGTTGGCAGAGGTGCCAGCCCCGTCCGGCCTCCTCGGGAGCCGGGCCAAGTTGTCTGAGTCACTGGTACGGTGGGTTTAAATGAGTAATGACCAGCATCCGAGGGGAACAGAAGACCTGGGGGCCTACGGGGGCGAGGAGCAGAAGGAAGGGACGCTCTCATTCTCCCTGACCGTCCCACGGACTATAACTAAGCAGAGGATTGGCCCTCGGGGCTCCGACTCCCCCGACTTCGCGTCACTAAGAGCGCAATTGGCTCCGGGTTTGACGGACACTCGCTGGGTCGGGGGCGGGACAGGGAGAGGAGGGGCAGGGGGGAAGGGGGTTGCAGCAGTAGCTAGGCGGGGACTCATTGAATATGGATCAGAAAGTGCAGTGGGGAGAGTGTCACGTGGCTCCGCGACCGGGATAAATAGGGGTTGGGCGGGCGCTGAATCCCTCCGAGCTCCCCAGTACCTGCGTACGCCCGCTACCGTCTGTCGGTCCGGGCTCAGAAGCGGAAACCGGCCTCCACCAGTGAGCCAAGAAGAAGACAGGGAGGTAGAGAGAGATCGCCGCCGCCGGGAGGAGGTAAGAGTCCCTCGGCTCCACGCTGTCTAAGGTGCTCGCTGCCTGTCCGGGATTCTTAGCGAGGTTCTCAGGGCAAAGTCTCAGCGATGCTGTGGATGGACGGACAGTATAGGATGGGGGAGGTTTCCAAACACCGAAGGAGAGGCGGAAAGCCTGTGGAACCTCGGGGTCAGGTTACCTGGGTTCGAATCTCCCTGCTCCTCTACTTGCTGCCTCTGCATGGGGGGCGGGGGGGGGGGGGGAAGGACAGGGGGGAAGGATTGGACTAGGAGACGTCTAAGGTCTCTTCCAGTACTGAAGTTGGTGATTCTGGTGTGGGTGTGGGTTGGTGTGTGTGTGGTGGTGGTGGTGGTCATGGTGGTAGTGGTGGTGATCCTCTCAGAACTCCGGGAGACGTGTTCCTCCTCCCTCGTTTTTGAGGGAACACCAACTCTGCCCTTTGGGTGCCAGGCTCCGCAGACACCGGCTCGGTGTCCAGCCCTGGGCCAGGACCTTCTCCATTTGACAGACAGAACTCGCTCCCGCTCCCACATTCCCAACATGAAAATTCTGGTGGCTCTGGCGGTGCTCTTCCTCGCGTCCGCTCAGGCTTTTGCCGATGAAATGGGCGCCAACGACGATCTGAACTACTGGGCCGACTGGTCGGACAGCGACCAGATCAAGGTGAGTAGCGGTGCCGGCTGGGCTCGGTCCTGCCGGGCTGGGGCTCCGGAGATAGCGCTTGGCTTCTGCCCCGACGGAAGCGCGTAGAGCGCAACCTAGGCTGGCGTCCCGCACAATAGGCGCCCTCGAACCTCCAGGCTATACGCGCAATCTAGGGTCAGGGCAGATGGCCTGCGCTGGCCCAAACCTAGAGATTCCCGGCTCTTAGCCTGTCCATTACGTGCGCCATCCTATCCCCCGCAGTGCTCAGTGCTTCCCATGGGCCCCAGCGGAGAGGGGAGCAAGTCGAATAAGAGAATGGAAAAGGAGGGGCGGCAGCTGTGCACCTATGCCCCAGCTAAATTACAGCGCTCCGGGGGAGGGGGGAATGAAGGAGGGGAGAGGGGAATTGGAGGAGGGGGGAGGCTGAGTAGAAAGGAGGAAGCGGAGAGCAGAGCTCAAAGCCCCCGGCTGTGATCAGTGGGCTTAGGCGAATGTAGAGCACCTTTGTGCAATCATATGTGAGTGTATGTGCACCTGAGTGTGTGATGGAGTGCTGCACAGGTGTGTGTGTGTGTGTGTGTGTGTGTGTGTGTGTGTGTGTGTGTGTGTGTGTGTGTGTGTGTGTGTGTGTGAGAGAGAGAGAGAGAGAGGGGGGGGGGAAGAGAGAGAAGGGAGGAAAAGAGAAAGGGGGGGAGAGAGAGGGCGGAGGAGGAGGGAAGGAGGGAGGGAGGGGCAGGGGGGAGAGAGAGAGAGCATTTAGGATTAGAGGGAGAAGGAAAGAGAGGAAGGGAGGGAGGGAGTTAGAGAGACAGAGACTGCGTGTCCTCACAGACGAGCTACAGCCAAGAAAGGGGTAACTTGCTGCAATGTCCAAAGCGATGAGTCGGGTGCTATACCTCGGTCCCAGCCTTCTTAGAAGTCCAAGCCCAAGAGACAGCTCGTGAGCTGACAGGCATGTCCTCAGGGGTCTGTCGAGCCCTGGCTCCCTCTCAGGCTCCTTCACCCTACGGATCCCTCCCTCAGTTAGCGGGGGAGCCCTAAAGCCGCAACATTCTAGGGTGGGGTGGGAGCTCAGGTCTCAGGTCCAGTGCCTTGGGGTCACTCAGTGGCCAGTCCCGCTGTGATGCAATTCCCGAGAACAGAGGCTCTTCTCGGGCCTACAGAGATGTTCCTCTCCTCCCTCCATTCTCCAGCTGCGACTCGAAAAAAAGGAAAGGGGAGATTCCTTTTTCTCAAGGTCTGAGGAGGGGGCTCCTGGAGACAAATGAGAGAAAGGGGGTGTCGGGAAATTAGGGTCCCTAACCAGACCGACCTGAGCTGGTCAGTAGTCCAGAGCAGAGTCCTCTGGGAGGAGTTACTCTTTGGTGCCAGAAACTGCAGTATAGCCCTTTCCCCCTGAGTCCTACAGCAAATGATTTGTTGACCCACCTTGGATTTGGGGCAGCTAGGAAAAAATCCAGCCCCTTCCTCCTCCTCCCTCTTCCCTCCTTTTCTTTCCTCTCTTTCCTTCTCCCCTCCTCTCTCCTTTCTGCTTCCCTCCCCTCTTCTCCATTTCTCTCCTGTTGCCTCATCATTCTTCTTTCCTTATCTACCTTCCCTTTCTGTCCTCTGCTCCCTAAATCCAAACCCAGGTCAGGGCCCTCTTCCCAGTGAACTCTGTAGTCCTGGTCTCAAGGATTAAGGAGGGTACAAACCCCACCCCCCTTCCACATTGCTCCAGTGATGCACCAGCTGTCTCTGTCTCTCTGTCTGTCTGTCTCTTTCTCTGTCTGTCTGTTCTCCTGCCCTCCCCCACACACCCACACACACTCATCCCCCCCAGGAAGAGCTCTCCGAGCCCTTTGAGCATTTCCTGCAGAGAATTGCCAGGAGACCCAAGCCTCAGCAGTTCTTTGGGTTGATGGGCAAACGGGATGCTGGTAAGTACCCAAGCCCTTCTCCTATAGCTGCTCCAAAGAGAAGCCTGGAACCCCTCAGCCCTTCCTTCCTCCCTTAGACTGGGGGGAAGGGGGAGCTCTGTCCTGATCTTCTCCCCATTTCTTACTTGATTCTGAAAAGAGCCACACAGGAACCAGTCCCTCTCCGCCGGCCTCTTACATGCACTCTTCCAACACCCAAGAGACTGAAATCCCCAGGATAGGAGACCCTTTACCTTGTGAGTGGCCTCACCATCCCTGGGAAGGAGGAGGGGGGTGGGGCAGAGCGCTCAAGGGCAGCACCCATCACAGACACCATCTTTGGTGCACAGATTGGCCGACAGACATAGACAATAAACTTGGATGCCCATTGGATAACATCCTAGCTCCAGCCTCCATATCCTTGATGAAATTCATACTATCCTTTCTACTTCTACCTGGTTAATGTCAATTCATTTTTTGTCAGATTCCTCAGTTGAAAAGCAAGTGGGCATGTTAAAGGCTCTCTATGGTAAACATCTCCCCAACCCCTACCCAACTCCCAGCATTTTACTCTTGGGCACTCACGCCTGTGTGCACATTAGCTGATGAGTGGAAATCAGACCCTGGCTACTCTAGTCATTCATCTATTTCTGTTGGGGTGGGTGATGAGGGGAGAATTTCTTGAGGTTAAAATTTTAATTATTTAGCTTTCATTACTAATCTTTGGGTTGGCTGGAAATCCCCAATGTGATTCATTCTCCAGCCTCATAGGGCTGATCTAACTGTTGTCATCTTCCATGAGCCTGTTTTCTGACACTGTGCCAAGCTGTCCAGGTGCTGTCCAGGTGCTGACCAGGCAGCTGTCCAGGCAGTTGTGCAGGCAGCTGATCAGGTAGTGGTACAGGGAACTGACTAAGTAGCTGTCAAGGCAGCTGTCCAGCATGACTTGTTCTTTGAACGCTTGAGCCTATTTGTGCTCACTAATCTCTTTCATTCTTTCCCCTAGGGCATGGCCAAATATCTCATAAAAGTAAGTTTCAATATTATTTCAACATTTGTCATGATTATGAGACAATTTGTATCATACTCATGTATCAGTTTCTCTTGTTTGGGTGCATGTAGCTACTCGTGATGCTGCTGGTCAGGAGGGGACATAGCCTTCATGTGACTTCACTCAGAATGAGCTTTCTGGAAAATCAATGGCTGGGATTCTTTAGGCTAGGTTTTCTGGTGCTTTTTAGAGATCAGAGGGATGAACATCTGTGGGGAACCTGAGAACAGGGCTCTAGGAAAACCTCCACATGCTTATTAGTGCATCATGCCCTCTGAAAGATTCTAAGTTCAAAGATGGCAGAGACCTAAACTGTGTCTCTCCTTCAGTCCCTGACACTGTACTCTATGTAAAAACATATTTAGGTTTGTGTCATCTTGTTATCTGAACATTCAGACCCTAGGAAGGAAGGAGAATTCTTGAGAGACTCAACAAATTCTGTTGAGTGTCCAACTATCATTTTACAACTGGAATCCTGGTGGCTTCTGACCAGTCGCTTGGCTCAATAAACATGACCAGAAATTGATGAATTTCCAACAGATCAAGTTGGTGTCTGGATGGAAAATGATTACTCCCTGTTATCCAGAAGGGATGAAGTTTGATTAACCCCTTCTTCTGTGGGTAGTCCCACCTAGGACACAGGGAAATGTCTCCCAGGTTCAAGGGAGAGGGCAGACATTGAAGCCTACCTTCACAGGCTTCTCAAAGGGCCACAGTCTCTGTTGGTTAGTTCTCCCCCTGGATTTCCAGGGGATTCTCCAAATGAAACCCCCAAATGTAGCTGAGGATCTAGCTGAGGATCTAGAAACTTCTGCCCTCAGGGAGGTGAGATAGGTCTATATACCTTAGCTTATTGTTGTTGGGATGTGGGATGTCTGAGCTAAACTGGAGCTAAAAATAAAACCCGGCCTTTGAGCTGGAAGGGACCTTTAAGGGCAATCAGACAAGGCTCCCCCTCTACAGATGAGGAAATCAAGGCCCAGACACTTAGACTTGCCCAAGACCTCCTAACTAGTAAATGGCAGAGCTGGGATGTGAAGCCAGATCATTCAGCTCCAAAGGCTTTCAACAAGGGAAGTTCAGCTGTCTAAGAGGACAGAATTTCTGTCATTAGTCATATTCTGCCTACAGGAGCATTGATAGACTAAGCTAATGGCCCCAGTAAGAAAGTTCACCAAGATGAAAGTAAAGCACTCTTGCTTCTGAAGCCCAGGGAGATTCAGAATTATCTTTTCTAAAGAATTGGTCTTCAAAGGGGCTGACAGAGACTTAGATTAGTTGGAAAAGAGCTTTGTTGATCTAATATCTGGAGCTTCATACTCCTTCTCCAAAAGGTGCCTGAGACCCTCCTCATGTGATCTAGCACATTCAATAGATTAACTCCTGGAGACTCCTGCTTCATTTATAAACTGCCCCCTTTGGGGGTTCACTGGCCGTCTCTCCACTGTTGCCTCATGGACAGTCACATTCCCAAAAGCTCCTTGGTGAATGTTAAGAATAAATACCAGCTAAGTCTAAAGCAGAGAGGTTTGGCAGTAGCTGTAGACATACAACCCTTCCCTGCTCCACTTACTAAGGTAAGGCAGTACTGATCTCTTCCCAAAGGTCAGAAGATTCTGCACAGCCTTTGGTACATGGTTCTTCACCTGCCTGCCTGTCTCCTGGACAGACAGAGCTTCCAGCCTGCAGCTACCCATCTGCTCTAGACTTATTATAGGGACCAGCCTATACAAAGGAAGCAGGACCTGGTCCTTTCAAGTGCTCAATTAGGGAAAGCAAGAAATAGTTGGATTCCTTTCCATCAACCTAACCTAGAAAGAAAACCCCTCTAGCTGATTCACTTAGGAGCAATTTAAATTTTTTTATAAGAAAAAATTAATTCTGTACCCAAACAAAAAGTATTTGGTGATCCTTAGACTCTGGAACATATGTGGGCTTCTCCATTTACCTGCCCATGGGTTTACCTATAGGAAAGAGTCATGTTTCCACTTCAGCAACTGTCCCAATGGAGACAAGTTTGATCAGGAGAGAGAATGTCTTTTCTTACTTTTTCTAATCACAAGAATTCTTTACATATTTCAACACCCCAACATATATTTTTTCAGGGCATAAAACAGATTCCTTTGTTGGACTCATGGGCAAAAGATCTTTAACTTCTGGTACGTATAACTCTTAACTAAAACTAGAGGTAGCATCTTAAATCTGTAACCGCTTTTACCGCCCACAACCCCTTTCTCCAAGTATTGAAATAGAATAAGAAACTACAGAGTTTGCTTATATGGACCTAAAATTAAGTGTCACTGTGAGGTGCTCATGTGTGGTGACCCAAGCAGAGAATGATAAGGATCCTTCCTTCCCAAAGGCAGCCTGGTCAATGTCAGAACCCTGCTAAAATGCATCTTTCAGCTAATATGTTCTTGCTTTTTCTTTAACTGGAAAAGCAAGCTCCAGGGAACCTCACTGTTGCATGGAAAAAATTCTTCAAGGGCTTAAAGATCAAAACTTAAGGTTGAGTTTCATGTGTTATCAAATAGAAAGCCTCCCAAGATGTTATCTAGCTGGAAGCTTTCTCATGCCTCGCCTTCAATATTGCTGGTGATAATGACTAGGATGATGACATGAGAAGAGGTACAATGACAAATCTACCCCCTTTCTAGTCAAAGACTGTCCCAAGCTTAAAGGGGAGCTTGAGAAGTAGTCAGGTTGTCCATTTCTAGAGCTTTGGCACTGTCAGACCAAGGAAAATACTGCCCATTTTTCAGGATCTCAAGAGGTCCAATGTCCTTTGGAAATCTATTCTCACCCTGGACAACTTTCTGCTGTCCATTGTAGCCCAGACCCTTTTCTTCTTCTGTGTTCAATAAGGACTAAGGAAGCCTGGTCATCTTATTTCTGAAACCCCTGATATGTTTGGAGAGTTTTGTTGTTGACTTTCATGTCAGCCTTAGCCTATCGAGATTAAGTAACCTTTTTCTTTCTCCGTAGTGGATATGAATCCTTCCCAAACTGCACTTGAATTTCATAAGTTGCTCCTAATGACAAAAGGGTGTGTGAGCCCAGGTGTCTCTTTTTAAAGGAAATCTCTACAGTGTAAAATGGGAAAAGTCTTAGATGATTGAAAATGCTTGGAATAATCAGCATGAACCATTTTAATGCTCTGAAAAGCTGAGATAACCTTGGAGACCAAAATGTTGTAGGTATAATAAATTAAAAAATCAAATAATTAGAGGGAAATGTTTTAGGAACTGGAGTTTTGAGGAGTTTGTTCTGCTTTGGTTTAGGGCTTGTGTTCTTCTTTTTGTTGGATTTGTTTTGTCCTGAAGTAACTGGACAATAAACATGGCTTCTATTTGGCTCTGGATACTAATCTCCATGTACAGGGGCAACCCAGGCACCAGAAAAAATGCTTTAATGCCCACAAAAATCATCTGTGGTGTCCCAGTCCCAATTAGTCAGGCTACTCTTGATTGCTTTTTTCATTTGTCTTCCTTTAGTAACTGCATTCCAGGATGCCAAGGCCAACAGATAAGGCCCATGGCCACACTGTAAGGGGTGGGCATATTTTTAGGTAGATCTGTGAAACAACCACAAACTTTCAATCCTAGATTTGGGTTAGGAATCAAATGAATGGGCTTCTGGGCAGCTTTTCCTAATAATGATGAGGAGTGTCAGACTTGTCTCTGGCTGATCTCGAGAAGTCAAGAGACAAGAGCCTAAGGCTGGCTTTCCTGCCCTCCATAATGGCCCCAGGTCGGTGGCCCAGAGATAGAAATGGCATTTGCTTTGGCTTCAGAAAATGGAGGTCATGGCACCAGCCTTCCAACACTAAGGAAATTAATCAGCAAATATCTTGTTCACTTTAAATCTCTTGAGTAACTAGACAGGGCTTTTAACTGAAAGAACACAAGGGAAGATCATACCTTTGTCCTTTCTATGACATGTTGAATTAAAATGAGTTTGTCTGAAATTAGAAATGATAGAAGCACAATAATGCGCCGCCATGTGGCGATGATGAAGCGTGCTACCCACCTCCAGGCGGAGAGGCGATGCCCTCCTGGAGCAGACTGAAGCATGTTTGCTTCTCTCTCTCCCCTCTCTCTCTCTCTCTCTCTCTCTCTGTCTCTCTCTCTCTCTGTCCTCCCTTCTTTCTCTCTGTTTCTGTCTCTCAGTCTCTCTCTATGTCTCCATCTCTGTGTCTCTATCTCTGTCTCTCTCTGTCTCTGTCTCTCTCTCTCTCAGTCTCTCTGTCTCTGTCTCTGTCTCTCTCTCTGTCTCTGTTTCTCTCTCTCTCTCTCTCTCTGTCTCTCTCTCTCTCTCTAAATGAGGGAATCTATTTTGCATGACTGTATATATTTTTAATAGATTTTGTTTCTCTTGCCGTTTCTCAATGGATGAGGGAGGGAAGACAGAGAGGAAAGGGAAAGGAATTCCACAGTGAAAATAACAATTAATTAGAAAAAAGAGTAAATGATCCAAACAAATTTGCTCTCAATTCACACACAGATTGGGCCATTTTTTTTTGTTTGTTTTAAAGTCTTGGTTGCCTCACTCACACCTGGAGAATATCTTTCATGGCTATTTAGCATATTTTTCACAAACTGTTCAGAATGGGCTTGGGTTGTATCTACCCATCTAAAATTAAATAGAGGACTAAGTCAATTATCTAGATAATCCCCCCTCCCTGTACAAACCTCTCAGGGCTTAATTATCTGTAGATTTTTATGTGACATTTCAAATTTGTTCTAATAATTTCTTTAGTTCCCAATGGGGCATGTGTGTGTGCATGTGTGTTGCCCCAGAATTTCTTCATTAATCATAGGTTTGGGGGCAAGCTTTCCACAGATAACTATGGAGAAGCCCCTCCTCTCCATAATGATCATTCTGAAATCACAGCCCTTTGTCTGGTGACTGAGGCATTACTGATCAGGGTCCCAAGAGAAACAGTAGCTGGAATCTTCATGGTAGCTAAGACCAAAACCCCAGCCCAGTTCCCCCAGGATGGGGGAGCCACAGTCAAGAGACCACCCAGCTTAAGTCATGTTCCCATTTGATGGGGAAAAAAACCTGTATTCTCTTAAGCTGGTTAGAGAAGTGGGAACATGGGAACCCACCAAGGATCTCCTGTTACTTACAAAGCAACTGTCCAAGGGGAGCAGGTGGCACATTCTGTTCATTTCCCTTTTTTAACATAGATTTTTATTGATATCTATTGTTTTTGCATCAGTTTTAACTGCAGGACAATAACATCTGAGAAGAGAGGTGAACATTTAAAAAGGAAGAGTAAAGGAGGTAGGGAGGGAGATAGGAAGGAAGGAAGGAAGGAAGGAAGGAAGGAAGGAAGGAAGGAAGGAAGGAAGGAAGGAAGGAAGGAAGGAAGGAAGGAAGGAAAGAAGGAAAGAAGGAGGGTAGTAGGGAGGGAGGGCTCTTTGGTAGTACCATTAGCTCTGGAAAGCCATTAAAGCATATGGAGGTAACTCTCTGGGTGGCTCCTTCCAGGAGGTACAGGACACAATGAACCCCTCCACCAAACCTAAGGCCATTTGGTTACAAGACAGCACCTTGTTTAAAGCTGGCCTCTTATCAGGGGAGAAGATGTCCTTTGCATGATAGGGTAGCAAGCCTAGCCTTCAATCCCCAGTACTTATCCTGCTGCCTTATCATTGTACTTCATCCTCCTGGTATCAGCCATGGCTGGGCCCCAGCTCAGACATGAGAAGCAATCTCATGCTTACCAGGTAAGTGAACAGAAACTCTGGAGGAATAGTGTTTGATCCAGGTACAAGAAGGAAGAAGACGGGAGAAGAGGGCAAGTTGATGTCAAAGATTTTAGAAATATCTAACATTGAAGAATGTTTCTGCATTGGTTGGGGTGAGAGCCAGTATTTCCTAGCCCTTCATTTGATTTGCTCATCAAGTACTTTGCGGATTACATAAGATCCCTTCTGTCCTTTTAGGGTCCTCAGAATGGAGCACAGCACAGAACTATGAGAGAAGGCGCAAATGATGCCTCATCTAGCAGCCTTCCATCAGCATCATGGGCTCCGATGGCCCAACGAGGCCTCCTTGAAGATCCTCACTAGACAGAAGGATTATTTATTTAATAACACTTGTGGTTTTCAGTTGTAAATCCAATCAGACAGTTATTTTTCATATTGTGACATGACCCCCATTGGATGAATGTTTTCTAGCTCTAAGCTGCATCCTTCAGAACTGGAAGCCCTGATATCTCACAACCAAGCACATGATTGGCTATGAAGCTGTGCTTCTGGTGATGACTTGTTCACCCAGAAAAATAAATGTTTTGGTTAATGAAGTAAGATTTGCTTTGCCACTGATGTAGTGCAGACCCTTTCCACTGTGTCTCCGTGGCTAAGATGTTCTGTAATTGGGGGATCAAAATGTATTTGTATCGCTGCAGTGTGTCTCATGTTTTCTGACTAAATATACGAGACAGAAAGAGAGAAGGAGGGGAAGATGACTGGAAGGAGTGAGACAGAGAAGGAATGAGAGCATTCACTGGCATGCTGGGCTTGGAGGGGATTCCTAGAGTTTCATTTCATGGTAGGAAGTTTTATTGTTGTCCAATGTTTTCCATTAAAAATACCACCCAGCAGCACTCTGGACATTTTGCCTCCTCCTTTTTGCCCAGGGCAGTAACATGATCATTGTAAACCAGACTCTACCAGCAAGAAGGGAATGCTGGTGTTCGACTCATCTCAGCAGCCACCAGGGCCAATCAAGCCCCTATCCATCATTTTCTGAGGAAATGACAATTAACAGAAGAAGAAACTGAGAGAGCCCAGCTGGGGAAGGGACCTTGCTGGTAAACGCACAGGCAGGAAGTAGCAGAGCCACTTGATCCCAACTCTAACATTCCAATTAAAGGCTCTTTGCCTGGAGATGGAGCAGGACATGGGGTGGAGCCTCCATAGGGTTCTAAAATATGGCAGAGGAGACACATTCATGAGTCTCATTTGCAGGTAAACTAGGAGCCAGTTCTCAAGGCACATTCCAGATTGGACCAATCCAGCCTTCATTCTACCTGAGTCATGACTCTTCAAGCCCATAAGTTTTTCAGTCAGTTACTGAAGCACTCCATGAAACTTTGAAAAATCCCCAGAAGTTATTTGAGACAAAGGTGACAATCTTTACTCTCTTAAGGGGGTAAGCCTAGAAAGTTCTATGTACTCGAAAATCCTCTCTTTCAGCCCTGGCTGTCACCAGCAAGAGAGGACTTCCCACCCCAACCCAAATGCAGATGCTGCACAGGAATTTTCTTGGCTCCTGGGTGCATTGCCATGAATGACCGTGGAGGTTAGAATTGGAAGTAGAGGAACCCAATAGATTAAAAGGCACAATTGTACAGAGTTAGTGAGTGTGTGAGTGTGTGTGTGCGTGCGTGTGTGTGTGTGTGTGTGTGTGTGTGTGTGTGTTAGTTGCTGGATATTCAGCTGTCTACACTCCTTTATGTGGTGCAATGGAAAAATCTCAGGGCCTGGATTCAGGAAGACTAAGCCCAGTTCTGGCCTCAGGCACTTCCTAGCCATGTGACTCTGGACAAATCACTCAACCTCTGTCTCAATTTCCCCAGCGGTAAAATGAGAAAAAAAAAAATAGCAGCTACCTCCTAGGGTTTGTGAAGACCCAAAGAGATGACATTTGCAGTGTGTTTTGTAGAGTGCCTGGCACGTACTAGGTACTTCTAAATGCTTATTCCCTCCCCTCTCTCCTGTACCCCTCCCACTTTGGCTGGGACACCCAGCTAAGAGGCATTCCATACAGCACAGGACATGGGCCACTCACTGAAAGAAAACAATGCACAAAGGACCACAGGAACAGAGGTTATTTCATATTTGAGAAACCTAAGACATCCCCCTTTTAAAACTGAGACCAAGGTCAGATCAAGAAACATAAAAGAAATAATGAACATACCCACCGCCCTTTGTTCTCGCTTCTACGTCACCAAGATACCAAGATAAAGCGTTAGGAGGCTTGGGAGAGGAGAAAATTCAAAATATTCCAGAAAATTCCCAACTTGCTATTCTGCAAAGAGAGAAGCAAGTGATATTGCAAAGGGAACATATCTACTTTCCTAGGGTAACACCTCCATCTTGTGGCCAGCTAGGGCACTGCTCTTAAAGACTAAACCATGTTGTGTTTTCACAACCACAGATATAAATGAGATCGGCTCTTCTCATTTATGCTAAATAGTAGAAGAAATTAAGCCCAAGGATGGAAAAGCTCCACATACCAGAGATTTCCTATCCTTGACCTAGTGATTACAACGTCTGAATAATAGGTAAAGTTGAGTTTGAGATAAAAGAAATGACCATTTTAGCACCAAACACATTATCACTAACACTTTGACAGAGCATGTCAAGGTTTATAAAGCACTTTACCCATATTTCCATGAGTTTGACAACAACCTGGGGAGGTAGGGAGAGAAGCATTACCATCATCATTTTACAGATGACAAATCTGAGGCTCACAATATAAAAAATAACTTGCCCACAGTCACACTGTCTTCCCCAGAGCTCACTTAACCATGGACCTTCTCAAAGGTACCTTTATCTTTCTTGCATTTTTCTTTAAGCACCCATTCAAAAACCCAGTCATGGGCACCCACCGATATTCCTTTGACTAGATTAGACCAGACACGTACAGACCACCTGGACCAAAAGACAGAAGAAATGAGGAATTTGAGAAACAGACAGCAAGTGCGGCACAAAAGCATGATGGGACGTAGTGTTCTCTCCCTCTCTCTGTACCTTTTTTTTTCTCCCCCCTGTCCTTTTTTCTCCCTCATATCTCCCTCCAGCTCTCTGTTTCTCCCTCTCATCCCCTTTCTTTCCTTCCCTCTGTGTGCGTCTCTGTCTCTTTCTCTTTCCTTCTTTCCCTCCTTCTTTCTCAGCCAATAATTTCTTGACTTATAAAGTAATCATCAGCTCCATCATTTCATCCTTCAAACATGAAAAAACCAATAAGGGAAAATTCTAATCTGGATTTTATTGTCACTAACAGAGCTGACTCACTGCAGGGACAGAAATGACAGGAAATCGGGGAGAGGTGCCCATTCCACTGGGTAGCTTATGAAAAGGAGAGAACTGGCCATCAGCCTGAATTTTGAAAAGACAGATTTCAGTGGATCCAGAAGACAAGCAGGATCCCATTCATAAGAATGCTTCGAGGCAATTAGCCTGGGAAAGATAGGAGATGCTGAAGGATGAGGTTCTCAAGACACAAAGGGAAGCAATTCTAACTAGGAGGAAAATGTAATTTGTCAGAAGAGACTTGTGTAGATGCGCAGGCAACTCACAATCCACCTTGATGATGAATGAAATGTACAGAAGGCGAAAGCAAGGCTAAGGAGTGCAAGCGAATGGAAGAGAATGTCTTGGTCTTGTAACAAGGGACACCGGGAATGCCGAAGCCAGAAGAGTTGTGAGCCAGAACGCAAAGGGGGCTCTTTTAGAAAAGGGGGAAGCACAGAAGAGGCAGGACCTCTGACGATGGGCTGAAAGCAGAGCTGCTCCCTCTCTGTCTTGCTCTGTTTTTTCTCTACGCTGGACACAACCAAATCAAAATAAATACCAGTGAAATGGCAGGAGAGTCAGGAAGAACACCATCCTGGGATCCTGGGACAACTGGCCGCCATGATGTCTGAGCCACAGCCCAGGATCTCTAAGGTGCCGCAAGACTGGGGAAGGGCCAGTGTGGCCCAGATCTTGAGAAAAGAGCAGCCTTCAGACTAGGTGTGAGCATATTCCTGGGCAAACCCTGCTAAGGGCCAGGCCACAATTCCTACCCTTATGTACCACAATTATCACTGTAAAGGTAGCATTGAACCACTCCACCCCATTTAAGCCTTGATTCACCCTAACAGGTGAAAACAGTTCAACCACCTATAGGTCTTAGACTAGGCACTCAAACTGGGAGGGGGGACTGTGTTCCAGGGGTCATTTATCAATTGGCAGGATACCAAGAGCCACCTTTAGCAAACAGGGCTTTCCTGCACACCACTGAGAGGAGCTACATAAGGAGGGAGTGGAGAGGCTTTAGCCAGGTCTCTATTCCTCTGCTTTTTGCTGGAGGACAACATTATGAGCTTGAACAGATCCGGTCAATTTTAGACTTCCCATTTCCAAACCCCCAGCTCAGCTGACAGCAGGATCTACTTTGGAAGCCAAGGACTGATGGCTACAGAGTGAGTGTGCTTGAGGGCATCTTCCTGAGCCTCCCACAAAGGCATAGAAGAAGGACATCCAGGGACCATGAGTTGTGGGTTACCCTGTGGCCACTTTCTAAGGTCCAACCCACTTCTCTCAGCACTCTGTATGTAGAGTAAATATAATGGCCTTGCTGGGCCCAGAAGTCTGTTACAGACTCAGCATGGGGGAGGGGGATTTTAATCACCTGGTGGTAAATAGCCCTTTATAAGAGCTATTTAAGGCTGGACAACTAAGTGATTCTCAATTGATAATCACAGGAGGAAGCTCAAATTAATGGCATTAGAAAATTCGCCCTCTGAAGCCCTGGGGATACCACTAGAACCCTGAGGGTGGATGTAGCTAGCCCAGCTCTGAGAATCTAACTCAGCAGAAGTGGGAGTTGAATAAGGATAGTCAGGGGAAGGAGATCCATGAAAAATACCCTGAACCTAGTTTCTCAGCCTCCCCTCCCATGCTGTCACCCTCACTACCCCCATCCCAGCCTCAGGCCACCCCTTACAGCATACAGCAGGTATTTCCTCCTTTGGACACTCCCTGAGGCACCTCAGTTCATCTTTTTCTTTTCCAACCCTCCAACTTGTTGAGAGCCAGGGATGGACAGCCCCACAGACCTCCTGATGCCAGGGCAGATCTGGGAGTCAATTCATTAGAGCACTCCCAACATTAGGGTTCGGGTCCCTCATTAGTTCTTGAGTTTTCAGATATACGGTCACCTCACTTATAAGGGCTGAGTTGCACCCCCTCAGCACCCCCTCCTCGAAGAACAGGGTTCCATCAGCCCGTCAGTGAGTTTCAATGGAAAGTGAAACAGGGTGAAGATCATTAGCTTCCTTGCTATTAATAAATAAATAATTCTTTTTAATGAAGTGGAGACATATTTTGCCTTTACTCACTGGATCTGGAATACTGAAAGATATGTAGCGCTAATTCTGATGGGGTCGGGGGGAACTTGTTAGCGATTGTTCAGATATTCATCTCAAATCAGCAGCTGCTATTATAAAAACTGTGACCTATCGTTGAACAAAGTTCATCGGGGGCCTTCATGCCATCTCACTGTTCCCCATCTTCTGTTCCCCCCAACACACACACAAACCCTGCACAAGTCAGCTTTTCTCTCTATAGATTACACCTGACAAGACTCCCTGGGAGGAGAAGCCCTTGCCTGGGGCAGGGGGAGTGTCCACGTTTCCGACTCACTGCCCTGATTTTCTCCCTTTGGCAGGTGTGCATGGGAAGAGATTTATCTTCCTTTCTTATAAACAATTCCTGGATCCTAGAAACTGTAAGACCTGTCCCCTGGAGCTTTCTCTCCAGGTGACAGCCAGTTGACCAATGAACTATGCAACCTTTCAATGGTAACCCTCCACGACCTTAGTCTTTAAAAAAGTGCTTTGATATCTTTTGTTTTGTACATCAGCTTCACTTCCCAATCTATCTCTGCCTCATCCTCTCCTACCCAGAGGCATCCCTAATAACAAAGAAGAAAGAAGGGGACATGTAGTAGAACAAAGACGACCAACTATCCCTCTAAGTCTGACCAAGAAGACGCTTCCCAACTCCACTGTCCCTCACCTCTGCAGTGAGCAAGGGAGGGACAGAGGCTCCTCTTGTCTCCCTTGGGTGGGGCCAAGCACTGGACCCACTCTATGGACCCAACATGCAGTTTCTCATCACAGGAATGCCTTCCCCCAATGACATCCTGTGCTTAGCCCCCATAGTCAGCTCCTAGAAGTCTTCCTACTCATGACTTCCTTTCACCTTCCTCTTACTCACATTTAGGGTTCTAAGCTTGTCTGCTATGTGAAACTATGAGAACAAGGCCAGTCATAAGCAAAATGAATTCCCTTCTGTTTAACTCTTCACCAAAATGCTCAAACAAGCAGAATTGGGGGGCGGGGTGAGAAAGAGAGTTCACAGGCCGGGTGAAGAGGAAAAAGCCACCTCCAAGCAGAAAAACAGACAGGCATGGCAGGGAGTCCTAGGGAGGAATGGAGTTGGAAACTGCCATGCTGGTAGTCTGAGCCTACTCTAGCATTAACATCACCCAGAATGATAAGCTTGTCCTCTTTCAGCACAGTGATGATAAGGGGCTCCAGGTCTCCATAACATTTTTCTTTGACCTCCTCAGAGTTTGTCATGGGAGCTTAGGCACCGATGATGGTGGTGTAGCATTTTCCTATAAGTGGCAATCATATTAGCAGGAGTCAGTCATTCGCTCCTTTTGGCGGGTATACAAGCTTGTTGACTGGATGAGTTTTGATTGCAAAACCTACAACAGCTTCACAGAACCTCCTGTCACTGCAGCCACTCCAGAAAAACATGTATCCAGCTCCAGCTTCGGTAAGCTGGCCTTCATTTGCCAGCCTTGCTTCACTTAGGGCTGCTATTTGGATGTTGAGTTCTCTCTCAACAAGAGCTGTTCATCTTTCAGGTCTACCAGATTTTGTGTTGTCTATAAGCGTGCACATATTCCATGTGCTGATGGTGAGTGGAAGCATTTTTGCAGAAGTTTCTGTACATTTTTGTGTTTTGGCCACAGAGTAGGATTCCCACCTGCCCTGGTCATCGGACCAGGGTTGGGTAAACAGATGATTTTTAGGGCACCTTTTCTAGCCCCTTCCTCACCCCAGAAGGAGAGCAGTGCAGTCCTCCAAAGGCAGTGTATCTGCACCTGTCACTTGCCTGTCATCACAGGCCTTTGAGATGGGCAAAATGTTAAATGGTAAATGGTGAATGGTAAATGGTACGGGTGATGGCTTTGGGTTCGGGTTTTTGTTCTTTTGATTCTGATTGTGCATAAATTGGATTGAAGTGAGACAGAGTCTCTCTTCTAGAGTCATCACAGTCCAGCGGCAGGACAGTCAAGATGATCAGTGATAGCTCAAAGTACCGTGGATGACCTTGGCATCTTCCGTGTCTGACTAAGCTCCTAGCACTCCACAGTGTCTGCTTCAGATGCCTCCATGGCTATTGGAACAAATTGTTCTCATTCTCCTGTTCCACCAGGAGAAGTCTTCACAAGCTTGGGGCAGGCATCCCTTTAACTCACCGACAGGTGTGAGGCCTGCTGGGTTAGCCCATCTGCTGAAATGGTTTATGGCATGTGGCCACAGCTTCTTGGAGCCACAGGTGGCAGTTAGGTGGATCAGGTGGACACCACCATCAGATGGACAGCTCTCACACCAGAGGTGCTAGTCTTCCCTGAACATACTCTACACCCCAGATCCCATCAAGGCAGATACCAGAGAGAAAGAGAGACTAGCAGACAGGAAAAAGATACATACATACTTCTAAGAAGCATAAACTACACAGAAGAAACCACTGAAATATAGTTATCGAGTTGTTTTATAAAGCATGGTCCTCAGGCTAAGAATCCCATTCTTTAAGGTTCTGTTCCAACAACGGGTCTTCCATCCACATGTTGAAATATTCACAATTCCTTGAAAGACATGACAACCAAAATAAGCCAGTTTAACAAAATTCTGCTCATCAGCACTGGGTGAGGCACAAAGCTGGCAGGTGTCTATGGCCACCAAGGCATTCACCCCTTGTGAGGAAGGACAGCATCTGATGGCAAGTCCTAGCTGAAGCGGGATTTTCTGGAGATAATGAAGTCTTTCAGATACTCTTGTTTACAGCTGACATTGTGTTGTTGGCACCAAACCCTAGAACATTGCAGAGTGTCCTGAAAGAGACCAAGAACTACTCAGAGGAGTTTGGCTGGGCAAAGCAGGCAAAGAATTTCAAAACTCGATGGTGACATGCAGCTGATGGAATACCGAGAGCATCCTCCATCAGTATATCTGCTTTCTGGGACAATCATTGCAGATGACCAATAACTTAGACCCAGAATTTAACTGAAAAAGAAAGGACTGAAGTGGCTTTGGGGAGTTACAAAGCTCCATTACAATGATCCAACACTTCCCCCAGGAACAGTCTCATCTTTTTAATGTCGGTCTTCTCCTAGTGTTTCTGTGTCCTGAGAGGCATGGCAAACAGTTTTCTTTGAAAATTCATCTTACAAAGAGGGCCACATACAAGTTCATGATTGGTGCTCAGATGGCCAATCAGGAGCTCAAAGAACTAGAGTAAAACACATGGTCAGGGAAATGTGTGATTTCCCTAAAGTGATCTTGGAATGAGGGCAAGGATGATGGCTGGACAGTGTTCCTGAGGCTCCAAAGGGCATTGCTGCCATACAGTTGTTTGCATAGGAATGTGAACTCTGTTCATTTGATTTTCTTTTCATAAATTCTTCCTTGGAAACAAAATGGAAACACATTTTTGGGAAAAAATTTCCTGCTTTTCTGGGTAGAAGCCTGAACCCAGAAGAGAATCTACCCATTCCTACCCCAAAACCTACGTGAGGTCTTACAGGGCCCAAGGGTTAGACATCTTCAAGCACCTACTAAACACCCACTATAGGGTTAGGATACAGTCTTCCAATGCTTCGTGGTAACATGGAAATGGAAATACCAGCAAAGCAGGAGTCCTGGCAACATCTCCCATGCTGGAAAGGTTTCAGGTATGACTCAAGTAACCAACCGAGACTGCTTCCCAAGGACCACTCAGCTAACGATGGAGAGGAGAGGCTCTTCAGTAAGCTGACTGCTCCATGGCTGACTCTTTGGTCATGGCAAGTCATGAAATAAAGACTAAGTGGCACTTGGTCCTGACTCTTTTCTGCTTCAGTGTTGTGGGCAGCAGGATGGTGGGAAAGTGGGCAGAGGGGCAAGGAAGCAAGCTGTTTTTAGCCTTTGATTGTCGGTCCTCTACCAAAAATCCTTGTCCAATGACCACTGAGCAAGGCCACTGCCGGAGGGGCAGGATCCTATCATCTCTACGTGCTTGCTGTAAATAAAACAAAAAGACAGAAGGAAGCAGCCCCTGGAGGACTGGATGGCTTCCAGGACTCACGAAAAAGTCAAAGCAGGGAGTTGGAGGAGTTGGCTTTTTCTTTTCTCCAAAGGCCACAAGAAAGGTCATTCTGTGGGTTATTTTATCCTTTTGAATCATAGCAGTGATGATAAATATTTGCCAA
The DNA here is from genome assembly GCF_028372415.1 of Notamacropus eugenii. Classification (NCBI taxonomy): domain Eukaryota; kingdom Metazoa; phylum Chordata; class Mammalia; order Diprotodontia; family Macropodidae; genus Notamacropus; species Notamacropus eugenii. The sequence continues at coordinate 1,879,169 of NC_092874.1, forward strand.
AAAGTAACTGAAGAGAATTGAAGCTAATGCAATGCTGCTGAAGAATGCAGAGAGGTTCTACAAGGAATTTAGTTAAGATCTTCTAAGATAAATCAACCTAAATTCTGATCCTTGCAGACTTCAGTGCAAAGCTGAGGAAAGGCAACGATGGTGGGCAATGGGGGGAAATCTGGCTCAGAAAAAGGAAATGAGGCCACAGATGGGAGATTACGCAGAAGCCTCCCACACTTTTTATCAGGAATACGTTCTCCAAGCAAAGAGTTCATAGGTATGGATGTGATGAGCACCCAAAGGCATCACACAAGTGAAAAATAGCTTCCATTTTAACAGACAGGAAAAGAGCTGCTCTTGATGTGGAAATTGTTCTAGAACTGTCACTCAGGAGAGTCAAGCCATTGACTTGTCAGGGAAAAGATCAGAATTCATTAAAATTGAGAAGTAAGAAGAAGAATGAAAGAAAGATGTGGCATATGGTTGGAACAACTTAGTCTTGAAATGTTCAGAGAAGCCCTTAGCAAGGAAAGGGGAAGATGGCCTACAGAAAGGATTTCAACAATAAGTTTATTGAAGAAAGAAAAAGAGAGACTTGTGCCCTTCTCTTTGGACTCATAAGTGCCTGGCCCAGACCATTTCAGGGGGCTCCTGGCTCCTGTCCAGATTTCTCTGCCTCCTTGCTATTGGCTTTGCCCACACAGCTGTCCCCTGTGTGGGGGCTGTGCCCCCTCCCCATTTTCCCTTTAGGATTCTCCTTCCCCAATTAAATGTCAGCTACTGGATGGTAGGGACTGTCTTCCTATTACCTTGAGTAAGTGCTCACTGAGTCCTTTATCTGTTCCACAGGGTAGCCCCATTGCAGGGTTAGCATCTGAAAGAAAACACAGTCCAGTTCTGTTTTGGCCCAAGCTGACCCTTGGTCAGAGTTCTAAAGAGACAAGTTTAGACCTGGCATGAGAAGCCACAGTCACTCTGGAATGGGCTGGACTGTCTCTGGGAGCTTCCTTCTGGCTGCAGGTGTTCAAGTCGAGGCTACATAGAAAGGTACTGAGTCTGTGGGAGGGAGGCTCCTTGCTCAGTGCCTGGAGGGGAGGGCCTTCCAAGTGTCTGTGGTGTAATAAGGGGAAAATGGTGTTTGGAGGAGCTGGTGATGTTTAACTGGAAAGAAAGGCTTAGAGTGTTGCAGTCTAAGCATGCTGGGGTCCCCAAAATGCAAGGGAAAAGAGCACAGATTTGCTTCTAAAGAATTCAACCACTCAAGCCTTCTTTCAGTCCCAGACAAGCTTTATTGTGTCACCAATAGAAGTGAGATGGATTTTTGGTAGGGACCAGACTGACTTTTTTAGAGGGAATAAGATTGTGGGAAGATTTGGATGGGATCAAAGAGTGACCAATAGGTTGGGGTGACCTGGAGGTAACAGAGGAGGGATCTAGATGGGATCCAGGGTAGGAAGTAGCCTGGGGTCATCAGAGGTAACAGAACATCAAGGGATGGACCAGGTCAGAGTTAGCAGAGAATTGAAGATTGAGGTTGGGTTAGAACCACTGTGAAAGGACAGTTGAAAGGATTAGTGAGTATCTAGGTGGGGCTGAGTGGTAAGATTCTGGAGCTGGGTTGTGTTTTGGGGGGACCCAGGTCTGATACCCATCATTAGGACACAGGAGAGGTGAGTTTATGGATTTCAAGGCAGTTCACCTAGAAGGCTGAACAGACTGGCTCTGCTGGTTCCCAGAGGACATGGTTCTCTGCAAGTGATGAGATTTGCCTAAAGGATACTTTAGACTGATTTAAATAAATCTTCCTTAGAGAGCAACCCAAGTGGAAAGGTCCCCAGCTAGAACTCCCTCCCCACCCACCCAAGATCTTTGACCAAGGTCGGTGGTGGCGGCAGGTATTCTGTTTGCTTGGGGCAGGACCAGGTGACCCCCAGAAGTCCCATCACTTCTGAGAATCTTTGGGGTTTGGAGTTTTCATTTATTATAAAAATGCCCTGCACTGGGTTACTGTAAGCATTAGTCATGGGGTTACTGTAAGCATTTGCTGTCCCTAGTGAATGTCAGATTTGTTTACAGATCATTAAGTACTTGACAGAAAGGCTGGGAAAGAAACTTAGGGTTAATACTTCCATTTAAAAGCAATCAGAAGTTAAAATGAAACATCTCTGAAATTCTAATGTAAGTCAATGGCAAAATATGATTCAATTGACCAAATTCAATTTGTATGAAATCCACAGGAACACATCCTCCAGGAAACCCCCACCCACCTCCATCCTGAAGACGGAAGAAAAGGAGGAAGTCTGGAAAGGTCCCAGGACTCTACCATGCACCCCAGGAAGCTTTCCTTGTAGCATTGTGTACATAAGCATATCCTCCTTCCCAGACTATCAGTGGGCTGAGGGCAGGGAATTCGGACTAGTCTTAACTGAACTGACTTGTCCTCTAGTGGCTGAGCAAGGTGCTGCATGCACAGCAAGCGCTGAGCAAGTGTGGGTTGGGCCAGATATGAACCATGGAGTTGCTCTCCCAACCCTCACTCAAAACTGCAAAATGACTTCTCCTATTGATTAGAATTTCATGTCAATGAACCATCCAGGCCCAATTAGCTTTTCTAAATTGGCCATTCACTGGAAAGATGTAGTAGCACTACTAGCAGTAGTAGAAGTGGTGGTAGTAGAAGTAGTGGTAGTAGTAGTAGTAGTAGTAGTAGTAGTAGTAGTAGTAGTAGTAGTAGTAGTGATGGCTCTGAGAACCCCCTTCAACTCTCCTTGAATCTTCCCATTTGATCTGGTTTTCACCTGCTTTGTCCAGTTGCACCATCTGTTTCCCAACCTTGATCCTATCAAAATATCTATCCCCAAATCTGTTACCCTTAAACCAGTCTAGCGCTCCATTGTCTGTTCCCATCAAGACCCTCCTTAGACCCCTCCTCTAGTAACCCTAGACTACTAGACCACCCTAGATCCCTCCCACAGTCTTTCTGTATATAAGATCCTTCTTGTCTCCATGAAGGTGCTCAGATTCAATCTGGCCCACTTGTCCATATGAGTCACAAATGCTTAGGTTCCTTAAGAGTCTACCCAATATGATGGATCTTTAATAAATTTTGTGTTTCTTTGGCTGAGAGAAGGCTTGAGTCAAATTCATTCAGGCAGGACCTGAATGTCAGTATTTTGTGGTGTGTAACACCCCAAACCTTACCATATGGTTCCTTACCCTCAATAACAGTAGTAAGTAGTAGCAGTGGTGGTGGTGGTGGTCACAATAATAGCATTTACAAAGTGCCCACTATGTAACAGGCACTGGGCTAAGAGCTTTACAAAGGCGATCTCATTTGATGGTGAAGCAAGTCCTGAAATATGAAAATCTTCCCAAACAGAAAGTCCATTGTCCTCTACCACCTCTGTCAGGGTTGGGGGGGGTGGAGCGGGCAGGGAATGTGGTCTCCAGCTTACTCAAAGCATCCCTGTCTCCTCACTTCCTCCCTCTCTCCCCCGCCTCATTGCATTCTACAGCTCTCCTGAGCTTGGAAGGCAGGTCAACTCTCACTGTGGCTGAGCTAGCTGGAGGTCAGGGGCATTCCAACAGAGAAGATAGGACTGCTGTACAGGAGACGGGGGGAAAGATGCTGTGTACCTTCTCCTGAGAAGCAATGGGAAATCGAGTTGAAATCAGTTCACCAATCTTGGCCAGTAGGTAGTCCAGACTGTGGAGCCCCTTGAAGTCCAAGCTTCAGACCTGGGGCTCCATGTGGGGAGGGCTAGGGAGCCATGGTACATTCTTGAGCAGAAAAGCAGTGTGGTGACAGTGGTGTTTCAGTCCAACTAATCTGGCTGTGGTTTTTAGATCTAGATTGGAAGCAAGGAAAACCTGAGACAGAAATCAACCAGGAGACTTTTAGAATAATCTAGGAAGGTGGTAAGAAAGGTCAGGACTTGGAGGGTGGTTCGGGGATAAAGGGAAATTGGAATGTTATGCTCTTACTCAGGGAGTGTGAGATAGCTTGGAAGAGAAGTGGATGGTCTCAAGGATTTGGGAAGATAAAAGAGCACCAAGCAAGCTCAGCATCTGCAATCCCCGGCAGTGTAGACATGGGGGAGAGACATTTTTTAAGCCCCTGATGTATGCTCACTTTGCATATACAAATATACAAAATTTGCACTTTACAAATACTATCTCATTGGATCTTCACAGTAACCCCAGGAGGGTGGGTGCTATTATTATTGCCATTTTACAGTTGAGGAAACTGAGGCTGGCAGTCTAAGTGACTTCCCCAGGGTCACGTTTAGCAAGTGTCTGAGGCTGAATTTGAAGTCAGGTCTTCCTGACTCCAGTCCAGTGCTCTATCCACCACGCTAGCTGGCTACTCCCACATGTTCCATCGATGCAGAACATTCAGAAGAAAGAAAAACTTAGTTATGGAATAAAAACTTTCCTTGAAAGTTCTCTAGCAATTTTTGGAGAGGAAAATCCACCAAAAGATGATGGATGACCCTCTTCGGATGACTGCATTACAACCAGGGCACAGAAGAGAGGAGCAGGGGAACAAGGGTTCAGACTTTCACTCAGTCTTCCATGGGAAAATGGGAGCCATTGAGGATGATTAATTAATCATTAATATCCATTATGTTGCAATGCAGACCTGCTTATTGACGCAGCCCGGAAGCCTGGCTTTCTGCATAGCTCCAGAGTAATGGCTTAATCCATCCTTTCTTGGCAGAGAGCCAGCCTGCCCAGCAAACTTCCCACACATTCCTGTCTTTATGGCTGTGTCTGGGGACACAAGTGACAAATGTCACAGTTCCCCACTGGAGCTCCTCGCTGAGTGATTGAGATGTCCGTGACAGGAATCACAGCTGGCTCCTCTTAGTTCAGGCACATATGGGGCCTCTCAGAACACTGCTCTGTGTCCACGTCAGGCCACTGGCTACCCATGACTCTGGGCTTTCACTTCCCACTATAGGCAAGAGGCTTTGTAGGGGCATGAGGCAACACCTGAGGCCTTGCAGAGTGAGCAGCCAGAGCAGACCCATCAGGAATGTGGCTGCCCAATGGAATCTTCTGCAAAGGTGCTTCTCTACCTGCCCCCACAGTAATTATCCAATGAGGGAGGTGTCCACTATATGCCACCCTCCTCAAGCCACTAAACGAGATCAATTGAACATTCACCAAATGCCTGCTCTGTGCCAGACCCCAGGGGTACAAATATGAGCAACAGGCCTTGTCTTCTGGGGGCCTACCTTCTATGGAGAGGCTCCAAAGTGGGCATAGATTAGCAAATACAGGATGGCAGCCAAGTAAACACACTGGTGACAACCAGCTGGGGGAGTCAGGAAAGTCATTGAGTATTTCAGCGGCCGCCTCTGCCAAGGCAGGAGACAGGGAGCAGCAAGGAGGCAGCCCTCTAGGAAAGCCTTTGCATGAACAGCAGAGGACTGTTCCTAGAGACTCTGGCCTTTGGTGCCCAGGCTTCTGACTGGAGAGCCTTGCCCACTTCTAGCCCAGCCCTGTTCCCCGATGCCCTTCTCTGCCTGGACTGGGCTGCACATAGGCCCTTACATTTTGGCTTCTGGATCTCCAGCTCTAGCCCTGGACCCCTAGGATTCCACTGGACCTCCAAAGTCCTTCTCACCTGATCATTTCCTGCCTTTTGGTATTCTTACCCCTCAGAGCACCCCTCCCCTCACATACCCCATCCCAGCAACAAGGGGCCCCTTGCTCTTCCTCCCTCCATCTCCCCACTCTGAATTCACCCAGTGACTGTACTCCCTTCCTGGAAAACTCCCCTCCCCTTCTCTGCCTCCTGCTTCCCAAGCTTCCCTCAGGTCCCAACTACAATCCAACCTTCTTCTAAAGCTTTTCCCACCACCACCACCACCTCCCCTTCTAATTTTAATGTCTTCCTTCTCTTGATTATTCTGAATGATCCTGAATAGGGCCTGCTTGTACAGCATGGTGTGCATGTTGTCACTCCTCAGGAAAGGCCTTTTGGCCTTCCTTTGTACCCCTGACATTTGGCATAGCCCCTGGCACAACGTAGCCTTGAGAACCCCTTTATTGAGGGAATTTGTTCTATGAAGATTGGACTCAGTCAAAGGACCGTGCTTGAGGACCTACACGCTTCAAGGCTGCAGGTTCCCCTCCCTCACGGCATTTGTAATTTCAACATGGAGTTCAGTGCCTGGCCTACAGCAAACACTTTTCCCATGTGCATTCATTTAAGGAGGTGGGGGCGTTTCTTAAGCAAGAGAAGGACAGAGTTAAACTTTGGCTTTCAAGAATATTATACTCTGGTAGCCATGGTGGATGCACTGCAGAAAGGCAGAGAGGAGAGGGGGAAGCAGTACCAGGTGCAATCTTGCTCCCCAGCCCACACCCACAGCTGCTGGGGCTGCCCTCCCCCTCTGCTCCACACCCAGCCTCCCCTCCAGGGAGCCTCCACCTAGCAGACCTGGCCACTGCCTTCCTCACCCCCTACAGCAGACCAGTGTGTGGAACAGGATGCGGGGGCAAGACCTCCAGGGTGAGCTCCAAGAAGCCACAGAGTACCTCCCTTCTCCCCCACAGTCTGGTTCAGATCCCACCAGCATGTTTGCAGGTCAAAATGGACAGAGGCTGCCTGACAGAGATAAAATATAGAGCCAGGAATAAATACCAGAGAAGGACCTAGAGGCTTCTGAGGTGCTGGCTGTTATTTGGAATGGAAGGGCTGATGATTTTCCCTATCTTCATCTTCCTAAAGAAGACAACTGGAGACCACAAACACGGGCTGGGAGGATCAGGAGGTGAGGTGGGTGTGAGGAAAATATTCAGAGGTCAAGTCACTGGCTGGGAAAATGCCCAGAAAAGGGAAAAGAAATAAGACTATAGAAGGTTACTTTCTTGGCGAACAGGCATTTCCTCCCTTCCTTTCTGATGAGGAAGAACAATGCTTACCATCAGGCAAAGACACAGAAATCAAGGCTTCTGTGTCCCAGCCCACCCAATGGGCTCAGGCCATGGAAGAGCTCAAAAAGAATTTTGAAAATCAAGTTAGAGAGGTGGAGGAAAAGCTGGGAAGAGAAATGAAAGACATGAAGTCAAAGCATGAACAGCAGATCAGCTCCCTGCTAAGGGAGACCCAAAAAAATGTTGAAGAAATTAACACCTTGAAAACTAGCCTAACTCAATTGGCAAAAGAGGTTCAAAAAGCCAATGAGGAGAAGAATGCTTTCAAAAGCAGAATTAGCCAAATGGAAAAGGAGATTCAAAAGCTCACTGAAGAAAATAGTTCTTTCAAAATTAGAATGGCACAGATGGAGGCTAATGACTTTATGCAAAACCAAGAAATCACAGAACAAAGAGAGAAGAATGGAAAAATGGAAGATAATGTGAAATATCTCATTGGAAAAACAACAGACCTGGAAAATAGATCCAGGAGAGACAATTTAAAAATTATGGGACTACCTGAAAGCCATGATCAAAAGAAGAGCCTAGACATCATCTTTCATGAAATCATCAAGGAAAACTGCCCTGAGATTCTAGAACCAGAGGGCAAAATAAATATTCAAGGAATCCACAGAACACCGCCTGAAAGAGATCCAAAAAGAGAAACTCCTAGGAACATTGTGGCCAAATTCCAGAGTTCCCAGGTCAAGGAGAAAATACTGCAGGCAGCTAGAAAGAAACAATTCAAGTATTGTGGAAATACAATCAGGATAACACAAGATCTAGCAGCCTCTACATTAAGGGATCGAAGGGCATGGAACAGTATATTCCAGAAGTCAAAGGAACTAGGACTAAAACCAAGAATCACCTACCCAGCAAAACTGACTATAATACTTCAGGGGAAAAAATGGTCTTTCAATGAAATAGAGGATTTTCAAGTATTCTTGATGAAAAGACCAGAGCTGAAAAGAAAATTTGACTTTCAAACACAAGAATGAAGAGAACCATGAAAAGGTGAACAGCAAAGTGAAGTCATAAGGGACTTACTAAAGCTGAACTGTTTACATTCCTACATGGAAAGACAATATTTGTAACTCTTGAAACATTTCAGTATCTGGGTACTGGGTGGGATTACACATGCACACACGCTCACATACATAGAGACAGAGTGCACAGAGTGAATTGAGTAGGATGGGATCATATCTTTAAAACAAAATGAAATCAAGCAGTGAGAGAGAAATATATTGGGAAGAGAAAGGGAGAAATTGAATGGGGCAAATTATCTCTCATAAAAGAGGCAATCAAAAGACTCATTAGTGGAGGGATAAAGAGGGGAGGTAAGAGAAAAACATGAAGTCTACTCTCATCACATTCCACTAAAGAAAAGAATAAAGTGCACACTCATTTTGGTAGGAAAACCTATCTCACAATACAGGAAAGTGGGGGATAAGGGGACAAGCAGGGTGGGGGGGATGATAGAAGGGAGGGCATGAGGAGGAGAGTGCAATTCGAGGTCGACACTCATGGGGAGGGATAGGATCAAAAGAGAATAGAAGTAATGGGGGACAGGATAGGATGGAGGGAAATATAGTTAGTCCTATACAACACAACTATTATGGAAGTCATTTGCAAAACTACACAGATATGGCCTATATTGAATTGCTTGCCTTCCAAAGGGAAGGGGTGGGGAAGGAGGGAGGAAGAGAAGTTGGAACTCAAAGTGTTAGGATCAACTGTCGAGTGATGTTCTTGCCACTAGGAAATAAGAAAAACAGGTAAAGGGGTATAGAAAGCTATCTGCCCCTACAGGACAAAAGAGAAGATGGAGACAAGGGCAGTGAGGGATGATAGAAGAGAGAGCAAATTGGTCATAGGGTCAATTAGAATGCATGGTGTTTGGGGGGGGAGGGGATAAAAGGGGAGAAAATTTGTAACCCAAAATTTTGTGAAAATGAATGTTAAAAGTTAAATAAATAAATTTAATAATTTAAAAAAAAAAAAAAAGAAGACAACTGGAATGGCAGATGAGGCAGAGGCCATTGTGATGGAAATGTGCCCCTCAGATCTTCCCCATCCCCATCCTCCATCCCCATCCAGCCTTGGAGCATTAATTCTGCCACTTAACACACCATGTAATATGCATGATGGAGGCCAGGCTTCCCAGTTGGTCCCTCCCAAAGACCAGTCCACCCCCAGACAGCACCCTGGCTACATGAATTCATCCAGGACTTCTTAAACAGCTCTGCCTGGGGAGAGGCAGCCTGGAAGTAATCATGAAGGGTCGGCTCAGTGGGGACCTGGGGTCAGGCCTGGCTTCTGACCTATACTAGTTGCATGACCCTGAGCAAGTCTTTTAACCCCTGTTCTGTGTTGGAAGAAAGAATGTCCTCCCTGAGAGCTGTGAGATTACAGGTCTAAGTTTCCTCTCCTGCCTCCTTCTATACCCATAGCCGCTGTCAAGGTGATGGGGAGCAGAGAACAGCAGAGAAAACTGACCCTTCTCTTCTCCTGAGACACCACACTTACTCCATCAGTAAATGCTGGGTTACCTGAGAAGGGAGAGAATGGACACATAGCATGGGGAGGGTGGGAGTAGAGGCGGGGCTGTGAATGGAATAAGCCAAGAGTTGGGAAAAGGTTCTTTTACCTGGAGTTCCCACTACTGGACCTGCTCTCCAAGAGGCCAGTGAGTAAAAGAAGGAAGGGTGGGGGGCAGAGCCAAGATGGTGGAGTAGAAAGATGCACATACCCTAGCTCTTCCCCCACAGCTCATAAAATACCTGTAAGAAATGACTCTAAACAAATTCTAGAGCAGCAGAAGCCACAAAACGACAGAGTAAAAGAGATTTCCAGCCCAAGGTAGCCTGGAAGGAAGACAGGAAAGATCTATTGCACCAGGCACCAAATGGAGCCCAGTCCAGCCTTGGCTGTGGGCAGGAATAGGACTAGAACAGGATTTGGGGGCAAAATCCCCAGCAGCAGCAGCAGTTCTCATTTTCCTCAACCCACAAACGCCAAAGACAGCTTCAAGTGTCAGTGAGAAAGCTTTTTCACCTTTGTGAGAAGGGAGCAGGGTCTTCCCCTAGCCCCAGCCCCAGGCTTTGGCGGTGGTGGCAGTGGAGACAGTAGCAGCGTCCATTTTTGGAGCCCTCAGCCTAAAGCCCCTGGGGGAATTGAACCACTGATCTGAGTCTCAGCCCTGAGTGGAGACCCAGGGGGTGAGGAAGAGTGCTTGCTGGCATGGTAGAGCTGGTGGAGGCCCTGGAAAGGGAATTCTACTTGCAGATCCTGGGCAGAAAAGCTTTGATAACTCCCAGACCAGAGTGCAGGCCAGAAGAGGAGTAAACTCCTCTCCTTTGATTGTGCCACTTTGGAGAAACTGAGAACTTACAGGTCCCTAGAGTACACCGCCCTCTAGACAAAGGACTCAAAAGCCAAGTAAATGGCTGGGAAAATGTCCAAAAAGGGAAAAAATAAGACTATACAAGTTTACTTTCTTGGTGAACAGGCATTTACTTCCATCCTTTCAGATGAGGAAGAACAATGCTTACCATCAGAGGCCTCCAAAATAAATATGCAAGGGTCTCAGGTCATGGAAGAGCTCAAAAAGGATTTTGAAAATCAAGTAAGAGAGGTAGAGGAAAAATTGGGAAGAGAAATGAGAGCAATGCAAGAAAATGATGAAAAGCAAGTCAACAGCTTGCTAAAATGCTAAAGAAATGCTAAAGAAAATAACAACTTTAAAAATAGGCTAACTCAATTGGTAAAAGAAGTCCAAAAAGCCAATGAGGAGAAGAATGCTTTAAAAAGCAGAATTAACCAAATGGAAAAGGAGGTTCAAAAACTCACTGAAGAAAATAGTTCTTTAAAAATTAGAATGGAGCAGATAGAAACTAATGACTTTATGAGAAACCAAAAAAATTACAAAACAAAACCAAAAGAAGGAAAAATGGAAGATAATGTGAAATATCTCATTGGGAAAACCTGGAAAACAGATCCAGGAGAGAGAATTTAAAAATTATGGGACTACCTGAAAGCCATGATCAAAAAAGAGCCTAGACATCATTTTTCATGAAGTTATCAAGGAAAACTGCCCTGATATTCTAGAACCAGAAGGCAAAATAAATATTGAAAGAATCCACTGATCACCTCCTGAAAGAGATCCAAAAGGAGAAACTTCTAGGAATATTGTAGTCAAATTCCAGAACTCCCAGATCAAGGAGAAAATATCACAAGCAGCTAGAAAAAAACAATTCAAGTATTGTGGAAATACAATCAGGATTGCACAAGATCTAATAGCTTCTACATTAAGAGATTGAAGGGCTTAGAATATGATATTCCAGAAGTCAAATAAACTAGGACTAAAACCAAGAATCACCTACCCAGAAAAAATGAGTATAATACTTCAGGGAAAAAATGGTCATTCAATGAAATAGAGGACTTTCAAGTATTCCTGATGAAAAGACCAGAGCTAAAAAGAAAATTTGACTTTCAAACACAAGGATCAAGAGAAGCTGAAAGGGTAAACAGCAAAGAGAAATCATAAGGGACTTACTAAAGCTGAATTGTCTACATTCCTACATGGAAAGATACTATTTGTAACTCTTGAAACTTTTCTCAAAATTTGGGTAGTTAGAGGGATTGTACATATATATATATATATATTATATATACATATATAATATATATTATATATGTACATATATAATATATATACATGCATACAGAGAGCACAGGGAGAGTTGAACAGGAAGGGATCATATCTAAAAAAAATAAAGTTAAGAGGTGAGAGACGAATATACTGGGAGGAGAAAGGGAGAAATGAAATGGGCCACATTTTCTCTCATAAAAGAGGCAAGATGGGGTATAGAAATTTACCTTGCCCTACAAGACAAGAGAGAAGATGGGGATAAGGGAAGGGAGGGGTATTAGAAGGGAGGGCAGATTGGGAGAAGGGGTAATCAGAATGCATGACGTTTTGGGGTGGGGGAGGGGAGAGATGGGGAGAAAATTTGGAACTCAAAATTTTGTGGAAATGAATGTTGAAAACTAAAAATAAATAAATAAACATTAAGAAAAATAAAAGAAGGAAGGCTCCACAGAAAATGAGGGATGTGCAACAAGCAGGGCTTTTCCTGGGAACAAAGTAAATGGTATCCCTCTGGCATACTCTGAGCTGCTCCAGCTGTCTGCCAGTGGCCTTTTCGTACCTCAGGAGGACCCTACTGGTGGGGCTGCCATATTTTGGGGAGCCCAGCTCACTCTCTGGGCTGCTTACCTCCTCCCCACATGGATTCAGTGACTGGCTGACCAAACAAGCCAGCCACGAAATAGCTGGAGGAATGGCAATAATGATTTGGCCTCGAAGCCAATGATTCCAACCCAGCCAGAAGGCGAGACCCAATGAGAACAGATGGACACAGACAATTTCCCCAGCAGGAACTCTAGAGCTCATCATGAAGGGAGAAAAGACCACCAGCCAGTATGAGGAATTAAGGGAAAGGCATGCTCATGGACTGGGACCCCTGAAGACTGAGAGCAGTACCAGCAGTGAACTCCAGAAGGCACAGACCCTCAGAACCTAGCAGAGAACTGTGCCCAAGAAGAGCATCATGGGACTCGGTGAAGGGAAAAAGGACTTCTGGTACCAGGAGTTATCCCTGTGCCTCCCATGCTCCTGCTGTAGGTGCCTCACTACCATAAACACTAAGTGCGAGTCCACCCTTCTCATGGATCTTGTGAGTATTGGTGGGAGAATGTACCCCAGAACATAGGGGGAAATGTGGTGCCTTTAAGGTCACTCAGATACTCAGATCTTTTTCATAATGACTGTGGTGCTTCCTTGTTTCACCATCCTCTATTTATGGTGCTGATTAGGTGCAAAATTTACATTGATCCTGATTGAATTTCATCTTATTAAATTCAGGCCATTTCTCCAGCCTGTCAAGACCCTTTTGTAGCTTGGCTCTGTCATGTTCTCCTTCCCAGTTTTGTGTTGCTATAAATATGATGAATCTGCCATCCCAGCCTTTATCCAAGTCATTGATAGAAAAACATTAAACAGGACAGGTCATAGTGTTGATCCCTGGGGCTCTCCACTGGAGACCTCCTGCCTCATTGATACGGAACCACAAACAGCCACTCTGAATCTGGCCATCCAAGGGGCCCTGAATCAAATGCTTCCAAGTTCACTTTTTTCATGTCTCTCATATTCTCCACAGGGGCACAAGACACATCAAACCTGGATAAACTCTATCCTCAGTAACTCCTTCTCCACCAGTGGAGTAATCCTGCCCCAAGAAGGAAAGAAGTTTAGAATGCCATCACCTCTGCATGATGCAGTCCAGCTGACTCCATGGAGTCCCTGATTCCTTCTCTGGTCCATTTTAGAACTTTCCCAAGCCCACTGGCCTCTAGCGGATGAACTCGGTTCTCTTGCCTTTTGTAGAAACTGGGACAAGGGCCCCTCCCCAGCTGTCTGTGGCCTCCCTCTCACATGTTCCCACCAAGCTCAGCAATCCCATGGACCAGAGGTTGTGGCTCCACCTGCCCAAGTGACTTCTGCGCAGTCACAGCAACCACAGTTCTCACACTCTCCCCTTACAGTTATGTTTCATTTCCAATGTAAAGATCATTGTCCTTTGTAGGGAAAAGAGAAGGAAAAGCCATGAGCTGATGCAGAGGAAAGTGAGCGGGACCAGGGAGGGGAGACAGAAGAGTGACCACACGGATGAGAAAGACAGCAGCCAGATGGTCAAAGCTGGATGTGGTGAATGAGGCTGATGAGACAGGGGAGAGGAGAGGGGAGAATGGCGCCTGGATGGGCGCAGAGCCTGGGCATGGTTTTCCCAGGTGTGGGCTATCCTTGTTTTTACTGTGTGTCAGGCACTGCACTAAATGCTTTACAAATAGTATTTAATTCTATCCTCACAACAAGCTCACTAGGTGCTCACTATTTTGATCTCCCTTCTGCAGCAGTTGTCCTTCATTCATGAAGAGGATCCCAACATCAGGGAGGTCGTGCAAGACAGGTAAGTGAATTGGATCACAGTGAGGTAGGGCTGTGCAAAGTCACCGGCCTCACTTTCTCCTCCAGAGCCATTTGGGTCCACTGGCCAGATAGAGATCAGAATGACCAGAGATGGCTCTCTGAGCAAAGTAGGCAGGCAGGTTAAATGACTGGGCCGTTATCCTACAGCTAGCTAGCGAATGTCTGAAACTGGCTTTGAAGTGAGGTCTTCCTGGCCCAACCCCAGACTGACAGAGCACACCTTAGCTAGGCCTAGGTCTGGAGAGCTGTCTGAAGACTCAGAGAGGTTAATGACATACCCAGGGTAATACAGCTAGAAAGTGTCTGGGAAAGATTAGAACTCAGTCCTTATGGACAGCAGGTCAATAAGTCTCTCTACTAGGTGGTCCTACTTTCAGTAACATATTGAACCAGGCTAGCGCAGTCATGGTGTGATGAGTGTGGGGGAAGGGGAGACCTATATCTTTATATGTCATTTCTCTCCATTCGTTGGGGGAGGGGGCAGTGTGCTGGGGTCAGTTCCAACCAACGCTCCAGCGATGATCATTAAGTTATCAACGTGAGCATTTCCACCTTGGAAATCAGAGCATGCTAGAAATAGAGACTTGGTTTATTGTTTTGTTGATTGTCTATATTTTAGAAAATTGTAATCATGCACATTAATCTTAAAGGGGTGCCTCAGGAGAGCCTGTTGTTAAACATTTACCAGCACAGCCCAGTATCTGCCCAACAGCACCATCAAAACAGGAATACTGATGTGTGTGTGTGTGTGTGTGTGTGTGTGTGTGTGTGTGAGAAAGACCGTTGTTGAGTCATTTCAGTCGTGTCCGGCTCTCCCTAATCCCATTTGGGATTTTCTTGGCAGACATCCTGGCATTATTTGCCATTTCCTTCTCCAGTTCATCTTACAGATGAGGAAACTGAGGCAAACAGGGTTCAGTGACTTGCCCAGGGTCACACAGCTTCTAAGTGTCGGAGGCCAAATTTGAACAGATGAAGATAAGTCTTTTCTGACGCCAGGATGGGTGTTCTGGGAACCATGGCGCCCCCTAGAGGATATATGTATTTTTACCTTCTGGCAGTGGAACATTGGGATCAAAAAAGAAAAAAGGTGGGGAGGGGGAGATTCTGCCTCTTACACCCCCTCCCCAGTCATCCCGCTCCTCCTGAGTTCTGCTTATTGTCACCAGGGATGACAGCTCCCTCGCTGGCACAGACTGCTGCCAGGCTGGCTCTCTGGAGCCAGGGACCATCCCCTGGTACTCTGAACCCTCAGAGGAGGACAAATAAGATACTCTCTAGGATACAATGTATCATTGTCCTTCTTGTGGCGCAGCCCACATCCCAGCCCCTACCTTGGACACAGTCTTTCTGCTCAGGACTGAACGTGGGCAGCCTGGGACCTCCGGGCTCCTGCTCCAGGCTCTCCCACCCTTGGACACTCTCCCGTTCTCAACCACGCCAAAGCCCAGGTGGTCACACCCTGGACATCTGGGTTATAAGATCCGTCAAACTGGAGGCAAAGGGAGGCAGGCTACCCGGGGCGGAGCTCCATCCTGGGAGCAAGCACAATCACATTAGCCAGGCTAACACTAGTGATCAGCTCTCTCCTCAGGACTCCAAGGCAGCAAGGAATCAATGGGCACCTGGATGGGCATGTGGATGGGAGCCTGGGATAGTGATTGGCATCTGCCAAACTTGGCACTGCCCTGGAGCCAAAGGCTTCCTGTAGGGCAACTGGGGAAGGCAGGACCACCTCCCGAGAAAAGGACTCTCCCCAGTAATGGGTCTTAAGCAGCTTCTTTTTTTTAAGAATAATTTCTCTTTTCCCCAATTACATGTAAAGACAATTTTTAATGTTCATTTTTTTTAAATTTTGAGTTCCATATTTTTTCCTCCCTTTCTCAAGGGTAAGCAAATTGATCTTGATTTTATACTTGTTCAATTATGAGAAATACATTCTCATACTAGTCACATTGTTACAGCTACCTTCTAAAGAGGGTCAGCTTTCGTGGGGCTGGGTTTGTGGACTCTGACTCTGGTTTGCTCCAGAACCCAGCTAAAGGTATCCATCCAGTTTGGGTTGGGCACATGCTGGCCAGGGGATCAGCCAGAACTCCCAGTGGGCTCAGAGATGACTCCCCTTCACCACTCTCTGTAGCTTCTCTTGGAGAACCTGCTGCATCTTGGGGCTTCCTTAGCAGCTCCCCTTGGCTGTAGGGATTGAGTCAGCATCGGCTCATTCATAAGCCCTCCCCGTTTGCTTCTTTTACCAAATTGTAGGACACACTAGTTCAACACACACACACACACACACACACACACACACACACACACATTAAGGAAACAAAATAGCAAACAAATTACAAAGAAAATCCCCTCCTAGACATATGAGGGGCCACTCTCCCCCAGTTTCTCACATAACTGATTGCTCATGGCCAAGGAAGGTTAGGGATGAAATACAGAGAGAGTGTGCTGGTGACCAGAGCAACACTCTGGAAAAAAAAACACTGCTAAAGGAACGTCCCTGAGATGGGGGAGCTGCCAGAGCTGCCTCCCAGGGTGCGCTGCTAAGTGTTTAACAACCTGCTCTCAAAAATGTATGTTGGACAGGCTTTGGAATTTAACCACCACGATCAACATTTCCCCATCACTTCCTTACCAGAGGTAGGGAACCTGCAGCCCTCTAGGTCCTTGAGTGCAGCCTTTTGTTCTGTTAAGTTTGGATAAGGTCAAAGGACTGCCCTTGAGAACCTAGAGGGACACAGAGGGCCTCGAGGCCGCAGGTTCCTCATCCCAGGAACAATCAACAAAGCCATAAATGGAGCCCTGCTCACACTGATGTCATTTAACAGTGGGTGATGAGTCTGCAATGTTTGAACTGGGACATTGCTGGACCCTGACACTGCGGAGTTTGTGCTGTTCCCAACACTGCCCGTAGGTCCCCTGGAGCTGTCCTGTCCTCTGTTGCTCTAATAATGTCAGGGTGATGCTTCCTCCCCTAAAGGCAGTTGGTGACTTGGTGGGTAGCTGTGATTCTGAACAAGTCACTTCACCTGTCTGCCTCAGTTTTCTTGTCTGTAAAATGGGAATACTGATCTCATCCACCTCCCAGGGTAGTTGAGAGGACCAAATGAAATGATACTTGAAAAAGCACTTGGCACAGTACCTGGCACATAGTAGGCATTCTATCATTCTATAAATGAATACTTCTTCCTTTTTCCACTCCCTGCAAACTCCTTCCTGGTTCTCTCCATTACCTGCCTCTCAATCATGCCTCTTCTTGAGGGGTCCCAGCGCTGCCACTCAGATCTCTACTGAATCACCCAGGCTGTGACCTTGAGCTCTTCTGTGGGCCTTCTCCACCCTCTCTGATTCACACCTTCTGGAGAGTAAGGAGCGTCTCTGCAGGAAGTTGTTGACTAACATTGTTGTTTTTTAACCTGTGGGTGCATGTGAGTCTGGATATGTCACCCACCTGGTGCAGTGGGCTCACTCCACCCTGGTTTCATTTCCCCTTCACCACCTCATCCTCTTATGACCCTGCTTTAATCAAGACCTTCCTCTCTGAGGCATGTATCCCTGACAGGGTTCAGGGATACCGTAGATCACCTTCCAAGGCTTAGAAGAAACTTGGGTGCTCCTCTGGTCCCACCCGCTGTCACCTGGTCCAGCCACCATGCTAGAGAACATGGGCTGACTAAGGGTGGAGGTGGTGGAGAGGGAGTGCTGAGCCTCCCCTAGGTGTAAATAAAGGCTAAGGAGCCTTCTGGTACAAATAAATATTCCTAGGGAGTAATGGGGGTGGTTGCTCTTTCTGACTGCAGCCCCTGACTCTGAAGATAAGATCCAGAGCACCCCCTTTCTGCCCCCTCCCTCTTCATCCCAGCTTCCAACAACCTTGGTCTCCTCTCTGTCTCTCTCCCCTTGGCTGTAGTCAGAGAAAGAGGGTCAGGACATGGCCTTGGTCCCTTGGCTCCTGCCAGTTTCTCCCTCTAGCCTTCCCCCCTCCCACATTTGCAGCCTCTCCCTGGCCCATGGCTCACTCTGAGGCTATTGACCAACATGCCTAAGACCTCTCCCATTCTGAATAACCCTTCCCTTGACCCCACTGTCTTCAGGTCCTGCAGTCATCTCAGGTTCAACATGTCCACTACACCAAACACACCGTGTCCCTAACCTTCCTGTGTGTGTCCAGGGCGACCCTACCCTTCCAGTCCCCTTGGTTTAGAAGCTGAGAATCCTCACAAGCTCTTCCCTCCATTTGCACATCTCCCTCCACCTCCAAACAATTGCTGAGTGTCATCGTTGCCATGAGAGCTAGGGGGCGCCATAGCATACAGAGCGCTGGACCTGGCGTCAGGAGTACCTGGGTGAGCAAGTCACTTCACCCTGTTGGCTTCAGTTTCCTCAACTGTAAAATGAGCTGGAGAAGGAAAGGGCACTCCAGTGTCTTTGCCAAGAAAACCCCAAATGAAGTCATGAAAAATCAGACAGGATTGACATGGCTGAATAAGAAAATCCACTGCACTTTCTCAGCATCTCTTGTATCTCTCCCTGCTTATCCTCTCTGTCTCTCTCAGTGGTCTCCTGACTGACTCTCTCCCCCTGCTTCTGGTACATCTTCCCACGGCCACTAAAGCAATATTCTTAAAAGACTGCTCTGCCCATAATACTCCACAGCATGGGAGGTTAGGATAAAATACAAATGCCTCCATTTGGTATTTAAAACCTATTTTTCCAGGATGAACATGTAGGACTCATGTTTAAGTACTCACCCTGCACTCCAGACAAAGGGGTTCTTTGATGTTCCCCATAGATCATCTGCTATCTCCCACCTTCACTGCTTTGCCCAGGCTGTACCCCCAAAACTGGAATGTCCTCCCTCTTCACCTTGGTGACTTCCAGTAAGATTCAGCTCAAATGCAGCCTCTTTCAAGAGTCCTTTGCCAATTTCCACAGTAATTGGTCCCCTGCCCCCACCCATTACTGTATATACATTACATATCCAGTGTTTTTATCTGAACAAATTATTAGTCTCCCCTTGGTAGAATGTATGCTCCTTCTCAGTATAAGAGTATTTGACTTCGGTATTTGACTCCCTGGTCCCCATCCAGCCTAGTATCTGGCACATATTAATAAATACATATTGCTTGATTGAATGATTAGACAATCGGCCAAATCTACTAAGATGAAATTTAAAGAGGAACAATGTCAGGTGTTATGTCTGGGCTCAGAATATCACCGTGCACAGGAGGGGATGTTGCTTGTCTAAAAAGAGAAATCTGGGTGCTCCATTGTAACAAATTCAGTCGACAGTGTGAGGGGGCCACCTTCAGGGAGACCCAGAGATAAGGCAAAGGGCATCCTAGGGGCCTGGTCAGAGCCCCCCAGAGCACCAGGCACTGTTCTGGGCACTTTGTGGTGGGGAGTGCGCAGATCAGCTTGGGGGGGAGGGTCCAGAACAGGTCGACCAGGCTGGGAAGAACCTTGGCTTCCTATCCCATGAGGAGCCTGCCCCAAGGAGGGCGCTCATCCTGGAGGACAGAAGACTTCTGACTGGGAGAAGTGGGGGGAGAGAAGCTGAGGGCTGCATTTAAATGTCAGAAGAGTGGAGGTGGCAGGAGGCCAGGGGACAATAGGAGAGGCCATCTTGGACCAAGCTTGCAGAAAAGCAGCTTCAAGCTGGTATAAAGGATGTGGCCTCCCCAGGGCTGGGATCCTAGGGGGTCCCAGCTGCCTCAGGCACAGCCACTTTCTCCTCCCTGGAGAGCATCAGACAAAGACAGGCGGACTGCACCTGATGACAGCGTGGAGGGCACTGCTCTGCAGGTAACAGTCCAGTGCAAATCTATAAACATCTGCTGAACACTCACTGAGGAAACAGCGCTGTTAGAGATTGGACAGTCAGAGGAAAGGCCCTTGATTTCTAGTTGTGGGTGTACAAAAAAAGCTGTGTGGTACAGTGGGTAGATAACAGTCATTTATATCTCATCTACTGTGTGTCAGGAACTGCACTAGGTACTTCACAAATATCTCATATGATCCTCACAGCAACCCTGGAAGGGAGGGGGTGTTATTATCCCATTTTACCAGTGAGGAAACCAAGACAAACAGAGGCTACAGGACTTGCCCAGGTCACACGGTTTACTCACTTACTAGTCTCTGAGACTGAGGTTGAGCTTAGGGCTTCCTCACTCCAGGTGGACACTCTACCTGTGACACACTCCAGCTGCCTCAGGCACAGAGCTGGTCTCAGAACCATTCCACCTCTGACATCTACTGGCTCGTGTGACCCTGGGCAAGGCATTTGCAGGTCCCAAAAGGAAAAGTTGCGAAGGAGGTGCCAGTCTGCTTTGGGAGAGGGATTTTCCTTACCGGGGACTTCAAGGTCTGTTGGAAGAGTTGTTGTCTGGAATATGCAGGGGGGCCCAGAAGAGTCTGGGGAGAGCTGCATTCCAGGGGGATGAAATTTAAATTGAAAAAACTGCCCAAATTTCTTAGAGCCTAAGGGCAAAGTGGAAATAGAAGTCACCTTCTGAAAGAAACCCCAGAGTGAATGTGCCCAGGAACATGAGAGCCCAAATTCAGTCTCTAGGTCAAATAAGAATGCAGCACACAGCCAGCAAGAATCCAGGCACGAAGGTGCCACAGTAAAGGTCACACCCAAATCTAGTAGCCAGCACCCTAAAGAAGGGGAGGGCTTGGCAGAGGACCTGGGCTCACAACCAAGGATAACATCCCCAGCAACAATGAGCATAATCTTACAAGGCAAATACACACAAATCTGTGTTTGCATGTGTGTGTGTGTGTGTGTGTGTGTGTGTGTGTGCATCTGACTCTTGATGACCCCATCTGGGCTTTCCTTGGCAAAGATACAGGAGTGGTTTGCCATTTCCTTCTCTAGTTCATTTTATAGATGAATATACACACACACCCATACATACATTTGGAGTTTTCTTGGCAACAATACTGCAATGGTTTGCTATTTTCTTCTCCAACTCATTTTACGGATGAGGAAACTGAGGCCAATAGGATCAAGTGAATTGCCCAGGGTCACCCAACTAGTAAGTATTTGAGGCCAGATTTGAACTCAGGAAGATGTCTTCCTGGCTCCAAGCCCAATCTCTATCCAGTGCACTACAATGTAGAAATGTGTGTGAGTATATGTACACATACACATAGATAGACATATCTATGTGTGTATATAGGAATCTTTAATGAAGTAGACAAAGGACATTCCTGATGAAAAGAGAAGAGTTGTGTAGCAACTTGGAAATTCTAACACAGAAGTTAAGAGAAACTTAAAAAGGTGAATGAATATAGAATAAAATATAAACTAGCATTTGGAAAAGACTAAAAGGATGTGCTCTTTTCCTTCCAATGGGGTGAGGATGATAAGAACTGTGATGTCAGTAAGGGTCATGAAAAGAGTCAATCAAGATGGCAGAGCTAAGGAGAGGAAAGGGAGAGGGAAGGAGGGGAGGGGACTTATTTCATAATCAGGAGGAAGGAGTGGAGAAGGAGGCATCACTTGAACATCACTTTGAACGGATATAGCAGACCCAGAAGAAGCATTTACACAGTGACAATACCTCTATCCACCACTATGCCAAACAGCAACCACACTGTGCACACCCTTTGATCCAGCAACACTGCTGGGTCTGTATCCCCAAGAGTTTAAAGAAAAGGGGAAAGGTCCCACAAGTACAAAGATATTTATAGCAGCTCCTTTTGTGATGACCAAGAACTGGAAATCAAGGGAATGAATGCCCATCCATTGGGGAATGGCTGAACAAGTTGTGATATATGAATGTAATGGAATACTATTGTGCTACAAGAAATGATAAGCAGGTAGATTTCAGAAAAAAAAAAAAACCTGGAAAGATTTGTATGAACTGATACAAAGTGAAATGTGCAGAACCAGGAGAACATTGTACACAGCAACAGTCACGTTGTGTGATGACCAAGTATGATGGACTTAGCTCTTCTCAGCAACATAACAATCCAAGAGAGTTCCAAAGGATACACGATGAAAAACGCTATCCACATCCAGAGAAAGAACCATTGAGTCTGAATGCAGATCGAAGCATGCTATTTTCACTTCCTTTATTTTTTGTCATGGTTCTTTTCTTTTGGTCCACTTCTTTCATAACATGACTAATGTGGAAATGTGTTTTACACGATCGCACATATATAAACTACATCAAATTGCTAACCAGCATAGGGAGGGTGTGGTGAGAGAGGGAGAAAGGTAGAAAATTTGGAATTCAAAAAAAGTTTTTTTAATGAATGTTTAAAAATTACCTTTACATGTAATTGGGAAAAAATACTATTTTTAAAAAATTTTGACTCTCTCAGTCATGATTCCAGAGGACCGATGATTTAAAGTGTTTCTTGCCTTCTGATAGAGAGGTGATTGGCTATATTTGCAGAATAAGACATGTATTTCTGGACATGGTCAATGTCAGAATACGTTTTATTTAACTGTATGTTGTAGGAATTTTTAATTTTTTTTCAGTGGGGGAAGGAGAAAAAAGTAGACACTTCTTAATTTAAAAAAAAAACCACAGAATTTAATTTTAACAATTAGAATGAAGACTGACTTCACCAAGGTTGAAAGAGAGCACCCAACTCTGTGGCAGCCCAGCCACAGAAGCTGCAAGAGACCTGGGCAGCACACCCTGAGGAGTGAGTGGTCACTGCCCTCTGCAGGTGGCAATGTTTTATGGCAACTCAGTCTTCTATTAAAGGCCATTCAAGACCAGCACAAATTCCCTTCAGTGACCTAGCACCTTCCCAGTCACCACAGGCCTGCCACTGATTCCTGACCTCCGTCTCCACCCCTAGCACCAACAGTCTCCAGGAGACACAGAGAAGAGATTGAGTCAAAACAGACACATGGCCTGATGCCTTATAGTCATAGAGGATAGGAGCCTCTTGAGGGAAAGGGCATCTCCCTTGTGTCTTTGGGTCCCCAGTGTCTAGCAAGGCCCAGATGGGAAGAAGAGGCTGAGTATCTGTGTGTCTGTTTTAGCCAACTCTGGCATCTACATGATTCCTTTTTCTAGGCATGCTAATCGTGGGCACACTAGCCTAATGACCAAGGGTAGAGTGGTCAGTCCTTACTGGTTGTTGTCCTTCATTCTCAAAGAGGACCAAAATGACATCACCATGATAAAGTCAAGCATCAGTATGTCCAACTGTGGCTGATCGGACCAATACAAGTTCGGAATGCTCTACCACAGGTTGAGCACAGATAGTCCACGTGAATATTTGGGATGGATATCCCAAATTTGCGCATCCTATGTTTCCTTTGTGCTGTTTCAATTGTGCTTCACTCAGAGCACAGCCCCTTTTCTTGTGTGGGCATGCCATGCTGTGCCAGAGTCTCCCATGTCACACAGTCAAATCCAAAGTTCTTGAGATAGACCTTGAGAGTGTCCTTGTATTGTTTCTTCTGGACACCATGTGATCACCTGCCCCATGCAAGTTCTCCATAAAATAGTCTTTCTGCAAACATGCATTTTATGTTCAAACAATGTGGCCAGCCCATCAGAGTTGTGCTCTCTGAAGCACAGTTTGAATGCTTGGCAGTTTAGTTCAAGCAAGGACTCCAGGGTCTGGTACCTTATCCTGCCAGGTGATCTTCAGAACATTCCTAGGACAGTTCAAAAGGAAATGATTCCATTTTCTGGCATGGTGCTGTTACACTGTCCATGTTTCACAGGCATACATCAATGAGGTCAGCACAATGGTTCTGTAAGCCTTCAGTTTGGTAGACAGTCTATTACCTCTTCTCTCCCAAACTTTTCTTCAAAGCCTCCCAAACCCTGAGTTAACTCTGGCAATGTGTGCATCAACCTCATTGTCAATGTGTAGTTCCCTGGAAAGCACACTACCAAGGTAAGTGAACATATCTGCAGCATTCAAAATTTCTCTATTTGTTGTAACCGATGGTTCCATGTATGGATGGTGTGGTGGTGGCTGATGGCGTACCTATGTTTTCTTGGTGTTAATTATTAGGCCAAAATTAGCACAGGTAGCAGAGAATTGATCCATACTTTGTGGGTGCTCAAGGTCCTTATAATGATGGTTCCACCTTCTTTCCAGGCCCCAGCCTAGAGGCCCAGAGGTCCCCCTTCCACCCATCCAAAGGCTGCTGGACAGCTCCTCCATCTCATTCCTGTTGGTGGCTGTGGGGAACACTGCCCTGTTCTTGGTTTTAATGATGTTCTCATTTGGAAAAGTGGATTTGAGAATGTTACTGTCCCCGTTAGGAATGTCCTAGCTAGCCCTAAAGTCAGCTGACAAACTGCCTGCTGTGGGGTTCAAGGCAATCAGAAGAAGTCTATTAGAACACAAGCCCCTTAAAGGCAGGAGCCCTGGTTTTGCCTCTCTTTGTACCCCCAGCACCAGCAGATTCCTGCACATAGTAAGCATTTAACTGATGCTCATTTACTGACCATGCAACACAAGGCAGAAGGCCCACGTCCAGGAAAGTCTCTTCCCTCCCTAGAAAAGGAGTTAAGGATCCACAAGACAAAAGTGGAGGAAAGATACCAGCTCTTCTGCCTTATTTTGAATCAAGAAGGAAAGCAGAGAATGAGAGGAGGATTTTACTCATGGGCCTTAGAGAAGGGACCAGCTTAACCAACACCTTCACTTTACAGATGAGGAAACTGAGGCCAAAGAGTCACACAGGGAAGAAGGATCAGGGCAGGGAATCCAGTAGTCCTCTGACCTCAAGTCCAGTCCTCCTACACTACCTCTGACCTCAGGCCAAGCTCCTTCTGACCTCAGACTTATGCTCCCTCTGACCCCAGACCTGTGCTCCCTCTGATTCCGGGTAGTCCTCCATGTTCACTTTGGCTTTCCTCCATGAATGAAATGTGAACAAAGCCTGTGATCCATTGTGTGGCAATTGTTAGATGGACAGAGACAGAAGGCAGCCCTTCCCTTTCTGGACAGAATTGATTCCTCACCAACTCATTCTTCTGTGTGATGAGCCAGCCTAACCCTGGCTCACTTCTAACCTCCACGGAGCCATTCCTTGTGGATGGATCATTCCACTTGGAGCCAAATTCAAATCCTGCCTCAAATGCTTACTAGCTGTGGGACCTTTCTGAGTCTGTTTCCACACCTGTAAAATGGGGATAAGACTTCAATGGGATTGGGAGCATAGAGCCAGCTGTGTCATCATACCTCCCCCTGTGTGTGTGCATGTGCTTGTGTGTGAGCATGTTCCACAGACAAGTGGACTCTGGGGGACATGGATGACTTTGGACTATAAGGAGTAGACCACAAGTACCTTGAGGGCTGGGAGGACAGTACTTTCTGTCTTTTTGTCCCCAGCGTGGAGGGGTGTCTTGGGCAGGACCGGCCCTCAATAAGTGTTAAGGAAATATCAGAACCTTTTCTTCTTCTCGGATACATGAGAACAGCAAAGAACCAACTGGACCACAAACCCCGTGGCCTTGAGTGTGAGGCACCCTCTGGCACACCGAGAAACGATGAGTGGGAGGATTCAGAGAAGGGCAGTGAGTTCTGTGAAACTCACGGGTCCTGGAGCGAGCAGAGCCAAGAGAATGATTAGATCCCGCAAAATTGGACTTCAGTGACCACGTAGTGAACGCACGAAGAAGCTGAAGCAGCATGATGGGGGGCCGGGGAGAGACGGAGGCACTCGCGTCCCCCCGGGGGCCCAGAAGTGGGGGCTGCTAGGTCAGAATGTCGCATGCGTCTTTGGATGGTCACTGCGCTAACTGTGGCGGAACTGTTTTCTTCATAACAACGGAGGGTTCAGTCTGAGAGAGGGGACAGGACGGCGCCGGTGGAGCCTCGCCCAGCCTCCCCAAAGGAGAAGGGCATCGATGGCAGAGGTCTACACAGCTGCCCCTCTCCTGAAGCGGCTTACAAACGCCTTCAGCGTTATTAGAGGAATGACCATCTTACGGCCAGTGCAGTCTAATGGGGCACATTGGCGTGGGAGGGGGTGGCATTCACATCCCGCCTCTCGAACATCCTTAAACCTTCCAGATCGATGACTGGACTGTGTAGACTCGCGGCTGACATCCCACGAAACGCGCCTGCGTTTTTTCTCTCCCAGGGAATGAGGTTCAAGACGACTCCCGGGAGCCTTGGGTCACGAGGAGTGAGCTGCGTATTCCTCAAGCCAACCAGCGGGGCGTCCAAGACTCCCCAGTGTGCACGAGGGAGAAGCCGGCTGCCCCCTGGTGGGTCTTCGGCTTCATCCCGTCGCTGGGCATCGTCAGTCATTCACGTCCCTCCCTCCAAATCACGTCCACGGCCCTGGACGACAGAGGGAAGAGCTCCTCCCCAAGCCCAGGCCAGCTCCCCGAGACCAGGCCAGCTCCCGAAGCCCAGGCCAGCTCTCCGAGCCCAGGCCAGCTCCCCGAGCCCAGGCCAGCTCCGCTTGCCTTTCCCTGCTCCGGCGCCCAGACTCTCCCTGTGCGGAATTCCTCCTAGGCTACGTGGAGGAGAATGCAGGCGCCTGCTGGGCTTGGAATGGGATTGCCCAATTGTTTTTCAGTTTTTATTTAAAGTTGTGAGTATTCTATCCCTCCCTCCCTGAGTCGGTGGGCAAATAGATCGGGGTTCTACACGAGCACTATTGTAAAACATTTCGGTGTTTGCCATTTTGTACAAGAAGACTTGAGAAAAGGAAAAAAAGGAAAACGACAGCTAGCTGCTTCAGCCTGTACTTCATCAAAAGCAGCTCTTTCTCAGGAGGCAGATGGGGCGCTTCATCACTAACCCTTGGGATTGTCTCAGGTCATTGTAGTGCTGAGAAGAGCTAAGTCATTCCACACCTGTTACCGTGTACAACATTCTGATCTTGTTCACTGCACTATCGGGGGCAGCTAGGGGGTGCGGTGGATAGTGCACCAGTTCAGGAGTCCGGAGGACCTGAGTTCAGATCCCACCTCAGACACTTGACACTCACTAGCTGTGTGACTTGGGGCAAGTCACAACCCCAACTGCCTCATCCTGGGTCATCTCCAGTCATCCTGAGGAATATCAGGTCACTGGATTCAGATGGCTCTGGAGGAGAAGTGAGGCTGGTGACCTGCACAGCCCTCCCTCACTCAAAACAAAGTCAAGTGCAAGTCATGTCATCATTTCTCTGATGGGATGTTCTTCTTTGGCAATGAAGGATGAACACACACACACACACACACACACATAAAACACACACTATGCATCAGTTCATGTAAGTCTTTCCAAGTTTTTCTGAAATCATCCTGCTTGTCGTTTCTCATAGCACAATAATATAGAATAGGATTTTGCACTGCAGGCTTAAATGAGGAAATTTGGATGAGGCACCAGGGTTCATGGGCCACCAGCAGATGCTCAGGTTGTACACCTGACTTAGCACCACGGACAGTGCCATTGATGGGGGATTCTTTAGGAACTAAGTCTACGCAGTATGGCCTCTGGACACAGAGCACATCAAACTCAGGGCATGGGATAGAGGCTGCCCTTGAAGTCAGAGGGATCTGGATTTGGATCTCACCTCGAACACTCACTAGCTTTGTGAGTCACTTCAGCACTCTGGGCCTGAGTTTCCTTATCTGTAAAATGGGAATGCCACCTGTGGTGCTTCTCTGACAAGGGTGTGCGAGGATTACATGAGATAATGGTTGTAAAGCTTTCTTTAAAGTCCTAGCATTCTTACCAAATATTGGGGATTGAACAAGGCCAAGGAAGATGGATGAGTGCACACTCCCTAATGGGCTCTGTGGAGCCCCAGCTTCAGGACCTTTGAAGTTTCATACTCTTTATCAATAGTGGATAGGCCTGGGTGCCACCCACCTTCTGCCCTTAAGAGCCATGGGAGCCAACTGCTGGCCTCTGTCTGGAGTTCGGATGTTTGCACAAAGCAGGGGCTGCAGGTCCTGATACTCATTTACATCTCCCAACAGCCCTGGGAGATAGATACTGTTATTACTATCCCAGTTTACAGATGCAGAAATGGAGGCAGGCAGAGCTTAAGTGACTTGCCCAGGATCACCCAGCTACCCATGAGTACATGTCTGAGGCAGGATTGGAACTCAGATGTTCTCAGCCTTAGGTCCAGGGCTCTACCATCGTCCCAGCTCTCTGCCTATTACTACACACACACAAGGAAAATCCACAAGCACATAGAGACACTTTCTTGTTGTTCCGTGCATAGGCTACTCCATCTCCCACCTCCAGGCCTTTGCATAGGCTGCCCTCTATTCAGTGAAGGAATGCTCGCGCCCCCTCCTCCATCACCTCTGCCCTATAGCTTCCCTGGCTCCCTTCAAGGCCCAGTGCAAATCCCTCCTTCTGCAGTTCTTTCCTGTCTGCCTGTCCCTCAATTCCACCCCAAATGCCTTCTCCCTGAGATTACCTTCCATCTTGGACTTTGTTTTTCCAGCGCTTTGGCACATTGTGAAGTCAAACTCTGCTTTTGCAGGTCCCAGTGCCAGCCTCCATGCCCAGGCAAACAAGGCTCATACCTCCTTTGTGGGACAAGAAGGCAGTGGTCTTCAAGCCCCAAGGCTTCTCTTCTCCAGCCTAAACACCCTGTTCTTGTCATGGTCTGCTAGGCAGTGCTGATGAAGCCTTGATGGTGGGGGCCTATTCCTGGGTGCTGTGTTCAAAACATGTTCACTTGACCACAACTGGGGGATTTGAGAGGAAGACACATAAAAAGAGGTCACTGAGGCAGCTCTAGATGCCTGCAGTCCCATGAGAAGCACAAAGAGGTAGGGCAGCTTTAAAAATGTTGATTTGATTACATACTTTAAAAAAAACACTAATCGGGTAAGAGATTTGTGGATTCATATACAGTTCAATTTTCTGTTCCGCACAGATGGAAGTGTTCCTACTTGTTGGGAGTTGCCAAGTTCGAAATGATTCTTTTTAAAGCTCTTGCTGTCCCTATCAGTACATCCAAGCCTAGCTGTGGCGGGGGGGGGGGGGGCTGGTTCCAGCTTTCTGTAACCGCCCCCTGGACTGCTCAACTATCCAAGACTTGGCACACCTTTCTTGTGGGCACCCCTTGGGGTTTGTACAGTATCAGTAAACCCTGTGGCTAGTGAGGGTCAGGCTTCTTCAGCATCTTTGGGTCCCAAACGAGACTAGCTCAGCCCCCTCTGGCCAAGCCCTGTCACTATGCCTCAGAGGACAGCCATGCAGTCAGACACTTCCCTCTCATCTGTAAATCAGCTATTAAATGTCCTTTGAGGTCCTCATTGCAAAGTAACTGTACAGAAAAGAAGGAACACTGAGAAAAGGAATGCTTAGCATTTGGCTGAAAACTTTATTGGGCTGGATTCACACAAACCCATGGAGTGCGGACCCCCACCTGCTCACCCGCCTCCAAGAAGAAAACATGAGATTGTTTGTGTGCATGAGGGCTACTCCTTGGCGGCTGACTTGTAGTGCGCCAGCGTGCGGGCAGAAGGGTCAGAGGCCTCGATCCACTTGGGCATCCAGTAGTGCGTGAGCCAGTCCGCACGGCCGGGGTAGTGCCTCTCAAATATCTGCCGGTAGTAGTAGCCTTCCTTTGTCTTGGGAGTGTTCAGTGGAAACTTTTTGGCAGCATTTTCCAGCAAGGAGTCAGAGACCTATGAGAGTAAGTTGAGCCATAGGCAAGGGGACTAACCAAGGGCTTCAGGAAGATAGGGCAAAACCCTGACCTCCCTGAAGGCAGAGGCTGTGGCTCCTCCGCGTGGTTCCATGCCCAGAAAGGGCTCCTGTGGCCCAGCCCAGGTGGCCTCAGGAGGCATGGCCCATGGGGCTTGGCCTACTTCCCACCTACTCCCTCCCATTTTGTGGAGTCTACAGGAGGCAAGAGCCTCCATAATGGCAGCATTACATCCAGCACCTTGTCCACCCACAATTGTGGAGGCCTGGCAGGCTCTGTCTCCACTTGTTTCCCCACTGCCCCATGTAAGCCCATCAGAGAATGAGTCCAGTGAAACAAGCACTGCCTGGGCAGGGCTCTCAGTCCAGTTGAGGTCCACTCTCGTGGGAGGCCTGTTATTGAGCTGAACAACCTCCAGCCCCTCAGACAGCCAGAGCCTACTCGAAGTCTCCAACAGCATCCTGCCTCTGCTCAAAGACCTGGTAGCCTACCCCAACCTGTTACAGGGCTGTACATCTTCCCTGCCTCATCTCTAATGTGTTACAAGGTTTTTAT
Organism: Notamacropus eugenii; assembly: GCF_028372415.1. Taxonomy (NCBI): domain Eukaryota; kingdom Metazoa; phylum Chordata; class Mammalia; order Diprotodontia; family Macropodidae; genus Notamacropus; species Notamacropus eugenii. Next base: position 1,909,312 of record NC_092874.1, read on the forward strand.
TTCCTCAGAGGTCAAAGTCACAGATTAGCCCCCAGGTACCTGATGCTCAACGTGCTCCTGGAGGATGGTGAACCAGGACTTCTTGACAGAGGTGATTCCATCACTGAAGGCTTCTTTTGGCCGCCAGAGAATTTCTTTGGGCAACAGATTGGAGTCCTGAAACGCCTCTCTCAGAAGATGTTTCTCAACCCCATTCTAAATGGAAGAAGCTGGGTGAGCACAGCTGTCCTCACCTGACACCCTGACCTATCCCAGGTGGGGAAGGGGCATCCACCACCACACTTGTTCAGGTACCTTTGGGATCCGGAGTTCCGGGGGCAGGGACAGGTAATAAGAGGTAAATCTGTGATCCAGAAATGGGACTCGCAGCTCGAGGCTGGAGAGAGAAGGGAGAAGTGAGGAATGAGGGGGCTCTAACTCTCCCAACAGCCTCCCACTCCTTCCAAGACCCCCCAATCAGCTTCTCACTGTACGGTGGCCACATGTAAGGGTCATCTGGGCTTCCATCAGCTGGGGAGAAGGCCAAGGAGGGTGGCTGCCCTCAGTGTGAGCTGGGTAGGTCAATGGGTCAAGGCCCACACAAAGGCTCCATCCACTCTTCCTGCCCCTGACAGACTCCAGTTCACCAGCGCAGTTTTACTGGGCCCAATTAGACCCCCTGCTCTGGTGATCTGGGGTGTGGGCCATTCCAGAGTCATGGCCCTGTCCCTACCAGTCCCCTACTGGGACTTGGCCAAGAACTCTGACTGGGAACAAATGGCAGCCACAATGGTGGAGAAGATTATGCAGGCCAGAAGCATGTATATGAGGTATCTACTATGTGTATGCATGCAGGGTGCCAGCAGCCAGAGAAACCTCCTGAGGCTCTCCCAGCAGGTCTCCCCTTGACCAGGGGACAGAGGAAAGATTCAGTTAAGAAAACTAACGGCCTATCCATCAGGCACATTCCTGTCCTGGTTAGGGGTCTCTGAGGCAGGCACTGGTCCACTTTGGTCTCCACATCTAGTCCATGCCTGCACCTCACATACAGTAGGGCTCCAAAATCTCTGGCGGCCTCAAGCTGAAGGTTTGGCCTTCTCCCACTGACCTGGCCAAGGCCTCCCATCCCCAGATGCCCAGGGACAGTTACTAGGACTGCAGACAGCATCGTTAAGGACTACAGATCTTTCATCCCTTATAAAAGCAGACCCTTCCCCAAGCACTTTTCTGCAGGAATTTTACAGGACTGAATAAGGAGGGACAGCTAGGGGGTTCAGTGGATAGAGCACAGTCCCTAGAGTCAGAAAGACCTGAGTTCAGATCCAACCTCAGACATTTACTGGCTGTGTCACCCTGGGTTAACGATGAAGGTACGGCACAGAGGTCTGCACTGCCGCACTAGAAGTCAGAGGGACCTGGATTCAGGCCCAGCCTTGACTGCTATGTGACTGGGAAATCCTGCAACTAGTCAAAGGGACTGTCCACAACCTTGGCATCTCCCCCTCGGAGCTCTTTGTAAACTCCCTTGTAAACACAGAACCGTGGTACTGCCAGCCTCAGGTGTGAGCCCCGCCCACAGGTAACCTTCATTACCTGCCCCAGCAGCAGCCCCAGGACTGCCACCAGAGGGCAGCCTTTCTGAGCAGTTTGGATTTTTCTTGGCCCTCCCCAACATGAGTTACCCGTGTGCGGCTGTGGTGCGGTCCGCTCGCAAGACGTCAAAGAGATACAGTTCCTTCAGAAGCCTCTCGCTCTCCTCCTGGGCATCCTCAGCTGATGGCGCCTATTACCAGCAAAACACAGAGGCGCCAGAAGCATGAGTTCTGGTCCAAAAGGGGCCCTGCCCTGCTGCTGACACACTCTACAGAGATGAGGAGGGAGGAAGGGGAGGGAGGAGGGAGGGGGAAGGAGGAGGAAGATGAAGGGAGAAGAGAAGAGACAGGGAGCCCTTGGGAAAATGTCCTTCCTTCTCCTTCAGAAAACACACTTTTGACTCAAGGGGTAAACAAACCAGCTGATCCAGACCCACTCGACACAGCACTGACAGTGACCTGATGTGTGTTCGTCCTTCGTTGCTGAAGAAGACCACACCATCAGAGAAATAATGACATGACTTGCACTTGACTTTGTTTTGAGTGAGGGAGGGCTGTGCAGGTCACCAGTCTCACTTCTCCTCCAGAGCCATCTGAATCCAGTGACCAGATATTCCTCTGGATGACTGGAGATGACCCAGGATGAGTCAGTTGGGGTGAAGTGACTTGTCCAAAGTCACACAGCTAGTGAGTGTCAAGTGTCTGAGGTGAGATTTGAACTCAGGTCCTCCTGACTCCTGCACTGGTGCTTTATCCACTGCACCAGCTAGCTGCCCCTCAGTGACCTGATACCTCCTGATTGGGTGACCCTGGGCAAGTCACTGCCCCTCTCAGTGCTGTCAGGCAACATTTCAGTTCTTTCAGTGGCAGAGAGGGTGCCAACCTGCATCGGCAAAGAGAGTTTCCTGACCCGGGAGTTTGCTACACTCACAAAATCCTGACTCTGGTCCCCCTGCCCCTAAGCACTGATCCAAGTGTCCTGAGAAGTGCCTAGGCCAGGCAAGTTTACCTGGTGAAAATAAATATAGCCCTGAGTGAGTTCATCAGAGCCTTCTCCTGAGAAGACAACCACACTGTCCGTGTTCTTCCGGATGTACTTAGAAACCAGATACATGCCTGAAGAGAGAAGAGAGCCAGGGTGGTGAGGGTGGGGGCTGGCCCTGCCCAGGGCCACACCCCTGAACCATACCTGCTAAGGGTTCACATCCCAGGGGCTCCCTGCACCAGGCAGCCTGAAAGCCCTGCTCCCTGCGCTGTCTCACAGCAATCTTCTAACCAAACTTTGTCATGGCATGTGCAGTGGGTAGGGAGGGAAAGGAGGGATGGCTGCATGGCCCCAGCCGCACAAAAGCCCCCCAGGTTGTCCTGAGGCCTGTCTGACACGTCAGGCACCATGAAGATCTTCCCTCAGAGCCCCTTACTGCTACAGACTTGGGCTCCATCCCATCCAACTGTGAGACCCTGCCTCCTGTCCCTTTGGAGCACTGTGGGGTTGCTACAGAGCACTCACTGGGGCAGAGCCTGACACAGTATGGATAAACCACCAGCTGACATAGATCAGCCTCCCCACCTTCCTCGCCAAGCTGCAACCTGACCCAGCAGAGGGGTGACCACAGCAGCCTCGAACAGAGCCCCAGAATTGTGGCCATGGTGGCAGTATGTCACGGATGTGTGCCCTGCCATGGATGGGCAGTCAACCCAACTATCAGGGTAGCCCAGGGGACAGAACTCCCTTCATGGTGCAGGTTGGCACCCTCTGGCCTTGGGCATCAAGAGCACTCACAGCCTGCCTGGCTCAGCAGCCAGCATGGCTGGAGGCAGCTCAATAAGAGGTGGCTCAACGGGAGGCGGCTCAACGGGAGGCGGCTCAACGAGAGGCGGCCTCGTCAATCTCAGTTGTGGACACTGACTCTGCCCAAACGCCATCTCACCCACAGATGCTCGGACAGTTGTGATGTCATAGGTCTCCAGGCTGAAGATGACTTTGTCCAGGGCTTGGATGCCCTCCTCCGAACTGAAGAGGACCTCATGGTGCTCACTCCCAATGTGAGCCGCCACCTGCATCAGTGAGGATCCCGGATGCTTCAGGGCTGGGAGGAAAGCAGCTCCCAGAATCTCGGCACCCCTGGGGCTTCCTCCCCCTCCTGCCTGGGACTGAGGCCCCCCAAGCAGCCCAGGCTACTCTGGAGAAGTTCACAGTTTCAGGAAGGTTTCTCAGACCCCCGCTAACCCTGGCTTGGGCCTCTGGGGTCAAACCAAACAAGTCAATTCCTCCACAGCGCTCCCTTGCCTGGGGTCTAACAGCCACCTCCTGGTTATTCCATCCTAACTCCAGCTACAGTCTTGTCCTGCTGCACCCACACTGCTTGCTAAGCCAATTGTTGGGCACCCCATCCTACCCCCATCCACCAGGTTATGCCTGGAAAGAGGAGGGGGAGGAGGAAGAGGCTTCTCTTCTATTAGAAGAAGACTTACATCTCAGGATGAGATGGTGGGAGCCTCCCCCCAGCTCAGACCAAGGTCCCCGCCAGCCCCCAAGCCAGCATGCCTGAGCTCAGGCGCTGACCTTTCGAGCAGCCAACAAGTCTGGGCTGTCTTCCATGCCGATCGCGAATGTCTGCAGTGGGTAGGAGACCTCTGCCTCCTTCAGCTGCTTCAAGAGGGTGGCGGCCACCAAGCTAGAATCCAGACCGCCTGAGGAACAAACAGGTGTGTGATGAGATGGTGCCAACCATGGAAACTGGGGGGGGAGTGGAGGGGCTCAGATGGAGGCAGAGATGGGGGGGACAGAACCAGACAGAGGCAGAGATGGGGGGGAGGGGAACAGAGCCAGACAGAGGCGGAGATGGGGAGGGAGGCATGACCAGCCATGTGGCAGACAGGGTGGCCAGATGGAGGTCCAGAGATGGAGGTAGGGTTCGAGATGGAGGCTGGGTAGTGTTCTTGGGATGCCTGGAGGCTGGGGGCATTTGACCATGGGCATGTGTCTGCGGGCAGTGTGAGAAGCCTGGGCAGGTGAGGAAGGGTTCTGTCTGCCAAGCAGAGTGTGTAGCCCTTGCTCCTGGGGGCCATAGGGAGCCACAGGATTTGGTCAAGTCACTCCTCAGTCCTATGTATTTTGCTCTGCACACAGAAGGCCACTATTGTGAGAAGGGTTTGCTAGCAGACCCCCAGCCTTAGCCAGAACCAGACTGCCAAGGGCTCCTAATGACAAGGTGAGGAGCCTGAGCTTAAGTGAAAGACAGTGGTGAGCTCATGATGCCTCTTGAGCTGTGGTGATCAGACTCACACTTTAGGCAGCAGTGGGTAACCAGGGAGACCAATGAGGAAGCCCTACAATGGTCCAGAGGAGAGGCTGGAGAGGCATGGGAAGTGCCACACCATGAGCCTGGGCAATGGCGACAGGAGCAGTGAGGATCGCAACTCCCGCCTCCATCCATCCTCGCAGGCGGCCAGGATCTAGCACCAAGCTGGCCCCCTAGACCAGCCCCAGGCCATTGCAGGAGAGCGTGTCTAGCCCTGGGGGTGGCTGGCAGCCCTTCCGCCTGCCTGCTCCTCACCAGACAGGAGACAGCCGATCCTGCGGTCAGTCATCAAGCGCTTCCTTACAGCATGGTCAAAGAGCAGTCGGATGTTACTCTTCACTGCCTCGAGATCAAAGCCTGGGAACAGAGCAGAGCATGGGAGCCCCCTTCGGGGCAGCCCCCCAGCCCACCCCGGCCCCATCCACCTCTCCCTACCTGAGGACAGCTTCTCTAGAGGGCTGTAGAGGGCATGGAGGGGTGGGTCCTTGCAGCTGTGAAACTTCACCATCTCCACAGACACCACCTTCCCATTGGTCTTGAGGTCCAGAACTTCATAATGGCCAGGAGGGAAGGGGCAGATCTGAAGGCGAGGAGCCATGGGGTGCTTTAGGTCAACCAGGCCTGCGGAGCAGGGACACAGGAGGATGGACATGCTTCACGGTGCCTCCGCGTGAGGGATGGACAAAAGGCGCCTGCCTTCGGAGTCCCCCAGCCCAGCTCAATCACCAACTAAGTGCCTGCTGTGACCTTGGTGGCGCCCCATCCCTCTCCATCTCTATTTCATTTACAAAATGTGAGTGACCTCCACACACTCCACCAAGGCAGTGCATGTGAACCAGAGGAGGCAAGTGTGAATCCTGGCTCACTGGCCCTGGGCAAGGCTGTCTCCCATTCTGTGCCTCCTCAGCCTCTACTCCCCACACCGATATGGCAAGATGACTCTAAGCATCAACCCCAACTAGCAGGATGGGGGGGTCAGAGAAGGAGGGCATAAAGCCCAGTCCTGCTGCTTTCACTGGCAATTCACTACCCAGCCAAGTCTCAGTTTACTCATCTGTGAGATGAAGCGACCCTTCAGAGGCAGGATGGGAGGGGGTATGGAAAAATGATCAAGCCAGAACAGCCTGAGTGGCCTGGCCCTCACTGGGTGCCTGCTGAGATGAGCAGCCCAGCAGCACTCCCCCACCACACACCTGCTCTCACCTCCCCACACCCACCATGTTGACCCTGCTGATAAGGGCCACCTGGAGGCATCCATGCCAAATTCTCTGGGCCTCAACCCCAGGCAGCAGGAGCCTAAGACACTGGACTGGAGGGGGGTCCTCCTGGAGCCAGGCCAAGACCCCCCTGTGCTCCTGCTCTAGGCCCAGAACACACAGTACCTGCCACTCTGCCTTCTGCCCTCCTCACACCATGAAGGGCCACATGTTTATTTGGTCTGGGTAGGTTACATGGCTGTGCCCTTCATACCAGCCAGGCTCCGGCCTGCTGTGGGCCAGGGCCACCAAGGCAGGTCCAGCCCCAGGCCTCACAGTGGGAAGGCCCTGAAGGCAGCAGCATCTGACTCAGCATCGCCCCTGGACACACTGGGAGCCTCTGACCAGGGAGCCTAGGAGCCCTGCCCTAGACGTGCCAACTTCCCATGGTGCCTGTCCTGAAATGACGAGGACCCAGCTGTGGCCTGACCTGGACAGGCGGCAGTGGGACTCCTGGAACCTGTGCCTATAGTAAGACAGTACCTGAATGCACTCACTCTCTTGATGACTAAGAAGCTTGTGCCAGCAGATGCCAGGATGGTGAGATCACACCGAGGCTGAACAAGGTGATGCCTGACAGGACAGAACCCTCCTCACCAGATGTCTGGTGGTCAGGACCCTCCCCAGAGGTCTGGCAGTCAGGAACCCACCCCCAGAGGCCTGGCAGTCAGGACTCTCCATTCCGGAGGTATGGCGGTCAGGACACCCCCACTCTGGAGGTCTGGCAGTCAGGACCCTCCCTCCAGAGGTCTGGTGGTCAGGAGCCCCACCAGAGGTCTGGTGGTCAGGACACTCCCTAAGCTGGACCAGGCACCCCACACCTTCAGTCCACTGGTTCAAGAGGAAGCAGAAGACACCAGACCAAATAAACTTGAAGTATTACATCCTTCAGTTCGTCCCAAACCCTGAACGCTGCTCATGGGGCCCCCAAGTCACCTCTGATCCTGGATCTCACCACCAGTGAATGAGGGGTGAGAGTAGGACGGCTTCACCCTGGGTCCACTGGGATCTGAGGGATCCATGTCTCTAGCCTGGGCTCCAGGTGTCAGTCTTACCCTGAGGAACACAAGTGGTGCCATCTGGGCACCTACCCTCCTGTGTCCTCTGAGGTGTCTGGGGGGCTCTCCCTCAAATGGGGCATATTAGCCCTTCCCCTAGTGCGCACATGCATGTGTGTGCATGACACATATGTACAACACATACGTGCACATATGTACAACACATGTACACACACAAACATGTGCCCACGCACGCACATGCTCACACACGCAAGCTAAAGGACCAAATCCAGGCCACCAACATTAATACATCCCATTCTACCTTTGGCTTCTGAGCACACGGCCAAAAATCCTTCCTCTGTCAGCACTTTAAACAGCGGCCGGACGCCAAACGTATCCCGTCCCAGGAACACCTTGCGGTTGGCAGTATCCAGCAGGATGAAGGCAAACACGCCATCCAGCATGGGGACCATCTGCTCCATTCCACCTCTGTCATAAAGATGGAGAAGGATCTCCCCGTCGACCTGTGTCTGGTACTCAAACCCAAAGTGTTTCTGCAGCTGAGGGGGACAAGGGAAGACAAGGGGGACAAGCATGAGGCTCTGCTGGGTACCCACCCACTGGTCCTGGTTTCAAGAAACAAGATCAGCCTGCGCTCTTCTCTTCCTCACCACCTGCCCAGACTGAGAGGCACAGGCTACAGACCCCAGAGACAAGGTTGCCACAGCCGGCCCACACATCACCAGCTCAGGACAGCCAAAGAAACACCGCATCTGACCTGGGCTGCCGGGTGACTGCGGTGGGAGGAATCAGAGCTGCCCTGGACCTACCCTCCCTTCATTGGCACATGTTGGTTCCACTCAAGACCACAGGGTCTCATGGTGGTTGAGGGTGCCACAGTGGACAGGACCTCAGGCCTGGAGTCAGGAGGCCTCAGACCCTTAACCAGCTGGGCAACCCTGGGCAAGTCACTTAACCTTTATCTGCCTCAATGTGCCCACCTGTAATGTAAAAACAGCACAACTTTGCAGGGTTGTTGTGTAAGCTGTCTGGCAGAGGGGCTGTGTATGGGTCAGCTCCATTCACCTTTGTATCCCTGGTACTCAGTAGGTGCCACATAAATGCTTGTTCCCCGGCAGTTTTCAGAGAAGGAAATTAAAGCTATCTACAGTCATATGAAAAGATGCTCTAAGTCACTATTGATTATGGAGAGATGCAAATCAAAACAACTCTGATGTTGAACCACATCACACCTATCAGATTGGCTAACACGACAAAACAGGAAAGTGGCATACGGTGGAGAAGATGTGGGAAAGTCAGAACTCTAATTCATTGCTGGTGGAACTGTGAGCTGATGTGACCATTCTGGAGAGCAATCTGGAACTATGCCCAAAGGGCTATAAAATGTGCAAACCCTTTGACCAGCAAGCTTCGAGGGCTGTATTCCACAGAGATCATAAAAATGGGAAAGGGTCCCAAATGTATAGTAGCACTCTTTGTGGTGGCCAAGAACTGGAAATCAAGGGGGTGCCCATCTGCTGGGGAACAGCTGAACAAGTTGTAGCACAGGAATATAATGGGATATTATTATTGTGCTGTAAGAAAAGATGAACAGCCAGATTTCAGAAAAACCTGGCAAAACTTCTATGAACTGATGCTAAGTGAAGTGAGCAGAGCCAGGAGACATAGCAGCAGCCACAGTGTGCGAGGACTGTTTCTGATAGACTTAGCCCTTCACAGCAATGCAAGGACCTAAAACATTTTCAAAGGCCTCATGATGCCAAATACATCCACATCCAGAGAAAAAACTAGAGAGTCAGAACTCAGAATGAAACAGACTACTTTGCCCTTGGTGTTGCGTTTTTCTCATGGTTTCTCCCATTCGTTTTAATTCTTCTATGCAACATGACTAATGTGAAAATGTGTTTAATAGGAATGTATGTGTAGAGCCCATATCAAATTGCATGCTGTCTTGGGAAGGGGGGAGGGAGGGGGAGAAAATGTGGAATTTATGGAAGTTGAAAACTGAAAACAAATTAGTAACTGTGGGGGGGAAAAGAAAGGAAAAGCTTGTTCCCTCCTCTCTTCCTGAGGGTCCTGGCACCAGCCCTCCAATGCCTCCCCTACAGCCCAGGCACAATCCACACCAGGCAGCTGAGCAAGGTGGGACCAGCCTTGGTGCCCTCCGGCGTCACCTCCCTTCCCAGCCTGGGAACAGTTATGTGTCCTAAGTCTAGGGAGGGCACCAACAAATCCGGCTCAGTCATTTCTAAACAGAGCATACTAGGGAAGGAAAAAAGAGAAGGGAGTGGACAAGCAGGGAGAAGGAAGGAGGGGGAGGGAGGGAAGAGACGGAAAGGGAAGGAGGGAGGGGAGAGGAGAAGGGAAGGAGAAAGAAAGGGAGAGGGAGGGAAGGGGCTGGAGAGGAAGGAGAGGGGGAGGAGAGAAAGGGGAGGGGAGAGGGAAAAGGAAGGAAGGAGAGAGGAGGAGAGGAGAGGGAAAGGGAAGGAGGAGGGAAGGTGAGGGAGAGAAAGGAGGGGGAGAAGAGAGGGGAAGTGAGGGAGAGAAAAGTGAGGGAGAAAGAGGGAAGGTAGAAGGAAGGAGGGGGAGAAGGGAGTGAGAAGGAAGGAGGAGGGAACAAGAGGGGAGGGGAGGGGAGAGAAAAGGCAGATGGGATGAGAGGAAGAAGGAAGGAAAGGGGAGATGGGAGGTGAGGGGTGGGAAGGAGATGGGAGGGAGAAGGAAGCAGGGGAACAGGAGGGGAGGGAGGAGGAGAGTGAGAAGGAAGGGGGGAGGTAGGGGAGGGCAAGAAGGGGCTGAGACAGGTTGTACCTAGCGGTCCAGCAGCGGAGAACAAAGAGGCAGGGAAACAGCCCTGGGGCTGCCCATTCACCCCAGAGAAGGGCTAAGTGAAGACCTGTGATTGGGCCTAGAAAGGGGCAGGGCGGGGCGTATGCCTCCAAGACTAAAGTGTAGGAGACGAAGACGAAAACCAGTTAGCCTCCGGGGCTGAGGGACCCCAAAAAACATCAAAGCAAATGCCCTGGGGGGTCAGTTCAGTCACCCCGCACAGTGGGCAGCTAGCCAAACTCAACTCCACTCAATAAACATTTACTAAGTGCCTAGGAAGAGAGAGGCTTTCAGAGACACAAAGAGGCAGAAAACAGTCCTTCCCATCAAGAAGTTCACAACCTGCTGGAGAAAGATCATGCAAACAACCAGGTACAAAGCAAGCCACAGACAGGATAAACGGGAAATAAGAGAAGGGAAGGAAGGCACTGGAATTAAGGGGGGTTGGGATTTTAGTTGGGACTTAAAGGAAACCAGGGAGGTCAGGAGTCCTCGGAAAGAAGGAGAGTGAAGGCATGGAGGACAGCCAGGGAGAATGTCGAGAGCCCAGAGATGGAGGATCTTGTTCATGAAACGGCCAGGTGGCCTGGGCCACTGGATCCAAGAGGACGTGTCAGGGAGTGAGGTGTGAGAAGGTTAGAAAGAGAAGGGAGAGACAGATGACGAAGGACTGAGTGCCAGGGAAGCATATGGTATTTTTTCCCGGAGGTAGAGGAAAGAAACCACTGGGGTTTGTGGAACAGAGGGGTGACATAGTCAGGCTCATGTTTTAGGAAAATTAGTGTCTGAATTGGGAAAGGCTTGAAACAGGAAGACACCGTCCCCCGCCGCCCCCGCCCCCCGCAAGCAGCAGCAGCTAAAGCAATAGTCCAGGCAGCGGGGATGGCGGAGGGATGGACAGGGTTAGAGCAAAGAAAAAGCGGCATTTTTGAAATCCTGGAGAGAGTAAGGGAGGTGAAATTGACCACAGAAGTAGCAGTAGTTAAATCGACCAGACCCAGCAAGGAGGTGAAATCGACCAGAGACGTCTGGGAGGTGAAATCGACCAGAGAGACGTCTGGGAGGTGAAATCGACCAGGGACGTCTGGGTAGTGAAATCCACCGGGGACTTCTGGGAGGTGAAATCGACCAGGGACGTCTGGGTGGTGAAATCGACCAGAGAGACGTCTGGGAGGTGAAATCGACCAGAGAGACGTCTGGGAGGTGAAATCGACCAGAGAGACGTCTGGGAGGTGAAATCGACCAGGGACGTCTGGGAGGTGAAATCGACTAGACTGCAAGGAGGTGAAATCCACCGGGGACGTCTGGGAGGTGAAAGCGCCCACAGAAGGAGGCAAAGGAGGTGAAACGCACAGGTCTTGGCACCATATTGTATACTTGGGTGCCCAGAGTGACTCCTGGTTGGGAGCCCGGAGGTGCCAAAGGCAGAAATGAAGCCGTCCTCGGGGGCCCCGAGCCCCCTCCAAGCTGGATGGAATGCGCCCCAGCCCCGCACCCCGCGCCCGAGCTGCGCCCGGCTCCTCACCTGCCGGTGGTTGTAGATCTCGCCGTTGTAGCACAGCCACAGGGAGGGGAACTTCTGCAGGCGCAGGGGCTGCATGCCGGACACCGGGTCCACCACGGCCAGCCGGTGGAAGCCGAAGCAGCAGTTGGTGAAGCCGCGCACGTTCTCGAAGCGGAAGGCGTCGGGGCCCCGGTGGGCGATCCTCATGGCGCTCAGGCACTGCGCTGGCAGGCCCTCGTCGCTGCCGAACAGCGCCCAGATGCCGCACATGGCGGGGCCTCAGTTTACCCCGCGGACGGGGCTCCTCCAGACCGCGCCAGGGATGTGAGCCGCAGCCGGGACGGCGAGGAGCGGACGGAGGGGAGGGGCGGGGCGGGGCGGGGCCGCCCCTCCTTCGCTCTCAGGCCCCCACCCCCTTCTCCACCCTGTTCTCCCCTCCCCACTGCTGCCCAGATGCGTCTGATGCAACGCCGGGGCCCACGTGGAGGAGACTGCGAGAGAGCGGGCTTCCGGCAAGGGGAGATGACGTCAGCGCCCTCCCAGGAGGCGCTCCGGCGTGGCCGGAAGTGAGGGTAGGCCGTCGAGAGGCCACTTCCGCCATGAGCCTAGGGTCCGAGGCAAAGTGTCTCTGGTAGGTCTCCAGTGGAATGCCACAGGGCTCAGTACTGAGCTCCGGGCAGTGTGCCACGTTGGCCTCGGCTTGGCCGAGGAGGGCTGACCCAGCTCGTAACCCTTGGGTGGAATAATCACCTTAATAATAGAAGGGGCGGGGCTATCCCTTCGAGAAGAGCTCTGGGGGTCCTAGTGGACCACAAGCACAGAGGTGTTCACGGACCTGGGCGGAGCGAGGAGGACCCAGAGCCCTAGAGTCACTTTGGGTTGCAGTAGATGTTTAAGGAGAGGCCCCCAGTGGACCCCACCTGACCTGGAGGACCGAGGATCATCCTGGGAGGGTCTGATGCCTGAAGAGAAGAAGGCTGGGGGCGGGGAAGAAAACGGGGAAGAGGCCACCAGCAGCCCCAGATCTGGGCTTGTTACCGGGAGATCGCTGAGAGCTGTCCAGCTGCTGAAACGGGAGCTGCCCAGCGGTGGCAGAGGTGGAAGCAGCTGCATACACCTCCGAGTCCTGCTCCTCCGCCTCGCCCTCCCTGGGGGTCTTGAGGCAGAGGCTGGACACCCCCACCCCCTCCCCCTCCCCCCCTCCCCCTCCCCCTCCTCCCTGAGGGTCTAGAGGCAGAGGCTGGACACACCCACCCCCCCCTCCCCCTCCTCCCTGGGGGTCTTGAGGAAGACCCTCCCCCACCTTCAGTGAGGGAGAACCTTCTTTGCATGTAGATTGGTTCTGGCAGCTGCCTGACCCCTCCAGTCCCAGATTCTGGAACTCCACCTCTGTAGCTTCTGGACCCTCCCCCAGGGACAGCTGCCTGTTGCTGGGCATATCCTGGAGGGCAAGGACTGCTGCTTCTTCTGTCCCGGTACCCATCTTCCATCCTAGCGATGCCCCTGACTCATAGTAGGTGTTTAATAGATGGTTTTGCACCGGATGGAAGTCACTCAGCTCCCTGGAGGAGGAGGCCACAGCGATTGCTGAGTGTTTCCAGTTCCTGATGCATAGTTACAGCTGACCACACCCCTCTCTTGACAGCACCATGATCTATCTCCATGCTAGAGCTGAGCAAACAGGCCCCTTTTAAATGACACCCGCCAAACGTCCAGGCTGAGATTCGAAGCCAGGCCCCTCGGCCTCTAAGCCCAGGAGCACTCTATTTCTGCCTCGAGGAGAAGGTCCTCAGCCTTCCACCGTCAGGTGGATCAGGGTGCCTTCATTCAAGTACTGACAAGGTTTGTGTTGAGGAGAGAGCCCCGTGGCCCTCTGCTAGAGACTTCCTTCCAAGCGGGGTACATCACTAGGCCCAGCCAAAGGAGACTCATGGAAGTGTTTCCACCCTCTCTTAGCGTGCAGACCCCAAGCTCCCTGTTCATTCGGGCCCATCCCTTTACGTGTTTCTCTTCCACCTTTACAATCCCCTGGGCCTGGTCTCCTGTCTCCAAATGCTTTGGAACCTGTTTTCACTTCTCACTTGAATGTCAGCCCAGGCCTGGGCTTCCTGGCCTCTGTCACAAAGTCTAAGCTGGAGCAGTCCCTTCTCCCTGGGCTGCCCGTCCACCCCCATTACAAAGTCTAAACCAGGGGTCTCTTCTCCCCAGAGTCCCCTCATTTTGACCCTAGAAAGCAGTTTCCCCTGTTTGTTGGAAAATGGCTTTGGCAGCCTGGTAAAGGCTGGCTCGAGAAAAGAATAAGCTAGTGTGGCTTCTGACAGCTCAGGTTGGGCCAGACTAACCGGTTATGGGCTGAGGAAATGTTCCCTCCCCCAGGAGCTGGCCTCAGACAAATCATCTTCGAATGACTGTGATTGTGACTGTGGAAGAGGTGGGGGCTCAAGGGGCAGCAAAGGGGAGGGGCCCTCAGAGCCCACAGAACAGGCATTAATGCCCCAAGGCCACTTTGGGAGGAGGGTACCAAGGCAGTGCCCCAGTGCTGCCATTCTGGATGTCCTCATCACGTGGAGCAGCCCCAAGCAAACAGGAACAATTGCCCCTTCCTCCTGGATAGGACTTTCCTTTGGGCAGCATCTCTCTGGGTCTCTAGGCAGCTGGGTGGGGTAGTAGGTAGGGCACTGGACCTGGAGTCAGGAAGACGAGTTCAAATCTGCCCTCAGACATTTATTAGCCATGTAGCCCTAGGTAGGTCACTGTCTTCTTCGGTTTCCTCAAATGTAAAATGGGATGACAATAACATCACATACCTTCCAGGGCTATTGAGAGGATCCAATGAAATACTATTTGGAAAGTGCTTAGCACAGTACCATGCATAGTGAGGATTTAGCAGATGCTTCTTCCTTCTGGCCAACACTTTCCCTGTGCTTCTTCCTTAGAAGCAGGCAGGATCCTTAGGGGAGCTGGGTCCTGACACCCAAGCCTCTTTTCTCATGACACCATTGACAAGCCAGTTGTGCCCAGGTCCAGATTCACATGACTTGATCTTTCCTCTGCTTTGGGAGTGAATCACAGAATTTGCATATAGCCAGGCTCTGGACTTAATTTCTTAGCATACATGTACACAAGCAGGTCAAGTCAATGGAGCTCTGATGCCTTCATCTCCCCTCAGGGTTTTAGGACTATTGCTGAGGAGTTAGGGTGATTCTGTTGTTATGGACTTGAGACCCTTTTAGGTATGTTCTCCTCAATATCAGTTGCCAAAGATTGGTGCCCAATTTCATTTAAAAAATTATTTTATTTTCACAATAACTTGTAAAAACAATACCATTTTCAAAAAAAAATTTGGAGTCCTAAATTCTCTTCCTCTCTCCCCTCTCCCCTCATTGAGAAGGCAAGCAATCTGATATAGTATGGACACGTGCAATCAGGCAAAAATATTTCTGTAATAGTCATGTCGTGAAAGAAAACACAGATCAACAAACGAACAAGAAAAGAGTCTGCTTCAATCTGCTTTCAGACTCCATCAGTTCTCTCTCTGGAGGTGGAGAGCATTTTGCATCCTCTGTCCCTTCAGAATTGTCTTAGACCTTGCATAGCTGAGAGGAGCTAAGTCTCTCCTAGCTGATCATTGTTACAATGTTGCTGTTACTGTGTACAGTGTTCCCCTCGTTCTGCTCACTTCACTCTGCATCAGTTCGTGGAAATCCAGGTTTTTCGAAGAGCGTCCTGCTCATCATTTCTCATAGCACAGTGGTATTCCATCACAAGCATACGTCACAAGCCCAATTTCATTTAAACAAGTAACATCAACCAGTTTTCTCAGAGGGATTCTTGCTAGAAGAGATAACAGAAGGACAAACACTTCTCCCCAGACCTGGGCATACACTGTTCCCTGAGCCATTTTAAGCTCTGGCAAGAGTGGGCAGTTTCTCCAAAGTGTTTACCTTGCCAAGTTCACTTCTGAGTGCAAATAGCACATAGACAAGTCCCCATCTCAGCTCCTCCTGTGCTGGGTGGAGCAGGGCTCTCCTCAGGCCTGGGCTGCTACCTCACCCACACTGAACCTTGGAGAGATCCTAGCCTGGGCTGGATTCCCATACCTCTGGCACCTGCTACTCTAGCCTTTGAAAGCTCATCCACTTGGAGCCATTTCTGCAAAACTCCTTCTCTAAAAGCAAAAGCAAATTGCTACAAGAGAAAAGCGATGGCAGGCCCCTGGGCCCTTATCTCCCCAACTTTCGAAGCAGAGCGGGGGCAGTGGAGAGGCAACCCTGAGTTGTAACTTTGAAGAGCTGACTGAACCTTCCAGGAGCACCAAGATAAGAATCCCTGGCATTTCCATAGAACAAAGCTGAGTGAGGTCACTGGAACCTCACAACCAGCCCTTGAGGAGGCTCTGGCAGTATGATCACTCCCATTTTACAGAGGAGGAGACTGAGGTTCCAAGAGGTAACAGAGAGGTAGTTGAGACCTGAAAGGGACCTTAGAAATGATCTCGTCCCCCTCCCTTAAGCTAGTGCCCCTCTCAGAGACCATTCTGTCCTGCACAAAGTGGTAATCTCCCCTTGAACCCTCATCTCACACAGAGAAGCAGGCAGATAGCTGGACTGAGGGCATTTCCCTTATCCCTAAGATTATTTTCTTTTAAAAAGTCTTATTTCTCCCTCCTTTTCTCAGATGCAGCATGCTGCCCCCTTTCTGCTGTATAGGGACAGCGTGATGGCATTGTGCATGGGGCCAGGGAGAAGGTTACCTGCCCCATTCCCAGATGCCTCTGCATTCTAGGACAGAGGGCAGCTGCTGCCTTCAAAAACCCCTCAGCGCCAGATGGGAGGAAAGCCACTGAGGGGAGCACCTAATATTTAAAACCATTGTTCAAATTTTGTTCAAGAAGAGGCTCCTGGCAAGGTAGGGGGTCAGGGAGACCTGCCTGAAGTTGTGTCTCTGACCCTTAAGAACTGTCCCATCTTACAAATAAAAAAGCTGAAACCCACAGGTCCTCCCTCACAGGGTTGTTACAAGACTCACAAGAGCTCATGTCTCATAGGAAACTCTTGGAAGTGCCTGTCCCAGAATCCTCAGCCCTGCCAGAGCCTTGAAGAGAGCAACTGTGGTCAGACAGGGTCACTCGGCCCCATCAGCCTCCAGGCTGCTGCCCACTGGTCTGGGAACTGAGCTTGGCCACAGCTCTGTACTGGGGGGAACCTGGGACTCCCGGGGAGGGGTCCTGAGTGCCCCCCAACTTCTCCCCAGCTTCTGGACTTAAAAAATCTCACCAGGAAATGTTGGCAGAAGCTGGTGCCTGGTTTCTGTGACTCTGTCTCTGTCTGCCTCTCTGTCTTTTTCTGTCTCTCTAAATCTGTCTCTGTCCTTGTGTCTACTCCCTGAGTGTCTGTCTCTCTGTGTCTCTGTCAATGTGTGTCTCTTTCCGATTCTGTCTCTCTCTCTCTTGTCTCTGTCTTTCTTTGTCTCTCTTGTCTGTCACTTTCTCTCTTGTCTCTTTCTCTGGCTGTCTCTAACTTTTGTCTCTCTCACTTTCTGTCTCTATCTTTATTTCTCTCTCTCATCTCTCTGTCACTTTTCATCTCTTTCTGTCTCTTGTACTCTAGGTTCAAGTTGGCTTGTGCTAGAAGCCTGGACAGCCCTCCAGCTCCCCTCCCCCAGAGGTCTGTATCCAGGAAAGTTCTTTCAGTGGGAATCCCCTTCATCTTTTCATTCGGGCACCTTTGTAACTTGGGGGGAGCTATGAAAGTCAGGGCTGGACTTGGGGTTCCTTCCAGCTGACGCCACAAGGGGGCACCCCTGCCTCAGAGATCACCAGGAGCACAGCCCATTCATTCACTTCCTAGTGGAGATGATCAGAGAGGCTTGGAGGGCCGCCCCCACATCACACCTGGCCCCTGAATCACAGAATCACACCAGGAAACGCAGAGTTTGGGCAGGTGTGAGAGCAAGGAAGGGGACTGCTCCCAGAAGCATGGAGGGGAGAGCTGGAGGGGATCTCAGCAGCTTCCAGTTCAGCCTGGTCATCAGTCAGAAGTCCCCTCTGCCTAAGGAGTGGTCAGCCAGCCTTGACTCAAACACCTCCAGGGACGGGGAGCTCACCATCTTACCAGACAGGACACTCAATATCTTTAAGTACTACATCATGCCAACATTTGCCTCTACAACTGCTCTATCTGCCCTCTGAGGGCAAACTAAACAAATTACGCTGTGTGTTCATCGTGGAACTGATGTGGTGGGAGGGGAGGGGGAAGGGAGCAAAGGGTCAGGTCTGAGATAGAGAGCTCAGGACGCCCCTCCTCCCCAGTAATGAGTCCAAACTTCACGGAACAAATCCCCTTCATAAAAGGATTGGTTCCTTAAAATTCAGATTCACTCAAAGGGCTGCACTTGAGGACCTAGCGGGCCACATGTGCTCTTGAGGCCACTGGTTCCCACCCCTGGACCAGAGTGTCAGACTGAGAGCCCAAAAGGCCCCTCATGGTCAGTCTCACTCATCATTTTATAGGTGAGAAAACTGAAGCCAGCAAGAAGAAGCAATTGCCCAAGAGGGGGAACTGGAACCCAGCTCTTTTGACTCCCTGCCCACCTCCCAGCTCCCTTTACCACATTGCTATTGACCCCCCCCCCAAGACACACATACAATGACTCCCCTGCCCCACCTTGTACTTGTTGGGTGATTATTTTTAACCCAAGTGGAAAAATCCCAATTAAATATGACCTCACTAGATGAGCCTTCCTTCCAGTCCCTGGAATTCTCTTTGGGGGCTGCCTCCCCCATGCAGCACATTAACAATCCCTCCCTATCTTAGGTCAAATGCAAATAAGAGGAGAGAGAAAGCTTTGGAAGGGACCCCTGCCCTATTAAACTGCCAGCCCATCCCCCCAAGAGGAAATCAAAGCCTAGAGAGGCCATGAAGGGAGGAAAGATTGTGGCAGAGCCCTCATGTGCCTTCATCTTACGGGAGGTATTGGAGACCTGCTGAAAAGCCACAGAGCCAAGCAGGAATCCACAGGGTGCTCAGCCAGGGGGCACTGAGACTGGTGAGCTCCCTGTGCATCCACATTGGTTTCTTCAGACAAATCACATTTTCCCTCAGCATTGGCCTTGTTTCCTTTTGTGTGTGTCTTCAGAATGAAGTTCCTGAACATCCCCCATCCCCCATCCCTCCTGGCTAGACTTCCCATTGGCGGACCAGTGCCTTTGGTGAGGGGTTGCTCATCCCACTTTGGGGGTGTATGGGATACTCAGGAAGGACCAACACTTCTGGTGGGAGGGCTGCCAAGCCCTTTTGGGCTACCTTTGGGGGTGTATTTCTACAGGCATCCACCCACTCCAAAGGAAGGTAAATCTGGATGGCCAGAGGATACCCAGTTAACTTGGGGTTTACTGGGTATGTTCCTTTCCTTTCCTTTCCTTTCCTTTCCTTTCCTTTCCTTTCCTTTCCTTTCCTTTCCTTTCCTTTCCTTTCCTTTCCTTTCCTTTCCTTTCCTTTCCCTTCCCTTCCCTTCCCTTCCCTTCCCTTCCCTTTCCTTTCCTTCCCCTTCCTCTTCCCTTTCCCCTTCCCTTCCTTTCCAAAAACCTTAAATCTACTTCATGCTGAAGCCCATAGATTGGACACCAATAGGTTCCTGCCTAAGCTCCACTTAAGGAGCCTCCTGACTTAAGAGTGATTATCCCTCCCAGCTTGATTGAGTTATTTTTCTTTGGCTCATTAAAGGGGTCCTTCCCTGACTACTTCTTAAACAGGCCTATGCACTGAATGGGCGTTACCTCACCCAAAGTGAGTACCTAATTAGACTAAAGGAGCCAAGGTCTCCCATTGCATCCTGGACCGTCTCTGGTCATCCTGATGAATATCTGGTCACTGGATTCAGATGGCTCTGAAGGAGAAGTGAGGCTGGTGACCTGAACAGCCCTCCCTCACTCAAAACAAAGTCAAGTGCAAGTCATGTCATCATTTCCCTGATGTCATGGTCTTCACCGAGAACGAAGGATGAACACAACCCAACAACCCATCCACCCACCCTAGGCCTAGGGAAGAGCTTGAACAAAGCTACTGAGCTAGGAGAGGATGAGGGAGGGTGAGAAGAGGTTAAGTCACTGAGCCTTTATTTAGCTTCTGCAGGCTGTTTTTTTCTTTTTGAACAGAATGGCCATGTGTCTGGGGAAGGAGGCACTTGTTGGAAAGATTGTGGGAGGAGAAAAGAAAAGATGAGGAGTGAAGAGTTCAGGGCAGGACCCATCCACGAGGCTGAGAACTCTCCTGCACGTTGGCCAGCCCTCAGGGACCAGCTGGGTAGGGAGCAGCTGAGTCCATGTGTAAACCCAAAGGTCTGGAGACTAAAGGAAGGTGATTGTTTGGGGTGTGGGCCAGAGCCCAGCCAGCCAAACATCTGCCTTTCAGGGGGGAACCATGCTAAGCTAGGCATGTGATTAGGGACCAACTAATAGGGTCTGAGGGTGAGAGCCTTCTTGGGCAAGCAAGGCAGTTCAAAATTCAGGTGAAGAAAGCAGACACCAGGCAGGACTTCCAGGGCAGCCATGGCCCTGGGTAAGGACAGGCATGGAAGGGGCCAGAGAAAGGAGAAGTCTGAGCTGAGGCCCTCCCCAGTGCCACGGGGCAGAGGCATCTCCTCTGGCACACACCACTTTTCCACCCAACAGCCCTGGCCACTTTCTCACTCTGCCCTCCTGGAAAATGTGCATTTCAAGCCCCTACCTGGACAAACTGTCCTCCAGATAGCCAAGCCTCATGGGCCCCTAAGCCAGCAGAGGCACCAGCTAATAACCTGGTAAAGATGAAAGGACAGCGCCCACACTCTAGCCTGGCTATGGTACTGAGACCCCAGGGCAGATGCTGGCCCCTTCCCCCTGAGGGGGATCCCATGATGGAGCTCCTGAGGATTTCCAGGGGACTCACAGGACAAGGACAGTTGCTTCTCTCTCTGAGAACCCTCAGGGGGCCTGTCTTGAGCTGTGGCTTTGGCTCTCTGTGAATTTTGGAAGGTCCCAGGATCACCCTGGCCAGCACCCTTGTCTCTCCCAGTGAATGTCTCCAGCACTGGTTCTGAGTACAGGAAGGGTGATCCAAAGGCCCCACATTCTGTTCTGAAGATGAGACTGCTCCTGGAAACCTCCTCCCCTTGCTGAATATCCCCCTCCAAGGCTTGAGGGGTCAGTCACCTTCAGGTAGCTACAACAGGTCCTGGGCTGAGTCCCCCTTTCCAGATAAGGGTCCGTCATGGGGACAAAGAGCAGATCCCAGGAGGAGGTCAGCCTTGGGAACGGATGAGGATAGGTGGGGAGGGGGCAGGCAGAAAAGCCAGACCAGGGACTCTGCGAGCAGTGTCTGGGATGGCAGATTGGGCACAGTGCTGGGGAGTAGGAAGAGTGGATTCCAGTCAGTCCCAAACACTCCCTAAGGGCTGCACATGCCCAGGGCATCTGCCCCCCCACCCCCCCCCACCCCCCCCCCCGGTGTGAAGACTGAATGAGAGTTAGCACACAGAAGGCATTGCATAAGTGTTTATTCCCTTTCCCTTCCTCTCTCTAAATGTCCCCAGGACCTCTGGCGGATACTCAGGTAGCAAGGGCTCCAGTCTCCCTCCCTCCCCACCCTGGCTCCCTCTCCAATTTGTCAAGGTCTTCCCTAAAATGTGGTGGCCAGAACTGAGGCCAAGACTCTAGACAAGAGACTGGCTCACCATGCCCCTTGGGTTGCCATATCAGCATAACACAACCCCGCTTTGGTTGCCACATCAACATCTACATTAACATAATGCCTATTGGTTATTCCACGGCTACCTTGTCCCCTATTCACAGGGTAAACTGTGGAGTTTGGATTGTGAGCCTGACTCCCAGCCAATGGGAGTAAAAGACCAGCGGGAGGAAGGGGGGGAGATCTGCATTAGGGCTATATAATCTATTTTTGCCTCTCGTAATTGCCTCACTCTCCTGATTATATATCAGAGAGGAGATGCCCTTTCTTGCGAGATCGTAATACAGTCTTGCTGCTTTGCTTCTATCTTGGGAAGTCCCTGATTTTTATTTGAGTCGGTGGTCTCTGAACAGGACTACTCTGCTTAGCAGGGATGGCAGGTACAGAAAACCTGGGAAGATGCCCTGAGGAAAACACAGGAGCATTATAAGGGAACGATGTGAATAACCCACTCCTGAGACGAAGCCTCCTAGAGGCGGGTTCTGAGGAGAGTCCAGCTGAGGACCCTCATTTGTCTCCAAAGTATATTCGTGAAGGGGCACCGTGCCCTCCATGCCTTGCCCTGTCTGATTCAGCCTTCCTTTTTGGGCTTCCTCAGCATCTCTCCCTTCTCTGGAATCATAGCACCACCTGCTCAGTCCAGCTCATGGCCTCAGGCTTGGATCATTCCAGGACCCTCCTACTATTTGGACTCAGGAAAACCAGTCTCTCCCCTCTCGGATCCATTCTTTGGGATCTCTTTCTCATGTCAAGGTCTGCCTAGGTGGGTTGAGGCTGGGCTTGTCATCATGGGTACATGAGGAGAGTGAGATGGCAGGGCTGGGAGGCCAGGCCCCCTCTGACTTCATCCCATTTCCCCCCAGTTGCCTGGACCAGCTTCAGCAGATATGAAGACTTTCCAGAATACATTTCAAACTGGAACCCTGCCTCTCTGGGCACTTCTCCCTGCCCCCCCCCCCCCCCCACACACACACACATATACTCGCATTTGTCCACAGTTGTTCCCTGAGGGACAGGTAAGCAGAAACTTCTGCCTCCCTCTCCTCGGGCACTCGTGGAAAAACAAACAGAGCTCTGTGCCAGGTGCCAGGGAGCATTGCCAATCCCGAGCTTAACCCTGTCCATGCTGAGCAATCAGCCACTGCGCTTGGAATGCAGCTCTGCTCCTGAAGACATCTGGGTTCGGGGAAGAGCCCAGCAGACACAGACAAGAGAAGTCTTTCCAGGGCTCAGTCCCACGAAGAGACTCCAGCATTTCTAAAAGCTTTTCTCAGCAATTCTCACTTTGTGTGAACTTTGAAAGAGCAAACTCAATACAGTGGTGAGGCTTGAGGCCCTAGGAAGGGAGGAGACAATGCATGGAAAGGGGGGAAGAAGGCACAGGGGTTGATGGTCAAAAGTTGGGACAACTCTGCAGACACAGACCTCCGAAAGAGCGCAGCTCAGTGTGCAGAGGCCCCGTCATACTCTCTGCAATCAGACAGAAAGAGAGATTGAGGGAGAGAGACACAGAGACAGAGATGAGAGAGACAGCAAGGAAGAAGAAAAATGGGCTCAGGACAGATCTGGGGGGACCAAAAGCCTGAACAGAAGGAATTCAAGGCCCAGGAGAACCGAGTCAGAGCAGAAATACAGGAACCAAGAGAAGGCTATCCATGGGAAGGGGTCAGTTGACAATGTCCAAAACCGTGCCAAGGGCCAATGTGGAACCAGAACAGAAAAGAGTCTCCTGGATTTAGCTGGTGAGGTCATCACTAACCTTGGGAGATCAGTTTTAATCAAGGGAGGGGAGGAGGTGAATGGGAGGTGAGTAAATGAGGTTGTGAGTGTAGATGACTACTCCTGCGAGTCTGGATCTGCCTTGATTAATCCAGTCTCACAATTTTCCTCTGGTTTCTTACAGCAGCATAGAGACAAGGCTATGCCAGGATAGTGGGCAGGGGACTGGTCTTTAGTAGGCTTCCAATGATGGCCTGCGTGACCATTCTCTGAGGACCAGGCACGCCATCTTCAAAGACAATCATGCGCAGACACGTGGCCACCAGCTGATCCAAGGCTCTGGCCCAAGCAACTCAGGATGACCCTCAAAGGCCACAGCTCTGAATCTAGGGTCCACTTCAGGGAGTCCGTGAACTTCAACAGGAAATGATGATCTCTTCGTTACAACACATTTGGTTTCTTTGGTGACCCCATGCATATTATTGTACTCTTGTAAAATAACGATTCTGAGAAGACAAGTCCAGGCTTCACCAGACTCTCAAAAGGTCTGCTGAAGAAGCCATAAGAAGTTCTAAGGCATGCGAGCATCCAACCACAAGCAGAGATGCCCAGTGAGTGCCCAGGGTTGGAGGGCACAGGAGCACAGCCTCCATGACTCCGGAACAGCAGCAGCAGTATCAGTCTGGGCTCCACATCCCAGGGGGAAAGTAGCCTTAGCACCCCGCTGGCAGCCTCGGGGAGTGTCTGTCTGTCTGTCTCTTCCCACCCTTTTATCGGGTCACGTGTCCCCATACCATTACAAAGAACAACAACTGCCAACCTGGCCATAGCAGGCCAAGCCCTTTTCACCCGCTGTCCCACTGGCTCACCTGGAAAGCCAGAAGAGGCTGCATGTCACAAATATGCAGTTATTGGTCTCTGCCTGGAGAGCAGTATGGACCTCACTCCAGGGAAAGCCCTGGGGAAGGGATGGTTAATGCCTGAGCCCTGAGATGGCTGCCACCACCCCAACCCGGCTCATTTCCCTGGTCTTGGGTTGACTTTGGTGATATGAGGGGTCAAACGTGGCTGTGGGCTGTTGGGTGCGAGCCACCATGTGCCCTTTCCTTCCCTTCCTTCATCCTGAGGAGGGTCAGTTTGCAGTAACCTAAGCCTGAAGGTGTCTTTGAAACTACAAAGCTTCGCTTATTTAGCCAGAGAAAGCAAAGCACTGGGGCACTGGGAAGGCAGCGTCTCTAGACAAAATTCTCCTGCTGGGATAGAGCAGATCAGTTCAGCTCTGAAAACCAAAGACTGGAAAGAGAAACTCAACACAAGGGCAAGGAGGTAGAAGGGACAGGACACGGAATGACTGTTCTAAACATTTTGTGCATGTAACTTTGAACAAGGAAACAAAAGACCAATTTCTGCATTAAGTACGTCCATGAGTGTATCACCCATCCGCTCTGCGTCCCCTTCCTTTCCCCTCTCTTTGTTCATAACCAGCCAGTCAGTCAGCCAGCAAATATTCATGAAGTACCTATTATGCACCAGGCACCGGGCTGAGCTCTGGGGATACAAATATGAAAAAGAAAGACAGCCTCTGCTTTCAAGAATCTTACAGTCTAACAGGGAAAGAGCCTCCAAGTGGTGGGGCAAGGGGAGTAAGACGGCATCTGGGGGCAGGGCTGGGGAGGATAGGGGAATCCCAGGGACATGTCAGTACCAAGGCTGATGTGATTTTGCAGGATGGCGAGGCTCTTGGGGACAGAATGGAGAAACCCAACCCAACGAGTACAGTCAGGTGGGAAATGGGTTTCTGATTCCATTTAAAAGATTTCCAAATTGATTTATTTTTATCATGTTTAAACTTTTAATATACAGTAATAACAATTTGCAATTACACAGCCACTTACCAACTACTGAACATCAAGGGTTCTTTCAGTTCTTTGCAATTAGACATACCAATAGTTTTCCAGGAAATATATCTCTTCATTTAGAGACACCTAGAGTATCTTTCCATTCATGTGATGATCAAAGATGGGGACTGTTTTCTGTGATTCACACCATGTACAGACCCAGAGATTCCACAGACGGACCCACACCACCAGCAATGGGCGAAGACAGCCTTTTCATAGAGTCCCACAAGAATCAAGCTGGGTCACTTTTAATTATTGTTGCAATGTTGGTGACTGGGACATGAAATTGTTTCTGATAATCCTGAGCTTTCTCACTCTTCAAAGTCCTTCTTAGGTATTCTTTATCTCCCTGTCCGTAGGTTAAAGGAAGTTTCTGGATCACAAACACTGCTTTGTTTTTGTCTTGGCATCTCCATCATCTAGCTGAGTGCTTAGGAAAACACTGGCACCCAACTGAATTGTTGAACATGGTTCTCCCCTTTCCCCCACCCTTTTAGAAATTGTTAGCTCATCTCTTTGAGCAGTTTCCCCAGGGGTGGCCGGGTGTGGTCTTCGAAGTAGACCTCAGTTCCTCAGAAGCCATCGAGGTTCCATTTATCTCCCAGCTCCA
This sequence comes from Notamacropus eugenii, assembly GCF_028372415.1. Lineage (NCBI taxonomy): Eukaryota > Metazoa > Chordata > Mammalia > Diprotodontia > Macropodidae > Notamacropus > Notamacropus eugenii. The sequence continues at coordinate 1,934,748 of NC_092874.1, forward strand.
GCCCCTGGCTCTGGATTCGAAATGAGGGTATTTCCCAATTTGCTGTTCTCTTTTCATCTTGGTTACTTCTGTAGCCCCTTGGCTTCACAGCCCCATCCCATTCTTCCTTGTGCTCCCCAAGCTTTATTTGAGATTCTAGATGAATGTGCTTGGCTTTTTGATGACTGGATAAAAGTAGAGCCACATCTGAGGCCTGATTGGTCTAGAGCACTCTTGAACCAGGATGCTCCCTCTTCCAAGGCAGGCTGGCACTTCCTGGTCTTAGAGAGTTGCCAAAATATGCCTGAGGTGCAATTTGAATCTGACTTTCTGACTACCTCTCAATCCACTCTTCCACACAGATTCATCTGGGAAATAAATTTGGTTTCCTGTCCTTACTTTAAAATACCAGATAAATATCCCTTATCATTGTTTGAATTATTATATTGTAAAATTCAGAATGTAAACAATCACAATTGTCTTTTTTTCTCTTATGTTTCTAAGGATCTCCCCCCTTTTCCCTGTAGCAATAACAATCCATTTCCAGACAGCTCCTGTGGCTGCTCCACCATTTTGGCCTTCCTATTAAAATTGCCCAGAGTTTCACTCTGTCCCTGGGAGCCCACCCTTCTCTTCTTGGCTAAGAGCAGGAGGCACTGGGTCCTCCTTCTTTTTTTTTTTTTTTTTGGTGTATATTTTTTTTTCATATTTTTTTTTATTTTGTAATGTTTAACAATCACTGCCATACAATTGTGATTTTATCCCCCCCACCTACCCCCCACTCCCCCCCTCCCTCCCCACGACTGCATACAATTCTGTATAGATTCTACATATACTTTCCTATTGAGTATATTTTCACTATAGTCATGCTATGTAGTCAGACTAAGATAAATGAAAGAAATCGTATAACAAATCAGAACATGATACACAAACACATACACATACACAAACATGATCTGCTACAATATGTGAGTGACTTCCATATTTCTCTCTCTGAGTGTGGCAGGCATTTTGCCTTGAGATCCTCCATTGGGATTTTTTTTTTTTTTTTGGTAAGAAGTTCTTGTGTTATTACAAAAATCTAAGTCTACCAGAAAAAACTCTCACACACTGTGGTTGTTGCTGTGCATAAAGTTCTCCTGGTTCTGCTCCTTTCACTCAGCATCAGGTCATATAAGTCCTTCCAGGCCTCTCTGAAGTCTTCTTGTTCATCATTTCTTATGGCACAATAGTACTCCATTACATTCATATACCATAATTTATTCAGCCATTCCCCAATTGATGGACATCCCCTTGACTTCCAGTTTTTGGCAACTACATAGAGTGCTGCTATAAATATTTTTGTACATGTGGGACCCTTTCCCATTTTTATGATCTCTTGGGGATATAGTCCTAGTAGGGATATTGCTGGGTCAAAGGGTATGCACATTTTTGTAGCCCTTTGGGCATAGTTCCAAATTGCTCTCCAGAATGGTTGGATGCGCTCGCAGCTCCACCAACAATGAATTAGTGTTCCAACTTTCCCACATCCTCTCCAGCATTTATCATTTTCTTGTTCTGTCATGTTTGCCAATCTTATAGGTGTGATGTGGTACCTCAGAGTTGTTTTGATTTGCATCTCTCTAACCAATAGTGATTTAGAGCATTTTTTCATATGATTATAGATAGCCTTAACCTCTTCCTCTGAAAGTTGCCTGTTCATATCCTTTGACCATCTATCAATTGGGGAATGACTTGTATGATTATACATTTGGATCAGTTCTCTATATATTCTAGAAATGAGGCCTTTATCCCCGAGCTTAGCTGTAAAAATTCTTTCCCAATTTACTACATCCCTCCGGATTTTGGTTGCATTGGGTTTGGTTGTGCAAAAACTTCTCAGTTTAATGTAATCAAAGTTATCCATTTTGCATTTCATAATGCATTCTATCTCTCCTTTAGTAAAGAATTCTTCCCTTCTCCATAGATCTGATAAATACACTATTCCTTGCTTCTCCAGTTTATTCATGGTATCAATCTTTATACCTAAATCATGTACCCATTTGGACTTTATTCTTGTGTGCGGTGTCAGGTATGGGTCTATGCCTAATTTCTGCCACACTGTTATCCAGTTTTCCCAGCAATTTTTGTCAAACAATGAGTTCTTATCCCAGAAGCTGGGGTCCTTGGGTTTATCAAACAGAAGGTTGCTATATTCCTTGCCTACTGCATCTTGAGTGCCAAGTCTATTCCACTTGTCTACCTCTCTGTTTCTTAGCCAATACCAAGTGGTTTTGATAATTGCTGCTTTATAGTACAGTTTGAGGTCTGGTAGCGCTAGGCCACCTTCCCAAGCATTTCTTTTCATTAGTCCCTTTGATATTCTGGACCTTTTGTTTTTCCAAATGAATTTTGATATTATTTTGTCCAGCTCTAGAAAGTAATTGTGGGTCCTCCTTCTACGGAGCTTTTCCATGACTAGTTTCTATGGCTCCATTCTCTGTCTCTTCCTCTTTCCCTCCCAGGGCATGATCATCTCCATGGAAACCAGAATGGGCTAGCGTAAAGTTCCAGGAAATCTTACACCAGAGCTTTGCCGAGGATGTTCCCGCATTTGATTCGGTGCCTTGGAAGCCCAGGTAATGATGGTGATGGATTCCCACATCTCTGGGACAGCAGGCTAGTGGGAAGAACACTGGAGTGGAGTGTGGAGTGTGGAGTGTGGCCCTGAGGGGAGACGCAGCCACACTGACCCTGGGACAGCAAGACTAGAGCACGGTCCTGCTGCATTATTTCTGATTGTGCATGTTCTCTTTCGTCTTGTAATGGAACTCAAGGCAATGTGCTCTTGGGATCTGGAGAACAAGGAGCCAAGGAGGCGGCAGGGCAAGAGGAGGTGGGGGAGGCTAAAACCACCCCTCCCACCCCCAGAACTCCAGGGCTTTGTCTGGGTTCTGCAGAGACCACTTGGGTTCCGTTCCTTGCTGGTCATCTCTCCCACTAGAATGGAAGTTCCCTGAGGGCTGGAACTGGCTTTTGTCTTCGTGTTCTCAGCACACAGTAGGCGTTTATTATAAATGTTTATTTGACTGACTGACACCAAGTGAATGGAATATTACTGTGCTCTAAGAAACCACAGAAGCACATGTAAAGACTCCACGAAGGGGTGCAAAATGAAGTAAGAATAGCCAAGGAAACAATAACCCAGTGACCACAACAATCACCAAATGACCAAAGGAAGGTTGCAGGGTCCCCCCTCCAAACAAGCTTGTCCCCAAGGAAGGAAGGTGAACCAAAGGCCACACCAGGATGTCTGGTGAGTATTAAGTGCTTTGGCTTGTCGCTTTCTTCCTCTGTTTTCTCTCCTTGAAAACTCTCTTTTATGGAATGCTTCTCTGAGAGAGTCAGGAAGAGAGATCCATGGCAGATTGTAGGTGATATAAAAACATAAGGGGGGGGGGGGGGCAGAGCCAAAATGGCCGAGTAACAGCACAGACTTTCTAGAACGCTCCCTCCAAACCCAGTCCAATAACTGTAAAAACTGGCTCTAAACAAATTCTGGAGCTGCAGAATCTACACAATGATGGCGCGAAGCAAATCTCCAGGCCAAGACAGCCTAGGTCTATAAGCCTCACTGGGAGCAGAGTGCAGTTTAGCGTGAGCCGCACACGCACAGACAGGACCTGAGCAGGCCTTGGAGAAACTGAATTTACATGGAAAGATAGTATTTATAACTCTTGAGGCTTTTCTCAGTATTTGGGTAGATGGTGGGATTATATACATATAGACAGAGGGCTCAGGGTGAGCTGAATAGGAAGGGATGATATCTAAAAAAATAAAATTAAGGGGTGAGAGAGGAATATATTGGGAGGAGAAACGGAGAAATAGAATGGGACAAATTATCTCTCATAAAACAGGCAAGAAAAAGCTTTTTCAATGGAGGGGAAAAGAGGAGAGGTGAGAGGGAAAAAGTGAAGCTTATTCCCATCACATTTGGCTTAAGGAGGGAATAATATGCTCATTCAGTTTGGTACGGAAATCTATCTTACACTACAGGAAAATAGGGGAGAAGTAGGGTGAGGTGGGGATGATAGAAGGGATGGCAAATGGGAGGAGGGAGTAATTAGAAGTAACCACTTTTGGGGAGGGACAAGGTCTAAAGAGAGAGTAGAATAAATGGGGACATGATAGGATGGAGGGAAGTATTGTTAGTCTTTCACAACATGACTTTTTTGGAAGTCTTTTGCATTGCTACACACTTATAACCTATATTGAATTGCTTGCCTTCTTGGTGGGGAGGGAGGAAAGGAGAGAAGCTGGAACTCAAAGTTTTAAAAACAAATGTTAAAAATTGTTTTTGCATGCAACTGGGAAATAAGAAACACAGACAATGGGGTACAGAAATCTATCTTGCCCTACAAGAAAATGGAGGAGATGGGGATAAGGGAAGGGAGAAGAGAGATAGAAGGGAGGCCAGATTAGGGGAGGGGTAATCAGAATGCATGGTGTCTTGGGGTGTGGGGAGGGGAGAGATGGGGAGAAAATCTGGAACTCAAAATCTTGTGGAAATGAATGTTGAAAACTAAAAATAAATAAAATAAAAACATAAGAAATCAATAAAAATTATTTAAAAGAAAAAGGAACTTGGAACCGAGAGGTGTGCTGGCAAATGCTTAAGAACCAGCTCTTCCAAAAAAGGCACACAAGACTTTCTTTTCAGCTTTATCTGCATTATTAGCATTATCTCCATCACTTTCTTCAGTCTAGACAATCAACCAAACAATAAATGAAACCCTAATCTGAAGCATTTAGATTTATGTTCACCCTGCAAATTTAACAGTTGGTTGTAGAGCTGGCTACACACACACACACACACACACACACACACACACACACACACACACACACAGACACACACACACAGACACACACACACACACACACACACACACACACACACACACACACACACACACACACACACACACACCATTAAACGGTAGCCAAAAACAGGTGATCACCAGAAGGGGTGACTGAGGCCCAGCAGGTGGCACCACAGAGCTATCCATGGGCAGTTATGGCAGCACCAGGGCTCATAGCTTCACCCTTGAGACTTGAGCTGCCCTGTCCCCTGGCTCTTTGTGGCCCCCCACCCCCGTGGGATTTCTTCAGCACACGTGTCCCTGCCCCCGGTGGTTATGGGGAAACATTCGCTGTCACTACATTTGCTATGGAGCTGCACTAAATGAAGACCTCAGCTCTCATGGGAGTGTGTCCTTTCTGGGTGTCAGTGGGGTTTAGGAGCTAACACTGTATATGAGGGCTAACCATCCAGGGCCTTAGCCTGGGGCAGTTGCCTACAGGCTTTGAACCGGATTAGGGTTAGGGTTTAGTACCTGCCTCTACCACCATTAATCATCATCGTCCTCATTCCTCAGCACACAAGTAATCGACATTTCAGTAGCATGTTAGACATTCAGGACTCTGGATTCTAAAACATTATGTGATTTGAGCCAGTCTGAGGTCTGTCCAGGCCAGCAGCATGGCCCCACCATCCAGTGACTTGCCTCAGGGACCCCAGCCAGTGAGTGGTGGAGGCTCCCGACCACCTTTCACCAGCCCAGCCAACATCTGGAAAAAGGAGAGGGCTACTGCCACAGAAGAACGTGGAGAGGATCCCTCCACACTTCCTTGACTTCTGCTTTCTCTTCTAAGGGGAAGAACCTTGGTTCAGGAAAGGGGAGAGGGAAACAGAAATGGCTAAGAGGCAGTGGGAAACCCAGGGTAAATGAGGAGCCAAAAAACGCACTTTACCTGTGCTCAGGGGATAGCAGCTCGCTGCTCCACCTGGTCAAAGACCCTATCTCTGGCAGTAACTCCTGAGGGGGCCCCAGTGAGACAAATTCGCCCTGCTACAGGAACTAGCTGATCTCTGTACAATTTCCCTTGAATAAATGGGACCATCTTGTATCAATAGGACTATCAAGTAGTGATTACTGATTCCCAGTTACCGTATGCAATTCAGATGTCAAGTCATAGCTGTCAACCCCCAAGACTATCTTATTACAGACCTAGATGTACAGATCCCTTACAAGCCACCCCTCCCAGGCCATACCGGCAGAGAATGACACCTGTGCCCAAGGTACAGAAAGAGTTTGTTCCTTCCTACCCACCTGACCCAACTGGCCTATTGCCACACAATTCACGGTAACTTTTCTATATAAGTCTTAGCATCATTCCTGTTTGGTTGTGCGTTCCCTAAAGGAGCTCAGCCCGCCTTTATTAGCATTATAATAAACTCTTTGCCACCTGACTGGGAGACTGCTCCAGTCTGTGAATTCTTTCCAGACAACTCTTGTCCTGTACCTTGGTATTTGGGGGTCCCTACACCAAGAGGTTCTGAAATGAAGAGAAGTGGAGGACAGCAAGATCCTGGAGAATAGCCCTTCTCGATTCAGCAGAGGGGGAGGGGAGGGACTCTGCTGGGTGGGGGTAGGAAAGAGGCGGGAGGGGAGAGGGGAAAATGGGAAGGGGTGGGGTGGGGGCAGGAGGCCTTTCTGAAGTCTTGTTTGCACACCCAATTCCCACTGCCCCTTCCTTGGAATGAATGAATGTAAAAAATAAAGAACTTACAGCGCATTTATTGTATGCAAAGCACCAGGGTACCAGCAGAAAAATCTGACATTCCTTGCTTTCAAGGAGCTCCCTTCGAATAGGGGAGACCATGCAGATAGACTTCAGCTGTGTGTGTGCCTCCCCCTTACAGCTGTCTCTCCGCTGAATCTTGGACTTGGGAGGGGATGCTCCTGCTTCTTCCTCCTGAGTCTCCCCACCCTCTTTTCCTCCCTGATAACAACCTTGGGGTTCCTTCAAGAACATCCCCAGAATTGAGGGGAAGAAAGGAGACCTGGCAAGTCCCCGAGGGCAGAGCTGCCTTGTGGGCATCACTGCTTACATGTTATTTTACAAGGATGAGGGCCTGAGGCTGGGACCTCAGGGGTTCCTTAGGGACAACCTATGTGCAGAAACCCCCTGGAGCCTTGACAGGTAGCCCCTTCTCTGTAAGTCAGTCTTCAAGAAAGGCCAGATCTCCCTAGGGTCACATGGTCAAAATGGATCTGAGGAGGGACCAGAGCCTTATCTTTCTGACTTGGAAGCAGGCTCCAGCCAGGATGCAATTCTTTTAGGGAACAGAATTTAAAATCTCCCTTGCCCCTGAGATGATGGTTCAGGACATAATTATAATGAAGTATACAATCTAACCATCCCAGCTCCTAGTCCCCGTCGAGACAGTCAGGAGAAGTCCTGCCCCTGCTCATCCCAACTCCCTGTCCTTTCTCTGGCAGGGCAATGCTGCTTTGCCCTCACTTACTCAACTCCAATTCCCTAATCTCCTAGTCTTTCAGAGAAGGGCTCGAGGTTCCGTTTTCCCTCCTGAAAGGACAGGGAACTTTCCTGCCTTTACCCACCGAGATCAACTGTGTAATTGTAAAAGCCTTCCTTGTCTGTCCTCACAAAGAAAACCCGCACAAGTGGGCAGGGGGTGCTTTTGCTTCCCAGGGCAGCCGGGGCCAGGCCTCTCACCGATCCAGAAACCGGTCCCTGCCTGGCCTCTGAGAACGAAGCAGAACTCTCCTTCCCCACCTGGGAAAGCTTCTGCCTTCGCCAGGCTGTCAGGGACATCAGCTGGACCAGAGAAAAACGGTCATTCTTGTTCAGCCCTCGAGCGAGTGCTGGGTCCCAGCAGTGAGGGCCAGCTCACGGAGGGCAAACTAGCCCTCTGCTGCCCGGGCCTGTTCACTGCCCTGCTAGGCATTCAGGGTTAGGGTGAGCCCCAGCTCTGAGTCTGCTAACTGGGGTTTGGGTGGTAAGGCTGCCCAGCCTCTCTGTCCTCGCCCCCTCCTCCCTCTGACTCACCCGCCCGCTGTCCAAGCAGCCGGAAAGTCTTGCTAACTGCCCACCCGAAGCTTTCCTGGTGGCTTGGTTGGCTTCCCCAGCTCACCTTGGGCAAGGACACTTCCTTCTGGCAGGTGTCCTTAATGGGAGACTGGCAGAGATTGATGGGCACATCCACTTCGGGGAAGGGCATTTCCTACCATCCCACTGCGTCTTGGAGGTGAGAGCCAAGGCGCATGGCTCCCTGGCATGAGCCCGGGATGCCACAATGAAGCAGAGCCATTGCGTCTGCAGGGTCTGCTCTGCTGGACCTTTATCTGGGGACTACTGCTGAATCATCAGACGGCCAGGCCCTGGCACAGGTGCTGGAAGGTGGCGCGGAGACCCGCAGTGGGGGCGAGAGCCCCTCCGTCCTGCCCCTGCTCCAGGCTCAGCGGACCACCTGAGGCACTGCAGCCCCGGGCCCGGGGCAGGGCAAGGCCAGAAGATGGGGGGTGGGCGCAGGGAGGGGGACCTGGTGACCAGGCAGGCGTGGGCAGGCCGGGGTGTGCCCATTTCAGTGGGCACCGACCAAGGCTGTGCCGGAGGAAAACAGGACGGGGAGCCGGCAGCCCCCCAGGCCCTCGGGGGCGGCCTTTTGGCCGAGTCCAGGTTTTGGAAGGGGATGTCTGAGCGATCTGGGGCCGGGGGGGGGGGGGGGGGGGGCCGCCCTCGAGGACGGGGGGGGGCCACGCGAAGCCGCCCCACTCTTGGGGCCAGGCCGGGAGGCGGGCTCCTGCGGCTCCGGGGCACCGGCCCTCGCCCTCGGACGCTCACTTCGGCCCCGTGCCTCAGTTTCCCCGTCTGTCTGTGCCGCCGCAGGGGGGGGTCCGACGGAACCGGCGCCGTCCAGCGGGCCCGGGGCTCCCGCGGTGCCCGTCGGGCCGGGTCGGGCTCTCGGACCCCAGCGGCCTGAGCGCCTAGGCCTCGGCGCGGTGAGTCGCCGCTGTGGGCGGGGCCTGGCTTCCGCCCGAGGCCGGGGCTCCGGGGTCAGCGCCCCCGAGGGGCGGGGCCGGGGCCCGGGAACCTGGAAGGCCGCCCTCGCCCTGGCTCAGGCGCAGGCGCACACGAGGCCCCGGCCGCGGCGGAACCCCCCCCCCCCCCCCACCTCGGGCCTGGGAGTCCAGCCGCAGCCTCTCCCCGAGCACGTGACGTTCGGCCCCCAGCCCGGGCCTGCAGGGGCGGGGCGAGCGCGGCTAGCGGCCCTCCTGCCCCGCCCCCGAGGCTCAGCGGCCAATCGTCGCGCCCTGCGTCACGCAGGCCCCGCCCCCACCCGGCCCGCCGCGCTCGCTCGGAGAAGCAGGGACCGCGGCGGCTGCGCCCTAGGCTGGGGGGGGAGGGGAAAGGCGGGGCCCGGGGCCCGGGGCCGGCCTGAGCCTCGGCCCGACTCGGCCTGGCGGGCTCGGCGAAGTCCGGCGGGCCGTGGGCGCCTCGGGTAGCGGCGCCGTCTGGCGTCGGGCCGGAGAGCAGCCGCTCCGAAGGAGGGCGATGACGGGAGCCGCCGCCGGACTCAGGTACGTCGGGGCCGCCGCCAGGCCGTCCGTCACGGGCCGCGGTCCGAGCGGCTGCAGGTGCCTCGGCGACGGTCCTCCGAGGCCCCCAGCCGCGATGGACGGACCGGGGGTTGAGGGGTGGGCCGGGGGGAGGGGACGGGACTCGAACTTGATTCTCGGCGCGACTCGGGATTCCGGGGCTCCTGGAGCGCGGCTTTGAAAGGGGGAGGGGCCCCGCTTTACAGAGGAGGAAACTGAGGCCCCTGGTGGGGGTGCCTTGTGGCTGAGGGGGGGAGGGGGAGGGGCGGGGCCGGAACCTTAGCCCCGCCCCTGGCGCCTCGCCCCGCCCCCCAGCCCCCTGCGGCGCTGCCCCCCAGGAAGCGGCGGCGCCCTGCCCCGCCCCCTTCCTCTGCCCCTCCCGCTTCCCTCTCCGCCCCCCCAGATAAGCGGGGCATCCTTGGGGCGGGCTCAGCCGCGGGCGAAGTGGGGGGACGGAGCAGGCCCGGGCCCCCTTCCTCCGCGGACAGCCGGCGTGGCCACCGAGTGAGTAAGCGGGCCTGGGGTGTGGGGGGCTGCCCATCGCTCGGGGGCCTGGCCGGGCCTCAGTTTCCCTGGGATGCCCCCTGGGCACCACCTTAGGGGCCCACAGGGGGCCTTGCCGTCCTTCCTCTGGGAGCGCCTGGCCCCTCGGGGCCTGCCGCGCCAGTGCCCGTGCCGTGCCCACGCCCAAGGGCGCTGCCCCCCGCTCAGCCCTCTTCCTGTTGGCCGGACTCCACCACCAGGATCCCTCCACGTCTCCACCCACCCTGCTGATAAGGAGCGCCCGTGTGCCCTGTGCCCCTCCCCCCCTGCTCCCCATGGAGCTTCTCATGCTGGGGGGCCTGGAGCCTGCACCCCGGGCTGCCAGGCTGGGCCTTCGGGCATCTGGAGGCGCGGGCCCCTTCTGCCCGGGCCACACTGGCTAGGGCGCGGTCCGGGGCCTCCCGCAGGCTGGAGTATTTGGGGGAGCACTCCTGGCAGCACATCTGAAAGATGGGGTGTTGTCAAGGGCCCATCGCGGGGCCAGCTCCCCCCCCAAAGCTGCTGAGGGGGCACAGAGGGAGGCAGAGGGCGGTGGGGTCTCCTGGGCCCTGTCTGGGTCCCCTGTAGGCACGTTGGGATTGAACCCCAGTGACTCTAGAGAGAAAGGTCCTGGGCTCAGATCCCAGCTGGACCTTCCGCCTGTGACCCTGGGCAGTTCCCAGGTCAGGTGTCCCATGGACTCCGAGGTAGCCTGGACTGAGGCTCAGAGGCCAGGAGGGTGGGGAATGGTGGAGGGTGACCTGGCTCATGACCACTGTGGAGATGTTGGGCATTTATACAGAAATGCCAAAGAAGTGGGCTGGGGGCCCGAGCCTGGGGGGAGGCAGGGGCCCCTCCCTTCTCTCTCCATCCTCTCCCCTCCGCTTTGGGGCTGGAAGCTGGGGGATAAGCATTGATTGAGCTCCTACTGCATACACGGTGCTAATGCAGACAGCCCTGTAAGGTGGGGACTGTTATTGCCCCCATCTTACAGTTGGAGAAATTAAGTGACTTGCCCAGGGTCTAAGACACACCTCGTAAGTGCCTGGGGTTAGATTTGAACTGGCTTCCTGGCCAGGGCTGCCCCTCCTCATGAGGGTCACGAGGTGAGAATGGTCACGAGGACAAGCAAAGAACGAGTTTTATCCAAGAGTCTAGGGGTGGGCAGGGTCTGAGGCTGGGTCTGAGACCTGCCCAGAGTCGGTGACACCTCCTCACCAGGCTTGTGCCTCCCAGTCCCCACATACAGGACTCAGGTCCAGGAGTGAGCTCTGATTCGGTTACCAGGGACCTGGTGTGGGGATGGGGGGGGTGTTTAGTCCAGTAAACACTGGTGCAGCACCCTCCCTGTGTGACACCCTAGGACAGTGACAGGTGGCCTGTGCAATTTGATGTGGATGTGGACAGCAGGCAGGGAACCTCCCCAGCCCATGAGAAGGAGGGCAGCCGGGGGACTGTGCTTGGAAGCAGCCAGTGGGGCTACCCCAGCCTCGAGCTTTCTGTCGTTTGAGGCTGCCATGACCTGTCCAGCCACCGCTCCCCCTGTCTCATCCTCATGAAGTTCATTTGGGGAACCATCTTTAGGGAACTTCTTTTAGTCCACTAGCCCAGCCCATGGTCTTCTTGGATGGAATTTTCCTTCCTCAGTTAACCTCACATTATACTTGTTGGGTACAGGCTTGTCCCCCACTTCTGGACAGCCAGACATAGGTAGAGCGGTAGCTTCTGGTCAAGTCTGCTGCCAGATGATCAGCAGTACCTCTGGAGTTGCTCAGGTGAAAAGGAGACTCAGGAGAGACTGTCCAACTGAGCCACAGCTGGACTTCCAGCCAAGAAAGAGACTGCAGGTCTGAGTGGACCCAGCACTGGCCCATGGGCTTGTGCTCAGTACAGGGGCCAGTGCCTGAAGTGGCACCAAACGCTTTGTAAGAAAGACAACTGCAAAGATTTACAGGAGCTGATGGAAAGTGAGAAGAGCAGAACCGGGGGACCGCTGCACACAGTGACAGCCACATTGTGCCGATGATGTAGCGCTCTCGGCAGTGCAGTGATACAGGACAACCCAAAGGACTCCCGAGGAAGAACGGATGAAGCGGGCCATTCTCCACCTCGCTCCCTCCCTCGCTCCCTTCTTAGGCTTCTTGCGCATGATGACTGACAGGGAGATGTCTGACATGATTGTACATGTAGAACCTGTAGCAGACTGTTCACCGTCTCAGAGAAGGAGGGAGGGAGAGAATTTGAAACTCAGAACTTAAAAAAAAGTTTTAAAATTGTTTTAACATGCAATTGGGGGAAAATAAAATATTATTAAAAAAGGTACAGTCATAGGTCATGTCCGTGTGTAATAATCAATGCAGAGACAGACAGACAGATAAGGACATTCTGCTGAAGAGTGACACAGGCTTTCCTTGTTCTGTCCCTCTGGGAGGCAGGCAGCTTGTGCTCCCATTATGATGCCCCTTTTACAGATGAGGTAACTGAGGCTCCTAGAGATCAGCAGCTGCCTGCACCAGGCAGTTTGAGCCCAATATCCAGACTCCAGTCCTACAGCTGTGCTGCCTGCTGGCTCGCCTCCATTGACACGACTCTCTACAAAGAAATCGTCCTCAGTGTTAATGGCCTGGACATCCCTACTAACGTGTGGCTTCTGAGGGCGTTGGGAGCTGGGCCCAGCGAATGTGGAAGGAGCCGCCTGCTTCTCAGTGGCTACGTGGCCACTGACCAGCTTTGGGAGCTGGAGGGGCGGGGCTGGCAGGTTCCTTCACCCATGGATCTGTAAAGTCAGCAGCTTTGTAGGGATCATCTCAAGTGTGTCTTCACCTGTAAGCCTCAAGTAAAAGCCAGAAAAATTCAGAAAACTATTTCTGGAGACTCTCCTCCCCGTTGGTTTTGTTTTAGTTTGTTTTGGGCAGGGAAGGGAGAAGTCATTTCCCTCAGTTAGTAAATACCTACAAAATCATCTCATCTTTTTCTGAAAAAACAAAGCCAAGCCTGTCCCTGGATTTTGGGAAGCACCTCTGAGTTAGGGGAGGGCTTCCAGGGCCAGGGGACCACTCAATCCCCTCAAGACCTCCTGAAAATCTGGGCCTGAGGGGCTCCGTCATGGACTTAGGAAGGAGCGTTCATCACGTGGATCCCGAAAATCCAAGTGGTCCCCATAACCAGCATTCCTCTGTTGCACGGGAATTAGTGATAGCATCCAAAAAGACAGTGGGAATGGTGTGGCCTGGCCCTCCCTTCAGACCATCAACAGTCTGTAAATCAGTATCATGTTTGCCGGAAGTCGCCCCCCGCTGGCAGAGCCACTTGTGCATTGGACCCCTCCCGTTCTGGCATTGGTCTTGGCTGCCTGCCCCCTGCCATGACCAGTCACGTGACATCCGTAGGGCTGAGGAGGAGCAGTGGATCCTCCCCCATCTTTGATCCATGTTTCTCCTCTCTGGGGTCAGTCCTTATCAGGTTGTCTGGTATTGCAGCACGCTTGGCCTCTGTTCATTTCCTTTGGAAGTGGCTGTACCCATTCAGAAGTCCACCCCGGGCTCAGCCTGTTCCTGCGAAGGCTTGGCCCTAGCAGTCTAGCTTACTACCCTGTGTGAGACTCTCCAGCTTACCCTGTTCCTTATTTATACTTTGTGAATGTGAAACTGTGGGTTTTCTACCTTATCCTCATCTGGCATGTATGTATACATCATGCACCCACCCCCCAGCCCATGTCATACCCCATTAGAAGGGCCCCTTTTGTCTCTGTGCCCTTCCTGGCACCTAGTAGGTGCTTAATAAATGCACGTTGGCTGATTGCTTCTGACTGGCTCTTACTGGACACTACCTCCTTTGAGTTAGTGACCTAGCGGTGCACTTCTGAGCCTCCCTTGCTGGTAGCCTCTACAAGACCAGGCTCCAGAGGTTAGCTGGATAGCCAGCAAGCTCAGATGCCCAGTAGTTCTTGTCCAGCTAGAGCTTTGTAAAGCTGTGGCAGACCTCAGACTTCCTGCTAGGTGTCACTTAGCTGACGGGCTAGGAAATGTTGTGCTCTCCTTGACCTAGTTATGCAGGTTTCCCAGTGTGTGACTAAGAAGGGCAGCTCTTGTGTGTCCTCCTCCTCTGCCCCATGGGCCCAGGGAGCCCATGTGCAACCTCTTCTGCACTCCTGTGGCCCTGTCTGATGCCCTCTTGGTCTGGCCATGGTGGCCATGGCCCACCTCCTACCTGAGCAGTGTTGGGTGGGGTGGCAACACTGACATTTGGATGTTTGAGCACCTCTCTGTCCTCCATGCAGGTGATGAGCCCCCTGTCCCTGCAGAGGAGATGGCCACCAAGCCGCTGCCCAGCCTGCTCACTTTCCTGTGTGGCTGCGCAGTGGGCTTCTTCCTTTGCTATCAGCTCCTGCACATCCTCCTGGAGAAGCCAGCTGAAATCCAGCCCCACATTCTCCACAATGACCCGCACGCCAGGCACTCAGAGGACGCTGGCCACGGTCACCTCGAAGGCCAGATGGACTTTGGTGCAGACATCAGCCAGCACAGAGGTGAGGGGGTGGCCGTTGGGATGGGGGGGCAACCAAGGCATATTCCTGCCCTGCCTTTCCCTGGGTGGCCTCTGCCCACCCTCTGGGAGGCTCTTCTGTTCCACTGTTGGCCAGTCTCAGAGGCTGGGGATGGCGACTGCAGGGATTGGGGTGGGATGGAGGTGGGGCGGCCTGGCTCCTCCCCAACGTGGGGCCTGCCTTTGACCAACTCATTAATTGGCTTTGGGGACAAGCAGAGCCCTAGGAGCAGCTTCCAACCTCTCCCTGGGCCCCAGCTCCTGCCCCCATCAGTTCCACTCAGGGCCCTTTGTTCTCTGGACATCACCCCAGGCTCTGGAGTGCCTATGGAGGCTTGGTCCTGGGAGAGCCTGGGGGCCCAGCTGGAACCAGGCCAGAAGCGTGGGGACTCAGGCTACCCAGCCTGGAGATGGGCTCACAACCTAGCACTCTTGGTTGGGGGGACAGGGAGACAGGAGGCCAGCATGTCCCCCTCACAGAGAGACCTAGGAAACAAAAGGCACACTCCTTCATGTACCTGGTTAAATGAGAAGGAAAGATTCACCCTGTGCCCTGGTGTGGGTCCGCACACTAGTCAGGTTCCTCGGAATCAGTAAGCTTTGACTGAGCTGATGACCTGTCCCCCAGGATGAGGCTGGCTGGTCTGTGTTGGGGGGGTAGGGGGAGGGCCCAATCCGCCACTTTTTATTATTTATTTATGAAATAAATGATCAGAGCCTGGCTTTGTGGGCTAGGTGCATCCAAGCACTCGACACCCCATGATCTTGGTGATTGGTTGGTCCTCCTTAGCCTCTAGCAGACGCACCGTGTAGACACTGTCACTATGGATGGTCAGAGCAGCATGGGGCAGGCCCTGAGGAGGGTGCTGGTGGTTCCAAATTGAATGTAGGACTTTGCCAATGGCAGCCCCACAGCTTCCCTGGGAACCCAACTATGCTCTCTCCCCCAGGCTCCAGGGATGTAACTGTGCCCTTCTCAGCTGTCTGGTGCCCACATGCACCCAACATCACGTGTGATGACATGGGAAGGCTGCTCATGTGATAATGGGTGCATCTATCACCCAGACCTGAGCTGCGCCTTCCATAGGCCATAGTACGGTGGTTGGGCCAGGGTGGGGGCAGCAGCTTCGTACTGTCACCATGTGCCCTGACCCCCACTGTCTTTGTTCCCCAGATGAGGACAAGCACGTGGCTGAGGAGCTCTACCACAAAGTCAGGGTTCTCTGCTGGGTCATGACAGGACCTCAGAACCTTGAGAAGAAGGCGAGGCACGTCAAGGCCACATGGGGCCAGCGATGCAACAAGATCCTGTTCATGAGCTCAGAGGAGAACAAGGACTTCCCCACTGTGGGGCTGGACACCCGCGAGGGCCGCGACCAGCTCTACTGGAAGACCATCAAAGCCTTTCAGTACGTGTACGAGCACTACCCGGATGATGCTGACTGGTTCATGAAGGCCGACGATGACACTTACGTTGTCCTGGACAACCTCCGCTGGCTGCTATCCCACCACGACCCTGCCAAGCCCATTTACTTCGGGCGACGCTTTAAGCCCTACGTGAAGCAGGGCTACATGAGTGGGGGCGCTGGCTATGTGCTCAGCAAGGAGGCCCTCAGGAGGTTTGTGGAGGCCTTCCGGACTAACAAGTGCTCACACAGCTCCTCTGTGGAGGACCTGGCGCTCGGCAAGTGCATGGAGACCATTGGTGTGGAGGCTGGAGACTCACGGGATCCCAGCGGCAAGGAGACCTTCCACCCCTTTGTCCCCGAGCACCATCTCATCAGGGGCTACCTGCCCAAGACCTTCTGGTACTGGAACTACAACTACTACCCACCTGTCGAGGTAAGGGGCTGGATGGGAAGCTGAGCGAGGGGACTGACGCAGGCCGATTCCATGGTCAGCCTTTGGGGTATCAGGGTCTGTCAAGTGTACCCTGGGCTGGGGAGTGGGAGACCTGGGCCTGGGCCCCAGAGAGGCCTCATCTCCCAGCAGAGGCCATAGGGGACCCACGATTACCCAGGAGTCACTTTTCAGAGTCAGGATTGGAACTCAGTCCCTGGCTCCAAAGCCAGTGTACCCTTTCCTTTCCACTGCTGTGTTTGAAATGTTTATAATCAACTCGGGTCTCTTTGCCTAAACGTGGGCCAGTCTTGTTAGGCCTTTTCTGGGCTTCTTTGCTGAACAGGCCTGAGATCAGCCTCCACCCAGGCCACACATACATACACATACTTGTATGTGCACTCAGATATGCAACACTCGTATCCACATACACCTGAATGCCCCCTCCCCAGAGATTCACCTTCTCCGTTCTTCCTCTCCCCTGCCTCCCCACTCACACACAGACATACACACACATGCACACACACGCACACACACACACACACACACTCACATACACTCTGCTGCCTTCTCTCTTACCCCCTCCCTCCTGGGGGGATCACGGACCCTTCTCCAGATGCAAACACTTGATTCTCAGCAAAGACAGTGACTTCTGAGGCAGACACTCAGGGTTCTAATCCTGGCTCTGCACCTTCCTCCCTGACCCCCAGTTTCTTCCTTGGTAAAATGAGGGAACTGGAGTCAGTATCCCAGCCCCCTCCTATGGACTTGGGGGATTCTGGGCACCCCCTGAAAAGCCCTTGGTGCATTGGAGCCTGAATAAACCCGGTAGTCACAGGCCTTGGGCAAGATTGCCATTGGCTCTTGGTGCTTCTGGGCAAGGGAGGCAGTGCCCACCAAAGACTATTTGTCTAATGCCTTGCATATATATCAGCTGGTGTTTGGTTTGGGCCCCCTGGGTTCTGCCCCAGAGGCAGCTGCTCCCAAGTCTCTGGGCTCCCACAGACCCCAGTGGGGACCAAGCTAGCCCCAGGCCCAAGACAGTGGTTGTTTCCAACAGGAGGTGCCACATGCCCACAGGGCCCATGCCAATGGTGCCAGCTGCTCCAGTGCCCCTCAGGTCAGGACTTTGGGTGATCATAGGGTCACCCCTTCACAGAACATGCACGGGTTAAAGTGTCAGGGGTCACAGCAATCCTTTTTGCATGAACCAAGATGCTTGGCAGTCCAAATGGGATCCTGGTCCATCAGGAGGACACACAAGGAGGCCCCCAAACCTCACAGGGGAATTGCTCCTCTTGGACCTCCCAGTTTTCTCTTTTTTAAATTTAAATCTGATTTTATTTGTATTAAAAGTCTTTTTAATATATGTCTTATTTTCCCCCAATTACGTGTTCAAACAGTTCTTTTTTAACTTTTTTTTGAAGTTTGGAGTTCCAAATTGTATCCTTCCCTCTCCTGTCACTCCCTGAGATGGTAAGCCATCAGCTGTGGGTTATAGAAGTGCACTCATGTAAGATGTTTCCCTCTTAGTCATTTTGTACAAGAAGGTTCAGAGAAACGAAGCAAAGCGTCTGCCCCATTTTTCTGCGACTCTGCGGGCTGGACACTTGTTGGTGATCAGCGTTTCCCTGGAGGGAGGTGGAAGCAAACATGGCTGCTGTGTGGGGCTGAGCTCCCACCAGCTGGCATGTCCATAGGTTGGCAGCCCCTCTTCTTTGGCTTCTGGCGCCTTCTACCCCGAGAACCAAGACAGGAGCCAGGGTGGGAGAGAGCTTGTCAGCTCCACTGTGACCTGTCCCTGCAGATGCTGGCCCGGCCTCTGCTGGCTAAGCTGAGCCTCTGATGACGTGAGCCAGTGAGCGTGCCCCTAAAGGGCTAGAGAGACTGGAAGGGAAGCTGCCGATTCTTCCACAGCCAAAAGTGACTGAGGAAGTCGTCTTCCAAAGTGCCCAGGGCCAAGGCTGCTATGACCCCACGGTGACTGGGGCTGTGGAGCTGAGGAGCAGGCCAGAGCAAGCACACGTGACCAGCAGTGTCCACACAGCCGTGGGCTCCAGCATAGGACAGATGGGCCTCAGTGGCATGGGTGATGCTGTAGGAAAATCTGAAGAATGGGTTGACAACTATCATCCTCCAGTACATCCTGACCCAGAGCAGAGAGCATCTAAGCAAGGCCCGAGAGTCCCTAGATAAGATGATGGGGTGCATTGTTCATAGCACACCCCACATGGGACTTGTAGAGCCCTTTTTTCCATCTGACCAGACCTCTAGCGAGTCAGAGGAAACTCCAGAGAAGATGGACCTCAGCCATGGTCCCAACGGGTTGATGGGATCTCGGCCCCATTCCTGAGATTCTCTATCAAAAAGCTAAATTCATCTCCAAAACTGACTCTTGGCAAGTGGGGTCATAACACTCTCTGACCATTCTCTCAGCTTAAAGAAGCCAGCTGACCAGAGTGTCTGTGGCATCCTCCAGTCTTGATTCTAGTTAATAAGTGATAGGAGAAATGTACCTTCCCCTCCCATCCCCAGGGTCAGGAAATAAACAGGAAGTAGGAATGTAGCCTCTCCAGCCATCATCCTGGAATAACCAGGGTGTGTCTGAACACAAATCATAGCCTGTAGTTGCCTCCTCCTTGTAGAAATTACACTTCACTTATTGAACCAGGCAATGTAGAGAATGGTAGACTAGTAACAATCCTTCCCTAGTGGTCGGAGGTGAGCTCCCTGGGTTTTGGTGGGGAGGAGATGAGGGACACAGTATTCTTCTTTCTCTGCCAAGCCCTTCAACCAGTGTTGTAGAGAAACTGGTTTTTGTGCTAAGCTCTGTTGTGTCAAATCTTACCTGCATGAAAAAGAAGAAAAGTGAAGAACAGCCTGCTTCTGTCCGTATTCAGACAGCATCAGTCCTTTCTCTGGAAGAGGATAGCGTGCCTTGTTGTTAGTCTTTTGGGACTCTTGGATCACTGTGTTTCTGAGAAGAGCTAATGATCCAGCTGTTACTGTGCACAGTGTCCTGGTTCTGCGCACTTCACTTTGGATCAGTTCAGGTTTTCCTAAAATCATCCTACTTGTCATCTCTCCCAGCACAATAGTATTCTACTACATTCGTATGCCACAACTTGTTCCGCCATCCCCAATGGACAGGCATCCCCTCAATTTCTGATTCTTGGCCACCGCAACAAGAGCTGCTAGAAATGTGTTTGTACCTGTGTGTCCTTTTCTCTTTTGGATTTCTTTGGGATACAGACCTAGCAGTGGTGTTTTATAACCTTTTGGGCATAGTTCTGAATTGCTCTGTGGAATGGCTGGATCAGCTCACAACTCGGATGCCAGTTTCTAGACTCTTCCTTGATAGTCCTTCATCCTTGTCACTCATGTGTGTGAAGCAGCTCCTTTGTTCTGAACGTTGCACCTCATTTCTCTTCTTTCTTCTGCTCTAGGGCCCAGGTTGCTGTTCAGACCTTGCCGTTTCCTTCCACTATGTTGACTCTACCACTATGTATCAGCTGGAGTACCTCGTGCATCATCTACGTCCCTACGGTTATTCCTACAGATATCAGCCTGTCTTTCCTGAGGCACCAGCCAAACAAGCAAGCGAGGCCAACAAAAAAGAAGACCCCCAAGAGAAATCAGGAAACCGGTAAAGAGAGAGCCCTCCTGAGCAGAAGGAGGCAAAAAGAGGGCCCTGTACCCTAGTGGTGGTGCAGGGATGAGAGCTCTTTGGACTCTGGGAGCCAAGAAATCAGTTTTAAATGGATGTGCCACCTTCTGTAGGAAGCAGAGACAGCAGCTGTGCCAGACTGTTGGTACAGACATGGATGGATGGAAGGATGGATGGATGGATGGATGGATGGATGGATGGATGGATGGATGGATATGATGGATGGATGGATGCATGCATGGATGGATGAATAGGTGGGTGGATTGATGGATAGATAGATGGATGAATGGGTAGATGGACAGATGGAGATGGGAAGGATTTGTATTCCCCAAACTAACTGACCCCATTTGTTGGCACCTGGGAGACAGCCTGAGTAAAAGAGTTTGCTTTCACCTTGGACCCCTCCATCCTATGTATGTCTGTCATGGAGGGAGGTCAGCATGTGTGCTCCTGGAAGCAGTGGATCTGGGGTGGGAAGAGGGCTTCTTCTATTCTAATCCAATCTGCCTTAAAGAGAAGAGCCCCTCTGAGGATGGAGGAGCTTGCTGCTGCTGCTTCCCTGGCCCGTCAGGCCCTGAACTTTTCTCTGCTCCATGAATGACAAAAGTAGGGGACCCTGCAGAATGTGGCAGTGCATTCCTAGCACAGACCTCACTCTGGCCAACTCCGGAGGAAAGTGACCCAGATGCCTAGTCAAGGACCCAGCAGAAGACACTTCCTTTCCCCTGGCCCGGTGTCGTATAGATGCTCCATCCACAGTACTCCTGCCCACTGTCCATCCCCAGCCTGGCCCATCTGGAAACCCCACAGACCTGCCTTCTCCCACATGCTCTAGGTCTTCTGTGAATGCCCCCTTTCCCAGTGTTTCCAGAAGAGGACCTTGAGTCAAACACCGTGCCAAGCCATTGTCACCCAGGTGGGCCGCTCTCCTTGTGTCCTGAGGGGACCTTCCCATTGGCCTGCCAAGAATATGTCCAGCCATCATCTGAGGAGGGACCCCAGAGCCCCCCTAGTCCCAGTCTTGCCTCTAAGACTATCCTTTTACTGGCAGGGGTTGGAGGAGGAGGGGCCACCTGACTCTGGCCTGTGCCTCTGGGCAGCCAGCTTTCAGGCCAAAGTTTTTTAAATGACTCTAACCGCTAAGGTGCAGCCTGATGCTTCTTTACCTGGGGAACCAGGAGGCACCTGGGCCTAGCTTCCCTGCCCCTTCACTGTGCTTGGATTCTGAGGGGCTGGGGGCTCCCCCCACCCTCTAGGTGACTAGTCCCCATAAGCAGAGCCAAGCGCTTTCAGAGTTCCTCTTTACAGAAAGGCTCAGAACTTGGAAATTATTATCAGTGGAAGTGGATGGAGAGAGATTGGGGAGGGGAGGATAGAAATGTGACATCTCTCAGGTTATAATGGTGAGGTGGGGGCACACTCTGCTTCTTCAGAGGCTTCCTCCAAGAAGCAGAGCATGATAGGAGGCCAGCTCCCCGAAAGCAAACCGAGGCAGTGTTTTTGTTCCTCTGTCCACTATGGGTCACTAGGATGAAGGTCACCCTTACCTGAACCCTCGACCAAGACTCCCATGAAAGCACACCCATTTTGAGTTGAAGCAATGGGCCCTAGCCTGAGATATTTTAAATAAGCAGGGATGCTTATGGTTTGAATCCTACCCCTGGCCTCCTGCAAAACTTTGTAAAGCTCTTACTGGGTGCAGGGCACTCCCCTCTGTGCTGGGGGAGTCTCCTCTGTAGATTCCATCCACCTCCATCCTGGCTGAGGGATATATTCAAGGCCTGTGGGAGCATTTCCCAGCTCCGGCTTTGGGGTCAGCAGACAGTGGGACCAGTGATGTCCTCTGAAGGAGGAGGGCAGACCATGCCCCAAAAATGGGAGGGGGCTGGCAGGGTCCAGGAGTTCTCTCACAGGACCCCAGAACTTTCCACTACTGGGACCCCAGGATCCCTGTTCTGCCTCATTGTCTTGAGGGTGCCTCGCTCTCCCGGTCAGCTTTCAGGGCCAGAGCGGTGTCTGTGATGTTCAAGCCTGAAAGCCCTGCTTGGTGGTCAGCTTCTGCCATCTTCACCCTTCCCAGCTCATTTCCTATTGCATGTTGGGCCTCCTGACTCCAACACCTCTCCTTATCCTCAGTCAGTGGCAGCCCTCCCCTGTGTCTGGCTTTGGTCACCATTTGCCTCTGGAACTGCCCAGAGCAGCCATCCAGGACAGGAGGGGCTGGAGCATGAACACTTCCTGCATCCTAAAGTCTGGGCTTTAGGGGCTGTTAGTTGGGGGGGCCAGGTAACAGCCTCATTCCACCATCCCTGGAGAAGTTGGGGAGAGCCTCATTATCTGTCCCCTCCATCTCATCTCCAGACTTCATCAGGGAGATGCTGGGAGACCCAACACCACAGGCATCCAGCATGCTTGGGGCTCTGCTTCTGGAATGGGAAGAGTGGAGACCCCCAGCAGGCAGGAGGCTGCCCTTCCCAACCTAGTCTGGTATGGAGGGGGACAGCTATGTTCTTTGTAAACCCATGTTCCCAAAGTGCCTTTTGGATGGCTGTGGGTTTTTGAAATACGTGAATTTAAACAAGAATTGCACAAAAATAAACATGAATGGCCATCTCTTGACTGTTGTTTTCCTTCATCTGTGCGTGTGTGTGTGTATGTGGTGAGTCATGTTCTCTTGAGTGTCAGTCAGCTAGTAAGAGGACAAATGGGGCCCAGTGAAGCTGTGTCCCTCTGTACAGAGAGGAAACAGCAGGTTACTGCCCAAGGTCATACAGGTAGAAAACAGTCAAGATTCAAACTCAGGTCCCCATCAATGCCTTACCCAGCAGCCCTTCTTCCACCTGGGGTAGCCCTGCTTGAGGCCTCGGAAATGGACATCCTGGAAGATGGAACTGGGAGCTCCCTTCCTTTGTGTGTGGCTGGTCCCCTTCACCCCCAGCCTAACTACGTGCCTCTTGGATTCGAACCAAAGTTGGAGTTGGGTGGTTGTGTCTTAGGGCACTGTCTACACAGGCTGTCTTCTGTTGTTCAGCAGCAACAGATTAAATGGTGTCCTCACTGTCCTGGGCACCACCTTTGGGGGCCAGACACATGGTCACAAGGTCACCTGAGTGTGTCTTTGGGTCAGGCTCAGGCTGCTTGGACTCCCTCCCTTCAAGCATCAGGTGGTTCCACTCTCCAGATGTGATTTCTATAGGCAAATTCCAGGAATTAAAGGCAAAAGCTGGGCATGAAGCCTGTCCTTGTCCCGTACTGCCTGAGGGTCAGCCTAAGAGACCTGTTTCTTCATCTGTAAAGCCATGAGAGGGTTAGACTAAGTGATCCAGTTCCTAGATGAGTAGCCAGTGGGCACTATAGCGCACAGAATGCTGAACCCGGGTCAGCAAGACCTGAGTTCAAATCCAACGTCAAACACTTAGTAGCTATGACCCTAGGCAAGTCCTTTAACTATTCCTTGCCTCAGTTTCCTCATTTGTATAAATGGAGTTCATAACAGCACCCAGTTCCTGCAGGGTTGTGAGGCTCCAGTGAGATCATCTTTGCAAACACAAATTTTAATACCATGTAAACACCGGCACTTGTTAAGGTCCCTTCCAGCTCTTGGGCTGTGGAGAAAATTTCACAATAGCACAGTCCACAACTTTACAACCAGCTCCTAAACCACCCTCATTACATTGATGAGCCTGTGGCTTCTGGCCTTGCCCCTGCAGTATGGGCATACGGATGGTTCTCCTTCTCCGATTACCTTCCCAGTGGGTGACTTGGTCTTCACCCAGATGGCCAGATCTGTTGGGGGTGTAAGCTCAGTTCCATGTGGACAGTCTTGGGCGGGTAAAGGTGAGGACTTCTAAACCTTAGAGTTCTCATGAGGCCCCGCAGGGAACAGCAGGGAATTGAGGTGTGAGACTGAGCTATCTCATGCATTTCCGCCTCTTCCCGTGGGAAAAATGCTGGGAGAGAGCATCCCCGCCCTCAAGATTGGCCCGGGTCTGAGCACACCTATTGTTGTCTAACAGGCACGGTATTCAGGTGCAAACTATGCAGCAGGAGAGCTTAGGTAGGGTCAGGAAAGCCTGAAGGCGCTCAGCGCTGAGGGGCCATTAGAGGACAGAAGGCCCCTCTTCCCTCTCTCCTTTCTTCGCTCTTCCCTCTCCCCTTTCTCCCCCTCTTCCATTCTCCCATTCTCCCCACTTCTACTTCTGCTTTCATTCTCTTACTGTAAGATCTTTGCCTCCTTGGGAAGAGGATTTCTCTCTCCTGAGGAAGAATTCCCCCTGCACATGTAACCAAGACCCTGAATAAAGCCTAACCCTTGTTCGACACTGGAAAGTCTCTCATACGTTTATCCGGTTTGGCCAGCCAAAGACCTGCGATAGGTAAGGTAAGACTCGGGTAGCCCTCAGGCCTCTAGGCCTGGCAGTTGGCGCATTCCAAACAGGGACAAGCGCAAATATCCTAGGTGGTTGGGACACCCGGAAGGGGCTGTGAAAGACACGAGTCCCAAATCCTAGATTCGGAAGGAGAGAAAGAGTGAGTAGCTTCCCACACCCATGGGAAAAGGGCAGGGATGGGGAATCAATTGCCAGTAATAAAGCCAGAGGAACAGGAGGTCTGGGCTAAGATACTTTACAGGGAATGCAGGGAGGCGGGGGTCACTATAGATTAAACGACCTCCGAGAATTTTGTAAAAGGATTTGGAAGGTCTCTCCCTGGCTCGAGCACACAGGAATATCAAGAGAAAGATGGGGAGCGGTTGGAGAACAAATGACCGCTTATGAACAACAATGCCCCGGGGAGCTGGAGGATTTAGATTTCCTGATATTCGGTGTGATTAAAAGCCTTCTGGAAGGCCCGGAGAGACCAGGGCGGGATTGGAATGAGAGTGGAAGCAGAGAGAGGGGAGGGGAGAACCCTGGCAAGCAGAAAGTTAAGGAGTGTAGAGAAAAAATAGGTTCGGAGCTCCATCTAGCAGATGGGAAAGGTGAAGCCGGAGAGCATATACCGTGTCTTCCCTCTGCGCCTCCTTATAGCACGCTCCATACTGGAGCGGATAGGACCTGCCTTAGTGGTCGCTCAGTACCCCGGCACTGGAAGCTCAAAGAAAGCCAGAGACCAGTGTGGGGAACAGGAGGGTGCCAAAATACCTTAGAGACAATGCACCCAGTAAAGTGGGAGGCAGAGGATCGCCAAGGGACCGTATGGCCGTTGGTGATTCCAGGACTTAGTTTTAACATCTGGGGCAGAGACATCATGAGCCGCCTGGGGATGAGGCTATCAAATTTTTAGTAAGGGCCATTGCAGTTGCACTGGAGTCCCCACCCTTGAATTGGAAGTCGGACACCCCGATTTGGGTGGAGCAATGGCCCCTGACTCCAGAAAAACTCCAGGCACTACAAATACTGGTTAAGGAGCAATTAGCACCCTGGAATGCTCCTGTGTTTGTTATAAAGAAAAAATCCGTAAAATTCAGGTTCCTTAGAGATGTTAATCAAGCATTAGAGAGCCCTAGGCAGCAATACCAAAGTAAACAGCCAGTATGCATCCTTATCAACTTCACCATAAAGGCGATCCTCACTAAACAAAAAAGGGGAAGAGGTCGCCTAACACAATCAGAGCTTGATACAGCTGTATATACACACAATTTTTTGCATATCTCAAAAAACTCACATACTACTCCAGCTATGAGACATTTTGTGACTATTCCACGACAACCCCGCAAGGAAAGTAATACCCAGGCTGGAAATAAGGAAACATGGGCCATGATAAAGGATATGGCCTCAGGGAAATGGCAAGGTCCGTATAAGATACTAATATGGGGTCCAGGGTATGTTTGTGTCTCCACAGGAAAAGGAGACATGTGGATTCCCATTAGAAGGATCCGTAGGTGGAAACCGGTGTCGGAGACGACGGAGACGCCGGAAGCGAGAGCCCGGAGACCCCGGAGAAGGACCATGCACCACCTGAGTCTGCTGCTGACAGCTTTGACCCTGCTGCCCAGAGAGGAAGCAGCACTCATCCCAACCACTGACATTGCTGCCCACTCCATCTAGGCATCTCCTTTCAGAGGCTGAAGGAGGACTTTGGCATCACAAACCCAGGACACACGGGGGTGACCAACTTTTCGTCTGAATACCACAGGCTTGGCCGTTGAGATCCATTTGCATGACTGAGGGGGTGGTGAAGTGTAAGGCGCCAGCACTGAGCTACTTCTCTTAGAATATGCTTTGCAATTAGTGATTGCCCTTCCTCTTGCTGTAACTCAGCCATTTAGCTTCATCTTTGTTTTGTTGGATGCCTCTCTTTGTCAGTTGTGCTAGCTGCAGATTTCTGTGTAAATGAAGTTCTTGTTGTGGGGTACTCATATGCTAAAGGCCTCCCTGACCCACTCAGCCTCCAGCCGCTGTTTGCTCTAGAGCCATGTCCGCTCTGCGCAAAACAAAAAAGGGGAGATGTTGGGGGTGTAAGCTCAGTGCCATGTGGACAGTCTTGGGCGGGTAAAGGTGAGGACTTCTAAACCTTAGAGTTCTCATGAGGCCCCCCAGGGAACAGCAGGGAATTGAGGTGTGAGACCGAGCTATCTCATGCATTTCCGCCTCTTCCCGTGGGAAAAATGCTGGGAGAGAGCATCCCTGCCCTCGAGACTGGCCCGGGTCTGAGCACACCTATTGTTGTCTAACAGGCACGGTATTCAGGTGCAAACTATGCAGCAGGAGAGCTTAAGTAGGGTCAGGAAAGCCTGAAGGCGCTCTTAGCGCTGAGGGGCCATTAGAGGACAGAAGGCCCCTCTTCCCTCTCTCCTCTCTTCTCTCTTCCCTCTCCCCTCTCTCCTCTCTCCCCCTCTTCCATTCTCCCATTCTCCCATTCTCCCACTTCCAATCTCTTACTGTAAGATCTTTGCCTCCTTGGGAGATTTCTCTCTCTCCTAAGGAAGAATTCCCCCTGCACATGTAACCAAGACCCTGAATAAAGCCTAACCCTTGTTCGACTCTGGAAAGTCTTTTCTCTCATACGTTTATCCGGTTTGGCCAGCCGAAGACCTGCGATAGGTAAGGTAAGACTCGGGTAGCCCTCAGGCCTCTAGGCCTGGCAACCCAGATGGCCAGATCTTCATCAGAAAAATGGCTATCTCTTCCCTACCTTTGTGATGTTGAGGATCAAGGCTTGACATTCAATCAGATGGAATTTCGTCTTCCACTTGGCCTCACGCTCCAACTTGTCAAGATCTCCGTGTCCTGCCTTGTGAGCTTGTCCACCATCCCTCCAAACTCATACAGCAGATCTGGGGTCCTTTGGAGACTGGATGTCATTAACTTCTCACTATCAGTTTTCAAATCTGTAAAATGTGTCTGATGTTGTAGGCAAGCAGCCTGATGGAGCTGGGAGGGCACTGGACAGGAAGCTGATTATTTCTAAGCGCAAACAAGTGCTGTATGTCTTTGGAGATGCTGTATGGGGGCCCCTTTGTGGTCCCCACTTGTGAACAAGCACAGATGTCCTCTGTCTGCCATCAGGAGGACAAGCCTAGTTGGCTGCGGGCCGTCGACCCAGGGAGGTGCTAAAGGAGCAAGACTTGCCCCCAGGCTTCTCCTCCCTGATGCTCTTGAGGTGTAAGAATGATTTTCTGAACTCTGAGTGAGTTTGTGG
Organism: Notamacropus eugenii; assembly: GCF_028372415.1. Classification (NCBI taxonomy): domain Eukaryota; kingdom Metazoa; phylum Chordata; class Mammalia; order Diprotodontia; family Macropodidae; genus Notamacropus; species Notamacropus eugenii. The sequence continues at coordinate 1,962,390 of NC_092874.1, forward strand.
GGAGGAGGGGCTTGCTCTTTCCCTACCAGGCTGCAAGCCAAAAGCTCATGGCCTCCTCAGCAAGTCCACTCCAAGGACGGAGCTGCAGCCTAAGTATAAGATGTTCCGTCCCTACCATATTCCAGATCAGCCGAGGGACCTTGGCTGTGAGGTGGGAAAACATCAGCTGAGTGTGGTTCTCCCCAGGCTCCTGTGCCACAGCTTCTCTTCTGTAAAGCGCGTGGAGCAGACTGGGGATGTGACCAGAAGGAACTGGCAGCTTCAGGTTCCCGTGGCTGACCCTGCTTCAACTACTGCCTGGATCACTGACCCCAAACCTCCCTTCTTGGAGAGGATTTCACCCAAAGTAGAGCACTGGTTGAGGAGCTGGAAGACGTGGATTCAAATCCTGGCTACCATTTACTGCCTAGGCCTGGGCTGCAGTTTCCTCATCTGTAATACAAGGGAACGGCTCTGATTCTAACTGACATTTGATATTCAGTAGCTTTCCAGTTGTGTCCGACTCTGTGTGACCCCATCTGGGTTTGTTCGTTTGTTTTTGCAAAGATACTAAACTAGTTGACCATTTCTTTCTCCAACTCATTTTATAGATGAGGAAACTGAGGCAGACAGGGTTAAGTGACTTGCCCAGAATCGCACAGCTGGTAAGTGTCTTTGGCCAGATCTGATCTCAGGAAGATGAGTCTTCCTGACTCCAGACCCAGTGCTCTGTTCACTTTGCCACAGCTGCCCCACTTATACACTGCTGTACTAGTAAAAGTCTACTGACTGTTCCTGAGTCAGGGGCTACTCCATCCAGGAAGCTGCCCCATTAGGGAAAGGCATCTTTTCAGGAGTATTTGGGCAGTCAAAAGGTAAGGGCTGGGTTGCTTTGGGACATGGATAGAGATAGCTTTTCCTCTGTGAGGTGGCTGACCACCCATGAAAACGTGTGTTCTCTACTGACCCAACAGCCCCTGGGGCACAGTTTGGGACAGTGGACCCCAGTCATACGTCCGGAGCCTCTGGTGCTCTAAAAATGGAGTCAGGTGACAGTGGTCTTCTGGTAGCCTCATGGTTCCTTGTGTGTGCAGTGATGGCTTGGCAGGAGAGCAGAGAAGTGACCTAAGGGCTCTGAGCTTCTGGCTTCCAGAAGGACCCTCTTTCTAAGGAAGCAGGTATTTCTGATCTTTGAGTCCTGCCCTCCCAGGGTGTCACTGATGGATGGGGCCCCATCGGGGCAGGGTAATCTGAAAGGCTGCCACCGTCTTCGAACACCTAGACCTGTCCCAGTGGCTGGACTTTCTACTTTAAATCTTGAGTGTGTATGATTGCATGTTCACACACACACACACACACACACACACACACACACACACACACACACACACTAAATCCCAGAGCACTTACCCAACTGCCTTGTTGGCTTCTGGTTTCCACTCAATTTGAGATACCAAAGGACTGTTTCATGTAAAAATGGCCATGATGAAAGGCAAAAATGGTAGGGACTTCACAGAAGCAGGAGAGATTAAGAAAAGGTGGCAAGAATACACAAAAGAACCATACCAGAAAGATCATGGGTATTTCACCAATAACCCAATGATGAGGTGACTGATCTACAGCCAGACATCCTGGAGAAGGAAGCCAAGTGGGCCTCAGGAAGCATGGCTAACAATAAGGCTGGGGGATCAAAGTCCAGCTGAGCTCTTTAAAACCCAAAAGGTTTTACGTTACAAGGCTGCACTTGGGGCAGCTGGGTGGCACAGTGAATAGAGTCCCAGCCCTGAAGTCAGGAGGACCTGAATCTGGCCTCAGACACTTGACACTTGCTAGCTGTGTGACCTTAGGCAAGTCACTTAATCCCAATTGCCTTGCCTTCCCTACTTCAAGATAAAATGCTGCAGATTTGGAAAACTCAACAGTAGCCACTGGATTGGAAAAGATCGGATCCTAGTCCTAAAGAAGGACAATGCCAAAGAATGCTCAAATTACTGAACAGTCTTGTTCATCTCCCAGGTCAGCAAGGTTCTGCTTAAGATTCTGCAAGCTAGGCTCCAGCAATGTGTGAACTGAGAATTACTCGAAGAGCAGAACGGTTTTCAAAGAAGCAGAGGAACTAGAGACCAAATTGCCAACATTCTCTGGATTATGGAGAAAGCAAAGGAGTTCTAGAAAAGAACATCTACTTCTGCTTCATTCACTACACTAAAGCCTTTTGTGGATCACAACAAAAATGTGGCAAGTCCTCACAGAGATGGGAGCACCAGATCGTTTTGTCTTCTGAGGATCCTGTATTTGGGTCAAGAAGCAACCGTTAGAACCAAACATGGAACACCTGATAGGTTTAAGATTGGAAAAAAGAGTATGACAAGGCTGTATATTGTCATGTTATTTATTTAACTTACATGCAAAGTACATCATGTGAAATGCCAGGCTGGAGAAGTCAAAAGTTAGAAGTAAGGTTGCTGGGAGAAATATCAGCAGTCTCAGATGTATAGTTGATACCACTGATGGTAGCAAGTCAAGAAGAATTAAGAAGCCTCTTGATAACAGTAAAAGAGGAGAGAGTAAAAGCTGACTTAAAGCTCTCCATAAAAATAAAACTAAGATCTTGGCATCTGGCCCCATCACTTCCTGGCAAATAGAGGGAGAAGGAATGGAAGCTGTGTCAGATTTTGTATCCTTGGCCTCAAAGATCATTGCAGGACGGTGACTGCAGCTGTGAGATTACAAGGTGCTTCCTTGGAAGGAAAGCTATGACAAACGTGGTCTGCAGACTAAGAAGCAGAGATGCCACCTTGCTGCCAGAGGTCCATAGAGTCAAAGCTGGGGGTTTTCCACTATCAACGTATGGCCGAGAGTTGGACTCTAAGGAAAGCTGGGCACCTCTGAATTGATGCTTTTGAATTGTGGTGCTGGAGATTTTGGAGAGTCCCTTGGACAACGGGGGTGAAATTAGTCAGTAGTTATAAAGAAATTAATACAGGCCATTCACTGGAGAATCAAACACTGAAGCTGAAGTTTAAATACTTTGTGCACATAACGAGAAGATGGAACTCACTGGAAAAGACTCTCATGTTGGGAAGTATTGAAGGCCAAAGGAAGAGGGGACAGCAGAGGTGGAGAGGTAGTGTTATGGAAACAAGGAACAACAACGATCCAATCAGAGCCCCTGGAGACCAGTATGCATGGGGAGGAATTCCTGGTTAGCACCTCCCTCAGAATTGCTCCTTGGTTCCCTAACTCAACCAAGTGGAGTCTTGCCCCACCCTCACCCCTTTCTCATTTTTGGGAGTCAGACTGTGGACATATCTTTGGAGACCCCTGGGAATGAGGAAGCCTGATTGAACTTGTGAGAGGGAGGCCATGAATCTGATACCAGGTAAATGTGGAATCTCCAGTGTTTTCACAAGTTTAGTGGGTGGACAGTGAGGTCAAGGGGTAGCTGGAGCTTGTCCCCTGAAAAGAGAAGACTTGTTGCTGCCTAGACCTCCCTCTCCATCCATCCTCTTGTCCTTTCCTGAACTTTGCCCTAGATGGGACCAGAGAGAGAAAAAGGTGGGGGTGGGGTGGGGAGAGAAAGTGAAGGAAGGGGGAAAGAGGAAGGGGAGGGGAGCAGAGGAACCTTTGAAATCACAGGATTGGTCATTAGTTCAGGTGATTGTCCATCAAGTTAGACTGGGCCCAAGTCCAGTCCTACTCTAACCTTGGACCATTAGCAGGGCTCTTGGGGTCCACTACCACCAGCTATTCACCTCATGCTATAAAGCAGGTCACCAGGTCCTTGCCTTGAACCTCTGCTTTGAGGACTCCCATTTCTACATTTCATATGCATGACCACAGTAGATCTTCATAACACCTAGCAAGATACTTGCAGTGGGTAGAGCATTGGGTTCAGTCAGGAAGACCTGGGTTCAAATTCCAGATCAGGCACTTAATAGCTGTGACCTTGTTTTCCTCATCTTACTGTTGTTTTATAACAGCCCTGTGAAGTAGGGAGTACAAAGGAGACCAATTATATTGAAATAGTTATCAAAATATGAAGAGAAAAAAGCCAAGTTGGAGGGCCCCAAATTAAGAGCCTCTGCTCCAGCCAAGCTCATGCCCCCAGGGTATAATCCCTTCCTCTTGCCTTCAGCTCTGGCTTTGCTACAAACCTACTGCACTCTCCTCCCTCCTCCCCAGATCTTTCCAACTCCTCCCCCAGGTAAATGTATCTACAACTCAGCTGGAAGGTCGTTTTTGTACCCAGATCTAGAGGATAGTGGATGGGCCAGAATGAGGCTTCCATAGGCCCAAAAACTAGACCAAGTGGCTTGAGCAGGACAGACAATCTAAGAAAGTTTCAGATGTGGGTGAGTCTTCGCAGGCAAGTGGGGCATCAGGCTTATGCTCAGCCACAGAGGAAGTGGAGGGCCCAGCATGTCAGTTAGGCACTAGGAGTCCCTAGGGTGGTGGGTAGGAAAGGAGGGGAATTAGACAAAAGTGGATCCAGTAAGGCTAGGCACAATCCAGGGTTATGGGAGGGAGCCCCAGTGCCTCTGGAAAGTCACCTTGATGGAGGGCCTCAGGGAGGTCTTGGTGGCTTTTTTCCCCCTGCATCCCCTAGGGAGTTTCTCCCAGGGAGTCACATCTTCGGCTTCCCTCCAGTCTGACTCTCCATTGTTGGAACTAGCTCTCCCTAGAATCCCTAGGCTCTCTTCTCTGCTGTCAGGGGCCATGCTCCTTGGAAACACTTTGCTGCTTCTCTCAGCCTGTCTCCAGATCTATCTCTGCCCTCCACTGGATATACAAAACTCCCTAGCTTTGGGGACCTGTAAAGCGAAAATCCCCTGGCCCAGGTGGCTGGGAGAGGGAGAAAGAAGAACTGAGAGGCAGCGTGGTAGCAGATCTGGATTCGAGGCTGTGGCTACTCCCAGCTGTGACCCTGGGCAAACCCTTTAATCACTGAGGTCTCTGGGCAGTCGGCCTACAGTCAGAGCCCAGCCCCATCCCGCCCCTCTTTCTCCTTTCTTTGATTAACGGCGAGAAAGGGAGACGGGGAGGCAAGGAGACCAACTGATCGAAGACCACCCCCGTCGCCCCCTTCCCCAGCCAACAAAGGAATCGGTAGGAAGGACGCTCAACGGCCCCACCCCCACCCGCCCTGGGTGCGCAGCAGGTATCAGTGCAGGTGCGGGTGAGGGTGGCACAGCTGCGGCAGACCCATCCCTGGGGCGGGCGTGGCCGGGAGGGCCCGGGGTCTGCCTTGGGCTCGGAGAGGCAGCTCCCTGGGTTCCAGTCTCTCGGACTCCGTCTTTTTGAAGCGTCTTTCAGCTTGACTTCGATTTTCCTCTATGAACCAATTTTCCCCTAACCCCGAGTTCTAGACCCAGGCCTGCTCCCCCGCCCTGCTTCCCGGCCCGGCTGCAGGGAGGGCGAGATCCGACCGCGGATCGCGAGGCTCGGAATTGCCGGACCGCGGTGATTCAGCGCGCGGGGCTTCGGCAGGGAGTAGTTCTCCTTGGTGGCGGATTCCTCTTAAGCCCGGGACGCTCTTCTGCAAGGCCTCTCCCCTCCCTCCTTTGCCCCAGGGTGATTGACAGCCAGGTGCTTGAAAAGACCCAGCTCCTCCCTAACCCTGTTGGTGGTAAGCAAAACAGGTCCTCCCTGTAAGAGAGTAAACGAAGCTTCCCGCACAATGGGTGGCATCTCCTAGTGCCCAGCACACACCCGTCTACATCTCCTAGCGCCCACCACACACCTGTCTATTAACACAGCCTTGTACCGCAGGCATCTATCGGAATTCACCCGGGGTGACAACCTGCCCAGCTAGGGCCTGATGGTTGGCAGCCTTAGGAATGTATCAGCTGTATTTGGGCTGTTGTTGAGGCCTGTCCAACCCTTTGTGACCCCATCTGGGGTTTTCTTGGCAGAGATACTGGAGTGCTTTGCCATTTCCTTCTCCAGCTCATTCTACGGATGAGGAAACTGAGGCAGACAAGGTTAAGCGACTTGCCCAGAGCCACCCAGCTAGTAAGTGCGAGTCCAGATTTGAATTCAGGAAGATGAGTCTTCCTGACTGCAGGCCTGGCACTGTGCCACATAGCTGTGACTTGGGTGTGAACAGAAAGGGAGGGAGGTAAGGCCAGGCTTCCTGCTCCTGCTTCACCCCAGAAAAGGATGTAACTGGCAGCTACCAACTTCCTTGGTTACCTCAGAGCCATTCGAGGGAGCCCAGTAGGGACCCTTTAAGAGTTCCTGCTCCTGAGGAGAGGGTCTGACTTGATCTGCCACCACCCCCACTATCACTTGGGCTCTTCTCTGCCCTTTCTGGCATCCTGGGAGCAGCTGGAGCCACTTGGAGAATGGGTGACTTCCATTGTTTGTCAGGCCTTCCACACTGACCATGTGCATTACTTATTTCCCAGCATGCTTGCCATTAGCTTGGGATGCTCAGGAGCTGAGAGGGGGAAAGTCACCCTAGGAAGGAGGGATTCCTATCAAGTCCCAAACAAGTCCCCCTGTGATTACGATTCCCTGGGGGTGACCTACAGGGCTGGAGCCCAAGGATCTGGGGACTGAGGGCTTGGCCACTAGGAGCTGGGAGTGGGGCTGACCAGGTTCAAGCCATTTTAAAGGTGAGTGCCAACCAATCATTAATCCCCTTCTCTGTGCCAGTCCTATGTTAAGTGCAAAGCTGTGCCTGCCCTCAGGAAGTTTCCATTCTTTGTCAGAGATAACATACACACAAACATATAAACACATGTATGTATGTATGTACACAGACAGGTACCAAACATCCCAAATGCACATCAGCTGCCTGTGTGACCCTGGACAAGCTGGACCACCTCTCCCCCACCTCGCCTAGTACCTTCCAGAGCAGATCCATGATCTCTGTCTCTCTGGTCTTACTGAACCAGTCTCTATAGCTAGAACTCCCCAAGCCCCATCTTCCTCAAACTTCCTCAAGGTAAAAGCTTCCCCAAGTGGAGTGAATGGGTGGCCTCTTCAGGGTGAGCTTTTCCTCCCCAGAGGGCTTCAAGGGGGGCACTACAGGACCCCTTCGAGGAGATTGGAGGAGTCCGTCCTAGATCTCAAATTCTGTGACTCAGTGTGAGTGGAGACAGCTTAGGCCTGCTCTCAAATATTTGAAAGGCTCTCACAAGGAAGAGGGGGTAGATCTGTTCTGCATGGCCCATGTGGCCAAGCAGTGATCCTAGTGCAGGGTTGGGCTGGACAGTCAACAGTCAATAGACCTTAATGAAGCACCTACTATGTGCCAGGAACAGGAAAGGTCAAACAGCTAGGAATACAAATAAGAAAATACAAAAATACAAATAAGACAGTCCCTGTCCTCAAGGAGCTTACCAGGTAGTGAGAGAAGATGGGACACAAAAGGAGGGTGAGAGGGAGAGGGGGACAGGGAGGGGCAGCGGCCAGTTTGCTCCATTCTGAGCCCAAAGAAAGGAAGGCTTTGGCTGCCAGGCAGAGGTAACTGAGCTCCCTTCTTCATCAGAAAAGCTGGGGCCTGGGATTCTGGGGGCCCTTGGGCTCCACCCCTGACACTCCCAGTTCCACGGTTTTATTACAATGTGCATGCTAAAGGAGCTAGCCTTCTTTTCCTCCAACTCTGGCCACATCCTCCCATTTCTTTCCTATTTGGAAATTTAGCCTGGTAGATTTAAACCTGAAGAGACTTTGGAGGACTTCTTGACTTCCCAGTCCCCCTCCATTAACAACTTTCTTTATTGGGGGGGAAGGGAGAGGCAATGACTTGCCTAGGGCCATGCAATGCAGCTAGTAAGTGTCTGAGACTGGATTTGAACTCAGATCCTCCTGACTCCAGGGTTGGTGCTGTACCCACTGCGGTATCACCTACCTATCCAGTCCTCTCAGTTTATAAATGAGGAAACAGAGCCCCACAGAGAAGAAAGACCTTGCCCAGGGTCCCAGGGACAGAACCAGGCTCAAACCCAGGTCCCATTTCCAAGTTCAGGACTCAGTCCATGCCTTACTGCAGTGGATTTAAATACCTTCCTTGAAATGAGCCACTTTACCATCCTGGTTGTCTGAATGGAAAGCAGGGCCATGGTGATAGTTCTCCTCCACTCCCCCCTTCAATAAAGCCACTGACTCCTGTAATGTAACAGAGCCTAGATGGAGAAAACCATGCACTAGGGAGACCAGTCAGGCTCCCAGAGCCAGGCGGGGGGGAGGGGGTGGGGGGGTGCAAGGGAGGGGGTAGAGGATGGCGGGCTCGGGACAGCACAGAGGACTTTTGGACCAGCTTTCCCGAACACATCATTATCCAGAATCTGTGGACATCCTCACTGAAGATGGGACTTTCCCACCAGCCCTCAAGGCTGCTCTGAACAGCTACTGACTGACCCTCAGCCTGGGGAGGCTCCCGGATTGGCCAGGCACATCTTCCGTCCCTGTATTTCTGAGTCTGTTATCCCAAAGGGGGCCAGTCACTTCATGCCATTGCCTTGGCTCCTCTAAAGCCAGCTCTCAGTTACGGCTCCCTCTTTCTGTGAAGATGAAGGGACTTTTCTGCCTAAGGCCATAGACCCAGCCACCCACAGTCCTGCCTTCACCAATTTTATAGACAGGTTCTGATTCCATTTATAGAGAGAGAACTGTAGCCTTAGGGGCCCACTACAGGGCTCTAATTATTCCTCCCAGTTATCCTGTTTACATATTAACCTGGGTCATATAAACTCTCCTGTGACTCAGTATCCTGACTTGTAAAAAGGTCTCCATGTAAGGTCAGTCATGTGAGTCTGGCAGCCCCTCCCTCCAGGTATTGGCTTGATGAGGAAGTCAGCTCCAGGAAGCAACTGGGAACCTATTGTCCCTCTCCTGGGATAATGGGTCTGGGGGTAGGGGAGGAGCAGAATCTGGGCTGAGATGGGCCATTCTTAGCCAAGTCCTGATCTGTGTAAGTGATGTGTGCCCTCATAGGAGAGACTCCATAAGGAGCCCCGGTCCTAACCTCCTCCCACTGCCTGCCCTCGGTGCCCCAGACCAACCCCTCCATAAGCCTTGGTAGTGACCAGGAGGTGCCATCCAGCCCCCTTGGAGGCTGGAGGCTCATTGCTCCTCCCAGGTCAGCGGACGCTGCTTTGGCAGGATTGGTGTGAGGTCAGGCTTTGAGTCTTTGGACCTGGAGGAGCGTGACTGAGCTGGGACCCTGTCTCTCTGGGCCTGCCTCAGTTTCTTCATCTAACCTCTCCTCCAGCTCCTTGAGTGCAGTCTCTGAATCACCTGCCCTCTGATCTTCGCAAGGATGTGGGCCTGTGAGGGTTAGGAAATGGCCACATCCGCTGTTAGGTTCATTTTACAGAGCAGGAAACTGAGGCCTGGAGAAGATCAACTGCTTGTCCAAGGTTGCACAGCTACTATCAGAGGCAGAGTCTGATGCCAAGAGCACTTCTCTTCCCCAAATGTTGCAATTCCTGATGGGCATGAGAGTCAGAAGGGGCAAGTAATGGGGTGGCAGGAGGGGGCAGGGGCGGCCTTCTCTCTGGCTGTCTCTTCTTGGGGCCTCGGAGGCCATGGACAGCATGGGACATTTGGCAGCTGGTCCTGGGATAGGAAAAGTCATTGGACCTGTACTTGGACGGGCCTGTGCTGGCAGGCACATGCCATAGCGGCCACTTGCTATGGTGGTCACACACTGTGGCACCCATGCAGCAGCTAAGCCTGCTCCTTGGTGAGCCTGGGCTCACCACCCATTTGGCTACTGTTCAGATGGCTCTCTGAGGTCTGTAAAGCACTTTACAAACATTACAGAATCTGGGCCTCCCAGTGACCCAAACGGCATTATTGTCCTCATTTTATAAGTAAGGAAGCTGAGGTGAAAGGGTCCGCAGGCAGGCCTTTTACTAGCTTTCCTGTTCACTGTACCAACCAACTGCCCCTTGTGAGTACTCCTGGGATAGAGGGGGGCCAAAGTGCAGAAATCCTTCTGTCTAAGGCAGTGGGGAGAGCCCTGGGCCTGGAGTCAGGAAGACCTGAGTTCAAATCTCACCACATACACCTACTAGTGGTGCGGCCCTGGGCACATCGCTTCCCCTCTATCTCAGCTTCCTTCTCTATACAATGGGGTGATAGCAGTGCCTGCCTGGCAGGGTGAAGAGCATAGTGCTGAAGCTTTTAGCAGAGGCTTGCACCTAGTAGGCACTTACCAAATGTTTCCCTCCTCCACACTGGGCTGAGCTCCCAAGGAAAGGCTCTGACCTGCAAGATTCCCCAAGTCACCCCAAGCTCCTGTCTGACTGCCCTGAGGCAGTGCCCCAGCCCGGCCCCAGTGACATTAGGACAGTCCTGAGGGGACTCTTCCAAGCACAGCGATGAGCATCCACTGCCCCCTCCTGCACTCAGCTTCCCCATTTAGGGGCGTGGCCTGGTCCCTCGCACAAGGGTTGGCCTGGGCTGCCTGGAGGACTCCAGCCCAAAGGCGGGTAGGATCTGGCTGATGTCCCTGCTCCTGCCCTCACCCCTGAACCTTCTCTCCAGCTTCCAAGTCAGCTCCTGCGCCCGCTGTCATTATTCCTCTCAGCCCCAACCACTCATGTCTTCCTGATGGACCTTCTGGGGGTTCTTTCTCCATGAGTTAGAGTTAGGGCCTGATCAGCCCTAAGACACGGGCGTTCTTCACCGAATCTCTTCTCGAGTCTCCTCCCACCTGGTCATCTCTGTGCTGAGACCCCATCCTTAGAGGCCCAAACACGTGGACAGAACCAGGCCTTGAGGGTGGAGAGATCCCAGCTTGACACTGCCACCACCTGGTTACCGACCCTCCATGAGCCTCAGTGATTTTATCTGTAACTGAGATCAGGTAGCCAAAGCACTATGTGCCCATGACGGGGATGAAGTTGTGACCTTTCCAGATGTGAGCAGAGCTCTCAAACTGTGTCCCTAGCAGCCTGCAGCCCAGGTCCCTTTTCCCACCCACTCCCAGCTCAGCTGCTCATGGAAAACCCTGAACTGGGAGAACCAGGGCTGGCTCATGAGGGCCTGCCCACCAGGTCTGCTGGTGGGGGTCCCAAGGCTGCCCAGGTTCTGTCTGAGATCTCAAGGGGCTGCAGATGGCAAGAGCTGAGGTGGAGGAGAGTCTTGGTGGCCTTGGTGGCCAGGACTGGAACTGCTCCCTTCTTCCTCCTCTCACTGTTCCCCACCCCATCACTCCTCTCCCCAGTGGCCATCTCCCTAACCCTGTACCCTCTTTTGTGGTCTCCCTCTCCCTACCCTTGCTCACCCCACTACCTCCCCCTTCATCTAACTGCATCAAGACCCAGCCTTGTTCTGGGTTGGTGCTAACCCTTTCCCCCCACACACACCCCTGCTCCAGCCCACCTCACCAGGATTCCTGCCCCGCCTTCCCGGTACAGCTGCCTCCACGTGAGCACTCTCTCCCAGGGACAAGGGCAGAGCCCTAGCGGGCAGAGACAGCCATTGGGGGCAAAGCCAGACTGGCAGGCCCCTACCCAAACTTTGCCTCTCACTCCAGGCTTAGGGCCCCAAGCTCTCTGTCTACTTCTGTCCCAACATTCAGCAGCTCCCTGTGCCCTCTTCTCGCCTGGATTTTCCATCCATCAGCCGGGGATTATCGAGTCCCATAAAAGGCTGGATGACTCAGAGCTCAGATGATTTGCAGTGAAGAATTACTGTTTGCAAATCCTAATTGCCATCCCGTGGCATCTTTCAGCAGAAGGATGTGGGCACCTGCCGGGCCAACTTTCCTACCAGGGAGTTCTTGGGAGGCAGAAGGTGTGCCCAACATTCTCTTCTCTGAGCCAGTCACAATAGACTGCCTGGAGGAGAAGTAAGTGCTTCCCACACTTCCCGTTATAGCTGCCTCCTTCCCTTGGTTCTGGCCTCTGTCTGCCTGCAAGCTTGGTCACTGAGGAGAATGGGTTAGGTGACTTGAGGGAAATCTCATGGACAAAGTGCTGGGTGATGGAGGAGAGAGTGGCGAGAGACCAACATCAGACAAGATTTGTGTGACCCTGGGCTAGTCACTTAACCTCTGCTGCTCTCCATCCATCTTCCTTCTTTTGCCAATTGAGTTAGGCTAGTTTTCAAGGTGTTAATTTCTTCAACATTTTTTTGGGTCTCCCTTAGCAGGGAGCTGATCTGCTGTTCATGCTTTGACTTCATATCTCTCATTTCTCTTCCCAGCTTTTCCTCCACCTCTCTAACTTGGTTTTCAAAATTCTTTTTGAGCTCTTCCATGGCCTGAGCCCATTGGGTGGGCTGGGACACAGAAGCCTTGACTTCTGTGTCTTTGCCTGATGGTAAGCATTGTTCTTCCTCATCAGAAAGGAAGGGAGGAAATGCCTGTTCGCCAAGAAAGTAACCTTCTATAGTCTTATTTCTTTTCCCTTTTCTGGGCATTTTCCCAGCCAGTGACTTGACCTCTGAATATTCTCCTCACACCCACCTCACCTCCTGATCCTCCCAGCCCGTGTTTGTGGTCTGAGATTCAAATGCTGCTTCCAGCCTCAGGGCTTTTGGCGGGGTCAGGGCTGCTATTCAGTATGAGATTATGTTCTGGTGCTGAGGTCGGGGCAGGGCCACCTCTCAGGCTCAGTTCCCTCAGGGGGTTTATGCACAGACCTTCCGCAATGGATTCAGGCTCCCGCCCGCTTGGGGAGCCCCTGTCTGCAGCCGCCTCTCAGCTTCTACCTCCCGGGGGGGCCTGAATTATGGGGGCACCCCACTCCCCTCTCGACCCGCCAAAGAGACTCTCTCACCCACCCCTGTCACCTGTGGGTGGAGGGACTTGTGCGGCCGCTGGAGATCCCGTCCCTGAAGCCTGCTCGGATCTGTTTCTCTCGGTGCCGCAGCCGTGGCCGCAGCAGGTCTGGGCTGGGCTTTGTGTCTGCAGCGCGACGGACCTTTTGCGAGAGGTTTGCAGATCCCTCTGGGGGTGGAGGGACCCACGTGGCCGCTGGAGATCCTGTCTGTGAAGCCTGCTCGGATCTTTTCCTCTCGGTGCCGCGGCCGCGGCAGGGCTGCACTCAGCTCCTAGTCCCGGCGCCCAGTCCGCAGCGCGAAGGACCCCCCCCCCGCGAGAGGTTTGCAGGTCTCTCTGGAACAGAAATCTCCCTCGCTCCAATGTTCCGTGGCCTCTGGGTGCGGAATTCGCCGTGAGTTACTTCCCTGTAGCCATTCTATGGGTTGTGGGTTCAGAGCTATGTGTATGTGCGTCTTTCTACTCCGCCATCTTGGCTCCGCCCCCGGGACAACTTCTTATGGACAGCTGAGACTACAGGATGATGGCCATGGTCACTTGTATGGGAAGGCCAAAGAAGCCAGGCTGGAAGTCAGCTTCTGCCCTAGCTCCTTAGGTTGGCCAGGCCCAGTTCCTTGGCATGGCCTGTGGCTGATGCCAGACTTAGGCTGATGGCTAAGTCATCAGTCAGCACAGAGCCCAGCCTGCTCACGGGTCATGATGCAGCCTGCCAGGGGTGGAGAGTAGCTGCAGAGTCCAGAAGACCTGCAGACCCATCTTCCCTCTGGCACCCTCAGGCTTTGCCTGGCTTTGCTCACCTGTAAAATGAGACCAGGACACCTGAGCTCCCATCCCTCAAGAGCTGTGAGGATCAAGTTCACAAAACTGGGGACCAGAGATGTCCCTCAGAGCTCCCAGAGTGTGACAGGACCTTCCCCAAGTGAACTGCCCTCCTCCCAGTTCCCAGAAAAGCCCTTGCAGAAGACTTGGGCCCTGGTGGGGCAGCGAAGGGGGCCAGGCTGTCCCAGGACTAAATCAGCCCATGAATTCAGCAGACTCGTCTGTACCTTGAGATGTCCTCTCACAGAAGAAGAGCAAAGTCTCATCTGAGCATCCTTCTGGCACCTCTGGATAGAGGAAAGCCATGAGCCTAATGAGTTATTTCAGATTCTCCAGGAATCAGCATTTAAACCTCTGCTGTGTGTTTGTGCTCAGCCTCTTGAGATTGAGTGAGGCCCCTTCCCGGGGGACCTTGTGGCCATCCTTCCCCAAGTCAGAGACCCAGCAGGGAGAGGCAGAAGCCTCAAACAGGAACTCTGTCACCTGCTGGGTGCCACCTGGTCCCAGGTCACTGATGGGCTTAGAGGTGCCTGGGAGGTTGGGTTGACAGGCACATGGGGTAATGACAGCTCAGGCCATGGCTGGGAGCCATGTCAGGGACTGATGAGTAAACAGGTTTGTGGAAAGGACTAGAGTGGGGCTTTTGCCTCACCAGTTCCATGATGGCCCCGTTGACCAGCACAGCAGGGGAGCAGGGGACATGGCTCCAGGGCCTCATTCACTAGTACCTCAGACTCTACTGGAAAAGCCTCAGGAGCAGAGTATGGTCTTCTCTCTGCCTCCTCCAGCAGGGAGTGATGTGAGGGACCACAGGCCCAGGCAAGAAGGCCACTAGGTATTAGACCCAGCTCATAGAGGTGTTGACCACCATGGGCAGAAGTGAGAAAGGACAAGAAAAACAGCTTTAGTAGCAAGATGTCAGGGTGAGTCTGCTTTCAACCATGTGGAGATCAGGGCACCAATGAAGAGGCATCAGGAGGAAAGATCCTGCTAGCCCCTGAGAGTATAGGCTTGGAGCATGAGAGAGGGAGACCAGGAATCACCTGCAGCTGAAAGAGGCAGTCAAGGGAGACAAGAACGGAGCCCAGGCTGAAGGTTATCCCTCATGGAGACCCCTCCGTGTGCAGGAGAGGGAGAGAGGGCCAGACCAGGAGACAGAGTGCCAGGCTGTCCCCTGCAACCCCAGAGCCCTGGCCTCTGGCCCTTTCTGCACACAGGGGACCCTGCCCACCTCCCCACTTCTTCCTCTCCTTCTTCAAAGATGTTTTCCTCAAATTTCAGTGGATCCAATCAGACCAAAAGTGCTGGCTAAATTAAGTTGATGACTAAGTGTTTTCAATTGCCAGTGTTCAGCAGGGTGGAGCACACACAGCCTCTGGAGTCAAATCAATTCATGAAACTACAATGAACCCAGTTATAATTATACGTCCTATTGAAATGTGAACAATTCTGCATATAGTTACAGTTATCAGGGGCTAGGATGAGAAGCAGTGTGACACAGGGGCATGGTGTTTTTATTTTCAAAGTTTTCATTTTCGTTTATTTATTTTTAATTATTTTTTTAGAGTTCTAAGTTCTCTCCCTCCAGCCTCTCTCCTACTCACTGAGAAAGCAAGCTCTGTGATATCAATTACACATGTGAATTCACGCCAAATATTTCCACGTTGGCCATGCTGCAAAAACAAACCAAAAGCAAGAAAAACAGAGGCAGCAGAAAAAGTAGGCTTCCATCGGCTCTCTCCCTGCCTGTGGAGAACTTGCATGGGTCCCTCAGAATGTTCTCCTCATGGTACTCTTTAGAGCACCTGGGGTTCTCCCAGGTGGTCATCACACAACACGGCTCTTCCAATGTACAATGTTCTCCCGATTCTGTTCACTTCGCTCATCATCTGTTCGTTTAAGTCTTTCCAGGTGTTTCTGAAATCATCCTGCCCTTCATTTCTTACAGCGCAAGAGCATTCCATCACAATCATGCAGTGCAGCTTGTTCAGCCATTCCCACACTACTGCGCATCCCCTCAATGTCCAGTTCTTTGCCACCAAAAAAAGAGCTGCTATGAATATTTTTGTACAAATAAATTTCCTCTTTTCTTTAATTTCTGTGGGATACAGACCTAGCAGTGTTGTTGCTGGGTCAAAGGAGTATGTACAGTTTCATGACTCCTTGGGCATAGTTTCAAATTGTTCTCCAGAATGGTTGGAACCGTTCACAACTCCACCAACAATGCAGTGTCCCTATTTTTTCCACATCTCCTTCAGCATTTGTCACTTTTCTTTTCTGTCACACTAAACAATTTGATAGACTTGCGGGAATACCTCACAGTTGTTTTAATTTGTATTTCTCTAATCAATAATGATTTAGAGCATTTTTTTCATGTGATGGTTGATGGAATTGAGTTCTTCTGAAAACTGCTGGTTCATACCTTTGACCATTTATCAACTGGGGAGTGGCTCTTATTTTTTATATATTTGACTCAATTCTCTGTATGTTTTAGAAATGAGGTCTTTATTAGAGAAAATCGCTATAAAAAGTTTCCTCAATTTTTGTGCTTTCCTTCTAATTTTGGCTGCATTGGTTTTGTTTGTGCAAAACCTTTTAAATTTCATGTAATCAAAATTGTTCATTACGCTTAGCATAATTCTCTTTATCTCTTGTTTGGTCACAAACTCTTCCTTTATCCATAGGTAAATTTTTCCATGGTCCCCTAATTTGCTTATGATATCACTGTTTATGTCCAAATTATGTATCCGTTTTGACCTTACCTTGATATATAGTGTGAGATGTTGTTCTATGCCTGATTTCTGCCAAATGACTTTCCAATTTTCCTAGCCATTTTTTTTCAAAGGGTGAGTTCTTGCCCCAAAAGATTGGATCTTTGGGTTTATCAAACACTAGAATGCTATGGTCATTACTACCTGTATCGTGCACCTGACATATTCCACTGATCCACCACTCTGTTTCTCAGCCAGTGTCAGATTGTTCTGATGATTTTTGCTTTGTAACAGTTTGAAATCTGCTTCTCTTTGGCCGCCTTCCTTCACATTTTCCCCCATTGATTTCCTTGGTATTCTTGCATTCCTGTTCTTCCAGATGAATTTTGTTTTTATTTTTTTCTAGTTCTATAAAGTAATTCTTTGGTCCTTTAACTGTTATGACACTGCATAAGTCAATTAAATTAGGTAGAATTGTCATTTTTATTATATTAGCCATGAGCAATTAATATTTATCTAATTGTTAGATCTGTGTTTATTTATGTGAAAAACGATAATTTTGCTCATACAATCCCTGAGTTTGGGCAAATAGATTCAAATATCGAATGTGGTCTGCAGTTATTTTAAATGGAATTTCTCTTTCTATCTCTTCCTGCTGGGTTTTGTTGGTAATATGTGAAAATGTTGATGACTTGGGTGGGTTTATTTTAGATCCTGCAACTTTGCTAAAGTTACTAAGGTTGTTGCATTGTTTCAACTGTAATCTCTTTCTGATCAGTTTTTCAATCCAACTGTCTCTGGGCAGAGGCTACAGTCATCTCTGGGCAGAGGCTATGGTCATCTCTGCCACCTCCAAGCCCCATCATGGGTGTGGCTGCTATGTGTGCTTCAGGCAGGCACCACCTTAGCATCAAGGATCTCTTCTGCTAAGGTGTCTTAGGCTGGAAGGATTTGAAGGCTAATTTTAAAGTTGTTTGGAGAGAAATGGGGAGAGTTGAGCTATAAAACTTCCTCTATCCTGCCATCTTGGGCACAGTCAGGAAAGCATGGATTCAATTGCCCAGTGGTGCTGGGTAAGTCAGGTAACTCTCTAAGACCATGACTTGGGTGGAGTGATCCGGGTTTTGCTGCAGGGCAATTGTCTTTGGAAGAGTTTTCCTCTTTTTCTGGTAACCCACTGACTCTCCACCAAGTTTTCATTATAACCAGGTATTGGGAATGTAACTTCCAACTGGCAATCTTCCTCCATTGTGCCCCTCCCTAGAAACCACCCCATTCTTCCTTTACTCCAGGGTCACAAGATCAAGCCAGAAGGGGAGGCAGAACTTTCCCTCAGGCATCACTGTGTCTAGTCTCCTTTCCATGAAAGTTAGCCATGGGAGATGGTTGTCCTGGAGCCAGGATCCCTGGGCCTTCCCTCCCTTGGAGGGATTCCTCCCCTGGACCAGCTACATCCTGCCCATGCTTCTTCTCTCAGAGGTAGCTTCTACCCTTGCCCTCCTCTTCCCAGCCATTGTAACACTTGAACCTCTGCTTATCTAAGCTAGCCTTCTCCACATAAGTGAGCCAGGCCCCTCAGGAAAGGTATAATAAGGTGGAGTTTTGACTGCAGAATGGGTGAAATGACCTCCAGGCTCACTCAGATGTAATCCAACTGCTCTGACTGGCTTCAGGTGAAGGTTTTGGGGGGAAAGGCAGGAGGAGGAGGACCCAGAGAACAGAGTGTGTGAAAGGCAGGGTTCTTCACCTGGGATAGAGTCATATAGTGTGCTGCTGAAGTCATTAGAAATGATCTGCTATGGAATGTGGAAGGGTTTGGGGAGGGGAGAGCTATGGGGAGTGAGAGCTCTACTGGTGAGGGAGGGTCTTTGGGGGAAGGGAGACCCCTTGGAGGAAGGGGAGCTCCGTTGGGGAAAGAGAACACACTGGGGGCTTGGGTGGAGGAGGGTGGGGCCTTTGCCCTCTAGAGACTCTCCAGGCTGCTTGCCAAGGTGGGGAAGGCTCCTATCTCCTCCAGGCAGAGTGTCCCCTGGACACAACTGGAGTCTCCCCCAGCCTTGGAGCCCTCCCCTCAGTAGCTGTGATTTGTGGGAGCTAAATAAAAGTCACAGTGGCCATGGTTGGTGGTGGACTGGGGCTCCCCTGCTCTTCATTTATCGTCCCCCGGAGGACACAGCACACAGGTTATAAAGTGCTGAACCCTACGGACATCAACCTGTGGTGTCATTGTTCAGTCATTCAATCATGTCTGACTTGGTGCCCCTGTGGAACAAAGCATACCAATGCTCTCCGTGGAAACGGTTGTCTTGGCAAAGATTCTGGAATGGTTTGCCATTTCCTTTTCCAGCTCATTTTACTGATGAGGACATCGAGACAGGCAGGGCTGAAGTGACTTGCCCAGGGTCACCCAGCTAGTAAGTGTCTGAGGCTGGATTTGTATTCAGGTCTTCCTGACTCCAGGCCCAGCGCTCTGTGCACTATGGTGCCTCTAGCTGCCCCGGACATCAGAGGCTGTTGTTCTTATCAATTAGCCACAGGGTGGCTTTGAGATCTGGCCTGGGACCTCACACACCCACCCCCTTCCAAACTAACTTCCCAGCCACAGCGCTCCCTGCAAGGGACCCAGTGGTCGCGTCCAGCGCTGTGCTCAGCCTTCCCTCTACCTGGCCTCCCGTGGCTTTCAGCACCACGGCGCTGTCTCTTTCCTGAAGTTTTTGTTCGCACCTAGGGTCCTGCGCTGAACAACAGACAGGGCTCCCTTCCACCCGTCTGTCTGCTCCTTTTCCGGGCTTTGCCGTCTCATCGTCCACAGCACTCCCCCTCCCTGTGCCTACCTCCGGCCTAGGAATCCCTGCCCTCCCCTCCCCTCCCCCCCCGCCTCCCCTCCCTTCCCCTTGCCTTCCCCTCCTCTTCCCCTATCTCCCCTCCCTTCCCCTTGCCTTCCCCTCCCCTCCTCTCAAAGTGTGTTATTTCTCCATGTAAGCCGGTCAATTCTCGCTCGCTTTTTTTCTGAAGCCACTGAGAATTATTCTCCCTGAATAACGACTTGTTCAGTGACTTCTAAGGACCGTGATTGTCCAAACTGCTGATCGCTGTCGTTGGAGCGTGCAGCCATTTGCTAGACATTAGTTCACATTCCGAAGAGCACATGATGCTCTCAGCCCTTGGGCTGAGACAGATTTTTCTCTAGGAAAAGAGAGCCAGGGGGCATGACGGGGCCCTTGTTTCAGGCACCCTGGGGAGTGCTGGCCAAAAGGATCTTGGGAATTCCCATCTGAGCCAGGGGAGCAGATGTCAGCAAGCCCTGGAAACCAACAGTCCCTGCCCCGCTCGACCCAGCCTTTTCTGTCTCCCCAGAGCGGTGAATGCTTCTCTGTGGGCATAGGAGCACAAAGCCTGGCATTGCACTGAGATGGGACGGGTAGCTGACTGGAGGCTGCCCAGGTGATCATGGGTGGGGGAGATGGTGCAGGTCTGGGTTGCCATGCAGGCAGCCTTGGGAGGGAGTCACTGCCAAGATCAGACTACAGAGCCTAAGAAAACACAGTCATGGTCTCAGAGAACGAAGGTAACAGTGAGAAAAGCACAGGCACGGGGATCCCAAGGCCTCACTCTACAACCAGCTCAGCCACTTGCACCTGGGGGAAATTGGCAGAGCCTCTGGAGCTCTGACAGTGGCCCTGGCTAAGAAATCAGGGACTGCAACTGAGCCCAACAGTGAAAGCCTCCCATTGCCAGGAGGAAGCCTGATCTGGCCAGCTGTGGACTCTGGCTCCATCATCACTTTCTGGGTCCCCTGCTTCTGCCATGACTTTGCTATTCCCCCCTCCCCCCCACCCTCAGATGTCCACCACCTCCCCATGGTAGCATCACTAATGTTATAATGATCAGTAGTAGTAGCCAGTACTTATATAATATGATTTGCATAATATAATAATTCATATAATTATATAATGCTAATTCAGTAGTGCTCCTACAGTGACCTGTCCCAGTTCCTATAGCCTGAAGTGTCTGGGGCAGCACTGGAACTCGGGTCCTCTTGAATCCAAGTCCTGCATTCTAGGTGCCGTGGTGCCACCTTGCTGCCAAGGTAGAGGCAGGGGATGGATGACCACTAATGATGTTCACACCACAGTCCTGGTCTCTGACTTCCTTGTTTTCCCTCTGACTCATGTACAAAGGGCTGCAATTGCCATCAGTGGAATGAGCATCCCTAGTGAGGACATCCACAGTCATCAAAGGTTCATGAAGTGGATTTGCATTAAATACAAACTGCTGACATTTGAGGGCTGACATTGTTTTCTGTGGGTGGCTCCCTTTCTGGGCCTCAGTTTCCTGACCTATAAAATTAGAGTGTCTGGACAAGGCTTGCTGCAAGATCCCTTTCTGAGCCAGCTGGCTGTAAGTCTGTGGATTTCTGCCTCTTTCCCCACAAAAGACTGTACAGTGTTCAGTGTTGAGCTCCCCTCCCTCCATGACAGTTGGCCAGTCTACTTCCAAGAAGGAGCTCCAAACCCCCGGTTCCAAGGTCCTGTAACCAATGCTCTGCCGACACACTTGAATATGTGTGCAGACCCTCTGACCCCCAAGTGCCGACACACTTGAATATGTGTGCAGACCCTCTGACCCCCAAGACAGATTGGGACCCATCCCTCCAGGCCCTCTCAGACAAGCAGTTCTGGTCCAGGGTCCACCATTGATCTTTCAAGGAGAAGCCATCCCATGGGTACATTCTGTGGGCACCCATACTATACTTGAGTGTGTCAATTCCCTGAGCATTAATTAAACCCTACTGAATGCTCTGTGCTGTGCTAGGCTATGGGAACACAATGACAAGAAGGGAGTTCATAAGTGCTGGCATTAGTCATGGCCAAGGAATATGTATTTAATGTTCACACACAGGAGTCCACAGCAGGTGCTGAAGCAAAGGAGACCTTTAGGAGCATGGCCAGTGGGAATCTGTCATCCTGGTTAGTGAAAATCTTGCACGAATTAAATTGGGGCTTGTTGGTCTGAGGAATGCTCCTCCCCCAAAAAATGTCTGCCCTCGATTTTAGGGAAGGACGTGTCTGCTCCAGGCGCTGGCAGCGTACTATGCCCGTCCCTGCTTTCTCCAGAGCCAGGGGCCCTGGTTCAGGTACTCGGGTGAAGTCTCCCCTGAATTCAGAGCCAGAAGATGAGTTTGGGAGAGATGGGGTGACATCTTGGGACCATGCTCACTGACAGAGTTCAGGCTCCCTCCCTCTCCACCCCACCTCCATCTAAATGCCAAAGGGAGAGAGAACCAAGTGTGTCTTTTTCCCCCTGCATCTGTCTTCCCAACCCAATGGTCCAATTCAGAGTATGTTGGTCTTTCAGAATTACACCTCATCCAGTTTTATGTAACCTTCAACAACGTCCCCACAGGCGACGCCATGATGGGTACACACACACACACACACACACACACACACACACACACACACACACTCACAGAGCTTGGTTTCTTTCTTGTCAAAATAAGACAGAGTCTGGTCCAAGTGAATCTTTCTTTGGCCAAGGCTAATCTTCTTTGACCCCACAGCCATCTGTGGCTGCCTGCTGTCTCTGCTTGGCCACATTCTGACTATTAACAATCCCTCCTCTCTAAACAGAGAGAGACTCCTGGCTGGAGTGAGAAGTGGAATGGGGAGGGGGAGGAATCAGGACAGGGTTCCTGGGACCCTCAATTTGTGCCGTTAGACAGGATTTCGAAGAGCTTGTACCCACATGCCAAGAGAGGCATTCATCAGCTCAGCATGCGGGTGATATGGACGAAGCAAGCAGGCAGATGTGCAGGAAGGAGAAATACAGTGTTCTCTGGTGTGTATGGGGGGGGTGGGGGTGGCGCGGGATGACCCATCTCCTCTACGTCCTCATCACAAGCCTCCTCACCACTCCTAAGAAGCCTTCTCTGGCAGAGCGCTGGAAAGAAAGAAGGGTTCAAACACTTGTCAAGTGCCGCCAGGTGCCAGGCCCTGGGGCTAAGAGCTGTTAATGGCTCTTATCTCATTTGAACTCACAACACTCCTGGGAGAGAGAGGCTATTATTATCCCCACTTTACATTTGAGGAAACTGAGGAAGGAAGAAGTTAAGGGATTGGCAGAGGGTCACACAAGCTGATAAGAGTCTGGGGTTCGATCTGAACAAACTGAATCCAAGTCTGGAGGACTGGGCTACATACAGAGAGATCACAGGGGAAGTTCAGTTATCAATGTGGGGAGGAGGAGGGATGGAGGAGGAGGAGGGGAGATCCCATTTCCAGAATGCTCCCATGGCACTTTGGGCATCCAGCGCCCATGTAATGTGGGCTTCTTTCTGTCTCCCACCTGAGGGACTGGGCACCAGTGATTGGGCACCCTGGGGTGGGGTCCAGAGAAACAAGAGTCAGGGATGGGCAGAGTCCAGAATCCTCTTGACCAAACAAGACCATCCTGGTTATGAGTGGGCCAAGGGCTCCAGGCTCCCTGCCAGGGTTGTCTGTTTCCCAGGCTGGAGCAGAGTGGGCAGAGACCCAGGGATACTCACCATTCATCCCTGGACGCAGGCTTTGCGACACTCCTGTTCACTGTTGAACCGGTTACTGGTGCCACCACAGCCGCTGTACCAGAAGCGGGCACACGCATCCACCTCCTTATCATAGTACCACCGGACCACATACACTCCACAGTCTCCAGGTCTCAGGGCCTCCAGACATCGAGGAGCTAGGAGGGCCCAAAAATGCAGCGAGTTAATTTGAGTTTCCTCTATAGACCAGGGAATGGAGGCAGGTCATGGTCCGTGTTCTCAGGAAGACTATGAGAGGAAGCAACCCGGCCCTTATAAGGTGTTTGAAGGGTTGAACACAGAGATGGGACACTTGGTAAGTGCACAATAAGCCCCAAGTGGGTCAATTCCTTTGTTAGCTTAGCATGGGCCAGGAGGGCTTCACACACACACGAAGGGCATGGGAACATGCCCTGGGTTTGAGTCTGGTCCCAGTGTTTGTTTGCTAGCTGTGTGACCTGGGTAAGTCACCCCACTTCTCCATGGCTCTGTAAGGAATGCCAATTAATTATACTATTTGCACTCTCTGCCTCACAGGTGTGAATAAGGAAAGCCCTTACTTAGATCACTAGAGAGGTAGAGAAAACACTGAGTAAGCTCTTCCCAAGGGCCAAGGCATTATCTTGGGACTGGGGTCCAGGAGGTTGTTAAGAAATGAGGGGGCAAGGAAACAACCATTTATCAAGCACCTACTATGGGCCACAGTGCTGTGCACTTTGCAATATCATCTCATGGGAACCCTACCACATCCCTGGGAAGGTGTGTCCTTATTACTCCTATGGACAGTTGAAGAAACAGAGTCAGATAGAGATGACATGACTTGCTCAGAGTCATGCAGCTGTTGAGTATCTGAAGCAAGATTTGAACTCAGGTCTTCTTAATTCCAGGCCCAGTGCTCCCATTGTGTCATCTAGCTGGGGCCAGAGTTAAGAGTCTGGGAGGGTTAAGGATCCAATAGGGTCCAACAGAGATAGCTTTCTTCAGTTGAGTACAAAGGGTGGGATGTCTGGGAAAGACACTTTGGCACAATGCCAGCAGTGCCCAGGCGGGCAGGCTCCTCACCCTGCTCTCACCTGGCTCTGACTTCTGCTGAGTCTCTATACCTGGGAGGGCTTTTCCTTTCACATAAATGGGAGTCAGTATTGAGTCAATGTTCTGCAGAGGGAAATCTGTCAAAGAGAGTTCTTAATGCATTAGGGTCTAGTGAAGTGACAAGCATCTGTGGGCCATTGGTGATTGTGGTGGGGCTGCTGTCCTCCCACTACAATTTATTCATGTGTTAGAATCAAGGGTTCAATTTTGTAGTGCAGGGATTTGTCACCTATTAGTGAGGAGCCAGCCTCCAATGCCCCCAGACCTCCCCTCTGCATTGTTCTCACTCCTCCAACCTGAAGACCAACACAATCTTCTAACAATGGGAGCTGTCCCAAGGGGACAGAGGGGCTGCCTGAGGACTCCTGGGGGGCCCTCCCCAGGGACTCTCAGAGAGGCTGGATACCCTTCTGATGGGAATGATGTTCACACGGGGGCTGGACTAGGTGGGCTCTGAGAGATTCTGGGGTTCCAGGAACCAGTTGGCAAGTCTCTTAATCTCTTGGGCCCAACCCAAGCTCCAGCCCATGACATTTAGAAGCCAGAAGATGGCTGCCTGCTCATCCCACCAAAGAAGAGAGATGAATGTGCTACTTCTCCTTCCAATCTTGTTCTGAATCAGAGGACTTAAAAGGATAGCAGGTCTAGACCACTATTGTTGGTTTTACAGATGAGAAAAGGGAGCATCCCAAGATCATCCAGTCCCTCACCTCGGTGTACAGTCTCAGTGGTAGGCGTGACAAGAACATGTTGAAGGGAGCTAGTGTCCTCATCCCATGTGCCGCTGCCAGTCAAGGGGCTGAGGGGCTGTCTGTGACTCACAGGCACATTGCTCGTTGTTATAGTGAAGACTCCACTCCTGGGAGATGGGGAAAGTCCAGGTCCTTCATCCTGGGCTCCTAGAGTACTGAGCTACAGGAAAACTGAATCAGTCCCGGATGCTCCTCGATGCTTCTGTCCTCGGCACCTCCCTGTGCCCCCATTAATCAATGACCACTTATAGGCATCTACTTTGGGCCAGCCCAATGCTATGGCAGCTAGCAGGGTAGAGATGGCAAAGGAGGGCCTCCTCTTAAGAGGTGCACCCAAAGACCCTGAGGCGCCAGCTCTCCAAGCCCCACCTCCAGTCACAAACACTTCCCCAGGAGACAGGATTACAAGAATACAAGACAGAAAGAAGGCAGAGGGTCTTTTTTACTCAGGAGTCATCCTTTGCTCAGCATCCTCCCCTGAACCCCATTTTCAAAGAGTCGTTGTGACTGGCCAATCCTACTTCCACAACAGCCTTCACCAGCCCTACTGCAGACCTGGCCTCCACAGACCTCCTCCAGAGATGTCGAGGGGGGCCTCCCTCCCACTAACAGCAACATGAGCTGCCACCCAGCAGGCAGGTAGACCCAAGAGCCCAGGCTATAGCGGGGCTCGTCTAGACCACCAGCCTAACCCCCACAATCATCATCTAGGGCCGTGATCCATCCAGCTGAGGCAGTAAAGGCCCTGAACGAGAGGCAGGAGGCAGCAAGTTCCAGGCAAGGAAGCACTGGATGTAGTATAGGCGTCTGGCTGAGCTGGTCCAGCCTCTATTGACCTTTGCACTGGGGAGAATGTGGGCCATGGCTGTTCCATGCTATCTCTTCCTATAGGCAGCACTATCATGGGGCCTGGCACACAGCTGGTGCTGAATTAATGCTTCCCATCATCTGTCATCTCAAGGTCTGCCAGCAGACACCCCTCAGTCCTGAGGATAACCTCAGGAGAGCTCATCTTTCAGGCAGAGAGTCAATCAGGAGACAAACCAGCATTTCTTAAGCTCTTGCTGTTTACTAGGCACTATGCTAAGCCTTAGGGATACAAAGAAAGGCAAATCCACAGTCTCTGCTCTCAAGGAACTCCCATTTTCACGGAGAAGACACAGACAGACAGACGGTAACTTTGGAAGAGAAGTCAGGAGGGAGCAGGGAGCGGCCAGCCTTTGAAGAAGGTGAGATTAGGAAACGCCACCACCTGGGAGCTACACAGATCTAGCAACAGCACCTCCCATTCATTTCTCCCAGAGGGGGACATTGAGACCAGGAAGTTAAATGACTTGCCTGGGGTCACCCAGCAGCAACAGAGCAGCATCTGGCTTCCCTTAGCCTGGAAGGCTGGCTCCGCTCTCCAGGGGGAAAGGGACTGACTTACCGACTTGGCGCTGTCCAGCTCCACCTCAGCAGTGGGGGTGTTCACAGTCCCCCTTAGCTTAGTCCCAAATCCAGGGTGGAGAACCGAGGAGCCAAGAATTTGGTCAAGGTAAGAGTTAAAGTCCTCACAGATTTTTTGGAACAGTTTATTCTCCAGGGCTGCCAAGAGAAACAGGAGACCTGAGACGCAGGCTGACCCACCCATCTTCCTCCTCAGTCTTCCAGGCCAAGTGTCTCAGATGAGTGAAGAAGCAGGGAGTGGAAGTTCCTCCCAAATGGCCCCACCGATCAAGAAGTCTCCTCCCCACGCAGCAGCGTCTCTTGGTCCAGGAGGGTTTTCGGAATGCCTGTTCTGGTGGCTGAGGGCTCTAACTGGCCACACCCTGTGTCTCCTAGGCCCTGAGCATCCACAGTCCCCACCATCCCTGACCTTTGTTCAGGATGAAATCTTGAGGACCCTTGTCCTTAGGGATGTGAGATATTCTGTTCTCTGTGTTTTAGTATAACAAGTGCCCTTTGTAACCTAATGTTGTTTATTCTAGGCATTTAAAAATGGGATTTTATTTATAGCAGCTCTTTTCTGGGGGCAAAGAATTAGAAATTGAGGGGATGCCCATCCATTGAGGAATGGCTGACCAAGTTGTGATATGTGATTATGAAGGAATACCATGGTACTATAAGAAATGACGAGCAAGATGCTGTCCAAAAAACCTGAAAAGACTTGTATGAGCTGATGCAAAGTGAAATGTACTGTGTAAGAAGTAACAGCAGTATCATGTGAAGGTCAGTTGGGAATCACAACTATTCTCATCAATACAGTGATCCAAGACAATGCTGAAGGATTTAGGATAAACTGCTGCCCATCCCCAGACAAAGAACGAATGGATTCTGAATGCAGGTTGAAGCAGACTTTCTTTTTTTACTTTCTTTGTTTTTCTTGGGGTTTGTTGGGTTTTTTTTGTCTATGTTTTCTTTCACAACATGACTGCTATGGAAGTGTTTTGCATGACTACACATGTATAACCTATATCAAATTGCTTGCCTTCTCAATGGGAGGGTGGGGAGGGAGATAGGGAGAGAATTTGGCACTCAAAGTTTTAAAAAATGAATGTTAAATGTTGTTCTTACATGTAATTGGGAGAAAATAAAATACTAAATAGGAAAAAAAAGAGATTTTGAGAAGGGGTTGTCCATAGGCATAACCAGACTGCCCAATGGACCAATGACATAGAAAACATGAGGAACCCATGGCTTTGGTTAGGCTGGGACAAATCAGTAAGGCTTGGGAGGAAATGGTCATGGCAGGGGGGTTGATGTGTGTGTGGCAGAGGGGAGGGGAGGGTGCCAAGGGAAAAGGGAGGGTTCAAGCCTTGGACCACTGCTGAGGGAAGACAGCACAGAGCAGGATCACAGCATGGGCCCCATGGGGGTGAGGAATAGAGCCGAAAACAGCCTCACCTGAATAGATTATTGAATAAAACACACTTGATGTTCAGCCTACAAGGGGGCCCCCTACCCAGCTGGCAGCTCAGTGGATGGAGCGCCAACCCTGGAGTCAGGAAGGCCTGAGTTCAAATCTAGTCTCAGACATGTCCTGGCTGTATGACCCTCTGTTTACCTCCATTTTCTCAACTGTAAAATGGAGATATAATAGTACCAACCTCCCAGGGTTGTTGTGAGGACCAGACTCTGAGGCTAGAGAAGGCCTTCGATGCCCAGGCAGGAGAAGGAACTTTCTTACCCAAGGTCACATCCCCAGCTAGGAGCAAAGCTGGCCCCAGAACCACCATGAACTTTCTTTGTGGCTTCACTCCAGCCCTGGCCTCAAGAAGCATCCATCATCCCAGGACCTTTCCAGGTCATCAGCAGCAGACTATGACTGTGGATTCTTCTTGGTTCCCTCCTCTTAGAGTATGGGTGGTATGGGTAACATATGCCTCATAAAGACCAGAGCTGGCCCAAAGGCAACTCCTCTAGTACCACCTGACCTCACCTGACCTCACTGGCCTCACCTGACCTCACCAGGACTCACCTCATAGGCAGACATCCAGGAGAGAGCCTCCTGTCTGATTCTAGGATGGGAAGACAGCTAGGAAGTATGGCTTTTGTCTTCCAGAGTGGGTGGCTCAGTCTGCCATCTGGGCATGGTCGGTGGGGAGGGCACACTTTGAGGTGAGTGGCTGGTGTGGGTGGGTGAGTCGAGCCTCAGATCTTTGTCCCTGTGGTTTCCCCAGAGATCACTGTGGCTTTGGGATCTTTTGTGGTCTTCCACACTTCCTGTCTCCCAGGTGTACAGGGAGTCTGTGTGCTGCAGTGGAAGTCAGGAGACCTGACCCCGAGGCGGATGCTGGCTGTGTGACCTTGGCTGAGACCCTGCCCCTCAGTGCTGCCTCAGAGAGGTCCCTCCTGCCCCCAGCTCTGATGCTCTGTAACTCTAGCAGGGTTTGCCAGCTCACTGGCCGAAACAGTCCTTGCCCTTTGGAAGCACTGCCTGCTTCCTACTGGGCACGCATGGCCAGCTTGCTCCAGGGTGGCACTGGCATCATGTTTCCCCTGCTGGTTCAACAGGCCCCAGGAATGAGGGAAGAAGAACCTTGTCAGCTCTCCCAGGGGTTGGCAACAGCCCAAGCTAAGCTAGCTAGAGGTGCCTCTAATGTGCCTACACTGATGACAGGTTGGCAAAGGGGCTGCAGAGTTTAATTACACCCTTGAGCTATGTGGCCAAAGATAGGGAAAGGCTTCAAGTCTGGCAGCCTTGAGCATGGATCTTGCACAGGCTGGGGGAGGGCCCTGGTTCTGCTTGGCACCAGAGGCCAGGGCTAGGAGCTGAGAAGCATGGTACAAGGTGGCAGCATCAGCTCCTTTCAAAGCAAAGTGGAATTGGCTGTGCTTGAAGGTAATGAGTTCCCCATCTCTGGGAGTCTTTTGAAAATGGTTCCATGGCAAGCACTTAGTAGGTGCCTACCGTATACCAGGCCTTGTGCTGGATACTGGGGACCCAAAGGCAAGAGCTAAGCAGTGTTTACCCCAGCTTTCCTAACTCCCTCCCAGGGAGGGAGCTCTTTGGGATCCTGGGAGCCTCCCTGGTGACACAGGTTTGGGTTCCCCCTTACCTGGGAGGGTCAGGAAGTCATCAATCTGGTAGACGTGCTCACTGTCAGGGTCTGTAGCGATCAGGTCCATTTCTAGCCGGAAGACCTCAAAGTTGGGGTCACTCTCCTTCCCTACACCAATTACAAAGACTTCCACGCCAGAGGCGTTGGCTGTCTTCACCACCTGCTCCAGGTTCATCTCGTCTCGAGTATCTGCCTGCCCGTCAGTGATGACCAAGGCCACCTTCCTCACTGCGGACCTGGTAGACTGGAACATGGCATTGGCAGCGTGCAGCGCCGAGGCCGTGTAGGTGCCTTCACCCAGGTACTGCATGGTGTCCACAGTGCTCTGTAGGCGGTCCTTGCCCGAGAAGTGCCTGAGCTCGGCCACTACCTCCACTTTGTGGCTGTAGTTGATGAGGCCCATGCGGGCGCTGGCGTGCTCCACAGCCACACGGTCAACTAGCTTCTTGACAAAGTCTTTGATGATTTGGAAGTTCTCAGGCCCCACGCTCTCAGAGCTGTCAATCACGAACACCAGCTCCAGGGGGCTCTCTTTGCACTTGGCCCCACAGCCTGAAAGACCAGAACGGCACAGGTGAGTCTCCTGGGTGACTGGGAGAGAGAACCTTCAGGACCCCAAGACCTGGGAGTCCTGAGCCCCTCCTTGCCCTCCCCTGGATGCTGCCTGACCCGTGCTTCTCTGAGAGGCCGTGGATGAGGACCGCAGGGCAGGAGAGTGAAAGGGGGGTGCCACAACAAAGGATGTGGGGCAAGTCCCAGGCTGCTCCCTGTCCACCCCCCAACACTGGCCAGGCTCAGCCTCGAGCTGGTCTGTCCCTGAGATGTCTGGGTGTCCCAAGCTCAGGGCCCAGCCCGAAGGCAGTCTTCTGGGCCAGGGAGGCTTCTAGCCACACTGTTGTTAATAATAAGAACAGCCTGATTATATGATGCTCCAGGCATGTGCTGAGCCCTTCTGCAATTCTGATCCTCGCAGCCTGGGAGGGAAGGGTTATTATCTCCATTTTATGAGAAGGAAATGGAAGCAGACAAGGGTTAAGTGCCTTGCTCAGGGTCACACAGCTAGTAACTGTCTGAGGCTGGATTTGAACTCAGGTCTTCCTGAGGCCAGGCCTAGTCGCTATTTCACCAGCAGCTGCTCCTGTGAACGTTTAAAGGTGAGTTCTCTCTTATTCCCCAGTTCGAATCTTACCACATATTTCAATAATCAGTTTGATAATTTCTTCTCTCTGGAAGAAAAGAAAAAGAAAGAGTGCATTTGTTCAAATGTAGACCCAGCTCAGCTAGCAGCTGTTACTACCAACACGGAACTGAGTGACTTGTACACGGATGTGCAGGCACATGTATGTTGTGTGCTGTGTATGCCTGCACACATGTATTGCATTGCAAGTACACAGGCGCCCTGGCAATCACACCACATCCTGAACCCTCCACAGCCCTGCCCCCTAGTCCCGGGGGCTGTTCTCACACAACTTCATCTGACAGCCCCTTGCCTCTGTGGACTTTGACGCCCTCCCCAGGCTTCCACAGCTCCCAGGCTGCTGTGCGAGGGTGGGGGGCCCTGTGTTGTTCTCTGGGCCAGGCTTGGCCCCTCAAGTCCCCCTGCTTAGTCATACCTGGGAATGTCTTAGCTGTTGACTGCCCCCCCACCAGGATCCTTGGAAGGTGGGGAGAACAGTCCTCTACCTTGTTCCAGCCAGAGCACTAGGCCCCAGTCATGCCTGGAACCAGGAAGCTGTTCCCCAGGGATAACGATGTCAGACCTCCTTAGAAAGGGGGATACCCTGGAGACAAATCGCAGTCACTGGTGCAGAGAGGGCAGCCAGGCTGGGATGGGCACAGGAGAATGCATGTGGGGTGCAGCTGGGGAATTGGAAACCCAGCTCAGGGCTTTATTATTTCTCCTCATGGTAACTGCTCAACAGCTTTTCTAGGTGGCTGAAGGCCTTCAAGCAACATCAGCGCCCAGAGGACCCATCGTCCTGTCAAAGCTCATTGTGTTAAGGGGGTTCAGGGTGGAGCTGTGTAAGAGCAGGTCCACAGGCTGGTGAAGAGAATGACCACAGATACTCACACTGAGCCCAAGGTCCCCTTTGGGTCCTGGCAGCCCCTGCAGAGCAGGAAGAGAGTGGCCATGAGCACATACACACTGCGCTTTTTCCTTAGGAAGCAGGAATGAGAGGTCGCCCAAACCGACTTGCCTGTCCTCCTGGGGCTCCAGGCTCGCCAATCTCTCCCTTGTCTCCTTTCTTTCCCATGTCCCCTGGGCTGCCAGGCTCACCCTGATAAACACAGCAGAGACCCAACATTCAGGGTAGGACAAGGACCTGCCAATCCTGACAAAAGCAACCCTAACACCAGAGTCCCAGCAGGCAGCCTCTCGAGCCGAGGTCCTCGTTCATGTGGGCAAGGCAACACCACACTGGGATGGCTTGTTTCCCCTTCTCAGGTGCCCACATCAGCTTTCAGGATGAATCCTAGATATGGCAGCTGGGGCACCCATGCATGAAACAGTATCTCTGAGGTGCCCTGGCCCAGGGCCTGACCTGTGGTCAGGAGACTTGATCTCATGGTACCAGGAAGGTCCTGTCTCCTGTCCAGACAGGAACGTGGGCCTCTCTGTCTGTGTGTGTCTCTCTCTATGTCTGTCTCTATCTCTCCCTGCTACCCCATCTCTGTCTGTCTGTCTTCCTCTCTGTCTCCCTAACCCCCATCTTCTCTGTCTCTCTGTCTCCCTCTCTCTGTCTCTCTGACCCCCCATCTCTCTGTGTCTCTGGCTCCCTCCCTCCCTCCTCCCATTCCCCTCTTTCCCTGCTTCTGACATGGAAGGGCAGAATGGAGTTTAGAAGGAGCTTTGACAGGGAGGCATCTCTGGGCCTGAGAGCTTTTCTAAAATGTGAAGAAAAAAAGAGGAGGAAAAGAAATCTGGATCCAGTGACTGGCACTTACCTTTCGGCCGGGCAGGCCGAGGCCCAAGCTGCCCTTCTGCCCCTGAGGGCCTTGGGGGCCCTGCTCCCCCTGCAACAGGAAGAAGGAGTGTTCTTACATTCTCTGAAGAGGTGAGCAGATCTTCCTGGGCATCTCCGCATCTCTCCATGTGTAATTCAGTAGATCCCCCATGTGATCCAGCAAATCTCCATGTGCGCTAGCAGACCCACCTGTGGATCCCAGCAGTTTCCCCCCTGTCTCCAACAGATCCTCCCTCTGCGCCCCAGCAGGTCCCCATGTGCCTGACAGACTCACCTGCGCCCATCCCTCCCTAAGGCTCAGGAAGACTCACTCCCACCCCTTACCGTATCCCCAAGGGCCCAGCCCTCCAAACCTGGGCCCAGGCAACCCTGGCCTCAGTTCCCTCATCTGTGAGATGGAGGGCCTGGGCAGATACACAGCTGGAAGGGACCTCAGAGGCCACAAAGGCCAATTGCTCATTTTACCAGTGAGAAAATTGAGACAGCTGGCCCAGAGTCACAAACTGAGTAGGCTTCTGAGGTAGGATTTGGCCCCTGCGCTCCCACCTCCCAGTCTGGGACACCAGCCACTCCACTCTGTCTCTAAAGCCCAGACCCTGGGAGCTCATGACAGTATAAGGAGGGGGGCCAGCAGGCCAGGACCTGCCATCCCCAGGAATGGCAGGTGGTTGTGTCTTGAGGAGCGTGGTCATCTTTCTCATGGGGAGAGGATGCCAGGGAAGCTTCAGGAAGGACGGGGGCCTTGGGAGATACACGGAGGAAGAGCTTTCAGTCTACACATATGGCCTGACCCCCAGAGCTGGGAGCTGGTCGCCATTTTGGAAGCCAGTGTGTCCGGACCAAGGGGCTCAAGCAGAGAAGATGAGGGAGAAGGCCAGGGCAGGACCAGGGACCGGCCAAGGAGTCTTGACTTTGCCTTAGGAACAATGGGCAGGGGAGGCCAGTGAAGGTTCCTGAGTATGAGGTGTGTGGCAGCCACGACTGAGGGGCTTCATTTCATGGGGGCCCGGGAATCAAGGAATGAGGAGGTCGAAAGTCAGGGAAGAACCTGAGGGAGGTGAGAGCCAGCCCTGCCACCACTTAAGGTGAGGCCAAGGGCAGAGGAAGCTCTGCCAGTAGGTGACAGAGAGGGCAGGGAGAGGGCTGACCTGTGGGAAAGCCAGGTCTGAGGAAGGAGGGAGGGGCTAAGGAGCCAATGAGATAACCACTAGTCACTTAGCAGTCAGTACAGTATAAATGTTAGTGAGGATGAGAGTGTGAAGGGGGGAAGGATGATGTCAGCCCTAGAGGCTAAGGAAGAACCAAGACTGTAGAGTCACAGAAAGGTTTGTGAGCATCAGGGAGAGCTCAGCATGAGGACCACCGACTGGGCGTATGGAGAAAGTGGGGGCAGGTCAGAAAGGAGACCACAAGGTCCAAGGGAAAAGAAAGCCCGAACCATCAACAAGGCAGTCAATCAACAAGCATTTATAGATCTGGTATAGATCTGCCTGGATACCACGCACTGTGCCAAGTAAGCCCTGAGAGCAAAGGAAAGCCCAAACGGAACCACTACCTACATGCAACAGAAGAGCTCTGGAGCCACGCATGACCACAGCCATGCTTGTCCCACTGGGTAGCTCCCTGAATCAGAGTGTGATCCTCTGTCTGTCTTTCCATCTGTCTGTCTCTCCATCTCTCTCTCCTTCTATCTGGTTCTCCATCTCTCTGTCTGTGTGGCTCTCCATCTGTCTCGCCGTCTGTCTCTCTGTCTGGCTTGCACATAGTAGGTGCTTAATAAATACTCGTTGACTATATTATCCATTGAATAATTCATGATGTTCTAGTCTGTGCCATGGAACTTTGCATTTTTACTTAAAGGTTTTTTTGTTTGTCTTTCCCTGGTTTTAACCCTTCTTCACTCTGATAAATCTGAATTCTCCAAAGACCTGGGTGTTTTGCATACCTTTGCCCTGTGAGACCTTCACTGGGTCTTGCTTATGGTAATTTCTCTGTCAGTATTTGCTAAACTGACTTAGACTTTTAAAAAGTCAGGTCGTTCAGCCTGGGGGCCGTTAGAAGCATTTCTCTCATTAAACATTTCATTTAAATGTTTCCAGGCTAGGTATGTGATCATCAGGACACGAACAACTGCCTTCAGATGCTCCCCATAAAACGGGAGCCACTGTGTGGTCTGTCACCACTGCTGGGGTTCTAGAGGCCTCAGTGACTGAAAAGGCCCCAGACACTGAGATCAGCGGGTGGGAGGAGACGTGAGGAGGCCATCTGAGGCTGATTCCAAGGCAGGCCTCCTTAGCATGAGCTCAGACGGCCAGGACACACATGGGGCAGCAACCTGGAACCACTGACAAGCTTTGGATTGGGCCTTTTCCTAAGCAGCTTGTATCCCACCCAAAGCTGGTGCTTCCTTTACAAGCCAGGTTGCTGCTAAGGGCCCTGCAGCCCCCCACCCCTTTGAGGCCTGGGAAAGTACCCAGGCAAGAGGCATGCCCAGCTCACTCACCTTTACACCTTGTGTGCCATAGCCTGGGGGGCCTGGAGGCCCTGGCAGACCTTTCTGCCCAAGGGCACCCTGTTAGAGAGAAAGAGTAAGAGATCAACAAACAACTGGCTTCTGACCCCCTCCCCCCAACACTATCCTTGGCTCTGATCAGGACAAGTCAAGGAACGCTGGGAAGGAAGCAGTCTCACCCTTTGCAGAGTGAGACACTGGAATCAGGACTCTCCCATTCTCCCCTTCCCCAAAAGGGCCAGCTCTCAGGAAAGAGTTATTCACGCTAAAGTACAATGGACTGATAAGGCTGAACTGGGCAGGGGGTGGGATTTCTATTTTAACAGGAGACTCACCCTCCATATCCCTTCCCCCACAACACTCGCACACGGGAAGAGCCACCAGCCCATGCTATTGAACAATCTGGTGAAGGGGCTAGGGATGTTTAGCCTGGAAAAGGGAAGGCTGAGGTAGAGGCTTGGTGGCTGCCTTTAAGCACTTGAAGACCTGTCACGGGGAGGAGCAGGGGAGACCAGTCCTGAGGGCTGTGGATAGGCAGAGGGGCAGGCTTGACCTGAATGTCAGAGAAAATGCAGCCAGATCACTGAATCTCTGGGGGAGAAGGGACCTTCAAGGCCTCCTCAGGCCCTCAAGGCTTTCAACAACAGGCTGCACATCCATCCTCTCCTGGACGGGGAGCTCACCACCACCCCTAGAGGCAGCTGTGAGGGGTAGCCCTCACTGTGCACCAAGCTCCCCTTTGTCTGGATGGTCTTACCACAGTGTGTGTTCTTGACCTGTGAGGCTACTTGGATACACACACATGCACACACACATGCACACAGGCACACACATATCCTCACACCTTTTCTTGTTCTGCTTCTTTGGAATAAGAACACCCCCCACGCCCTGCAGCTATTTGGCTTTGAGGGTAGTGGGGTGGGGGAAGGAGGGAAGTCTCTGTGGATATCTGGCTAACTGAAGTCCCCCAGCGTGGCTGCGCTGGACTCAGGAACTGTTTCCTACAACAAGCTGAATAAAGCCTGATCCTGTTGGGCTTCAGTTTGGTGAATAAAGAGCTGAGGAAAGAGAAGAGAGCTCCTCTACCCTCTCCTGTGTCTCTATCCCCTTCCCCTGCTTTCCTCTCCTCTGTCTGTCTGTCTCTGTCTCTCTCTGTCTCTGTCTCTCTCTGTCTCTGTCTCTCTCTGCTTCTCTTTCCTCTCCTGTGTCTCTCTGTCTCTGTCTCTCTCTGTCTCTGTCTCTCTCTGCTTCTCTTTCCTCTCCTGTGTCTCTCTGTCTCTGTCTCTCTCTATCTCTCTTACCTCTTTCTCTGCCCTCATTTCTCTTTGTGTCTCTTTCTCCATCTGTCTCTTGTCTCTTTCTAGGTCTCTGTTTCTTTCTCTGTATCTCTGTCTCCCCCTTCACCCCCATCTGTCTGTCTGTCCCCTCCCCTTATCCCTGGTTGGCTGGGGGTGGGGACTGGAAAACTGACCAGCTCTGGGGCCAGTGGGATAGGCTCACTACCCTGGCCTTTCCCAGGAGCCAGCTGGGCTGAGTGTCTCTGGCCCCTCCCCAGGAGAGGCCAACGCTGGGCATGTCTGGCAGCCCACAAGGCCCTTTCCTCCTTCTGCTTCTTCCAGGGGCCCTCAGGGGTTGCCTTAGAAACCAAATCCAGCCAATGAAGGCGGCATTTTGAGGCTTCTTCGCCACTGCAACCAATTTACTCAAAGGGGCCTGGACTCACTGGGGTCTCTGTATCAATTCACTAAATCTCCTGGGGTGGGGGTGGGGGGCAGTCAGGGGGAGGATCTCCAAGTCCACTTTCTCCAAGAATTAACAAAGACCCAAGGCTGGAGTCAAGTGTTCTGGGGAATGTCCAAACTACTCTTCCTTGGTCAGGGTCAGGACCCACTGATTTGCAGACAGTGCCTAGATGGCCCAGAGGCTGACCTTCGGTCCTTGACTTCCTATGCCCCGAGGTCCAGCGGGTCCAGGAGGGCCTCTCACACCAGGTTCTCCCTGAAAAGACACCCAGTACAGAGAGATGTTTGGGTCTCTCTTGACAAAGTCACCGAGTTTATATCATAACACTTCAGGCCAAAAGACATTTTTAAGCCCTCAGGCTGAGATTGGGTCCAGCTTTGAGGCCCACCCCAGGCCAGTGACCCGAACCCTGGGCTTGATTACATCTCTGTACATTACATTATACATCTCTGTCTCCATGACCGATCCAAGCAGCCACCCCTAATACGGTTGCACAACATCCTTGTCACTTTGACACCATCCAAACAAAGCAGGGCCTGAGCTGGGCCAAGGTAAACAAGTCTGTTGTGGTTGCTGTTGTTACAGGTTCATGCCATATTTGGGGAAAGAAAGCACTTTTTAGATCCCATCTTAGATGCACTCTCTGCATCCCCTTCCTCAGCCTCCCCCAAGGACTGCCCTGCAGCACTAGGTGGACAGCCTCCCTGGGATGAGGGGTGGTCAGGGGGGGGAGGCAATGTGGAAGACATCAGGCTGGGAGGCAAGCCTCCTTCTGTGTTTTCTCAGAGGAGTGTTGCAGGTTGGACCATGGGCAACAGGCAGTAGGAAGGAGGGGTAAGTGGAGGCAGGCTGCTCCATCATACACCCTCCCCTCTGATCCTAGCCTGAAATGAGGATGAGCTGGAGCATCAGATGGACATTTTTCTTGGGCTCTTTACCTTCTCTAACTGCCTCCCCCTTGACCAGCCCCATCATGTTTGACAGACTCCTGGGCTTGTTCAGAAAGCGCTCTGGCATGACAAGATTGTGGAGCCACCATTGCCCAATGGAAGCATGGACCAGAGCAACCATGACATCATAGGACTCAAATCTTGTCCCCAGCACACCAGACAGGTGAGGCTGGGCATTGGCTGACCAGGAATCACAAATGGAGAGCTAGGAGGGAACTGACTCACTTCACAGATGAGGAGGCTGAAACCCAGACTGGTGGATGGAGGTGTCCAAGATTACACAGATAGTCAGCAGCAAATAAAAGATTGGAACCCATGGCCTTGGACTCCAAAGCCAGGACTCTCTCCTGTAGCAGAGCACCAGGTTTGTCCCTTACTAGTCAAGCCAAGGTCATGCAATGATCAGGTTCCTTCTGGGTGTCAGGCATCGCACTAAGTACAAGGGCTCAAAGAAAGGCAAAAGTGGTGCCAGCTCTCAGAAAGCTTCCAGTCTAGTGGAGGAGGCAGCAAGCAAAAGACCATACCAACTTGCTGCCAGCAAGTCAGCCCAGAGACCATCCCAGGGGGAAAGCACCAGGATTGGAGGCTCTGGGAAGCTAGGAAGGGGACAGGAGAAGGGAGGTCCCATGTTGGCAGACATCTTGCTGTCAGCTAGTCACTTCTTCTCAAACTGTTTTCCAGGTCAGTTGTCTTTTATAAGAAGCCCCTTTCATTTTTTCTTCATTTTTTTTTTGTCAATCTTTTGACTTCCATGGGGGCTGGTGGTGTCACCTTGAAGAGAGCGCCAGCCCTGGATTCAGGAAGACCTGAGTTCAAATGTGGCCTCAGATGCTCACTAACTCTGTGTCCCTGAGTAAGGCCCTCACTTGTGTTTGTCTCAGTTTCCTCAGCTGTAACAATTGTAAAGAATTTGGCATAGTGCTGGGAACTGCATAAAAGTCATTCTTATTACTGTTATCTTGATTCAATTTTCATATTTCCTGAGGTCCGATGGAGCCATTCTCCATCTGGTCCATTGCTAAGGTTTAGAGTGTCTGCCAAGCTGTCAATTCTCATTTCCTGTTCTCATTTCGTTGATAACACTGTTTAGACTCTTAAAAAATCTGCTGCATCATTTCTTCTAGAAATCTAAATTCATCTCATCAGTTAACTCTTTTTCTTTGAGGCTTTGCGATCACCATCTTAGAGGTATTGTCTTCTTCAGGTTTGTGCCTTGGGCATCTCTGACACCATAATAACAACTTCGTTTGTCAGATCGGGACTTTGTGCCAGGGCCAGGCTCTACACACTTCCGCTGGGATTTTCACAGCCCTGGCTCATCTTTCAGGAATCATTTCCTGTGCTCTTCTGGGCTTCTGAGGGCTGGTATGGGCAAGGCGGCTGCAAACTTTCAACACCCCCTCAGCAGTCTGACCAAGAGCAGTCTGATTCTGCCCTCTTGGACTTTTCAGGCCCCAGGCCTTCATTTGGGAACAACCAAAACAACTGTGCAGAGATGCCCCAGGTTCAGCTCCAGCCGCCTCAGCTTCTGTCTGAGAACTGGGAGGATTTGTAGGTCTAGAGTGTCTGAGCAACCTGCTCACCCCTAGTATACACCCAGGAACTGAGTCTTGGGACCATTATGGAGTCAGAGAAATGGTATCTCCCCTGTTGGTCTACCCTGGTTCTGAGCCAAGCCTGAAACTGGAGCTCCACCCTGGGGCAAGGATGTGAGCATCACAGCCCTGTCCTGGAGCTGGAGGCTAAATCCTGGATGCCCACTTGGGGTCACAGTGGCATCACCATGGCCCTGAGCCAGCTGCACCAAGAGAATGTAGGTCCTTGAAGGCAGGAACTGGTTCATTTTCATCTTCATATTTCCAATGGTGTCTCAAAAGTGGTTTTTCTGGCTTGAATTGACTTGAATCAGCAGTAAGGTCCAATCACAGGCAATATCCAGAGATGAAAGAGGTCTCATCCTACTGAGCAGGCTCCCTTTGGGTCCTCTGAATGGGTTGCACCCTGCTCCAGTGGATGGAGCACCTATCTACTGCATTTGATGCCCCCAGACCAGGAACATTACCTCTCTCTGCCGGATGGACAGATGGGCAGCATCACTTCAAACAGAGGAGTGGACATCCCTCTTGCAACTTACTGTTGGAATCCACGTAGAATTCCTGCCATGTTTCTTGTGTGAATCAGGCCTCTGTTTTTCCACTCCTGTTAGTTTGTGCACATATAGACAGCCTTGAAAACAGCGGAGCCCGTTCACAAGCTGAAGCATGTTCAGAATAATGGTGCTCGAAGTCACATCCCACTGGCTTGCATTCTAGTGGATGACTATGGGCCATACTGCTAAACAAATAAACCATGCATCTCTACACTGGTCAAATGTTTGAGCCATCTGGGTTTTCTCTTCATTCTCTTTCCTTTGGAATTTATAATTTTTGCTGAAATTTTAATTTTTTTGAAGTGTAAAATAGTAACTGGAAAGGAAGACCCCGACCAGAGGTTTGATGGACCTAAACCTAGCAGACATTGTGGAAAGGCAGTGTGTGGCCACACCATCGGGCGCAGGGTTCACTCTCATTGCCTGTTCCCCAGGCTGGGCCTGTATCTGCTTCGGTGTCTGTTCCTGCGTCTGTATCTGGGTTTCTCTTGAGTAACTCTGGCCGTATCTTTTGAAATCTCAAACAGAGGCATCTGGGTTAAAAAAAGAGACTCCTTTTTCCAAGCCTGGTTAAAAGTGTGTCCTTTTCTTGAAGCCAGGACTGTCCTAAAGAATCTGGGGTGAAAGCCTCCTTCTCCCATAGTTGTATCCATTGGTTCTGCTAAATTGGTTGTCTTTCTTATGAGAGGGTTCATTCACTGGGAAAAGGCATGCTGGGAATGATTGGTGTTTAAAAAGAGGAATCAATAAAAAATATTTTAAAAGTTCTTTGCTAGAATGAAAGGTTGAATAAGTGACTCATCTTTCAGGCTCAGTTTCTCCATCTGCAAAGTTGAGGGAATTGAATAGATGATGCCACAGGTCCTTTCAGGTCCAGACGTGGATGACAGATAATCAAAGGCAGTTTAGATACCTAGGGGTGGGGCGGGGGAGGGGAGAGGTGCCAGAACTGGACACCTACTGAACAACAAGCAGCTCTTCCTCCAGCCCCCAGCACCCGCAAAGAAGTTGTCCGGACAGATAAGTGCCCAAGTGACCCGAATGGCTGAAGGCAAAAAGCACGCCCTGGGGCACCAGTAGCTCAGCTCCCCTTCCAGACCCGCGTCAGGACCAACCCCATCCTGCGCCCGCTACCAACTCTGCCCACGGATCTACAGCTATGCCGGAGGGTGCGCGCCAATGGGGGATGCGCAGCAGTTTTCACAGCCCAGGAATTTCTAGCCTGGAAACTAAACAGGGATTAATCCGTATTTGACGCGTTTTAATTGGAAGGCAATTTGCAGCTCTCCCCCAGGGTCTCGCTGTTTGGGTACAAAAAGAAACCCAACAAAAACTGATCCCTGGAACTGAGCCTAGTGCTTGGCTGAGGGGCAGGCAAGGTGCCTGCCTTCTCAGCTACGAAGGGCTCTGGACTTGTACAGCTGCTGCTACTGGACTATTTGCAATCAGCCCTGGAGAGCTCCACTTCTTTGGCCACCTTGCCCCAGGCCTGAGGCTTGGCCCCACACAAACTGAGTAACCTTGAAGGAGTTCAAAAAGAATGTGATAGCTGATGGCAAGGTGCCAGTATGCTATGAGGTAGGGCCCTTGTCCCTGCAGAAGATGGCTGCAGAACTTTACTCTACCAGTACTAATACCAACATCACCAACAGTAATTCCACTACCACTTTCACCACAGTCACTGCAGCCAGTACCAAGAATTGCTCTCTTCACCTCCATCAAACAGCCCAATCACCACCACCAGCACAAGTGCAAAATCTTAACAACAACTTCGAGAGTACCAACTGGCAGTCATTCTACCCCACTCTCCAAGAGAGGAATGCAATGATGTTCAATAATGAACTCATGGCTGATGTACACTTTATCATTGGCCCTCTGGAGGCATCAAAGCGAGTTCCTGCTCATAAGTATGTGCTGGCAGTTGGCAGCTCTGTCTTCTATGCCATGTTTTATGGTGATCTTGCAGAAGTCAAATCTGAAATCCATATACCTGATGTGGAGCCCGCAGCTTTTCTCATCCTGTTAAAGGTGAAGAGCCAGACACTTTGCTGAATGCAGTTACATTATGGCAAATCATGCTAAACTAGCTGTTTCTTCAAAATTCCATATTTCTGTAAGTATATCATCTTCTCAGTCACCCAAGTTCATAATATCTAAGCATTTTCTGACCCTTTCTTATCTCTTATTCCTTATATTTAACTGGTTGCCAATTCTTGTCACTTCTACCTCCACAACATCTCTCCCTTCCCTCCTCTCTCTCCAAAATAACTCATTTTCCTGCTTCAGGCCCTCATCATCATTTGACAAAAGTATTAAAACATCTTTCTAAATTGGCAGCCTCTCCCTTTAACAATCAATCTGCTCTATAATCTAGCCTCTACAAAGCTGCCAAAATAATCTTCCAACAACTTGATCCGGTTGTAGCATTCCTCTACCCAAAAATCTTCAGTTACTCCATAGTGTTTCTAGAATAAATTAACTTCTCAGCCTGGAAAAAAAAAAAAAAAGATACCTAGGGGTGCTATCCCGCTGTCCTGTGCTCTGAAAGAGCTTCATCCTGGGGGTTTTTGAGAGGGTGACAGTGTATTTTAATGTCACCAAAGCAGTGAACAGCAGTAGGAAGCTTTGGACCCTGGTGGGCAAGTGAGACTAGGGGTGTACCTGGATTAGGTGCACCTATGAGGAGGATACCCCAGAGGAAAAGAAGCCTCCTTCCCAAAAGACGTCTGGGTCACAGATTAACCAGGAGTGTGCCAGTGGCTGCTCAGCCACCCAGTTAATGGCTTCCTCCATCAGAACATTCATGGGGATAAGCTGTGCTCCGTGGCAGCTGAGACAAGAAAATGAAGGGGGGGAGGAACTGAATGTGTCACAATTGGGATCTGAAATCGCTACAGGGCAAACTTGGGAGGTGAGCCACCAAGAGTCTGTGGGAGAGCAGGTGGCCATTCTTCACGATGGCTGTCAAGTAAGGGGAAACAGAGAGACTGGCCTTGGGGAGAAGGTGGTGGGACAGTCCCGTACAAGGGCAAGGTTCAGCAGAGGCAGAGACCACGTGCCACATGGGCACCTAGACCATCTGACCTTCTAGGACCCGAGACCCAGCCCATGGTGCGGAGCCCCTGAGGGGCGATTAGGAACAGGACCCCGGAGGGCAGACGTATGGAAACCCTGGGAATGTCATCCTACCCTGCCAGCCATGAAGCAAGAGACCTGTCAGGATCCCTGACATGGCTGGGCTGCTCCCTCCCTTACCTTTGCTCCAACATCTCCTATACCCCGTAAGCCCATGGGTCCGGGGGGTCCTGGGAGTCCTCGAGGCCCCTGATGTGAAACAAGGACAAAAAGAGTGATGTCCCCTCACACCCCATTCCTGCCTCATCTCAAGGCACCTGCCATGTGCCAGGCCCTGTGCTAAGGATTGGGGACACAGAGACAGGATCAAACTGTCCTCAGAGCAGGGTGGAGGGCATAGAGCGCTCCTCAAGAACCTAAAGAAAGGGTCAGGGGTCCCAGAAGCCTGAGAAATTCCAAGAGCTGGGCTGTTGCAGCCTGTCAATTGAATCCCAACACGAGAGACAATGATCCAGGTAACACAAGGGGTGTCCTGGGGATTCTGGAGGGCGAGCAGCAGGGGTCCTTGCGGATTCACTGACACACCCTCAGAGAGCTGGTAGGGGCCAGCCTGGGAGGGTTCCGTCCACAGTTACTGGGCCATGTCTTCTCCTTGGCTACCATGATTTCACCTCAAATGGGATTAATACGTTGACGATATTTTCCCTTTCTTCTTAGGAAAATATTTTTTATCATCTCCATTTTAATTTTTTTTAGAAAGTTGGCTACAAGCATTAAAGGGCGACCCCTAGCATGTGGGATAGATTTAATTTGGAGGATTTAAAGAGAGACATGGGCCAGAATCTCATGGCATGAGTGGCAGGGGGGCAGATGCTCCCCCAGCAGGGCTAGGACAGAGGCAGGGCTCCCTCAAGGAGCCATCCAAGGATTTAGATCCCTTTGGGCTCAGTCCATTCAGAAAGATGTGTTACCACACTTGCTCCGTTGCTTCTGCCCTGTTCCTGCTTTGCTAGGCATAAGGTCCTGTAGATCTTGAGTCACCAAGAACCCACTTCACTTCCCTCTAACCCTTCAGCTAGAGGTCCCCCCTCACCTCTCAGAATGAAAGGAAAAGGAGCATGCCAACTTACAGCCACTCCAGGATAGCCATCGCCTTTGGGGCCGGGAGCCCCCTCGGGGCCTTGAGGACCTTGGGCACCCTGGGGAGAACCCGACAGGAGACACCCAATCAGGGACAGCATCATCAATGTGACTTTAGGACAATCCTGATCTCAGAGAGTTTTGTTACATCCCACCCCCAAGAACAATGTGCAAGGAAAGGCTCTCAAGGGTCAGTCAGTGGGCCTGCTGGAGGTGACGCCAGGTCACAGATCAGCTCCTTTGGAGTCTGTGGGGCAGGAACCAGGACAAAAATGCTGCCCCAAGAGTGAAGGAGAGCAAAGGGAGTGGGCCACCAGCCCCCCAGACTTTTAATATAGTCTGGAATGGAGATATGAGAAATTCTGAGCCACTGAAGGTAGATCTTAGAAATTCTAAAATCTAGGGACTTTCAAGGGAGAGGAAAGCATGAGAAAAAGCTCTGAGGTGCTGAGCTACAGGTGGCCAGGTATTAGGCCCCTTCCAGAATTGGCCGTGCTCTGAGCTCCTACCTGGGCGCAAACGGACTCTGCCAGCTGTGCTGATACAAAAGTGTGATGGGAGGTGGGATACTGGGACAGAAGAGTCTCCAGTAAAGGGGGGACAGGGAAGTGCTGTGGCCAGACTTACCCCAAGACTCCAGTTGGGAGCCAGGCACAGAGGGGGCCAGGGAGCCCTCCTCCAATGTCTGACCAGCTGGCCCCTTTGCATTAGACATTAGGAAAGGCAGAGGAGAGGGACATTGCTGGAATGGGAGCTGGGGGAAAGGGAAGGCAAAGGGAAGCCTTTGACCATTTCATATTCTCCTTATGCAACCCTGCACACCTCACTCACCCTCTCTCAGCTTCAGCATCCCCATCTATAAAATGAGACTAATAATGGAGCCCACCTCATCAGAGGGGGCAGCTGAGGGTACC
The DNA here is from genome assembly GCF_028372415.1 of Notamacropus eugenii. NCBI lineage: Eukaryota > Metazoa > Chordata > Mammalia > Diprotodontia > Macropodidae > Notamacropus > Notamacropus eugenii. Next base: position 2,007,046 of record NC_092874.1, read on the forward strand.
ATGGGGCACAGAGCTCCAGGCCTGGAGTCAGGAGGACTCCTCTTCCTGAGTTCAAATCCAACCTCAGACACTTCCTAGCTAGGTGACCCTGGGCAAGTCACTTCACCCTGTGTGCCTCAGTTTCCTCTTCTGTAAAATGAGCTGGAGAAGGACATGGCGAAAATCCCTCCAGTATCTTTGCTGAGAACAACAGCCTCATAGAGCTGTGGAGGACCACTTAGACAACCTTAAAGTGCTCTGGGAAAGCTAATTATCATGATCAAGTGCCACCAAAGGCTCCAAGGACTGGACATTCTACTCTCTCTGTCAGCCTTGGGAGCAACAGCCGCAGCAGTGCCAGTAAAAGCAGGGAGAGCGTTGCTATACAATGCCACAATGAGTGTCCCCTCTAATTCTCACAACTCTGGGGGCATATGTTGTGCTGATGAGGCAGAGATAAGTGACTTAGCCAGGGTCACAGAGCAAGCATCTGGGGAAGCATTTGAACTCAGGCCTTCCTAACTCCTCTCTCCATTGTCCCCCCAGCACAGCATGGGGGTGAGGATGAATTTTCCTTTCATCTGACTGTCTAGACAGAAGAACCCTTCTGCACAGAACAGTGAGTCAGAAGGAGGAGGAGGGAACAGGGATGAATGGTACCTTGGGGCCTCGGATGGAAAGTCCGGGTTCTCCTTTGAAGCCTGGCCTCCCAATCTCTCCTCTGTCTCCCTGCACACACAAATACACCCCGTTATTCACCACCGGGGTATCTGGTCACCAGAGAAAATGGGCAGGGTCACATCCCCTGAGGCCATGAGCCCAGCAGGCCTGACAACAGCCTAGGAAGGCCAGGCACAAAGCAAGGGACATCTATTGATGGCCTTAGGAAAGACCAAATGGGGCTGTGGAGCAAGGCCTGAGCCAGGGACCAGGGCCTTAATGGGTGAAGTGACCAAAGCAAGCACAAGCCCTTTCTGGGCCTATTTCTCCCTGGGCAGATGGAGCTGCCCTCCCAGGCCTGACAAGCTGCCAGAGAACTGGGGCCCCTCCCTCCCACATCTGTCTTCTGTGGGCTCATAAAGATCCAGCAGACAAGCTTGGAGCATCACCTCCTGCCCCAGGGAGTAGGGAGAAAAAAATCTCCCATTTTCACAGTCTAAAATGGCCATAGCGAACTCCCAATTCCCTGACTGTCATCCCAGGGGAAGGCCGTGATACAGGTGCGATCTGGCTCATCTCTGGGTCTCCTCAGGCCAGCTGGAACCTGTGGTTGGGGGCAGCCCTTACCCAACCTCTGCCTCCCCAGTGGCTCAGACCTTCCTTCACCTCAGACAGCCAAGAGAACATCTGTACCTTTGGCCCAGGAGGTCCTTGGATTGATGCCCCAGGCATGCCGAAAGGTCCCATGGTGCCAGGTTCACCCTATGAGTGAAAAAACCAAAAGACCCTCCTTAACCCAAGTCTGAAAGGTACACCAAGGCAGAGAACACTTGAGGGTTTGAACAGGGGTAGGGAACTTATGACCTCCAGGCCACCTGTGGCTATCTAGGTCCTTGGATGCAGCCTTTTGACCTAGCCCAAGTTTTATAGAACAAACCCTTTAATGAAGGGGATTTGTTCTGTGAGGTTTGGGCTCAGTTAGAGAGCCTCCTTTGAGGACCTAGAAAGCCCCACCCTTGGTCTAGATCTAGGAAGGACCTTGAAGGACCCTCCTGATTCACTGTGCTGGGGACAAAGGAGGACTCAGTCTGTGCTGTATCAGGCTAAAGTAGCCAACTGACCGCCAGGGACACCTGAGGTGCTCCCCTCACACCCTCCCCCCTCACCTCTGCCTCCTGGAATCCACCCCTCCCCCAGGCTCAGCTCAGGATCCCCCAGCCCAGACCATAGTTTACCCCATGAAATGAAGGTCCCTGAGTGCAGGATGGTCAGCTTCTCAGTGGCCTTTGTGTCCTTCAGCGCCCAGCAGAGAGCAGTAAGCACTTCACCAGAGGGCTAGTGACCAACTGCAGATTATGTCTCCCCCTGTGCCCTGCCCAAGCCCACTGCCCTCAGCCAGGTTAGAGACTCAGGAGCTGCCACCCAGGGCTGGGCCCTCAGGGTGCTATGTGGCCGGAGGTGAGCTGCTTGGAGGCCTAGTCTCAGTTTTTTTTTCTGTCCAATAGGGCAAGCCATGTCGCTGCTATCTCCCTGGCAGGGTGTTGGGAGGGGATGCACCAGACACGCACCTTCGGACCCTGGGCACCTGCCATGCCTTTCTGTCCGGCATTGCCCTTGCTCCCTTTCTTCCCCTCGTCACCCTGAAAAACACAAGGATGAAAACTGTAAATGTCCGATGACCTAGGACACCCACGGAGAAGGGGCCTCTGCTCCAAGTCTCTCCCCCTCCACGCAGTTGTCGAAGGGCAGCGAGGTGCCGCAGTACACAGAGCCCTGCACCTAGAGTCAAGCAGACCTGAGTTCAAATCCAGCTCCAGACCCTTCCTAGCTGCATGACCCTGTGCAAGTCACTTTATCATGTTTGTCTCAGTTTTTCTTCTGTAAAGTGAGCTGAAGAAAGAAATGGCAAACACTCCAGTATCTTTGTCAAGAAAACCCCAAAGAGATCACAGAGAGTCAGACAGGACTGAGATGGCTGAATAACAACGACCATGTGACCTCCCTAATCAATGAATTACAAAGCATCCTCATCTCCAGGATTCATATACACCATCCTCTGGCATTCAAAGCCTTTCTCTACCCCCTACCTGCTACCTTTACAATCTTTTTAGTCCTTACGAGAAAAAGACAAAAAGAGAACAGAGAAAGGTAGAGAGATGGTAGATAGATAGACAGACAGACAGTCAGATAGATAGATGATAGATACATAGACAGACAACAGAGAGAGTGAGAGAGAGAAAACGGATAGATAGCTAGATGGATGGATGGATAGACATATAGATACATGGGTGGATGATATATAGACAATTGATAAAGATGCGTAGGTGGATAGATGGTGCAGACATAACCGAGATCTGCAGCGATCCTCCATCCTGGATGGTTGGAGATAAGCAGATATCTCAGGCAGGAGCTGCTGACACGGCAGTGAATGGGGACCACACCTGAGCAGGAGCAGGAGAGGTTCTGGATCGCTCTGGGACTCAGGCAGCACTTTTAACAATCCCGTTATTCCCTGGGCCCAAGGCCCATTCTTTACACCACTACCCTCGAGCAATGCTCAGGGCTGGGCAGCCCCTGCAGGACTGGGGGGCAAGTGAAGGGTGATGGCCAGGGGCATGGGAAGGTGTGATCTGTTACCTATGAAGATCCACACGTGAAGCAGGGTGAAAGCAGGGCAAGATGTCAGCAGGAAAGGTCACCCAGCCATGTCGAGAGGCAGCCCCCAGCACACTGGGAGCATTCCTGAGAAGACACTAAGGCCAGGAGAAGCAGGCCCTGGTGGGGGCGATCTGCACCAGCGAAAGGAAGGGACACAGAGGAGGTAACTGGGGCTCTTTCTGACTCCTTCTTCATCACTCCCTGTGGCTAACAAGAGGACCCTCAAATTAGCACTGAGTAGCATGCATGGCTGGGGAGGCATACCTTTGGGCCAGGCAGTCCTTTACCAGGGGCTCCTTCCGGGCCTCTCGCCCCTGGAAGTCCGGCTTCCCCCTAGAGGTAGAGAAATTGGTGTTAGTGGCTGACTCTGCTGAGTGGGGGTCCCATCACAGCCCCTACTGATGGGCAGCCTGGGCCAAGCCTTCACCCCCGGACTGAGTAGAACTGGGGAAAGTTCCCAAGTCTGGCCAAAGCGAAGTGACCAATGGCCAAGGACCAGGCAGGGTCAGGAGATCCCAGACAGCAGAGGAAGCTGTGCTGAGACCAAGGAAATGAGGACATTGGGAAATAGTCTAGGAAATCCTGAGCTTGCCCAGTGATGGCTTCCTTTACCCTCCCCCACAGGGAGGGGCCGGATCCTGGACCCTTCTTCCTTCTGCCTGTCACCCCTCCTCCTTTCACTACATTACTTCTTCCTTCCTTCCTTCCTTCCTTCCTTCCTTCCTTCCTTCCTTCCTTCCTTCCTTCCTTCCTTCCTTCCTTTCTCTCTCTCCCTCTCTCTCTCTTTCTTTCTTTCTTTCCTTATTTCCTTCCTTCCTCCTCCTCTACCTACTCCTTCCCCCATGCTACTTGAAGTCAGAGGACCTCAGTTCATGTCCCAGCTTTGCCACTTACAAATGTGACATTGGCAGAGACATTTAACCTCTTTAGGGTTCAGCCTCGTCATCTGCCAATGAGTTGAACTAAAGGCCTGTGAGGTCCCCATCAACCATAGATTTCTGAACTCCTGGGGTCACCTCCTCCACCGATCACACAACCAGGGACCCCTGCCAGACAGCACAAAAGCTCTGGCCCTTCCAGAGTGAGTCCCTATGTCATGGTCAGAGGCATGTGCATCCTCTGGTAGAGGCTCTCAGGCCTTGGCTCCCTCATGTGTCTGACACTGCAGTGTTGCCTCTTTGGAAAGTTGGGGGCACACCCCTACTCCTCGCATAGACCCTGCTGGTGCTCGCAGCTGGGCTCAGCTCATGGGGCCACCATGGTTCCAGAGCCAGAAGGGCCCTCTCTTTGGGCCTTTGGCTGGCTAATTGAGAGCCCCTGCTGGAGTTGGGGCTCCAGAGCTACTTCCCACAAACTAAGAAGAGAGTGTTACCTTCTTGCCCCCAGCTCCATCTTCTCCTGGGGATCCTGGCTGCCCTGGCAGCCCCACAGACCCTGGCTCTCCCTAGTGGACAAGAAAAGAGTTGCACCTTTAGGTCCCCAATGCCAGAGGAGACCCACTTAGCCTGGGATCCAGGGCACCCAGCATCTGCACCTCTCTCCTCCCTCAAAACCAGCCCCACCCCCCAGATCTTCAATCAAGTGCTGTCTGCCCGCTTGGAACATGGGAGAAGGAAACTTTAGGCACGAGGTGGACGAGAAGACCTCTGGGATGCCTGCCACTTTCTTGGTTCTAGATTTTGTGACCTTTGAGAAGTCTCTTGATCCCCCTTATCCTCATCTGTAAAATGGGCAGGAGCGGGGAAATGGATGTGTGGGATGATGACTATGTGTTTTCTGGTTCTAAATGTCTTCCTCATTAATAGGCAATGGAATGAAGCGGCTGGGTGGGGCAGTAGGCAGAGGGCTAGAGGCAGGGTGGAATCAAGAAAACCTGCCTTTAAATCCTGCCCTAGACACTTCTTAGCTCTGTGAACCTGGGCCTGGGAAAGTCCCTTAATCTTCTCAGGTTCAGTTTCCTCATCTATAAAGTGGAGAGATAACATCTCCTTCCTAGGACTGTTGGGAGGATTGAATGCGCTTCCATGGAAAGTGCTTTCCAAATCTGAAAGTGCTATAGAAATGTATGCTGGTATGGTAAGGCCTAGGACTCAATCCCCAATCCCAGGGGCATGAGGGACGCTCCCCTTTGGCTCCCTTTTGGTTCAGTGCCCTGCATCTGGGGGAGTGAAGGGTGACCCTTTAGGCTCTCAGTTTGGTTTAATGGGTTCATGGTCTGGCTGTGACACTCTTTAGTTGTGGGACCATGGGCACAGGATTCACCTTCTCTGAGCTGTTTCTACACCTAGAAGATGGGCTCCAGAATCTTTGCTCTGCCTCCCTCATGGTTTGGGAAGATCAGAGAAGACCAACCGAGCCCACTCTCAGTTTTCAATCAGATCCTGTCTTCCTTTTGGCCTAGGCTCAGCACCTTCCTTTCTACAAAGGTGAATCCAAATCAGCATCCTGCCATGAGATCAGCTCTATGTGCCTGGCCTGTCTCTGCCCATCAGGTTCCCATCTCCTTCCTCCCTGCCATTAGAATGGAGCAAGGTAGTTTAATGGAGGATTGAGAGGCAGAAGACCTAGACTCAGATCTCCACAGCTGTCTACTAGCTGTGTGACCTGGAGAAAGTCCCTTTCCCTACTCCAGGCCTCAGTTTCCTCCTCTGCAAAATGGGGATACTGGATTAGAAGGTCTCTAAGGTCCTCTCCATCTCAATCCTTTGAAAACGGTTATTTTCTCCTACTGTACTTTGACCTAAATCTGCATAAGTCTTATAATGCTTAAGCCAGTCAGTACCAGACTTTTGGTGACAAATAAGGCCATCTCCAGGGCCTAGTATACCTTTGGACACATTCCAGATCAAAGGAGAGAAGCTGACAGTAAGGCCATCAAGAAAGAGTGGAAACCTCTGACACTGAAGCTCTGGGATAGATCCTTGGATATTCAAATGCTGGAGGAGATGCTTTAACAGAAGTACTGGGATAGCCCCTCTGACTCAAAAGTCTTAGGATAGGCCCTTCAGACTTGAATATGAGGTTAGGCACTGACCCCAAAGTCCTGGCAGAGTCCCTGGGACACTGAAATTCCAGGATAGGCCTTGGATACTGAAATCCTGGGGAAAAGCCCAAGGCACAAAGTCTGCTTCTTCCCAGAAATATGACCAGAGCTGAGCTGGGGGACAGACCATATCACCATATCAGATCAGATTTGCTTTGAACACATAGGCAAATAGGAGTGGACTCCACTGGCACCATAAATAAATATGATGCTAGGAAGGGCTGTTGCACCTGGAGCCATGAATTGACCCCATACCAACCACACCAAGTACTCCAGTGACCACTTTGGAAGCAGGGAAGTCCACTACATACTCACCTTTGGACCCGGGACTCCAGTTCCTACTGGTCCCCGAAGCCCAGTGGGTCCAGGCTGACCCACTTCTCCCTGCAAAAGAAAGAGCAGATATATACTGAGCACTGGGAGTAAGAAATCAGACATCCCTGGGAGCTCCAGACTGCTCTGAGCATCATCTTTGTGTGTTGTCTTCATGCCTGTCATACACCTGAGACAACATTCCTGTCCCTGATCTTCTGAGGAAAGGGAAGGGGCCCCAGTGAAGGCACTCACATGTTGTAAACAAAAGGACAGTTGTGATTCCCCAGCACACAGAAGAAGAAAAGCTCTTATGTTTCTTTGCCTGTAGTCCTGGCAACAGACACTGGAGGGGACTCACTCACACCTCTCTGACAGGCTCTGTGTCTATATTACTGATCTCAGCCTGAGCTATCAGATGGCTCAGTCAGGAGGATCCCAGAGCAGAAGACAAGGAATCTTCAAGGATCCAATAAAGGCAAAGCTTCTGTGGCCCAAAGAACATTGATCACAAAGGCCAGTCTTTGGGTAGATGCCACAAGAGCTGTGTGCCTGGTTGGAGGAAGCTGCTGGTTTTAAATGGTTATTTCCTGTCTTCCCATTTGAGTGCTCATGGGCATTGGCAGCTGACCCACATTAATGACTTCAGCTAAAATCTTCTCTTGTTTTGGACCTTACCTTAGGACCAGGAGAGCCCTGGCCTGGGGGTCCTTGGGGGCCAGGTGGGCCGCTTGGACCTTGGATTCCCTTTCAAAGAAAAAGAAAAGTCTTTATATTAAGAAGAAATGAATAGGCCAGTTTTCCCTCCTGGGATGAGTGAACAAATGATCTCACAAACTTGGCTCCATCCTCCTCCTGAGGGGTCTTGGACAGTGAAGCACCTGTGAGCAGTAAGTCTGCTCCACTGTAAACAGGATGTGAGGCCAGTCAGATCTGGAAGGACAGCTGGAAGTCAGGGGCTCATACGTCTTTTCAGTCTGAAAGATTTTCTGTACAGAATCCAAAAGGGAATGAAAGTACCTGGGGCAGAGACCAAAAGATGCCAAGTGGGGCTGGCCATGTGCAGGCTACTCAAGCCAATTCAACAAGTGTTTATTGAACATTTGCTGGGTGCCAGGCTCTGTGCTACATGGTGGGGATGCAGAAACAAAACCCTGTGGGAGTGGTAAGAAGGGGACACATTGTGGGGGACACTGACATGCACTGGGCTAAGGGCTCAGCTACAGGAAAGTGAAGAGGCAGGAAAGATTCCTCAGTTGCAAAGGTGATGACTGTAACAGTATCCTCCCAGAAACAGGCAGCCTAGGAGGAGGGCTGAGGTTAGGGAGTTTAGGTGCCTGGGGGAGGGATTTGGAGATGGAGCTGTCCAGCAGGCACCTGGAGATGCAGAACCGAGCTACAGCTCAAGAGAGAGAATCATCTATAGAGAGTTCCTAACCAAACGTGTGGGAGCTTATGGAGAGATGGATAGAGACAAAGAGAGGAAGGGATGGAGAGAAAGAGGGAGGGAGGGAGGGAGAGGGAGAAGATGAGGGAAATGGAGGGAGAGAATGTCTATGTACAAGACTAGAGGGTCCAGGGAGCAAAGTGTCTATGGCCTTGGGGGCACCCCAAGTTAGGGTGCTTTATATGAATGATTGTCTTGCAAAGGAGACTGAGTTCAAAAGGCAGGAACAAAACCAAGGGAGAGCAGGGTCATGAAATCCCAGAGGAGAGAGCATGCAGAAATAAAGGGTGGTCAACAGGAAGAAGTGCCACAGAGACATCCAGATAAGTGAGGACTGAAAGAAGGCCAGTGGATTCAGCAGCCTCGGAGAGGGCAGGCTTGGTGGGGGCAGGAGCCAGACTCCAAGAGTGTGAGAAGTGGGAAAGAGGTGAGACAGTGGAGGTGATGAATGGAGGTAAGACCATGCAGAAAGCTTCTAGGAAAGGGATGAGAGGTTGTGAAAGGATGGCAGGATTCAGGGGAGATTGTTCAGTATAGAGGAGATGTGGATATGTTTGGAAGCAGCTGGGAAGGAGCCAGTGAGAAGAGGAAGCTGAAAGCTGGGGAGGAAAGGGCTGTGGTCCAGGACAAGCTGCTGGAGGGGGTGGCATTCAGGGCACAAGCAGCAGGGTTGGCATGGGCAAGGATGAGCTTCAGCCTCAGAGACTAGAATGAAGGGAGAGAAAGTCAAGCTGGGGCCGAGGTGACTGAGGAGGAGGAGGGGCTCAGGAGGGATGGCCTCAGTTTCTTCAGTGAGCTATAAGAGGAAGCTGTCTGCTGCCAGAGAGGGAGAGGAAGTGGTGAGGAGACTGATGAAAGAGGAGTGCTTTGGGAGGCGGCTGCAGGGAGCGCCATTGAGAGTCAAACAGGGAAGCGCAAAGGGATGCTTGTCATACAGTAATGACAAAAGACAGAAAGAGAATAGTGCCTACCTTCAGGGGACACCCTTTCTACAGGGTCAAGAAACCTGAGCAAAGGGCAGGGGTCACATAGTGGGGCCACTTCTACAGAAAAAAAGAGCATTGTCTAAAAGGAACAAAGCAGGACATAAAAATAAGCCTCTGAGCAGGGAAAACTCCTCAGGAAACGACCTGACAAGCGGCTCCTCTTCCCAAGAGGCCCGTCCACTGGCTGCCCAAGAGAATGGCATCCCCGGGAGGAGTCAGCACCAGTCTGTACTGAGCAGGAGGAGGGATGCTGGGGCTCAGATCAGAGGAGGCTCAGCAGTGGCCACCAGAACTCAGGCTCAAGGAGGGGACAATGGGAGTGGGAGGTCTGGGACCCAGAGGCCCCTTGAGCACAGCGTGGTGCCAGCATCTGGTCACAGAGCCACATGGGGACCCAGCTCAAACCTAGGAAGGAAGTCCAGGACTAGGGACTGCCCCAGAGTGGATGGTGTGGTCAGTGGGGAAACCTGGATGGTCCCCAGCTCTAGAGAGTCTGGGCAGCAGTCCAGGCAGACCTGATTTATCCCATCCAAGGCCTAGAAGTTTCTTGATGACTGGCCAGGTCACTTTGAGTTTTCGTAAGTCCTATAATAACAGATCATTAGTGACCCAAGAATAAGTCTCCTGAAGGGCAGGACGGGGAGGGGAGCAATTCTGCCCCCCCCCCCCATGGAGCTTAAGAGTTCAAGGTAAGAAAACCAAGGGGGAAGGGGAGAGGCCAGCAAAGCTTCTGTAAAAAGATGAAAATGTGGTCCAGGACTATAGGCTACTTTCATACCACTCCCACTGCCTCTGCCCTTCCATCTCTGCCAATAACCCCAGCTAGGCCCTTGGCAGTGGGTCAGCAGACACCTGAACAAAATTGCTGCTTTGAGCACACCACAATGCAGACAAAGCCTATGTCTTCAGGTTTTCTGGAAGTCGTGGTGGAAGTAGCATATTACTCTCTCTCTTTTCCTCTCTCTCTTTCTCTCTCTCTGTCTCTCTCTCTCCCTCTCTCTCTTTCTTTTTCTCTCTCATTCTTCCTCTCCTCTCTGGCTCTCCCACATTTAAGGGAAATTTCCCACTCCCCAATCAATGTGAACATATCTCTGCCCCCACAGAGCATGGACTTGAGTGTTGCCACCTCATTTAGAGGACAGACAACCCGGGACTGGTGCTCAGTGAAGGGAAGTGCCTCTGAGATCACTGACTGACAGGAAGTTAAGGAGTCTACCCCTTTCCACAGTCTGTCCACCTGAGCTAGCAGATGGGCTTAGGCCTTCCTGGACTCATCTCCACTGTCTTATTCTAAGGGGTGCTCAGTGCACTTCAGTGAGGTAGTCACTGCCTAGATACAGCCGTACCCCAAGAACTCATTGGTAACGATTGCCTTAGGGCTGAAGCAACTGGGAGTTGCAGGGATTTTCCCACAAGTCAGAGAAGAGATCCTGAGGGCACATTTGCAGGGCAGGAGACGACAGCAGCCCTGGGAACAGAGATTTCCTGCTGCATCACATGACAGAAGCAACAATGTACTGGGTGCAATTCGAGAGGGGGATTCATGGCCCACATTCCTACATCCCATCCCCATGCCTGTATGTTGGGGTGAGAGAGGGAGGGAGAATATTTCAACACCCAGGGCAGTGCAATTCCAGAATCTAGCCTCCAGGAGGGACCTTCCGGGGAAGAGGATTTGTGTTCTCTACTGAACTTGAAAAGAAAGATGGAATGTACCTGGTCCCCTTGAGTCCCAAGTCCAGGTGCACCCCTTGGCCCTTGAGGTCCCATAGGTCCCAAATCCCCCTGTGGGGAAAGGAAGACAATGTGTGCATCAGAATAAGGAAGCCATGGTTGTGCCATTGTACACTTCTAGAGTGTACACTCACCACCCTGAGAGGGAAGTGCTCCAACACGCTCCCAGCTCCCAACACCACACCTGAGGTGACAGATATGAAGTGACTTCTCCAAGTGTACACAGCTAGGAAAGGCCCGAGCTGGCATTAGAACCCACATCTTCTGTCCTGGAGACATCATGATATGGGGAGAGAATGGTGCCTGAAGTTGGAGCCCAAAGACCAGGACTCAGAGTACCTCATTAATCTCCCTAAACCAAAACCAAAATATTGTTGTCCCTGCTAGGAAGGAAGGACCAATGGACAAAATTACCCAAACTGGCGTACACAAAAATGAGAAACCCTGTTTCCTATATCACCGTCCCCCTGCTCCCCATTAAACAGAGGACAGTGGACATCATTTGATGACTTGGGACAGCAGCTACATCTGGTGCTGCTGAAGTCTGGATGTTGGTTAGGGGCTTGGGTGGAGTTGGAGGTGTTGGGGGAAGAACAGCTTGTTTACATTCTAAACAGCTCAGAATGATTTGCTTCTTTATTTTTCACCATGATCTACACAGTTCTCTTGTGCCCCCCTCCCCTCAGCTCCCAACAATTTGTCTACTGCCCCCAGCTCCTCCCTGGAGCACCAGCCCCTGGCCCCATTCAGCCCTTAGGGGAAATCAGACACCCAGCCTGTTCAACCAAGAGTCTGATTTTATACAGTCCTGGCCAGTTACCTAGGTGAGGGCCCTAGGGCCTAGCTGCCCTGAGGGGCGAGTTCCTCCCCGACTAGAGGCGGTTTCTTGCTCCTTCTGGCCTCAAAGCTGTGCTCTGGATGGTTTAAGTTATTGGGTGTCTGAAGATCCAGTGAGAGCCAACGTGGGTATGCACAGGGACACTTTTTCTGGCTTGACTGAAATTCATTCTGGACACCAACATTCCCCGCCTATGACCTCCCCTCCCAGTGATTCAACCCATTTCTCACTTGACTTGGTGTCTGGCTTGTGTCTGTCACATTTCTGATAATGTGACACCATCAGCTCACTCACTCACTCATTTGTTCAGAGCAGCTTTCTCAGATGGGCTACCTGAGTAGGCACATACCTTGTCCCCTTTGATTGACAGACCTTGGAGTCCTTGGGGGCCAATGGGCCCGTCAGAACCTTTTTCACCCTGGAAACAACATGGCAGTGTATCAGTGAATTCAGGCTAGGATTTGGAACAGTTAAGTGTCACACTGAGCAAATGACTGATGAGGCAGCAGGCTGACCCCTGAGATGAAGCTATCAAGTGCTCCCCACCCAGTGCTGATCCATGGGTGCTACCCTGAGCAACTCCCATTTGTGAAGGCTGAGCCAGAAATTCTGTCATTGACCCAGAGGCACCAACTGGGAGCCAAGCAAGGCCTGCACCCAAAGTCCAAGAACTCTTCCTCTGGTATCTGGGCTGGGCCCTGTCACGAGGACTTGTACGTGGTGTATCTGTGTCTGAATGTATGTGTATGTATGTCTATGTCTCTATGTTTGTGTCTATGCATGTCTATGTATGCATATGTGTGTCTGTATCTATGTGTGTCTATATGTGTCTGTGTCTATGGGTGTGTGTGTATATGTATATGTGGGTATAACGCTCTCTTTTTGCCGGTGAAGTCTTATGTGTCCCCAGCCCTATCTTTGACCAGCTCAGGGCTTTGGGGCTCAGAGATACCTGAATACTGATACATATGTCTGCTAGAGGCAGAAAGCTTGGCATCTCTGATACTTTGTCCTAGCCATGCCCTTCCCTCTTGGGTGTTTGCAGGGGCTCCAGATGTCAGGATGCTGACATCCTCTCCAAACTGTACCCCGCAGAACTGAGCACCGGGCTCCAGCTGAGGGGCATCTGATCAGAGCTGAGACCAGAGAACCCTCCCCTCCCTCACCCTAGGCTCAAGGCCCCTCAGGGCAGCCTCTGACTACATTGAATAATGAATGTGGCTGCTGAATCAGTACAGCAAGGTTGTCCTGAGTCCCCAGGCCAGCTTCAGCCACATCTCCCTCAGCAGAAGGGAGTCCTTAAAAGCAAGGACTGTTGGGGCAGGGAGGGGATGCTGCCTCCACTAAGCGACCCCTTCTCAGCCAGCCTTCTGCACCCTTCATTCCCTTGTGCCCCCCACCCTAGGGCACTCACTATATCAGAAAGTTAAGTCCTCTCAATGGGGCTATCCCCCTGGCCCATAGCCACTCCAGAGTGCAGCATCTCTGATTTCCTTGCCAAGGCAACCTGACTTTCCCCAAATGCAGACCTCTTGTTAATCAGAGCTGTCCCTGCAGCAGAATTGAGCCCATCCCCTCCTTGGCAGGGAGAGGCCCTTTACAGCTACCACCTTCAGGATGATGGGATGCTCCAGGAGGATTTCTGACTTGGGGCAGAAGAAACTAGGGTTAGGAAGCCTCCCTGAGCCTGGCCTGCATACAGATATCACCCAGCTGGGGCCAAGTGTCCTGACCACTCAGCTGACGCTGGTGAGATGGGCAGGTACCCACTGTACGTCTGAAATGTTGTTGGAGACCCTTGTTTTCATTTCTTACATCTGTCAAATGTTCAGCTGAGGTGTTACCTTGGGGCCTGGAAGTCCTTCTCCGGGTACACCTCTTTCTCCTGGGACTCCTTCAGGACCCCGGGGACCCTGGTTACAGGCAGGAGGAGAAGAAGAGGGTGAGGAAGGAGAGAGGAAGGGAAAAGAGAAAGGGAGAGATGAGAACCTCTCTGGTATTCATCAGAGGAGCTGTGCTCTTTGGGGTCCCCTCCATTTGGGGTTTGCCTGTAGAAAGAGCCTGCCATTCACCAGTCTCTGTGGCCAGACTCCTGGGATGCCAGCTCTAGTCCTGGGGGCCTCTGTGGAGGCTGGGGCTGAGGACCTCAGAATGTCTCCCCCAGCAGGCAGCCCACAAGGAGGCTGAAATAACTGGAGAGAGCTCAGGTAACAAGGAGGACCTTGGACCATGCCTCCAAGATCTTCAGACCCTTTGAAGTCATCTCCCTGCTCAATGGAATGACCTTTGCTATCATGTGTTTCAGAGATGGGCAATCAGTCACTTAACTTGAATTTCCCAGAGCAGGTGAACCAGAGGTGAGTAGACAGGAAGGGTGGGGGGCCTCCTGGGGAGCTGCAAAGCTGAGAGACACCCCATGGTTCCTAGAGACCAGCCCCCAGCCTCAGCCCCCACCACAGTCAAGCTGCAGGGGGAAGGGACGGTGAAAGCCATGTTGGAGCCCTGGTGAGCCCATCTGGGCCCTCAGGACAACCCCATCCATTTGCTTTCCAGGTAACTTGTTTGGGGTCCTTTCTTTCCTTCTCAGATTACAGTAAGCTGACAGATGCAGCTGTTCACCCTCCATCCCAGGGCAAGGTGATCAGCCCCTTCCACAAGAGTAAACCAAGAAGGCCAGAGTAACTGAGCCATGCGTCACACACACACCGGGGGCAGGGAGGTAAGGGTGTTAGGTCAGAAGTGGGGTCCCATCTCAGACGCCCCCACCCATGTTGAGAAGCAGCAGCTGAAGCTCTGACAGATCCTCTGGCACATGCCAGGAAGAGCCTGGCATCTGTTCAGGTCAGGGTCCCAAGTTGACTCCCTGTTGGCTGGTGGCACAGCAACTCAACCCCCATCTACATTCCCACAATTCCCTCTGCTGTGGCTCCCACCTTCTCATGGCCCCTCTCTCATTGTCCAAGTTCCATTCTGCTCCTGCCCTTGCCAGGGGCATCCCAAGAGGGCTGAGGCTTATCCTTTTCCTTCAGTCATTCCCCTAAGTCATGAGGACAGCTCACAGTACTTACGGTTTGTCCTGGCTCACCAATTCCAACGGGTCCTGGAGCCCCAGGCCGGCCCTCCTGCCCTCTTTCTCCCTAACAAGAAATGGAGGACACTGAGTCACTGCTGTCATTCTGGACTGTTAAAATCCCCAAAGCATGTCCAGGGATTCTGAAGAAAGATACCCTGGGGATGCAGGGCAGCCAGGACATGGCAGGTGCTCAGCCAGGTGAGCAAAGGTGTTAGAGTCCCAGCAGAGGGCCCACCTTAGCCTCTCCTGATCCATCCCTGGCCCAGCCTCTCCATGCCTTCTACATAAGTGGACTGGGCCAGGACTGGGTGGCCTCCCTGTCTGATAAAAACATCAAGCTCTGGGTGCAAGAGTTGAAATAGGCATATTGGTATATGGGTGACCAGCTCAGCATCAAACAGATCCCCATCTTTTACTGCCCAGCTCACGGGAAGGCTGGAAGGGCCATGTGCCCAGCTCATGGACACTTATGTCACTCCCACTAGCTTTCTGGAGATAATTACAACCCAGACCACTGTGGGAGATTGAGAAGGGCTTCCGGTCATATCACATGCCCCCAAAATGTGGGTACAGGCCTTCCCTGCCCACCTCAGGCCAGCCCAGCATCTTAGAACAGTGCCCAAGGGCCGGGCTGAAGTTCCCACTAGGGCTCCAATATGGCAGGAAGCCTTACCTTAAGCCCCTGCTGCCCAATGCCAGGGGGACCAGGAGGACCGTAAGGACCAGCAGGGCCTGGCTCACCCTAGAAGAAGAAAGTGTCACAGTAGGCCCATTACTCTGAGTATTATCACATCATGACAGTTTCCCAGGATTCCCTGGCTGAGGGGATACATCCACCCAAGGGCTCCATGTTCTCACTACAACCACCACAAAGCTGGGCATGGATTGGCAACAAGAGACGTCTCTGGAAACCGCAAACTAACATCCAGTCTTGGGGGAATTGGGTTCCAAAGAAAATATGAAGGTCCTAGGTAGAAATGCCCCCTTCCATCAGTTCTGGGTCATGGCACTGAAATTCCTTTTTAAAAATATTGATTTAGGATCTGCTGTGTTCAAGGCTTGTCATTAAGGTTGGAAATCATTGGCATGCTCTCATTTAGTGGCCAGCAGCAATGCTTCTGGGGCAGTACCTATCCAGGATGTGAGCCCCAGCCTCATTCAGTGTACTACTGACCAACAGAAGAAATATGAGGAGAGACCATGTAATTCAGAAAGAGGAAGGTGTCTGCATGCACCATCAATGCCCCAGCCCAATAAACTCAGAGCAGGAGAGACTGTAATGGGCCCCTGCTGAGGTCCTGCTGCCCAGTGCCCTAGCTCTACCTTGGTCAGTGCCCGCCTTGGCCAGCTCATTCTGCACACCCTCCCCTACCAGGCAGCCCCCTTCTGGATCACTTTGGGCAGACTCTAGGAGCTGCCCAAGTCCACAGGCACACTCCTGTGGGCTCTGGGCCACTGCAGATCTCCAGCTGGCCAGTGGCCTCTTGACTCTCCCTTCACCTCCTGGCAGAACAGAAATACATTGCCTCTCCAGTGCTGGGTGAGACAGAGAACAGGGAGGCAGCTTCTAGGATGGACCACACCTGAGTCTTCCTTCCCTCCCACACCCTCAAGGGGCTGAGGTCCAGGAGCCTGAGGAACATAGTGGAATTCCAAGGCTTGGCCATGCACTCCTGGGTACTGTCCACTAGGGCAGGCTGGATAGCGTTCCAGGGAAGTCCTAGTCTTTTGATTCTCCCTGGGACCCAGGAAAGCTGAAAGGACCAGTGGGTATGGACATGTGCCCTTGTGCCTGGGTCTCTGCTCACACAATGAAATAAAGGCAGTCACTCCCTAAGCTGGTCCAGCCCCCCTGGTGCCAGGCAAGACAAGCCAAGGTTCTGCTCCAAAGACCCTTTGTCTGGTGCCTCAGAGAAAGCTGCTTGACCAAGCAGGTGTCTAAATCTAAAGCACCATTGCTCAGACCTGGACTGGGCCAAAGACAGTAGGGTTGAACGAAACCAGGGACCCTCAAAGGAGAAGCAGAGTGAACTTTGACCCACAGGCCCACCGAAACAAGCTCATTGGGCCTCGGTGAGCTGAGAAGAACAGCTTAGAAGATCTCATGGCGGAAAGGGAGCTGGCCAAGAGGACCTGGCTCAGGGCTGCCCTGCCTAGGCTTGGGAACTCCCAGCAAGTAGGTGCTCCACATACACGTGGGTGTGACAATTGTGTCCAATTCTGGTCCCCCTAACCCCACCCCTTCTGTTCAGCGCAATAGTAAGTTTGTAAGAAACCACTATAAAGGGGCGATCACAGAAAATAAGATGGCAAAGGTGAACCTGCAAGTCATGTACACACCATCCCCAAGACCAAAGGAGCAGGATCTACCATCTTCTATGTTAACCAAAGTTGCTAGGAGTCGCCACAGACCATGGGGTGCCACACCTGGAGTCAGGAAGACTCATCTTCCCAAGTTCAAATCCAGCCTCAAATACTTACTAGCTGAGTGACCCTGGGCAAGTCACTTCACTCTGCTTGCCTCAGTTTCCTCATCTGTAAAATCATCTAGAGGAGGAAATGACAAACCATTCCAGTGTCTTTGCTGAGAAAACTCCAAATGGGGTTACGAAGAGTCAGGCATGACTGAAAGGACCCAACAACTTAACCAAAATTCACATCCTGGTAATATGTCCAGAATCTGCAGCAGCCACCTAGGGCTGCTGTCAGGACCCACAACGTGGAAATTCCAGCCCCATACAGACACCACCACCCCCATTGTGAAGGTGCAGACAACATGGAGATGTGCTGGCTATGTCCATGAACTAACCTCAGAGTGGCACAGATAGAGGCTGGTCTGTTGCCCCAAAACCCTGACCCCTGCCTCCCACACCCTTGGCCAGTCCATGCTGCCTTTTCCCGGCCTGTCTCTGCCTCTAATCTAATTCAAGTATGATTGCTGTTCTGCTTCTTCAGGCCAGCAGTGGTCTTTTTGGGGAGAATCCAAAGCACCAGGCATGCCTACCTCCATTCTTCTATTAATAAGCCAGTCAATCACCCATGTGCATGTTTATCCACAGAAAGGACACAGAGGAGGTTCTGAGGGGCACCTCCAGAACCTGCCAGGCTGCCCACATTTCTATCCATCCCATGGGGCAGCAAAATCATGTCTCCCCCTGGAAGGGGCTCCATCAGCAGTAGCATAATGCACAGCCATGTAGCCCTGGATCTGAACCTCTGAATTTCCAAAGTCTGAGGAGGAATGTTCTTTCTCTCAATATCCCAGCATTCTGTGGAGCTCCCATCACTTCAAGTAGAAGTATCACCAGTATAATGAAGTACACCAGAGACCCTTCTGTCATACACACACATACACATGCACATACACATGCACACACACATGCATACACACCTGTGTACCCAGCAAGGAGATCTCTCTTGCATACCAGGTCACACTTAGGGGCCCATTAACTGACGACCTACAGAGCCAACATCTGAAAGCAAACTGCATTTTGGTGGAATCCTTTTGTAAAGAGAAGGTCTTCTTTGCAACGTGACTTGCCCACTTTTCCCTTATTGTTTTTCAAGTTTCCATGTTCACATCCAGGTTTTTCCTCACAAAGAACACTCCCAGCACAGATCAGGAATGAGGTTGTCTGTCCTCCAGCATCTCGCTGCCCCATGGATGTTTTCAGGCTGAAGGACAGAGCTTGATTGATCTGATTACAACTGGTGATTTCTGCAACAGCCATGGCAAACGTCACTGCTCCCACGCTCCCCCAGAGTTCAGTTCTGGACTCCTAGGGGACTTGGATTCAAATTTTGCTTCTCACTCTGATTGTGTGACCTTGAGTAAACCACTTTATTGGTCTGGAAGCACCGATTCAGGGCTCAGCATGTGCCAAGTACTTCATCTGTGGAATGACCCAGAAGTGGGATTGGAAGTTCTCATGCCCCCTTTTCAAACAGCAGTCTTTCTGATTTGGCCATTTAGCCTGAGTCAGGGCAGCTATGTTCTCCAGAAACAACATCTTGAGCCTTCCCAAACTTTCTTAAACTTGAGAGAATGCACTCCTGGACAGTACCCGGTAAGAGCTAAATCTTCCTTCCTCTGAGAAAAAGGGGCCTCCAGTCCTTCCTGACCCTGAGAGCTTCAAGCCCACCATGCTTGCACTGACCTCTCTGCTTCTGCAAAGGACAGAACGACCACTTGTCCAACACATTGGAAAGCAAGAGGGTCATTGCCCCATCACTTGCATTTGGTGGGAGTGTCCAGGGTGTAACATGTGAAGCAAGTGCCTGAAAGACGCCTTGAATGATTCCGTAATCAAAGGACTTAGGACGAGAGCTCTGCATAGGCCCATGAGGTCATGGGACATGGGGAGGAGGAGGGGATGTTGATTTCTCGTTAGAGCCTTGTGAAATGGGAAGGAGAGACTGGGAACATTTTTTCTTTTTGGCCAAATGTCTCTTTCTGAGTGTCCCCAGGAAATCTGTAGGCCTTTAGAGGGGAGAGGTAGATGAAGGGAAAGAGGCATGATAAAGGGTCATTATAAAGTGCTTGCCTTTTTTGGCACCATACACTCCATGTGCGTATGAAGGTTACTGTTGGAAAACTAGGCCTGCCCCAAAGAAGTTAAACTCACAGCCCTGAGACGTTGTTTAGAAGGCATTTTAATGGTCAAAAAAGGAAATTGTTGCTGCTGGAGGGTTTGTGAAGTGAGGACTGCTGACAGTCTGTTGGGAGAGTTGGGGTTCAACCCAGTTATCCTGAAAAACAGCTTGGAATGATGGTCCCTGACCTGCTCTCCCCAGTGATCCCTGCAATGCGCATGCACTCCAAGAAGGTCACAGACAGAAGAAAGGTCCTGTGTGTGGCCTGGATCTGAAGGAGAACTTTTGGTGGCAGCTTGAAACCTCAAACAAAGTAGATGTCCTTTACTTGGGAAATGGCTGAATGCCTCAAGAATATAGTGGAATATTATAGTCCTGTGAGGAATTCTGAATATGAAGATCAGAAAAACACACACCCCACCAGGTCGATTCATACAGAGAAAGCAGTCCTAGAAGAACAGGGACAGAAATCACGAAAACAGGAACAACCCTGCTGTAAAGGTACTGGATTGTGGTGAGACGTGCTCACAAACACTGGCTTCAGAGCACATAGTACTGACTGTCTTCCTTCCTCTCAGAAAAGAGGCAGAGACCCATGGACATGGAATGGGGCATGCACTGTCAGATGAGAACACAGTGTCCCTTGATTTTGCCTAACTGGTTTTCCATGTTATAAGTGTGTGTCAGGGGCAGAAACAACCGGAATTTTCAAAATGGCATAAAGGAACTCTAAGGACAGTCTTCATTCCCAGACACAGAAATGCTTCACGCACACATGCCTAGGAATCATGACTGATCCTGGACCCCCAGGACCCCAGCCCTATCAGATCTCCTTGGAGACTTGAAGCAGGTGTGGAGAGAAGCATGGTCATAAGGGGAGGAGAGGTAGGCCTGGGACAGTGGTACATACCAGCTTGGCACAGAGAAGCTGGCATAGACCAACCTGGCACAGACCAGCTGGTACAGACCAGCCTTGCACAGAGCAAACATCTAATCAGTGCTGGCTCACTGGCCCTTGGAGCACATGCTCCATTCCACTTGGCCAAGAATTGTGAAGACCCTCATGTTTCCTCCATGAGAGTCTGCCTGTCACACACTAGCATCTCTCCAAAGATTGACTTTTCAGGTTTTCTGACCTGGGGTAACATTTTAAATTGTAGAGTAACTTTGGAGTGTTTTCTTTTCTTTGTGGCTGTCTCTGCTGTCCCAGCAGTCCCCACTGGGCTGGTGGCTCAGGGTAGTGGGGATGATACTGGACTCTGACAGGAAGCCCTTGGCTGAATTTGGCTCTGATCTTCAATCCAGACCACCAGCTCTTCTTTGAACTCCATGACTCAGAGTGGGAGCGTGAAGCTGAGTGCACACACATGCCCTAGGCATTTGAGGTGGACACTCCATTCCCTGGATCTCCTTTACTGCCCAAAGTGGTCCCAGGTGCAGACGACTCAGCCAAGGCTTCTTGGCTGTTTTCTTAGCTTTCCAGGAGTTGAGTTGAGTCATGGAGCTAAGTCCAAGGACCTTCTGACAGAGAGTGGGGGGTGGAGAGGACTCGGATCTGGGCTAGGGAAGAGGGGGATGCACTTAGAATAAAGATGAGAGGGAAACAGAAGAAACAAAGCGACATGTGGGAGGGCATCTTCAGAAAGGCCAAGCAGCCTGCATCCCTCGTGTTCTCCATGGCCATGGTTTAGACATTACTCTGAGTGTCTCATGGGGGGCAGAGGGATCTCCTGCATCCACCTGACCCAGCCCTTCACGTATACTCATGTACAAGGGTGGCCCAGCCCCGCTCACACAAAGAGAGCTCTTGAGGAAGGTGGGGCCTGCTGAACTTGAAGCAGAAATGGTGCCTGGAGTGTCCTCTTTATTTACAACACAAAAAGGCCCCAGTGTTTATAAAGAGTTGTAAGGGTTATAGCACACTCTACCAGCAGCCAGAGACAGACTGGTAGAGTGGATGCCAAGTGCTTGACCAGGAGACAGAAAGGCCTGGTTCACAATCCCACCAATGTCTTGGATGAGCTATATGGTCCTGGGTAAGTCATTGAACCTCTCTGAATCTCAAGCAGTCTGAAGCAAAGTTAGATGGATGCATCGAGTGGTGGTGGAAGGAGATCCCTCCCTCCCTTTAGATCCTCAAGGAGTAGAACTGGGATGAATGTCATAGAGGAATGGAGCTTGTTAGTATTAAGATCAACACATACCGCCCCTCATTTGACCCTCAACACAGGCAGGTGAGGGAGGCACCATGCCAGTAGGAGCATCTCCATTTTATAGGTGAGATCACTGAGGTTCCAATGTGACTTGTCCATGGTCACACAGCTAGCAAACGTCAGTGCAAGATTCAAGCTCTCCAACCTTTCCTGCCTTAGAGCCTCAGGCTCATTCTCAGCTGAGCCACCCATGACCCCCATGGGGTCCCCAGAGATGATCTGGTAAGTTTAAGCTAGAATGAAGAAGAAAAGAGTCCACCTTCTCAATGAACCCTTTCTGTGAGATCCAGTCACAAGACATCTCCTAAAGCAGTCAGTGGCCACACAATCCATGTCAGGCAGCTGTGACAGAGGAGCACCCAAGCCACTCCTCAGGAAGTCTGCAGCAGCCACCTCCAGACTGGGGGCCAGCTCCCTCAGGGAGTGTGACCCACCACCTAGGACTCATGCTCCCCTCTCATGATCATCCCAGATCGGGCATATCAGCACCAACCCTTGACCTATGACAGACAAACTCATCCCCACTCCACTAAAGGTCTTCTTTCTACACTAGAATTGAGTCCTAGGGCACTTATATCTCATGCCATCTAAGGCATCAATAGTTATACCTTCACAGGTACCACCAAAGCTGCATCCAGGATGACCCCGAGGGACAGTAGTCACTCTTCAGGGGTGTGATCATACAAATGTGGAGACAGCTGATTTCTGAAGCAAGGCCCCATCAGACAGGGTGGATCCCTTGCAGAATGACAGAGCTAGGGGCCCTTGGGATAGACAAACACAGGAGGGCTGGGAGATCCCATGTCAGATAACCAGCCAATCCCTACATCTCTTCTCCACATTCCAGGGGTCTTCCCTGCCCACACGTTCTTCAGGAGCCCCCTAGGATGGAAGAATCTGCTCATCAGGGAAGCCAGGCCCTGTTAGAAGGAACATCCATGTTTGGTTTCTCAGGCAACCAGATCATTTGGGGCCAAAAAAGATCCATTCCACATGTGGAAAATATTTCTGATAGAAAAGACTTGGAAATGTGGGCCAGAATCACATTTTCCCAGACTTGACTCATTCTCCTTTTTGGCCACCTTTCATGCAAAACACTGGATGGAGAAAACCCACAGCCCAGAGCAGGCTGGAGAAAAGCAGCTGTGCCTCCTGAAAGGGGCTATTCATGACTCTGAAGAAAGGACGAGGAGGTGTCTCCCCTCTACACTGCTCCAAGGCTGATTCGGGCTTTGCAGATGTGGCTAGGTTTGGACCCTGGGGTCCCAGGGTCAGGAAGGCCCCAGCCCTGGGGAGCCTCTTCTCTCCACTGTATTCTCCTCATGCAAAACAAGGGAAGACCCTTATTTTCTTAGGTGTTTGGGCAAATACTCGAACCAGCAGAATGCGCCTTCCCAGAAAAGGCCCCAAAGCGAGAGGCCAGAAGCCAGCTCTATGAATCAAAGGTGAGGATTGGAGGCCATATCCGGAGGATGCTGTGTCTTTCCTAAGAACACTATGAATTCTCTGTGCACAAGGGATGCTGGGAGGGAAGGCAGAATGTCACAGGCCTCCAGGGCAATCACAGACATGTGCAGGTTTGTTTTCTGCGAGGAATCCCCTTACCTCTATCAGGGTGGTGCCATGGACACAAAGGTCCAAAGGTAAGGTATGCCTTCACTTGGGCCTGAAAGCCGGCCCTCTCCCTGTCTCTGGCCTTCTGGGTCTACAGCTTGTGCACCCCACCCCTGCCCCCAATGTGCAAGCAGAGCCTTGTCAGTTCTAGATCCCCCTCCACCATTTTACTGGTCCTCATCCCCCTTCAGGCCCTTCTCATACACATCCTAATACCTTGGTCCTCCTCCCCCATCTCTCCCCCTTGGGGTCTTCTACCACCCACATCTGCATTCATCTCCCTGCCTCCACCTCTCTCTTCTCCTCTCTGTCCTGCACGAAGCTGTCAAAGGCATTTCTGAAAACAGCTCTGGCAGCTTCTCAGTCGGGCCTTGGAAGACCTTTGCAGAGGGGTCTGGGCCAAGTGGGTCAGATGTTTCCTAGGTCTCCCCTTTGCACACACTGTCTCACTCTCCTGCCCTTAAGCCCATGAATCCATCTCCTTCCAGTGTGCCTAAGCAGGGGCCATCTCAGCAGTCAGGCCATCTCCTGGGGTAACTGTTACTCATCCTGTCTCATCCCAGACGTTATCTGGTGTGGCTGTGTCCTGGTGAGTGGGTCCCAACACCCTTCTCCTCTTCTCCCCTTGCTCCAAGGGGATAGGAGCTTCTTAAGGACTGTTGATAGTCTCATCTGCTCAGAAGATTCTTGGCTCTATTTGTCCAGCCCTAATCTCTCTCCTTTTTCCCTCACCATACGCCCACTGGGCAACTCAGAGTGGATTCCCAAAGAGGGCATCTTGAGCCCAGCAGGTCCCAACGGAAAGTCATTTTATTCCCCCCTCCCTCCCCCTCCCCCTCCCCATTCTCCCATCTTCCTAACTTCCCCAGCGCCCTCAGCCTCTGAGTCACACTCAAACAGTTCAGAGGGAGCAGATGTCCTCCCAGGAGCCCCATTCCCTCTGGTTACAAAGCAAGTTGTCCAATGGGAGGTTGCGTGACCAGGGGCAGAAGGAAGTGGGAGGAACAGGGAGATGAAACCATATGTGAGCAATTGTGCGTATGCACAGCCTTGAGGGCTTGTGTCGAGGGTGCAAGCTCCCCCACCCCTGTACCTCGCCCCCCATCCCATGGGCCGGGTCTTGGGTCACCAGGCACTCACACATCCCCAGAGCTCTTCTTTCAGTCTTCAAGGTCCCCAACTCATAGTCCAGGCATCTCAAAGCATTAACATTACCTTGTTGCCTTGAAAGCCTTTTGGTCCTGGTTCACCTGGTGGTCCCCTCACACCCTGCCCAACAGGAAAACCAAGGGTGAGTTAGATCCTGGAGGACACGAAGGTCAAGGGTGAACTCTGTGTGGTAAGGGTCAGGAGGTGGCCCCTGAGCTGACAGAATGGGGGAGCTGCCCACAAGGCCTTCCTGGGCCTTCACAAGCCTCTCTCCTGGAGGCTGGGGTCTCCTGGGATGCTGACCTGAGAGCTGGATGTGCTGCCCCCCCAGGGATGCTGAGCCCAGACACAGGTAGGGAAGGAAACATTTCTAAAGGGAATGACCACACAGGCCAAGAGGCTGGACTGAACAGCAACTGTCCACCATGGGATGATTTGGACAAAGGCAGGTTGCCTCCATCTTCTTCCCTGGGAATGACTGCCCAACTCTTTCTCTCAGGGCAGAGCTGGAGAGAGCACCCAGGCTCAGCTCTGCCCCAACCTGGATCCTATTTCAGTCTCTTACCTGGGGTCCTCGGGGGCCCTTGGGTCCATAGAGGCCTGGGGGGCCCTAGAGAATAAGGAGAGACCACAAGTTCAGGAGACAGCAGTGCACGAGACCCAATGTTGGGGCAGTTACAGAGCGAGCACTGGTGTGGGGGATGACTCTTGTCCCAGGACCAAGGAGTCATCTCTCCTCATGCCAGGGCTCTCTGGGGAGGACAGGGGAAGATCCAGCTGGCATTTGGTGGGTGGTCTGCTTTGTAACTGAATTGAGTTCATTGGCCATGGCGGTAACAGCTGCCTGGGAGTTTGTCTTCCTTTCCTGCCTGTGCGCAGAGCAGTTTGAGGGAAGGAGGGAAAAGAATAATAGTTTATCGAGCACCCACCATGTGTCGGGCCTTGTGCTGAGCCCTTCACAAACACTGCCTCATTTCATCCTCACCACAATCCTGTAAGGTAAGTGCTGCTACCGCCCCCATTTCACAGATGAGGAAACCGAGGCTGTCAGAGATTAAATGGCTTGCCCAGAATCATGAGGCTAGGAAGTATCTGCAGTTGAATTTGAACTCGGGTCTTTCTGACTTCAGGCTCCGTGGTCTAACCACTGTACCACCTAGCTGTCACTTAGCTTGGTCACTCTTCCATCATGATACTAAGTTGGATAAGCTGTGGCATGGAACTTTGGTCATCCGTTCCCCTAAGCCAAGAGGGCTTCGACTGTTTCCTATGCAGGACTGTAACATGGAGGAGCCTGGTCTTCCCCTTGTACCAAAGCCTGCCTGCCCTCCTAGCAGCTCCATCCCTGCCTGCATCTCTCAGAGAGACACACCCTTGTGTGGGACTTGCTCAGATTTCCTAGGTGGTGGGTGTGAGTTCTCCTTGGCCACAGTCATCCCCATCCCTGTGCTTCTGGACCTTTCTATCTGTATCAGCCCCTCCTACCCTGCCACTTATGGCATGTGAACATCTGGAGGGCAAGAGCTGTGTCTTGCCCATCCTTGGCTCCCCTAGGATCCAGCCCACTCATGCAAAACCCACACAGTGCTTGAGCCACGCTAACTGACGTGACCTGAAAATAGAATTTTCTCTCTAAGAAGATCAAACTCCCCTGAAATTGCTTCTATTTGACCTTGCCAGCTCCTGCAGCCACCACCAGAGGGTCCTGGAGGCTCATGTCAAAAGGCCAGGCTTCTTCCTCTCTCCCCAGTCTCCCATCAGAGAGCTCAGTGTGCAAGTCACAGTTTAGAAGTCAAGCTCAAGTTCACTATCAAGTATTCTTCACCATGCAGTGATCCTCTGAGAAGTGCTAATTAAGCACCCACTGTGTGCTGGGTACCAGTTCAGAATTGTCCTCCTTTCCGTCCCACACTGGGGGTTTTATTCCTCCTTCTGGAGACTTCTCTGGGTAACCTCTCCTAACTGGGTAAACATCTTCACTATTGGTGCTTCCCCGATTTTGTCTTCACCCCAAGATCAGGGATGGCTAGGCTCTCCCTGCAGCATCACTGCTTTTACGTAGTCCCCAACCAAGCCTCAGGTCCCACTGGTAACAGTTTTGCAGCTCTGGCCTCTTGCCAAAGCCTCCAACACCTAAGCCTTGGCTCCAGTCTGACTCGGCCGAGCTAGAACTCAGCTAGATCAGGATGGAAGTGAAATTTAAGGTTTACAAAGCTGACCACATTCAATGGAGTAAGGCCCACTTTGTAGGTGTCCTCAGGCCCCTGGCCCAGCTCACCCCCTAGGAGAGCCAGCAGCTCCCACTGGCAGAGGTCACTGCCCTCTCTAGCTCTTCTGGCCTCAGAGCAGCCCCTTCTCTCCTCTGGCTCTGGGTACAAGATGGACTCCCCACCAGATGGCTTTACGTATGGAAATCCCATGCCCAAGTATTCCCAATCTTGCAAGGTGTTACTCACTTTGTCACCTTTTATCCCTGGGGTGCCACATTCTCCTCGTTCTCCCTGGAGGAAGATGAACAGTAGAATATTGACCCTCACTCAGTATAGGCATTGTTGTAATCTGTGCTGCATTAGTCTGGAAGGCTGTGGAGAGCTCTTCCTCCCTCCCCAGTGCAGGGATCCCCACATTTCCCCACTTGGTGCCAAGGAGAAAAATGTTGCACTGCGTGACACAGGTCACCCAGAGCTTGGGAAGATGAGACAGACAGATCCAAGGGCTAGGAGAGAAGAGGGGACGCATGAGTGAATTCAAAGCTGGCTTGATAACCATCTCCAAAGGCCCCAAGGCACTAGAGAAGATTGTTCCTAGAGGCCTGCCCTGGGACTCTGTCCTGGCCTTCTGTGTTCTCATTAATGGCTTTGTGAAAGCTGAGATAACCCGGCTGTGAAATTTATGAGTGGAATATTAACCTAGCGGTGCTGGAAGCCGCTCATGTTACTGCCAAGGACCCTGATGCCCAGAGAGTCCGTGACTGACTACAGAATGAAAGTGGTGGGACCCTGAGATCTTTCCACTCACAAATCAGGATACAAAGGATGATCTCAGCAGCCTCAAAGTTGAGCCATATCTAATGATATAAAAGTGAACAGGAACATAGACATTAAGCTGAAAGAGATGAGGCTCAGAAACACTTTTGAGATGAGCTGCCCAGCTGGTATTGGTCAGAGGTGATGGGAGGCAGCATTGGACTTGGAATCAGGAAGGTGTGGGTTCACATCCTGCCTCAACACTTCTTAGGGTGTGGCCCTGTCCCTTTACTGAGTCTTTCCTTCTTTGTCTGTTAGAAGGCGATCATAAGTTGGAGTAGGAGTGTGGGAAGAAGCAGAGTCAGAAATTCATGGATTCAGAGCCTGTGTGACCCTGGATGAATCACTTGATTGCTCTAAGACTCAGTTTTCTTATCTGAAAAATAGTGCCTGCCTCCCAGGGTTCTGGTAGGCCCCAAGAGATGTGTCAGTCAATAACCATTTCTCAAATGCCTACTGTGTGCTAAGCACTGTGCCGAGTGCTGTAAGACACTGCCTTGTTGTTGCTACTGTTTTGTGGACAGAGTTGGAGTCTCAGAGCTATTAAGGGAGCTGTGCCCAGCATCTCTCTTCTGTTGGTGGTGGGGAAGGGGGGCACATATGGACCTAGAGAGGAGGGGGAAGAGCAGGCTGAGTGCCCAGAAGGGCCTGCTGTGAGACCCAGAGAGATGAAAGGAAAGGGTAAAGGACCTATTTTGTGCACAAATGTGTGTAGCAGCTCTCTTTGTGGTGGCAAAGTGAGGGGATGCCTGTTAGCCAAGGAATGGCTGAACCAGGTGGGGCATGTGACTATAATAGAATATTACTGTGCTGTAAGAAATGATGAGAAGGACACTCTCTGAAAAACCTGGGAAGACTTATGTGAACCGATGCATGGTAAAGCGAGCAGAACCAGGAGAACACTGTACCTGTTAATAGCTACATTGTAGCAACGATCAGCTATTCTCAGCAACTCTGATCAAGACAATGACACAAGACAATTCCAAAGGACCTATGATAAAAAGTCTCCCATCTCCAGAGAGTGAACTGATGAATTCTGAGTGAAGATTGAATCAGATTTTTTCACTTAGTTTTCTCAGCTTTTTGTTTGTTTTTGCAACATGGAAATGTGGAAATGTGCTGCATGATTTCACATGTATAATTGATAACACTGCTTGCCTTCTCAATGAGTGGGGAAGAAGCTGGAGGGAGGTAAAGAATTTGGAGCTCAAATTAAAAAAAAAAAAGAATGTTAAAAATAAAAAAGAGAAGGGAGCTGTCCCGAGCTTGAGAATGTGCCAGCTCTGCCCGGGCCGGATGGGGCCATCGGCACCATTTTCCTCCCACACCCCACAGGGAGTAGAATTGAGAGATGTTTGAATGGAGGATTCAGATGGAAAATGTCCATCAGAAGAGAGGGCCCCAAACTAAGCAACTGCATCATGGGGGCTGGGAACCAAATGAGTCAGTCTCCAAAAAGGGAAGCACCAAAAGGTCAGACCCCAAAGGGACTCCTAAATCATTGGCCCAGAATGCACATTCCTCTCAGCCCAGCAGATCTGGAAGTGCCTGCATCCCTGAAGAACAGCTTTTGTGTTAAAGGCTGACTTTGTGAAAGAAAAAATTGTCCTCACATCTTTCTTTCTGTCAGAAAAGGGCTACTCCTCTTTAAGGTGCCATCCATCTTGGTGGAATGCCCATGGTTGTGGAGGGTCAGTGAAAAGGCAGTGGGCTTGGATGCAGAGGACCCTGTGCAAGTCCCAGATGGGCCACTTGCTGTCTGTGTGACCCTGGGCAAGTCACTTGAATGCTTTGTGCCTTGATGTCTTCTTCTGCAAAATGAAGGCATTGGAAGAGACAGCCTCCAGGGTCCCTTCCAACTCTACCTAGGATCCCATGGCTTTCCCTGGGAGGATTATGATCATTTTTCTTTCCACACCCCAAGTTTACTGATCACATTAACATCTTACCTTGTCCCCTTTGTACCCAGGATCTCCCTGAGGAAGAAAGGGAAAGGGGAGATTGTAAGTGAAAGTCAACACCAATCTCCTTCCAAGCCTGTGTTTGTTAAAATGGACCAACAAGTAGCCTGGTGGGGCAGAGACCAGGCATCTGGCTCAAGTGTCCGAGGAGAAAAATAAGGGACTTTCCACCTCCCCTCTTTGCATTCCAGACTCATTTCCAGGCCCCCCCCCCCCGAATCACTGGACAGAGTGGCCCTGTGCATGCTGGGACTTACCCCCAGACCTTTCTCTCCTGGCTCTCCTTTCTGGGCATCACCCTGTCACATAGAAAGCAACCTGGTCAGAGGTGATGGTTCAGCATGCCTGCCTCCCTCTCAGCTCTCTTCTTCAGCAAGACAGGTTTCAGAGCCCACAGGGTATCCAGTCATTGCCCCCCCCCCCCCTCCACTGCCTGAAAAGGGCAGGAGTCATTCGCTAAGCGTAACCTTGACTTTTTGAGAAGAGCCATCCATGTTACCCTGGACAGTCACAGCCCAGGCAAAGCCTTTGGGCCTGGATGATCTCGAGTCCCATGTCAATTCTGCTCAAGGACCCAGGGACAGAAGGAGCCAAGCTGAATCTGCTCTGTGGAGCCAAGTCAGAATTCATGACCTGGGTCCATGGGCACACCCACACCCACATGTGTGTGTTCATACATGTACATGTATGCATGCATGCACATCCTAGTCATGTGTCCAGCCTCCCAAAAGAAGAGAGACCCTGAGCATTTCAAATATGCTGTGTAAGGCAAGAGCCCACATCAGAAAGTCTTGGAAAAACCAAGTCCAAGCTCTGTCTCAGTAGGAACAAGGAGAATTTGGAGCTCCAGTCTTAGCTGGCAGAAGATTTCCATGCCCCTTTCCTGACTCCCTCAAAAGGTCTGCTAAGGATAGGCAGGAGACAATTGTGAATCTGAGGCTCTCCCACAGTTCTGGGAGCATCTGCAGAGACCAACCCTTTCCCAGCAAGCTGCTTTGTTTCCAGTTACCGACCTCAGCAGCACCAGGAAGCTAGTCCCAAGGGCACTCAGGAGAGACCAAGGTGGGCAGCAGGTGGCAGGGCTCTCCCAAAAGTCAGCCAAGTTTTGACAACTCCAAGAGAATGTGGGCCTTTTCTGTCCTTGGCTTTTGTGTTTTAAATAAAACTGGAAAAGAGGAGGGTGGAGGCAGGGAGGACAGAATTTGAAGGAAAGACTCACCGGGTGGCCTTTTGCTCCTCGCTCACCTTTGCTCCCTGGATAGCCCTGTACGCCCTGCACAGCAAAGAAATGTCATTATGAACAGGGGCACTCCCCTTGTCTGGCTGAGTGCAAGACTAATTCTCCCCCAGAGCCAGAAGGGGTTTGGGACCCGTTTGTCCAATAGCCTGCCTGGAAGAGATGCCACCTCGGAGGTAGTGACCATCAGGATGCTCACCAGGGGTTAGGAAAGAATGCCTCTTCCGTCTGGACTCAGGCTTTGCCCAACTGAGCAGACCTGAAGTCACAAGCACAGCTATGTGAGTCCTTGAAAAGGAAGCCAGGTGGGCATGGCAGGGAAGGAACGGTTCTGCCAGTCTCCACTCCCTCCCCTTAGCCACACCTAATGGGGTAGGCAAACTCGCACAGGTCTGCCCTCCACAGCTCCCTAGTGCTCCTGTTGCTCCCCACTTCCACCCCAGACCAAGTCCTGGGTTCTCTGCTCACAGAGCCAAGGGGGACCATTAGGAATGGGACGATCAAGCCTGCCATTTTACAGAGGTGAGAACCGACACTCACACGGGGGAGGGGACCTGCCCAAGGTCACCCATGAGAATCCAAACCCAGGTACTGTGCCCTCTCCACCATCCCCAGCCTCTCTGGTCAGAAAGGTCAAACTAGAGAGGAACAAAGTTTACCTTGTTTTAAAGCTCCAGCAGGGGAAGGTGTGTGTGGTGGAGGAGGGGGAGGTGGCTAAGGTGCTGATGGCTAACCAACCCATTCAACTCGGTTTATCATTCCCTTCTGCCACGGTGAAGTTGGTGAAGCCCTCAGCCCTTCTGAGATGTGGTGCCCCATTTCCCCACATCTGCCCTGAGTCCAGTTCCGTGCAAATGCTCCAAGCTCTTCGACAGGCTTGAAACCTTTCCTGAGAGGAGCCTGGCAGCTTCTTCTGCCACTGAAAACCTGGTGCTGGGCACCAAACCTTGAGTTCCATCATTTCTGAACAGCCTCTGCCACCCTACCCCAGGGTCCAAGAGAGAGATACTCACAGGAAGTCCTGGCTCCCCGGGATCCCCCTTCTCACATTCACAGGTCTTCTGGACGCACTAAAACACAGAAGGACAGCATTGAAATGCCAAGAGTCGCTAACATTTATATAAAACCTTAAAGTTTGCAAAACTTTTCTAAATGTTGTATTTCTATTTGTCACAAGGGCACTGGATCTGAAGCCAGGAAGACCTGAGTTCAAATCCAGCTTCAGATCCTCATCAGCTGTGTGACCCTGGCCAAGTCATTTCATAACTGTTTCTCTTTTTCCCAGGAACCCTGAGGGTCTTCCCCTCCCAGTTTGATTTTATTTTTGGTTATTTTTTCTTTTATTAAAGGGGACCATCCCTTGATTAACTACTTAAAGAAGCCTGTTTATTGAATGGGTGTATCTCACTGAAAGTGAGAATCTGATAAGACCTAAGCTTAAAATGGCCAGGGTCTCCCATTGCTTCCTGGGCCATCTCCAGTCATCCTGATGAATATCAGGACACTAGACCCAGATGACTCTGGAGGAGAAAGTGAGGCTGTGACCTTGCACAGCCCTCCCTCACTCAAATCCAGGTCAACTGCAAGTCATGTCATCATCTCGGTGTCATGGTCCTCTTGGAGAAGGAAGAACAAACACCAGAGCCTGAGTTTCCTCAACTCTAAAATGCAGAAAATAACAGCTTCCACTTCCTGGGTCTGTTGCGAGGACAGAATACCTGTAAAGTGCCCTGCAGACTTTGAAGTTCTATGTAAATGCTAGCCATTGTTGTAATTATCATTAGTCTCATTTGATCCTCACATCAACCCTGGGGGACAGAAGTAATTGTTGTCATTTTACAGTTGAAGAAACTGAGGCAGGTGATGGTTAAGTGACTTGCTCAGGGTCACCCAGCAGTGTGAGGGCTTCACAGTGAGGTCATTCAGTGTGAAGGTCTTCTTGGCTCCAGGTCCAGAACTCTATCCACGACACCATCTAACTTTTCACACTCTGAACGTGACAAAGGACATGTTTTCTGCCTGGTGCATCATAACTGGTGGTCAACCTACAAATTCCTTCACATCTCCTCCCATCTTGGGTCAGTACAGAATGATGGATAATGGGTGGGGTGCAGAGGCTGGTGCCAGGAGTGTCCCAGGTGCTTTCTTTCCTTTCAGAGTAGTATTAGCTGGGCAGCACTGGGCTGCTCTGACTGGCCAGTCAGAGACCTTTGTGAGGAGAGAGAGGCATGTAGGACTCATGGATTGGGGGTCTGCAGAGCAGCTGCAGGGGTCTGGGATTCCTCACATGTGTGTGTGCATACATGTGTGTGCATGTGTACTTGTGCAGGTATGTGCATGTGTATGTGTGTGTACGTGGTTCCACTGTTCCCCAATATTCTGGCAGAGGTAGCCCAGAGAACAAGTGGGGTCTGGGTCTGCCTTCCTTGGTTGGTTCTGTGAGTCAGGAAATGTGTCTTTCTCTCCCTCTGCTCTTTGGGGCTTAGGAGAAATTTGGCCCAGGTCCAGTCCAGAGGGGATCCTGGCCACTCTCTCTGCCCTTGCCCTTTGCCCCCTTTCCTTCTCTATCCCATCAAGGGAGGCTGGAATCTGTCTGTGAAAACAGTGAACAGAAGGAAACTCTTCTGAGTCAAAGGAAGACCCCTCCCTTATAGAAAGCCCTTTCTGGGAGTTGCCTGATGGACAGTGCCAGGGGCAGTGTGATCATGTTAAGGGAAGGCAAAGGAAGGCAGGGTGGTTGTGCTCACCTTCTTATCAAAAAGGGTTTCCTGAAAAGACAAAGAAAAGTAAACCCATTAACCTGGTCAGTGGTGCTGCACATTCTCAAATTAGGATCTGCCCTGCCCCTGCCCATGCAGATGGAGGGTTGGTGCTCCAGACCCTCAGGACCCCCACTTTCTAGTCCTTGCTCTGGACCTGGCAGTCAGATCAATAGCACCCCAACAGGCTGTCCTGTCTCTCAGCTCACCATCTCTGTGACTCCCCAAAAGTAGCTCCCTTCCCAATCACCTTCCCCTATCTGAGCTGTCTTCTTCTGTAAAATTGTAAGCCCCGTGGGGAGGGGGAAAAGGCCATAGGGGCACCAGGAGCTTGGAGAGTCCCCTGGGTCACTCCCTGCATGGTCATCACCCAGCCTGCACTGTCCAGACTCCCCCAGCTGCTGGTCCCAATTGCTCAGGGACTGGGGGACATCCATGACAGGGGACTCACTTCTTACTGTCTGGTCACAAACAAGGGAATTTCTACATGTAGGCCGTGTTCAAGACCAGCCAACCTCATGCAGATCCCTTTGGGCCACAGAGGCAGGCAGAGATCTGCCCCCTCAGATTTGGAGAGAAGATGCTCCTTGTCTTCCTTTATCACATGGAGACTCCACAACACACTGACCAACCTGAGGCTTCTGTTTCTCCATCTGCTACAGTCAAGCCCTGTGCTGAGCACTGAGCCTTGGCTGGCTCCCCACTGGGGAATTCTGCTGAGCAAACTTGGTCTTCCCAGTGTCTCCCCATTGCCCACCTCACATAGGCCCCTCTATGGTACAGAGCAGAGCAAACCAAAGGACTCTTATTCTTTTAGATCAAATATCGAAAACAAAAGAGGACTCTAAACACGTGACAGTAGGCATTGTAAGGTCTATTTCTAAAACAACTGAACATCCCATTTTATCACTGTGGGTGAACTCAGAAGTGTCGTAGTTTCTGGTCCCACATCAGCTGTTTTTGGAAGCTTCCACTTTCAGAGGATCCCTTGTCTCATGCTGGAAGGGGCCCCCTCATCCAATCCCTGATTCTACAGTTGAGGAAACTGAGACCCAGAAAGTGACACCTCCATTCATCCACCTATCCATCCATCCATCCATCCATCCATCCATCCATCCATCCTTTCAGAGATCTATTGCAAATAAAGCCCCTATAAGAAGGCTTGGAAAGTTCTCCACTTGGCTTCACAGAGCCAACTTCTCAGGGACACCACAGACCAGGCTTTGATCGGGGAAGGGCAGAGAGACTCAACTGTGGCAGAGAAGGCCCCTGTGGGAAAGGGTAGGGGTAGGAGACCAGAGAATCAGCTTCAAGTCTTTGAAAACCTCCCACAGATTGGTCTTCTGGCCCTGGAGGACAGAACCAGGAACGGTGGGAGGGGACCGTCCAAGACACCAGGAGAAACTCCCTGTGACAGAAAGGAAAGGGCCCAGAAGCTGAGTGGGCTGCCTGGTGAGGGCAGGGTCCTGGCCCAAGGTCTCTTGGAGACAATTCCTTTTTGGCATCAGTGACCTCTGGGTCATTGCTAGGTCTGGGGGTCTGACTCTTGGTTTGGAAAGTTTGTGATTTTGCAGTTGAAACAATAATAGTGGTGACCAAATAAAGAGGAAAATACTGGGGTCTCCTATAGGACTGAATTTACCGTCTCCATGACAATACCATTGGCCTTGAGGTACACTAGGGACCAAGGAATTTCCAACAAAGCACTAAGTCCACCCTCTCCAGGTTCCCTGGGCAGTAGGAGTTGGGAGGATGGCTGTGGGGCCCAGTTGTCCTGTGTAGATGGCTCTGAACCAGCAGCGCGGAGGAGCCCAGCTCAGACTGAGAAACCACTTCCTGGGATGGGTAGGTCAGTGTCTAAGAAAGAAGACAGAGGCTAATGTGGGCCAGGAGACAAAGGGAGCAGTGAGGAGGAAACTGGAGAGGAGTCTTCCTACAGTGAGGACGACATGGAGAAGTTGTAGGTTAGATGGAAGTGGAAGGGAGGGTTCTGGAGGGAGACAGGGGGAGAGCCCTAGCTCATGGTTCATCCATTCAAGGCTAGAAGGGGTTTGTGAAGACAGTGAGTACAAACCCTTCATTTTTGTGGAGGGGGATACTGAGGTCCAGAGAGGTTGAATGGCTTGGCCAAAGATACACAAGCCTAAGAGGCCAAGCCAAGATTTGAACTTGGGTCTTCTGACTCCAGATTCATGCCATTTCTATTTGAATTAGGGTTAGAGGCATGGAATAGGGAATTAAATTGAATTATATTATCAATTAAGTGCCTGCTCTAGGTAAAGCCCTGGGTTCCAACAAAGAAACCCAGAGCCCCCAAGGAGTCGATGATTCAGCAGAGGGTCACAAGCTTCCTACATAGAGAAGCCCAGAGCTAGGGACAAGTTGGGGTCAGGGAGGCTGTGCATAGAGACTCCTGGCTCCCAGAGTCTTTGACAGGTGGTCAAGGGCAGTGGGGTGGGATGGGAGAGAACACAAACTTATCTGCTTTCCCTGTCCAAACCTGACCAGAAACCATGGAACCAAGTGAAGTGTGCAGAGTGAGCAGAACTCACCCTAGAATCTTTTTGGGTGAGATGTACTGAAAAGGTGGCTTCTTCCCAGAGGTCTTCAGGGAAGAGGGAGGGAGCCAGAGGCCCTAAAGGGGAGCCTGACTTCCCTGGGGATCCAGGGCTGGGGCTGGAGGCAACTCCCCCAAGCTCAGGAGAATGGACCATGAACATTTCAGTGAGGGCATTTATACTCCAGAAATCCGCAATGCCACACATCTGGGCTTGGGTCTTTGTTTTATTCATTGTCTAGACTTAAGAGAGTGATGGAGAAAATGTAAATGAAGATTACACTTTGTAATGTGTCACACACACATTTTAGGGGGAGCTAAGCATTTACCAGCACACCCTGGGTCTGGGTGCCGCAAAGGGGTCAGACAGGCACCCTTTTCTGCTCAGGAAATGGAGCCCAGAAGAGAGGGAGACATGGCTAATGGGATTTATCTCTACAGGTTCCATCTTAAGCAACACTTCAGAATGAAAGGTCTACCGCTGTTCAGCACTGCAGTGGTACAGAGCAGGTGACAGAAGGCCAAGGCCAGGCAAGTTGCTTAGTGAACACAAAAGGACAGACTTCAGGGACTACAGTTTGCCAGAGATACCAAATGAGGCAAAGCCTTTAACACTAAAGCAAAGAATGGACCATGAGGGGGAATTTAAAACTCTTGGGATCCATTAAGGGCAGGCTAGGTAGCTAGGCTTTGGGATGAAACATGCCCCAAAGTTTCCAAAGATGTGGTCAGGGCAAAGACTGATACCTCCAGGTAGAGCAGAGAAAGACTGGAAAACTACAGTGGAACACAAGTTGACTCCTACCTGAACAAAGGTCAATACAGTACTAGAATGTACTAAAGTGAATGAGGATCTTTATAAGCACTGACTAGGAGGTGGGATCTGGGACAAATTCTGAGGACAGACAATCCCTGCCCTGTCTAGGGTGGGGACATGGTCAGAAAAGGGAACTTTGGTCTGGGAAGTACTAGAGGATGCAGAAGGGGAGGAAGTGACCCTTCCACCACCTGATGGCACTGGTGATGTTCAGCTAGGAAAGCCACCCGGTAACATGGATCACCATCTAATGTGCTGTCATACTTCTGAAAAAGGCAAAGACCCTCTTCTTCCCTCTGCTTCCAAGAGAGATCAGGACCACTCCTGAGCTCACACAGGAGACACATCTGTCCATCTCTGACTCAGGGGGATCCCTCTCATGTGCACAGAAGACGAAAGTGTATGAATGAATGACTAACTTACCAGTTGGTGCTGTACGTTCTCAATAACATTAGGGTCACTCAACAGTGGAATGGGTTTGCCAGGAGAATCGCCTGAGATCAGCCGAAGTTTGGCTTCATTGGCCACCTGGGAAAGGCCAACAGTGACAAATGAGATACCCAGATTCCGGGCTGTGTCTGAAATGCCATGGACATCAGGATTCTTAGGATGGTCGATGCCATCAGTCATAAGCACAGCCACCTTCACACTGCCATCACGGGTCTGTTTCTGAAACAGGCGTGTGGCATTGGCGATGGCATAGTAGGAGAAGGTGCCTTGCCCAATGAAGTTCATTGACCGCACACTCTGCTGGAAGTTCTGCAAGCCTCTCCAAGATGCAAAGGGCTGGTCCACTTGGACAGAGCTGCTGAACTGTAGAGTCGCCAGCCTGACATTATATTCCCGGGAGGGGCCCAGAGGCAAGTGAGAAATCTTGTCACTGAGACCATGGACAAACTCTTTCTGTTTGTCAAAGAGGGCGATCTTGGAGCTCTCTGAACTGTCCACGATGAAAAGCAGATCGATTAGGCAGGTGGAGCCTGAAACAAAAGGAGTGGGTGAGGCCAGAAAACCCCATCTGGAAGAGTCTTCTGGGCTGTGTGAAGTGGGGAGCAGCTCTACATGCCCAGAGGGCACCAAGTGTGGAGGCTTGGAGGTGCTGTCCAGCCCTCCTTCCCCTGCCCATCCCCAAAGAAGGCAGGACACACCAAGCCATGGTCTATTGAGCCTCAGTCCGTGGTCAGTCCCACTAGAGTCCAGAAAGGTGGCCGCCTCCTAGGGAATGCCTGGCAAGATGTGCTCCAATAGCAAAATCCGATCTGTTCACTTCTCAGACCCCATGCTGCTGGGAGGTTCACTTTTGGAAGTCACTGACACAGGGTAAACCAGAGAAGGTCTATGGGGCAGTGGGGACTGGGCAGCCCAAGAATAGGATGTGAGCCAAGGCAAAGGATTACTCACCTTGAGACTTCTCAATACCTCATGGCATCCTTCTAACTAGATAAGAAAGTCATATGAAAACTCTCTCACCCTGTGGGTTACCTCTCCTGGAGGATGACAGCGGGTTTCCCTTTGGCCCCTTCTTCCGCTGGCCATGCACTTGGAGAGTCACCACAGCCACCCAAAGGAGCAGGCACAGAGTAGGGCAGCTGGTCCACATCATGGCGCCTCATGCAAAAGCATTTGCTCTATGGCACGGGGGATGGAGGCCAGGTGATGATCCTCCTGGGAATGAGGGAGCAAGATTTATCCGAAGCTGGTGGCTGACCAGAGAGAACTCCCCAGAAGAGGCTGCCACCCAGCAATCCTGGGCTGCAGTGGCATAGTGAACAGTGGGCAGCCCAGACCAACAGGGGTCACAGAGGAAGCTTTTTTGTCTTGTTCAGTAACCAGTAGCCAGGCCAGGGCTGAATCTGTGACCCCTGAAAATGAGACTCCACCCCACCCCGCTCTCTACTCTCATAGGCATCCTCCCCCCACATACACACATATCCCCCATATATACCAACACACACACACACACACACACACACACAATGCCTCCAATTTTGCAGAGCACTTACACATGTGATCTGTTTGAGTTTCACATAAACCCTGTGAGATGAGGGCCATGATTAATCCCATTTTACAGATAAACAAACAGAAAAGGAGACTAGACGGATATGCGAACAAATTCTTTCAAACCTTTACACAATGATTAATTCCAGCACTATACAAACCACTTGCAAAGGTAAGAAAAGAAAAAAACTGTACCAAATTTCTCATGATACAAATATGGTCCAGATGTCCAAAGCAGAAAGAACCAAAATAGAGAAGGAAAACCATAGCCTAACATCCCTAATGAACATTGATGCAAAATTTGTAAATAAAGCGTTAGCAAAGAACTGAAGGAATCGCGTCAAAAAGGTAACAAGCTGCGACCAGGGTGGATTTATAGGGAATTGCAGGACTGTTCAAAATTCAGAAAACTATGAACGTAATAGACTATATTATAGCAAGAACAGCAAAAATCATATGAGGATATCAACAGCTGCAGAAAGGAGCTTTTGACAAAATACAACACCCATTTCTGTTTTACATTAAAAACACACTAGAAAACACATGAATAGATAGACCTTTCTTCAGTATGGTAAGTGATATTTATCTAAAGCCAGTAGTATATGTTATATGAAATGGGGATAAAGTAGAGGCCTTTCCATTAAGATCAGGGACAAGGATGTTCTCACCACAATTTGACAGAAATGCTGGATATAGTGATAAGAATAAAGAAACTGAGGAGATAAGTAGAGGCAAATAAGTATTTTTTAGACTATATGATAGTTTACTGAGAGAACCATAGAGGGTTGATTAAAAAATAAATAAAAATAAGGTTACTAATAGCACCGGTGGGGGACGAGGAGGAACCAAGGTGGCAGACAGAAGGCAAAAACTCACCTGAGCTCTCCCAAATTCCTCTCCGAGTAACTTTAAAAACAATGTCTCCAAACAAATTCTGGAGCAGCAGAACCCACAGAAGAATGGGGTGAGAAAATTTTCCAGCTCAAGACAACTTAGAACATTGGTGGGGAAGGTCTGTCACACTGAGGTCAGAGTAGAGGGTCATCCAAGCAGGCAATGCCCAGGTAAGACAGCAGCAGATCTTTGGGGCCACTGAATCAGCGGCAACCCACAGATGGTAAGAGAGTCAGACATCTGAGGGAAGGAAATTACAGGGGTCCGTTTTCTGGCACTGGATGCAAGAGACTCTGTTGCATTGCTCGTACATGGATCTTAGTCACAGTCCCAGGGTGAGAAGGAGCACTAGAACACCAGAGCTTGTGACCACAGGGGAGTAGGGATCATGGTCACAGTTCCAGGGTGAAAAAGACTGCTTGTGATCACTCATAGAGATCAGGAGAGCAGTAAACATATCTCTCTTCAGACCATAACACCTTGAAAGAAATGAAAACTCCAACTCCCAGAACTAGCTCTGAAAGTAGTTGACAAAAACCCCAAAGCTTGCGACAGTGCCACCTCTAGCCTCTAGCCCCAGAGCGCAGCAACCCCTCCAGCCCTGGGGCACAATGCCCCCTCCAGCCCCCGAGCGCCATGCCCCCAACTTTAACATCAAGTTAAAAGTCAAGAAATAGGTTGGAAAACCGAGTAAACAACAACAAAAGAATCTGGAAATGGAAAGTTACTATAGTGACAGGGAAGATCAAAACAAAGACTCAGGAGAAGTTAACAAAGTCAAAACTGCCACATTCCAAACCTCAAAGAACAATGTGAATTGGTCACAGACCCTAAAACAATTCCTGGAAGCACTGAAAAAGGATTTTAAAAATCATATAAAAGAGGTAGAGGAAAGCTTGATAAAGAAAGGAGAGTGATGCAAGAAAATATGAAAAAAAGAATCCACACAAAAGAAGCACACAAAATACTGAAGAAAATAACACCGTAAACAAAAAGGATAGGCCAAAAGGTAAAAGAGGCACAAAAATCAGGTGAGGAGAAGAACTTCTCAGAAAGTCAAACTGGCCAAATGGAAAAGGAGGTACAAAAGCTCATGAAAAAACAATTCCTTAAAAAGCAGAATTGGGCATATGGAGACTAATGACTCCAGAAGGTACCAAGAAATAAAACAAAATCAAAAGAAGAAAATGTGAAATATCTCATTAGAAAACCACCTGACATGGAAAGTAGATCCAGGAAAGATAATTTAAGAATTCCTGGATTACCTGAAGGCCATGATCAAAAAAAGAGCCTGATATCATCTTTCTTTTTTTTTTCCAATAGTAATCAGCAAATATTTATTGATGCTTATTACATGGAAGGCAATACAGTATTATCTGTGTTTCTATGAATTACTGCACATCCCCTCAGCTACCTCCTTACTGAGCTCATGAAGCATTCTTTTTCTCATGGTAAGATCTTCTTTAAAACCCTATCTTAGGGAAGGGCCCAGAACAGCCATCCTTTACTGTCCAGACTTAGCCATCATAGCCCCTTGCAGTGACCTGGCACCATAGAAATATGTACAATTGACCAGGGAATAATAGTCAAATTTTTTAAAACAAGTCCAAGAAATATTTGTTTTTGTTTTTATATAGCCTGTGACAATTCTTGAAAATAAATTTCACTCTAGAGTTTTTACCATTAGAATGAAACATTAGACATCACCTTTCAAGAAATTATCAAGGAAAACTGCCTTGAAATAGAAGGTATTATAGAAACTGAAAGAATCTACTGATCACCTCCTGAAAGAAATGTCAAAATGCAAATCCCCTGGATATTATGGCTAAATGAT
This sequence comes from Notamacropus eugenii, assembly GCF_028372415.1. NCBI lineage: Eukaryota > Metazoa > Chordata > Mammalia > Diprotodontia > Macropodidae > Notamacropus > Notamacropus eugenii. Next base: position 2,048,428 of record NC_092874.1, read on the forward strand.
AGAGCTCCCAATTCAAAGAGAAAGTGATTCAAAGAACCAGAAAGAAATAATTCACATATTATGGAGCCACAGTCAGGATCACAAAAGACTTAGCAGCTTCTACCTTAAAGGATTGGAGGGCTTGGAATATGATATACCAGAGGGCAAAGGAGAGAGTATTACAACCAAAAATCACCTACCCAGAAAAACTGAGTATAATCCTTTCGGGGAGGGGGGGGGAATTGATATTTAATGAAATTGAGGACTTTCAAGCACTCCTGATGAAAAGACCAGAACTGCACAGAAAATTTGACATTCAAATATAAGACTCAAAAGAAACATAAGTAGGCAAACAGGAAAGAGAACTCATAAGGGATTCAATAAGATTAAACTGTTTCGATTTCTACATGGGAAGATGATACTTGTAACTCCTAAAAACACTACTATTATTAGTGCAATTCGAAGAAGCATACCTAGACAGAATGCACGGGTGTGCATTAAATATGATGAGATGACATCTAAAACAATAAAATAAAGGGTCAGGAAAGAGGAATGTGTGGGGAGAAGGGGAAAGGGAAAGATAGAATGGGGTAAATTATTTCACATAAAAGAGCTTTTATAATGAAGGAGAAGATGGGGAAGGTGGGGGGGGCAGTGTGTTAACTTTCTCTCATTGAACATGATTCAAAGAGGGAATAACATACACTCATTTGGGTTTAGAAAGCTATCTTATACCACAAGGAAGCAGGAGGGGAAGGGGATAAAGAAAAGAGCAGGGATGATAGAAGGGAGAGAGGATTGGGGGAGTTGGAAGTCAGAAGCAAGACACTTTTGAGGATGGATGGAGTGAGAGAATAAGATGAAAGGGGAAAACTGGTAGAGGCAAATATATGGTAAGGACAACTGAAAAAAATTACAGCAAGTTTCCCTGATAAAGGCCTCATTTCTCAAATATATAAAAAACTAAGTCAAATTGATAAGAATACAATTCATTCCCCAGTTGATAAATTGTCAAAGTATATGAACAGGGAGTTTCCAGATGAAGAAATCAAGCTATATGAAAAGTGCTCAAAATCACAATTGATTAGAGAAATACAAATTAAAGCAACTCAGAGGTGCCACCCTACCCTATCAGATTGGCTAATATGACAGAAAGGAAAAGTGACAAATGCTGGAAGGAATATGGGAAAATTGTGACCCTAATGTATCGTTTGTTGAGTTGTGAATTGATTCAACCATTCTGGAGAGCAATTTGAAACTATACCCAAAGGACAATCAAGCTGTGCATATCATTTGACCCAGGCAAGCCAGTAATAGATCTGTTTCTCAAAGAGAAAAAAAAGGATCTATATGTACAAAAATATTTATAGCAGTTTTGTTTTTTGTTTTTTTTTCTGGCAGCAGAGAACTGGAAATTGAGGGGATGTTCATCCATTGGGGAATGGCTGAACAAGTCGTGGCATATGATTGTGATGGAATATTATTGTGCTTTGAGAAATGAAGAGCAGGATGCCTCCAGAAAAACCTGGGAAGATTTACATAAACTTAGGCAAAGTGATATGAGCAGCACCAGGAGAACACTGTATGCAGTAACAACAATATTATAGCGTGATCAGCTGTGAATGACTTGGCTGTTCTCACCAATGCAACAATCCAAGACAACTCCAAAGCACTTATGATGAAAAGTGCTATCCCACCAGGGAAAGAATGGATGGAGTCTGGGTGCAGACTGAAACATGCTTTTTAAAACTTTTGTTTATTTTCCTTGTTTGTTTGTTTGTTTTGGACTATTTTCTTTTACAACATGACTAATATTTCACGTGACTGCATATGCGTAATCTATATCAAATTGTTTGCTTTCCCAATAAGGGGGCGGGAAAGAAGTGAGAAAGAGAATGTGGAACTTGATTTTTTTAAAAAACTGTTAAAATTTGTTTTTTACATGTAATTGGGGGGAAATATATTAAATAAATAAATGGAAAGAAAAAAGAAAAAACAAACAGTAGGACCTGCCTCTCAGGCAGATCAAATCAGATAACGTCTAAGTGTTTCGTGAAATATTCTTTATGGTAATCAAGACAGAATTAAATAATTAGAGTACTAATTGCTCATGAGTGGGTCAAACCAAAGCAATAAAAATGATAGTGCTGTTAATTTACTTATTCAGTTCCAGGCCAATTAAACTACCAAAGGAACAGCCTTGTAAAGCTGGAAAAAATAACAATTACATTCATCTGGAGTAATTAATGGTTAGGGTTAGGGTTAGGGTTAGGGTTAGGGTTAGGGTTAGGGTTAGGGTTAGGGCATTTAGGGTTAGGATTAGGGTTAGGGTTAGGGTTAGGGTTAGGGTTAGGGCATTTAGGGTTAGGGTTAGGGTTAGGGTTAGGGTTAGGGTTAGGGTTAGGGCATTTTAGGGTTAGGGTTAGGGTTAGGGTTAGGGTTAGGGTTAGGGTTAGGGTTAATGGGGAGGAAGGAGCTTAGCAGGGTCAGTTCTCAAACTATGCTATAAAACAATAATCAACTAAATGATTTAGTATTAATTAAGATATAAGGAGAATGATCAGTAGAATAGATTAGGTCTTTATCATATAGCAGCCAACAAACCTAGTACCTAGTACTTGATAAGTCCAAAGACCCTGGCAAATGAGGCAAGGACTTGTCACTCAACCAAAAACTTCAGGAAAAATGGAAAGGAATTTGACGGATATAGGTTTACTAATACCTCATATCATGTACCAAGAAGAGCTCTGAATGGACACATGACTTAGATAGAAAAGGTCACACCATAAAAAACAAGAGGAACAAGGAAAAAATTACTTTTCACATGTATGGATAGAGGAAGAGTTCATGCCCAAAGAACAGAAAAAATAAAAGGGACAGTTTTGATTATATAAAATTTAAAGGGTTTTACACAAACAAAAACAATGTAGCAAAGATTAAAAAGGAAACAGCTTACTGGGAGAAAGATCTTTGCAGCAAGTTTCTTTGACATATATCCAAACTATATATGGAACTGATTCAAGTTTATAACAACCATTCCCCAAATAAAAAAACTGCCAACGTTTATGAACAGGCTTTTTCCAAGAATAGAAATCCAAGCTATCGATAGTCATGTGAAAAATATTTCAAAAGAATAACCCCATACCTATCAGATTAGTAAATGTGACAAAAGTGAAAAATGGCAAATATAGACAGGCTTCAAGAAAACAGGTATTTTAGTGCAACGTTAGTGGAACTATGATTTGGTCCGGCAATTTTGAACTAAACCTCTAAAGTTACAAAGCAAACCCAGCAACACCATTATTAGGTCTATCCCCCTAAGAGATCAGAGAGAGAAAAAGGTCCACTATGCACAAACATATTTAAGATAGCTCTTTTTGTAGTAGCAAAACCTGGAAACAAAGCGGGTGACCATCAATTGAGGAATAGCTAAACAAATTATGGTACAAGGGCATAATAGATAGTATTGTGCCATAAGAAATGATGAAAGGGACTCTTTCAAAGAAACCTGGGAAGACTTGCATGAGCTGATGCAGAATGAAATGAGAACCAGAAGAGTTCATACAAAGCAACAATGTTATAAAGACCAACCACTCTGAGAGACTTAAGAATTCTGTCAGTGCAATGGCCAGCACTGATTGCAGAAGACCCATGCTGAAAACCCCTTCACCTTCTGAAGGAAAGGGGACGAACTCATGGCGCAGAATGAGACCTGTGTTTGCAGATATGACCCATGGGGGAATGCTTTTCTTGATCCTGAATATTTGTTATGTTTTCCTTTTTTTTTCAGTGTTGGCAGGGGTGGTGGTGATGATGGACAGAGTTGAGAAAAAAATAAATGCTTGTTAATTTTTAAAAGGAGGGAAGGGGATGGGTGAATAAGATGTTCATGTGGAGGTAGAATCAACAAGACATTGTGAGTGTGGTGGATATGGTAGTGGGGCGGGTGGGACAGACCACAGAAGCATCAAGGATGGCTCTCAGATTGCAAATGTAGGTGACTAGTACCAGAGTGAACTCCTTCACAGAAAAAGGAAAGCTTGGGGAAAAGATAATGGGTTCTATGTTAGACATATTGAATTTGGGACTAGACATCCAGCCTGTCTAGCAGGTGGCCAGTGATTCCAGACAGACATTCACACAAGAGACCAGAGGTGGAGGTACTGCCCTAGGAGAGATCAGCATACAGATAACAAACCCCTGGGAGCTGGTGAGATCACTAGGAGAGAGAGTGTAGAGGGAGAAGAGAGGAAAGGTAAGGGAAGAGAGGAGGGGAGAGAAGAGAAAGAGAAGGGAAAAAGAGGAGAGCAGGGAAAGAGGAGAGAGAAAAGAAAAGAGAGAGAAAAGAGGAGAGAAGACAAGAGACGAGGAGAGGAGAGGAGAGGGGAAGGGAGGGGAGGGGAGAGGGGGAAGAGGAGAGGAGAAGAGAAGAGAAGAGAAGGGAAGGGAAGAGAAGGGAAGGGAAGGGAAGGGAAGGGAAGGGAACGGAAGGGAAGGGAAGGGAGGGGCGAGAAGAGGGACCAGGGCAAAGTCTTAAGGAGCAGATGATGGTGGGCTGGGATGTACCCAGCAGGAGAATCCAGGAGAGGAGACTGAGAAAGAGCAGTCAGACAGCAGTGGTGCCCAAACTCTCCAGGGTCCTATGATGAGGGAGGTATGAGCTGAGAGGAGTAAAGGACAGCACATCAGCCTACACAAAGCATTTGCTCTACAAAGCGGAGGTCCTGGGAATGAGGGTGGCTGGAGTTTGGGTCAGTGAGTACTAACATTAGGTCTCTGTGGCTCACTCTGATTCAGGCTGGATAACTCTCGACTTTCAGAATTATTGGGGTGGGGAGGAAGTAGAAGACTGGGCAGTGGTGGGGCATCCACACAGGCTCTGGCCCTCATCATCTTTCCTCAGGATGAACTGTCTCCCCCAGCTTCCCCAGCCAGACTTGCTGTTGTCCAGCTGGTGTGTTCTCACGAGGAGACGAGAGGAAGAGCTGGCAGAATGGAGGTGGGGGTGGGGGAGGCTCACTGGAAAAAACTGTTGGGGCTGAAAGAAGGGAGGCTGGAGGAGGGGCTGGCAGGAGGGTGGCTATGGGGGAAGGGTTGGTTAGAGGAGGTTATGGGGGAGGGGCTGGAAGGAGGGAGCCTGTGGGGGAGGCTGGCAATGGGGGGGGGGGAGGGGGAGAGAGCCTAGAGAAGATGGCAGAAGGAGGGTGAGGGACAGGTGGCTTGCAGGTCCCATTTCCCACCTGCTTGAACTAGGCTTCCCACTTCCATCTTCTGCCCCTTCCGTTCACCTTGTAAAGTCCTGCCATCTGCCTCGAACGCAGATCCAGTTCCCTCCTCTCCTCTCTAGTCATCAGTAGCTCCCTATTGCCCACTAAGAAAAGGTTCAACTCCTTCGGCTTAGGATTTAAGGCCCTAGGATCTCTGCCTTTCCTCCAAAGACCTGATGCTCCAAACATGTCATCCTTCCAAACTACTTCCCAAGAGGAGTAAATGGCCTCAGGAGGAAGTGAGCTTCCTTTCCCTGGAGGACTTTGAACCAAGGGTGAATAACCACACCATTCACATTCATTCACCCTCTCATCCATTCATTCAAAAAGCATTTGCAAACTCTGCTGTGTATTGAGTATTGGAAACAAAAACAAAACCCCACAGGGCCTGGTGTCTGGACCTTCCCCATCTCCCAGTCTTGAAGGGACCTCTTTTCTTCTGCTGCATTATGAGCTGCCTTCAAAACTGAGCTCTAACGTCCCCTTACTCCTCAGACTTCACACAAATCCTCTCACTCATCCATCAGGCAGGCACTTTCAGGAGGGCTTGGGGGGGGAGACCTGATGGTGAGTCACCACAGGGCCCTTTCTCTCAAGGGCTCACAGTCCAGGGGGATGGGAAGATGGTTCTGCAGGGGAGTCTCTAGTCTGATATCCTGAGGTCACAAAAGGTCTCACAATGTGGTCATCCTGGCAAATCTCCCTCCAGATTGTGTATCTGCCCCACTACCCCCACCCCTCCAGGCCAGGCCTCTTCTCTTCCCCATCCTTTGTAGCTCTTCATAAACAGAGGCTGGAGTGTGGCCAGCAGCTGGAAGGCGAGGCTGCCTCCCTTTAAGCTGTTCTGACTTGAGGAAAGGGCCAGACAGAAGGAGGGGATCCTGGCACCTAGAGAATCCAGAGCCCACCCCCTCTGCTGCTAGCAGGGGCCTGACTGGAGCCTTCTTGGCAGGTAGATCAGAGAACCTATGGCAGGCTACTGCTGACTACGTTCACCAGCTTATTATAGTGTATTTGGGGGCATTTATTACATTGCCCAAGGCCATTTCTGGTATTTGCAGTATCCAAATGGGACGACTTTGATATTTTAGTTGTCTGGCCATCCCAAGCAGCTCTGCCTGAGTGCAAGGGGTGCGATGCAGAGAACAGTGGATGGGAGGGAACCCTGGGATGGAAGACCAGCTCTGACTCCTGGGGAATCCCCTTGTGACCTGTGCAACCACTGGTACAACCATTCCTCCTCCCCTCCCTAACAATCTGTGTGACCTCCTATGCAACTGCCCGCATAAGCACCTGTGTAACTGTGCCCCCCACCAGTGTAATCCCGTGTGACCCCTTGTGTAACTCTCAGTGTGTAACCACCTGCGTACCATCCCCCTGTCCAGTGTAACCCGCTGTGTGAGTCCCTGTGTGACCTCCTCTGTAACTGCCAGTGTAATCACCTGTGTAACCACCCCTGCCCCCACCAGTGTAACTGCCTGTGTAACCTCAGGAAAGGACTTTCAATTCTCTGCCTTAGCACCCACAGGTGAAATGCGTGCTGGCTGGGTGGCTGCTCAGGTATCTTCCAGTCTTGTATCTTTCAGATATGACCCTCCTATCACCCCTGCTCTCCACTCTTTTCTTAGTTTTCCAAGACCTAAGTTTCCTGAGGGCTTTATTTCTTTTCTGGGGTGACATGAGCTCAGGCTAAGTGTCCCCCTGGGCTTTGGCTCACTGTCCTTTTCATTTTTTTTGTGAAGGTAACCTTCACACTCTAAAGTCTTCCTGCCGTTGGCGGAGCCATGGAAACCTGACTAGGTCACAAATCTCACTCCATCTCCCTCTGGACAAGTGTGACCAGGGGCTCTCAGGAAGCTTCTGTTTAAAGTCCACCCTTTGGTTTCTGGAGTGTGCCATCACCTGCGCAGGCAGCTCCCCAACCTGAAGAGGAGTAGTCCAAGGAATCCAGTTGGATGCCCCATGCCTGGGCAGGGTTCACTTGGCCAGGCTCCTGTCTTCAGCAAGAGGCTACAGCCTTCCCCTGCTTTTGAGCTCACCCACTGTACTGGGAAGAAACAGCTCCCAAAGGCAAGCCCCATTCCTTCTGGAGGTGTTGGGATGGCTGTGGGATCCATGCACTAACAATGCCCACGGTCAGGCAGTTAAAAAAAAAAGACCCAGAGTAGCCCTCCTTGACTGCTTCAGTCTATATCCAGCTAATGAGCTTGGGGGGAGGGAGCACTCCTAGAGACTCAAGAGGGAGCATCCCAGGAGCTGGAGAGGGGAGCACCCAGGGGTTGAGGGAAGGAGTACCCCAGAAGTTGGAGAGGAGGAACACTTCCAGATACTCAAGGGACAGCACCCTTGGAGTTTGGGAGAGGGAGAACCCCAGGAGCTGGAGAGGGGAAGCACTTCAGATACTCAAGGGGGAGCACTCCTGGGGCTAGAGGAAGGAGCATCACCAGAGGCTCTATCCTGGTGTCAAGCCACTTAGCTGTTCAGTTCAGACAGGTCCTAGGCAGGGCTTACCTAGCTTCAGCAGTCCTGTCTTAGGTAGTGCTGACCTCCAAGCAGATAGCAGCAGCCAAGAGGGGAGGAGGTCAATGCATGAAGAGAGAGCCCATTCACAGTCTGGTCTGTTGGAAATGAGAATGAGCTTTGATTCTAGAGCCTTGGTGCTCCTGGATCAGGCTCATTAGGCTTGGCTGGACGTTGAGTGGTCAGGCAGGGTGCCAGGGTGGAGAGCTGAGTGGGAGCACGAGGCCGCTTAAAGGCACAGGGCCCTCTAGAAGCCATGTTGGGCTCCCAAGTTCCTCTCTAGAGTGACCCGAGGAATCTCCACCTGAGCATTGGGCCGTGGTGGGTCAGTGGCTAAACCATCTTGTGGGGTTTCTGCTCAGATCATAACAATAACAATAGCGCCTTAAATTTGGAAACTGCTCTTACCTAGCTCTCATTTGATCCTTGCAGCAGCCTTGGGCATTGGTGCTATTAACCCTGTTTTACAGATGAGACAACTGAGAAAGGCAGAGATGGACACCTAGTCAGGGTCACACAGCTAGGAATTATCCGAGGGAGAGTATTCAAACTCAGGTCTTTCCCCTTCTAGTTCAGTGCTTTATCAGCTATCCCATCTCTCTGCTAGTACTATGCTAGGGAAGAACACAGGTTCACTGTATCTAATGCTTGTCAGAGTTTTTCTTCTGTAATGAACACACTAGGCACCAATTTGTGGGGATTCTTATTCTTTAGCTAAGGGTGTCAAACATGCAGCTGGAATGTGGCCCACAACACTCTTGAGCGTGACCCAAACCAGATCAAAATATAGTTCTTTTCTGGTTTTAATGTGGTGATGTATTGATTTTTTAAAAAAAGAAATCTATAAACGTGGTTTTCTAAGTCAATATCCATCTCTCAGAGATCCTTATGTGTAGCTTGATGGTCCCCAATTCTATTTGAGTTTGAGACAAATGCTCTAGTTCCTTGTTCCCACCCAGACCTCCTGAAAATTATTTGTATGACACCAGCTGGGATGTTGCCACCAAGTCCCCTTACAAGCATCCAGCTCACAAAGCTCAAAAAAGAAACCTATGAACTGACAGGTTGAAGAACTTGTTCATAAGATTCATTCATAGCAATGCTCACCAATGAGCAAAGCCTCCCCCAGAGACTGGTAAACTGATGGCTTCTGTCTCCCATATATCCTCTCTCAGGGTGGGGGGGGGGGTTTCTTCCCCTTTCATATCTCCTCCTTACATATCTCCTCAGGACTCAACCTGGGGTACAAGTCCATCTGAGTTGTCTCCTCTAGAAGTCCTTTTGTACTCTCCTGTGCTCCCACTTTCCCAGTGCCCAGGGCAGGCAGTCACCTCTCACTGAGCTATCCCTCAAAGGAATGGAAGGGGCTTCCAGGGTCTCTTGGTCCCAGCCAGGGACTGCCCCCCCCCCCCCACTCCCCTTGTATCATCTCTCCTGCTCTGGGTAATGTCTCTGGGCTTCTCTTCATGGATTCTAATTCTGTCACCTTTTTACCTCATCAGGGGCAGGGGAGCCAGTCCAACCTTCAGAAAAGCCCACCCTCCCCACAGCCTCTTCCAACCTTGCTTCTAGAATGTGGAGCTCGCTGGAAGAAATTGTAGCAGAATCCCATTTCATTTTCTGTGATCCCACCCAGCTTTCCATGATCCTGCCACATCTGGAATGGGAGAGATCAGAGGGGAAAGCTGCCCACAGCATCTCAGGATGGGGTCTCGTGGTTCCTACTTTCCCCCACATGTTTGTTTTAGCATAAAGGAGGATCACAATGATCTCATTTTCTCATCCTTGTGATAGAGTTCAGCTATAAACCACCTGGGGACAAGTTGCTATTCTGCTATTGCTTCTTGGACGTAATGTTCACAAGACTGTTGTGGAGTTGGATAAGATGGCTGCTATGTTGTGGGGCTGTAAGCTCATTATTTTCTGGATCCTGACAGCCCCTTCAACTCTCCTCCCAAAGCATGCTGGATAATACGCTCATCATCCTGCTTCAAGTGGTTTTTATGTCGTCTGCTAAGTCTCTGTGTTTAGTAGTTCTGACAACATGGAGCAGTTTACAGAGCTCTGGGCTTGGAGTCAGGAAAATCTGAGTTCAAATCCATCCTCAGACTTTACTAGCTTCGAGGGCTATAACTGTATACAATATTTGTAAAATGCTTTGCTAGACCTTAAAGGATTATATACATGCTAGCTATCATTATAGCAACATCTGTTTAAATTGTTGTTTCAAGTGTTGTATCCAGGGGATGTTTGGCAACAATTTAGTTGGTGATAATCGTCTCAGTCATATAGGAAACTGAGCCAAATTTGTAAAAATAACAGAATTGAGAATGGGTCAAAAGATATGAACAGTTTTCAGTAGAAGAAATCAAAGCTATCAATAGTCATGTGAAAAACTCTAAATCATGAATGACTAGAAAAATGCAATTTAAAACAGCTTTGAGGTACCACCTCATACCTATCAGCTTGGCTAATGTGATAGAATGAAAAAATGACAAACTCTGGAGGGGATGAGGGAAAATAGGTATACTGATGCACTATTGGTGGAGTTGTGAACTGATTCAACCATTCTGGAGAGCAATTTAGCACCATGTCCAAAGAGCTATACAAATGTGCATACCCTTTGATCCAGCAGTACGTACCACTGCTAGGTTTTGTATCCCAAAGAGATGATCAAAAAGAGAAAAGGGTCTATTTGTACAAAAATATTTATAGCAACTCTTTGTGGTGCTAAGAATTGAACATTAAGGGGATGCCCATCAACTGGGGAATGGTGGAACAAGTTGTGGTAAGTGATTGTGATGGAACCCTGCTGTGCTACATAAGAAATGATGAACGTAAAAGTTTCAGAAGAACCTGGGAAAACGTATGTGAACTGACACAAAGTGATGTGAGAAGAACCAAGGGAACAATTTCTACAATAACAATATTAAAAAGATTCAAAGCTCTAAAAAAACCAAACTTAGGAATTCTGATCAACGCAATGGAATCAACAATTCCAGAGGACTCAGAGATGCAGTATACTGCCGCCTCCATCCAGAGACTGGAGACCCAGAGGACAGAAGCATGCATGCACACACGCTCACACACATACACGCACACACATGCACGCACGCGCACACACACGCACGTGCACACATGCACACGCGCACACGCACACGTGCACACACACGCACACACACGCACGCGCACACACACATGCACACACACGAGTTGGACATGATCAATGTGGCCACTATAAATACTTGTAACAGGTTTGGTTTTTCTTGCTTTCTCAGTAGATGAGGGTAAGGAAGGGAGGGAGAGAATTCGGAACTGAAAAGAAAAGAAAATTGAATTAAAAATAAAAAAATAAAATTTTTGAGCCACAGTCAAGGTTAATTAGTTCATTTTTCCAAAGCTAACCTTGATCGTAGCTCCACCCCTCCTCTCCCTTCCCTGCCCCTCCCTTCCCCCTCCCTTTTCCCCGGCCCCCCCATCCTCCTCCATTTACACTCCATAGGGCTTCTGCTGACAAAGTTCTTTCTTAACCTTTCTCCCCCATTAGACCAGATTGTGAGTCTCTTGCACTTGGTACAATGCCTGCACATAGAGCCTGCTTAACAAATATTGGAGTATTTGGCCTCACCTCACCGGGTAAGCCCCCTACCGGGAGGTGAAGGAAAGGAAAGCAGCTGGATGGACTGCCCTACTGGCAGCGGGCTGGGGATTCTGCACTCAGTTCTGGGTATTTAGCCAAGAGAAGAGGAAGAGGAAGGGGGAAGGAAGAGAAAACAATGGGACTGTTGTCTTCATATATTTGAAGGCTAGAATAAGAATCATGAACATTCATGCAGAACTTTAAGATGGAGAATGAAGCCCTTTACAAATTGACCATTTGAGCCTCACAAAAGGATAGTGGGTACTATTGTCAAACCCATTTAACAGATGAGGAAACTAAGGCAGAAGGTAGGTGATTTGCCTAGGGTCACCCAGCTGGTAAGTGAATCCTGAGATAAGATCCACACTCACTGTGTCATCTTCCTGAGGAAAGGAGTTCCCACTGGCAGAGACTGGGCCACCAGCTTGTGGAGAATGTGACAGGGAAGTCAGACAGACTATCTCAGAGGTCCTTTCTAGCCCTTTGGTGACTCTCCGAAAGAGTCCGCCATCACTGGGAGCCAGGGGAGGCTTCATGGAGGGAGTTGGACCTCTGGGGTCATCCTCTGGAAGCAGTAGCCCTGTGAAGTACAGAGTGCAAGGGTGGCTGTCCCCATTCTACAGATGAGGAACCGAGCCACATGCTTCACAGCTACACCTTGTGCAAGTTCACCCAGGGACCTTTTTGCTCCTCTTGTATCACTAGTGTCTGGCACCTAGAAGGTGATTAATTAATTACAGTACTAACTAAACTCCTTGGCAGATGGCAGAGCCGAGATTTGAACCCAGGTCTTCAAAACACCAAGTCCCACATTCTGGTTGCTCAACCCCAGGCCACTCAGGATTATGGGGATAGTAATTTAAATGGAAAGCTCTTTCTCATTAATTAATAGGCCCATATGATCTGCTTAATTCGCCTGGAAGCCTAAGTCACATGTGGTGGGAGGAGCTTGCTGAAGAGGCAGAACAGGAAGGGTGGAGTGGATGGGAGTGGGGAAGTGAGTGAGTGGGAGCAGGTCAGAGGGGAAAGAAAGCTGACCCACTGACACATTGTGACAGTTGATAGTGACAAGGCCCTGGACAAGGGAGAGGAGGTTTGAGACTGACACATTGTGACAGTTGATAGTGACAAGGCCCTGGACAAGGGAGAGGAGGTTTGAGACTGACACATTGTGACAGTTGATAGTGACAAGGCCCTGGACAAGGGAGGGGAGGCTTGGGAATGACTCTGCCCTCTGCTGTGATCATGTTTATTAACTTTTTGGTCACCATGACGGATTTGGCTTTCTGGTGTTTAAGTAAATGTTTTTCTTCTGCCTTCTATGTGGAGAGTCTATACTTGGTGATTGAGAACTATGCTGATATGTTCATGGTCACCACCAGTGCTGTGAATATTGCCTTGGTGATACACAGGGTGGGACAGTGACTGTTCTGGGGGAGACAAGGTCCAGATTAGGGAGATGGTATACACAGAGCAGGAGAAGGCAGGAGAACAAGGAGTCACCCAATTTGACTGAAGCATAAAAAGAATATGTAGGGGGAAATTATAGGTTGGAGCTAGATTTTGAGGAGCCTTGAATGTCAAACCAAGGAGTTCCTATTTTGATAAGTAATAGGGAGCCAGGAAGGTTATTGAGCAAAAGGGTAACATCAGTTACTTAGTCAAGAAACATTCATTAAAACTCCCTCTGCCAAGTACTGAGGAGACAGTCCCCTTCCTCTAGGAATGTCATTATTATGGGGGAGTCATAAATGGAGGTGAATAGAACCATAGACCTGGATATGGAGCAAGGAGAAGGCAGTCTCAGCACCTCCTGCAATACGTGTGTTTTTTGAGTTGGGTCTTGGAGGGAAATAGAGGCAGAGATGAAGAGGGAGATCACCTGTCACCAAGGTAGCTGGGCAATTAACAAGATAATCTTGGGATCTGAGCACAGGGTGGGCTGGGAGGAGGGAGGGGAGAGACCAGAGGTAGGGAGACTTAGTGGAAGGCTGCTCCTGTCCTGGAGGAAAGAGGTAGGGAAGCGGAGGGAAGCATCTTGGGAAAGGACAGAGTACCCCCACCCCCAACCTCCACTGGAAGTCCCTCTTCCTTCCATCCTCAAGGTCCCTCAGAGCCCAGGCTGGAAGGGTTTGCCGACAGGCAGCATCCCAGTGATTCTGGCCAGCCCAGAGGACCAGTGCAGGGGGGAGTGGGGGAGGGGAGTGAGGAAGGGGGGGCTGAAGACTGGCCACAGCATCTGCCACCAAGACCTGTCCAGCAGTAGGGGCACTTGAGAGGTGGGGCCAGCTTCCTCGAACACCTGTCTTACTGAAGAAGGGTCCCCCCGCCCCTTGTGCTGTTTCATTAAGGCCCACCTCTCATTGTTTGGCTGATGCATATCCTAGCCTTGGCCCCCTGGCTCTCCCTTCTCTGAACTGGGTCCTGAGCTCCGGCTGGCCAGCCTGAGCACGTCTCCAAAGGCCAAGAGCCTTCCCATTATTCCCACCAATTGCCCCTGACCAGGGCTAGGCTGGGCCATCTTGGAATGGATTGGGCACCACCTAGTGGGCATTGACTGAAGGGCCAAGTCTGAGTCTGATATGGTGGAGGGTTCTGGGTCGGGAGGCCCCCCACCCCAACCCCCACCCCCAGGGCTCAGAAGGCCCAAGAACAGGCAGGCAGCAAAAGGAGGCTGGAATGGAGGGAACCTCGCCTGGCTGCGCTGGTGAGGCCTCCTTCCATTCAGTCATTCTGCTCTTAGGGACATTTATGGAGCACCTGCTGTGTGCCTTGCATTGGGCTAGATTCCAGAGTGGAGTGGGTGGGGTATGAGTGTGAGTTTGTGTGTCTGTGTGAGTGTGTGTGAGTGTGAGTGTGTGTGAGTGTGAGTGTATCTGTGTGTGTCTGTGAGTGTGTGAGTGTGTGTGTCTGTGTGAGTGTGTCTGTGTGTGAGTGTGACTGTGTGTAGTGAGTGTGTGTGTGTTTGTGTGTTAGTGTGTGTGTGTGTGTGTGTCTGTGTATGTGAATGTGTGTCTGTGTGTGTGACTGTGTTTGTAGTGAGTGTATGTATGTGTGAGTGTGTGAGTGTGTGTGTGAGTTTGTGTGTTAGTGTGTGTGTGTGAGTCTGTGTGTGTGACTGTGTGAGTGTGTTTGTGTGTATGTGTGTGACTGTGTGTGTGTGACTGTGTGTGTGTGTTTGTGTGTGTGTGTGTGACTGTGTGTGAGTGTGTGTCGTGTGTGTCTGTGACTGTGTGTGAGTGTGTGTGTCTGTGTGTGAGTGTGTGTGACTGTGTGTGAGTGTGTGTGTCTGTGTGAGTCTGTGTGTGTGTGTGACTGTGTGTGAGTGTGTGTGACTGTGTGTGAGTGTGTGTCGTGTGTGTGTCTGTGTCTGTGTGTGAGTGTGTGTCGTGTGTGTGTCTGTGTCTGTGTGTGAGTGTGTGTGTCTGTGTGTGACTGTGTGTGACTGTGTGTGTGTCTGTGTCTCTGTGTGAGTGTGTGTGAGTGTGTGTGAGTGTGTGTGACTGTGTGTGAGTGTGTGTCGTGTGTGTGTCTGTGTCTGTGTGTGAGTGTGTGTGTCTGTGTGTGACTGTGTGTGACTGTGTGGGTGTCTGTGTCTGTGTGTGAGTGTGTGTGACTGTGTGTGTGTGTCTGTGTGTGTCTGTGTCTGTGTGTGTCTGTGTCTGTGTGTGAGTGTGTGTGACTGTGTGTGAGTGTGTGTGACTGTGTGTCGTGTCTGTGTCTGTGTGTGAGTGTGTGTGACTGTGAGTGAGTGTGTGTGACTGTGTGTGAGTGTGTGTGACTGTGTGTGAGTGTGTGTCGTGTGTGTCTGTGTCTGTGTCTGTGTGTGAGTGTGTGTGACTGTGTGTGAGTGTGTGACTGTGTGTGAGTGTGTGTCGTGTGTGTGTCTGTGTCTGTGTGTGAGTGTGTGTGTCTGTGTGTGACTGTGTGTGACTGTGTGTGTCTGTGTCTGTGTGTGAGTGTGTGTCGTGTCTGTGTCTGTGTGTGAGTGTGTGTGAGTGTGTGTCTGTGTGTGACTGTGTGTGAGTGTGTGTCGTGTGTGTCTGCGTCTGTGTCTGTGTGTGTGTGTGTGACTGTGTGTGAGTGTGTGTTGTGTGTGTCTGTGTGTGTCTGTGTCTGTGTGTGAGTGTGTGTGACTGTGAGTGTGTGTGACTGTGTGTGAGTGTGTGTGACTGTGTGTGAGTGTGTGTCGTGTGTGTCTGTGTGTCTGTGTGTGTCTGTGTCTGTGTCTGTGTGTGAGTGTGTGTGACTGTGAGTGAGTGTGTGTGACTGTGTGTGAGTGTGTGTGACTGTGTGTGAGTGTGTGTCGTGTGTGTCTGTGTCTGTGTCTGTATGTGAGTGTGTGTGTCTGTGTGAGTCTGAGTGTGAGTGTGTGTGACTGTGAGTGAGTGTGTGTGACTGTGTGTGAGTGTGTGTGACTGTGTGTGAGTGTGTGTCGTGTGTGTGTCTGTGTCTGTGTGTGTGTGACTGTGTGTGAGTGTGTGTGACTGTGTGTGAGTGTGTGTCGTGTGTGTGTCTGTGTCTGTGTGTGAGTGTGTGTGTCTGTGTGTGACTGTGTGTGTGTCTGTGTCTGTGTGTGAGTGTGTGTGACTGTGTGTGAGTGTGTGTGACTGTGAGTGAGTGTGTGTGTCTGTGTCAGTGAGTCTGTGTGTGTGTGACTGTGTGTGACTGTGTGTGTGTCTGTGTGTGAGTGTGTGTGACTGTGTGTGTGTGTCGTGTGTGTGTCTGTGTCTGTGTGTGTGTGTGTGTGAGTGTGTGTCGTGTGTGTGTCTGTGTCTGTGTGTGAGTGTGTGTGACTGTGTGTGAGTGTGTGTCGTGTCTGTGTCTGTGTGTGAGTGTGTGTGTCTGTGTGTGTGTGTCTGTCTGTGTGTGTGTGTGAGTGTGTGTGAGTGTGTGTGACTGTGTGTGAGTGTGTGTCGTGTGTGTGTCTGTGTCTGTGTGTGAGTGTGTGTCGTGTGTGTGTCTGTGTCTGTGTGTGAGTGTGTGTGTCTGTGTGTGAGTGTGTGTGTCTGTGTGTGACTGTGTGTGACTGTGTGTGTGTCTGTGTCTCTGTGTGAGTGTGTGTGACTGTGTGTGAGTGTGTGACTGTGTGTGAGTGTGTGTGACTGTGTGTGAGTGTGTGTCGTGTGTGTCTGTGTCTGTGTGTGTGTGTCTGTGTCTGTGTGTGAGTGTGTGTGTCTGTGTGTGACTGTGTGTGTGTCTGTGTCTGTGTGTGAGTGTGTGTGACTGTGTGTGAGTGTGTGTGACTGTGTGTGAGTGTGTGTCGTGTGTGTCTGTGTGTCTGTGTGTGTCTGTGTCTGTGTCTGTGTGTGAGTGTGTGTGACTGTGTGTGTGTCTGTGTCTGTGTGTGAGTGTGTGTGACTGTGTGTGTGTGTCGTGTGTGTGTCTGTGTCTGTGTGTGTCTGTGTCTGTGTGTGAGTGTGTGTGACTGTGAGTGAGTGTGTGTGACTGTGTGTGAGTGTGTGTCGTGTCTGTGTCTGTGTGTGAGTGTGTGTGACTGTGAGTGAGTGTGTGTGACTGTGAGTGAGTGTGTGTCGTGTCTGTGTCTGTGTGTGAGTGTGTGTGACTGTGAGTGAGTGTGTGTGACTGTGTGTGAGTGTGTGTGACTGTGAGTGAGTGTGTGTGACTGTGTGTGAGTGTGTGTGACTGTGTGTGAGTGTGTGTCGTGTGTGTCTGTGTCTGTGTCTGTGTGTGTCGTGGGGAGGAGGCCACTCTGGCTGGAGGCAGGGGAAGGAGGGGGAAACTGACGCCGAGCTCGAGACCCCCCTCCCAGCCCAGACCTTCCTTGGGCTGGGGGTCACACGGTCCCCCACCCTCCCCAGCAGTAACAAGAGAACGAGGGGGGAAGGGATGGTGCGGGGACGGGCCTGGGGCGAGGGGCGGGACGGTAGGCAGGGCCTGAAGCGAAGGGTAGTGATGCTGAGTCCGTAGGGGGCGGGGCCTGGAGGGAGGGGCGGGCCTGGAGGGAGGGGCGGGGCCCGGTGGGGCGGGCACAAGTCCAGGTTCTGCCCCAACTCACGAGAACCAGAAAGAGAAGTGGGAAGTGGGCATGCGCAGAAAGGCGGGGGTGGAGGCGGGCGCGCATGCCCGATGACTTTCTCTGGCCCACGCGGCTTCCGTAGTGGGCTGGGCGCGTGCGCAGAGGCCCCGCCAGAGGCCGCCGGACGGAGTGGAGTCCTCCCGGGGCTCCTGCGCCAGGTGAGTCCGCAAGGTGCCCGGGGCTCTGATGGGGCCGCTGCAGGGCCTTCTGGAGCCAGCGCTTCCTCCCTGGGGCGGGGTGGGGGCAGGGCCCGGGGAGAGAGGCGTGGGGCGCGGCTGCTCCCTCCCATCCCGGGCTCCCCCGGTCCGTGCTCCTTGTCTCCCGCCACCGGACCCTTGGTTCTCTCGGGCCCATGCCGTCCCCTGTAATTCTGAACTTGAGTAAAGGCTCAAGGAGATGGAACTGGGACTGGAACCAACACTAAGTATGCACCTGCTGTGTGCCACGCACAGGTGAGGAGCCGGGCCCGAGGCCAGGCTTGTCCTGACCCTCCAGATGACCCTCAGGTGGGAGGGAGGGGGTCACTGGGGAGTGGCAGGTGGTGGGGGCCACTCTGACCGCAGGCTCGTTTTCTGCCCAGGATTTCCCGCAGGACCTCATCGGGAGGCCAGCCGTCATGAGTGGGTCCAAGCCAGACATCCTGTGGGCACCGCACCAGGTGGACAGATTCGTGGTGTGTGACTCGGAGCTGAGCCTGTACCAGGTGGAGCCAGCGGGCAGCTCCGAGCTCAAAGCCGGCTCCTTGAGGTTGTCGGAGGACACAGCGGCCACCTTGTTGTCCATCAACTCGGACACTCCCTACATGAAGTGCGTGGCCTGGTACCTCAGCTACGACCCCGAGTGTCTGCTGGCTGTGGGCCAGGCCAACGGCCGCGTGGTTCTCACCAGTCTGGGCCAGGACCACAACTCCAAGTTCAAGGATTTGATAGGAAAGGAGTTTGTCCCCAAACATGCCCGGCAGTGCAACACCCTGGCCTGGAACCCGCTGGACAGTAACTGGCTCGCCGCTGGCCTAGACAAACATCGGGCTGACTTCTCTGTGCTGATCTGGGATATCTGTAGCAAGTACAGCCCGGAAACGACAGTTCCTTTGGAGAAAGTGAGGCTTTCAGCAGGAGACACTGAGGCAGGGCTGGTGGTGACAAAGCCTCTTTATGAACTGGGACAGAATGACGCTTGTCTGTCTCTCTGCTGGCTGCCCCGAGACCAAAAACTTCTCCTTGCTGGCATGCATAGGAACCTGGCTATATTCGACCTTCGGAACACGAGCCAAAAGATGTTTGTGAACACCAAAGCTGTCCAGGGAGTGATGGTGGACCCCCACTTCCACGACCGCGTGGCTTCTTTCTACGAAGGTCAGGTGGCCATCTGGGACCTTAGGAAATTTGAGAAGCCCGTTCTGACCCTGACAGAGCAGCCCAAGCCTCTCACTAAAGTCGCCTGGTGCCCCACAAGGACGGGGCTGCTGGCCACCCTCACGAGGGACAGCGACATCATCAGGCTGTATGACATGCAGCACACACCCACACCCATCGGAGACGAAACCGAACCGACCATCATCGAGCGCAGTGTGCAGCCCTGCGACAATTACATTGCTTCCTTCGCCTGGCATCCGACCAGCCAGAATCGAATGATCGTGGTGACGCCCAACCGAATCATGTCAGACTTCACCGTGTTTGAACGCATCTCCCTTGCCTGGAGTCCAGTCACCTCCTTAATGTGGGCCTGTGGCCGTCATCTCTATGAGTGCACCGAAGAGGGGAGCGATCCTTCTTTAGAAAAAGACATTGCCACCAAGATGCGCCTCCGGGCTTTGTCCCGCTACGGCCTTGATACCGAGCAGGTCTGGAGAAACCACGTATTAGCTGGAAACGAGGACCCTCAACTAAAATCACTCTGGTATACTCTGTACTATATCCTTTGAAATGAAAACCCTGACAGCGTGAGGGCCAGCGGAGATTGGCAGTGTGCTGTCTAGAGAAGTGCCTTGTATCTGGCGGACGGGGGCCTCCCCAGCTGCTTTTAGTGTGTGGGAGGGAGAGAGGGGTCTGGATAAGGCATTAGAGTGGCCTTAGCCCAGACACCAGTTCTGTCTTGATTGGCCCTCATTCAAAAGGAAACTTCCTCCAAGCCAGCCTTAGTATTTCCTATGCATTTCAATACTTATGAAGCAGTACACTGAAGATTTGGACCCGAAATCTCTAGGCCACAAAGGGTCACTGGTGTATGCAGGTATTAAAACCATCGTGAAGTCATCCTTGGGTAAGGACGGCCCTTTCTCTTACAAATATATTTAACCATTTTGGAGTGTTCTTTACACAGTGGGTAACATGGTGGGGTTTGATGTATCTATTTCAGTAAATGATACTGAGTTAACGATTTGGTTAGGATTTCTTCTCAAGTAACCTTTTGCGGGGAGGTGGTAGCTGGTGGGTCTTCCCTTCGACTTGAACCATTGAAACCCTCGGTTCTTGGTGGGCCCAAGCTGAGGCTCCCTTAGTTGGGGCTGGATGAGCTCCTTTGGAACTAGCCTTGCCAGGAACCCCCCCTGAAGGCAAGCATTTTCCTAAGCTCTCTGCCCTGCCCCCACCTTCCCTTCCTTCACCATGTTGGCTGTCAGGGCAGAGCCTGAAACAGGAAAGTCATTTTCTACCTGAGAATTTTAAAATTATTTTCCTTTTGTATTAAGAGTGAGACTTTTCATTTAATCCCGAGGATTTAACCTTTATGAAGAGAGACAGTATGTCAGTACACAGAGAAGCAGGAAGTCCTGGGTTCAAGTCCTGCTCCTGATACAGGCTGAGCAAGTGTCCTCATTTCTTGGTGCCCCCAGGGGTGGGGGAAGCTTCCTAGCTGCCTTATTTATTTACCTTTTTTACATCAGTGAAATAATTAGTTTGTTGTGAAAAAGTTTTATTTTCAAACAGCTGTCCTGTGCCCCCCACCCCATGCCCATGTGACTTCACCACAGAAGGAACTGATGGCTCACTCAGGCAGACCCTCAAACCCTCAAGCTCATGGGGTGCCGGGACCTCGCCCTCGGACAGCAGCTGGGCATGGCTGTAATCAGGTCTGGGAGGGCCTCTTTACAAGACCATTCCCCACTCCCTAATGACAGGGCTGCCTAGGATTCCAAACCTCTAATAAAGAGAGGGCCCGCCCTTCAGAATGAGGCTGGCATGTTCTACCTCAGAGGATTGTAAGTTGTATGAAAGTGCTTATTATGTGTCTTGAAGAGGCCAGGTGTCTGCTGTGAGCCACTCCTGATCTCATCTGGCTCTTCACCCTGAGCGTGGTAGGGATCTTCCCTGTCCTGACCTAGTCACTCAGACACACGTCAGCATGTGAATGTTCATAGAGGAGCTCTTCAGGTACATCCTTCCCCTTCTCAGCTGCCTGCCAGGCTTACCCTGACAGCAGTGCCCATCCTCTCATAGGCATGGTGGAAGGCAGCAGCAGGCACAGCTGGAGTGGGGCCTCTGAGAAACTGAGTGAGGGCCAGAGTCTGAGTGAAGAAAGAATCTTGGCCCTACAGCTCTGTGGCTGGATCAGCAAGGGGACGGATGTGGATGTGGGACCCTTCCTGAACTCCCTGGTGCAAGAGGGAGAATGGGAGCGGGCCGCAGCTGTGGCTTTGTTCAACCTGGACATCCGGCGTGCTATTCAGATCCTGAACGAAGGGGCCTCTTCTGAGAAAGGTGCCAGGGCTTGGGTCACATAGGGCACCCGAGGGGATCAGAACTGCCCTCCATCAGAGCATTCTCAGACTGCTGAGAGGGAGGTAACTGGGAGAATGAAGGCATCATCTCTCATTCGGGGCCTGTGGGATCTGAGAGCAAGAAGGGGCAGAAGGGAGTCTTGAGGGTGTAGGGCCCAGGGAGTTCAGAGTTGGATGGAGTGACTTTTCTGTAGCAGAGCGATTGGGAGCCAGAGAGGATCCCGAATGCCCCCCATCCCCAAAGGCTGCCCCTGCCCAGGGACCCCAGAGGGAAGGATGCAGCCAAAGGGGAGAAAAACAACCGACCAGTCAGTTACTGCCAGCTTAGTTTTAGAAAGGCCTTTGTTAGCTAACACACATCCCTCATGCCAATGGCTTCTGATGAGCCAAAGGCAGGTGGAACTGAAGCCCCCAAGGCCTCACTAAGGATACCCAGAAGGTGGTTCTGAGGTTGGCCTCAGGTTCTTCTGGGACCAGACCCCTCTGTGGTAAGCCTCCCTGGGAGCATCATCTACTTTAAAGCTGAGGGGGCCACCCACAGCCCTCTCATTCTGACTGGGGCTGTTTCTGATATGTAGGCGACCTGAACCTCAATGTGGTAGCCATGGCGCTGTCGGGGTACACGGATGAGAAGAACTCCCTCTGGAGGGAGATGTGTAGCACTCTGCGTTTACAGCTCAGCAGCCCCTACCTGTGTGTCATGTTTGCCTTCCTGACCAGCGAGCCTGGCTCTTATGATGGTGTCTTGGTAAGCTCTGTAAGCTCTGTATGGCTCCATTCAAGACTCCTTTCCCCTGCCAGAGCTCTTGCGACCTCAGGGCATTTCTTTCGGGGGTTTTCCTTTTACATCATCACTCTTCTCTGGTGTGATGGATGGCCATCCTGGAGCCAGCTTTCTACGGCCCCAAAAGACTTAAAAAAATGACTCAAATCATGGCAGTGGGTCTCAAGTGCCCAGTGACCCCAGTTTGTGTACCTAGAGGAAATCAAGACAGACTCCTGTGTCCCAGGCTCTCTGAGGAGCCAGTCTGATAGAGGCGGCAAGACCCTCACACCTTTTCAGACTGCTTGGGTCCACACCCAGGCTGGTGGGCCTCCTCTCAAGCCCCCTGCTTCCCATTGCAGCCTGCCTAGGCCCGTTGATTCCCCTAGAAATTTCCTGCAGCTCTTCTTGACTCAGTATCCCCCAGACGGTGACCAGGCCTTTATTAAGCATGTACAGTGTTGAAAGTCCTGGGTTTTGTGTAGCCCAGCACTACACAAAAAGGCAGAACTGTGGGGTCTCTCTGCCCCCAGGCATTTTCCAAGGGAGCAGAGTCTGAACCTTCCTCTTCAGGACCTTTTCGGGCCTCTTTGGATGTGCCATGGAGTGGGCCAGTCTGAAGGGAGTGTTGGCTCTCAACCAGTCTGTCTGCTAGCTCATTTGTGCAGTGGTGTCCTTAGAATAGGATGTGTCGGAGCACAAGGTGGCCCTGCATTCCCATTTCAGAGGCAGAGGATCCCCTCTTGATGTGGCACCTGAGCAACCCTTGCTCGTATCTGCTTCAGCATGATGACTCCTGACCTCTTACAAGGGCCTTTTGACCCTAGGCACTTGCCCCCTTTGAGCCTCAGTTTCCACACCTGCGAATTCAGCATGAATAATACCTGTGGTGACCTTATTTTCAAGAGTGATCATAAGGCCCCTCAGAGGTCATGTCTTTAAAAGGCTCTCAAAACTCTGACGCCCTTGCTCAGCTACTGCCCCATCTGTAAGATGAGAAAGGCACTGTTGGTACTGTGGCCTTGATTTCTTTCAGCAGTAGAAATGTGGGAATTGAAGAATTCAGTCCAGTCACAGGGAGAGGAAACGATCCCTCATCCCAAGTAAACCACACAAAACCTTCCCAAAATGAAGAAGAAACCAGGCATCCCAGGATCTTAAAAGTATTTCCCCAAATGGTGACTTAGGCAGGAAATTCTGCCTGGTTCTGTTGGGCTCCCACTCTGCCTGCCTCATCACATTAAATCTGTTCCGGTTAAGCACAGAGTACACTACAGTGTTTGTACTAGTTTAACTGTACACGTGCAGTTATTCAAGATAACAGTCACCACTTGGTGTTGGGGGTGTAAGCTCAGTGCCATGTGGACAGTCTCGGGCGGGTAAAGGTGAGGACTTCTAAACCTTAGAGTTCTCATGAGGCCCCCCAGGGAACAGCAGGGAATTGAGGTGTGAGACCGGGCTATCTCGTGCATTTCCGCCTCTTCCCGTGGGAAACGAGCTGGGAGAGAGCATCCCTGCCCTCGAGATTGGCCCGGGTCTGAGCACACCTATTGTTATCTAACAGGCACGGTATTCAGGTGCAAACTATGCAGCAGGAGAGCTTAAGTAGGGTCAGGAAAGCCTGAAGGCACTCTTAGCGCTGAGGGGCCCTTACAGGACAGAAGGCCCCTCTCCCCTCTCTCCCCACTTCCACTTCTGCTTTCATTCTCTTACTGTAAGATCTTTGCCTCCTTGGGAGATTTCTCTCTCTCCTAAGGAAGAGTTCCCCCTGCACATGTAACCAAGACCCTGAATAAAGCCTAACCCTTGTTTGAAAAAAAAAAAAAAAAAGAGGGGCCTTCTGTCCTGTAAGGGTCCCTCAGCGCTAAGAGTGCTTTCAGGCTTTCCTGACCCTACTTAAGCTCTCCTGCTGCATAGTTTGCACCTGAATACCGTGCCTGTTAGATAACAATAGGTGTGCTCAGATCTGGGCCAATCTCGAGGGCTGGGATGCTCTCTCCCAGTACTTTTCTCACGGGAAGAGGCGGAAATGCACGAGATAGCCTGGTCTCATACCTCAATTCCCTGCTGTTCCCTGGGGGGCCTCATGAGAACTCTAAGGTTTAGAAGTCCTCACCTTTACCCGCCCGAGACTGTCCACATGGAACTGAGCTTACACCCCCAACAACTTGGAACCCTCCAAAACATTGTTGCGTAGGAACCACAAACACACCTTGTGTTTGGGACAGAATATTTCAGTTTGATGCTCCCAATTTTGAATAATGTTTAAAGCATGTTGGATGAGCCTCCCACGCAAGTGTGTGCAGAGACATGGAGGAGAGCTGTGCAGGCGAGGCCAGCAGGGATCACTCATCACGTCAGTGAGATCTGCCACCTTAGCCTTCCAAGGCATCGACCTGACATGTCTCCCCAGGGTGCTGGTGTTTACCAGCAGGAGGCACCTGGCATTTCAGATGAACGCTTAGCCCCAAATCTGTTAACCAATTCTCAGATTTTTTTAAGGAGTTCCTAAGCTAATGTTAAAGTAGGGATACTTGGATATTGTCTAAGATTAGTATTTCTCCCGGGCAATCGATGATCACTCTGTGTGCCTACCATTGTGCGTTGCCAGGATGATTCCTCTGCACCATTCGGTGGGATTCAGTGTCTACCATTTGGCTGTAGGTCTACTGGCACCATTAGAAGGCATGGAAGGAGAAGGTTTGTGGTTCATGGGAAGTAAAAATGTGAACAGTACAAGGCAGATGCCCGTCAGTAATGGCTTGCTTTGTTTTTTCTCCTCAGTATGAGAATAAAGTGGCGGTACGAGACAGGGTGGCATTTGCCTGCAAGTTCCTCAGTGATGCTCAGGTGAGACCTTGTTGAAGGATGTGGCTCGTCTGTGTTGGTGGATCCCTTTGGCACAGGGTACCAGTTACAGGGCACTTTGTAACAAATTCTCCCAAAATGCAAAATGATCTTCACTAGAGCAACACGTCTTTCATGGGCCATGCTACACAATCCCTATGATTGAAAGAGACCTTCTTAGTGTTTTAGGCTGTGCCCAGTTGGCCTTCATTCTGTGTACAGTCATGACACGTGGAATGGAAGCAGAAGCACTATGCTGGGCTTCTGAGGACCCTAGTTCGGCTTTGCTCTGCTCCTAATGAGCCCTGGAAGCTTCTTGAAGTCTTTCACTTCAGTGAGCCTCAGTTTGTCCTTCTGGAAAATGGAGCTGTTAGACTGGATGGCATGGCTTTGTCCAGCTCTGGGCTTATGTTCTCTAGACTCTTGTTTTTAGATGTGTTTCCCTTTTTTTCAGCCAGTTTCATACTTCCCTTTCCCTTGAAATAGCAGGCTGCCCCACGCCAATGCCAGAATTGCATGTCCTAGGTGGCTCTCCTGCCGAGGGGGTGGCTTGGTCAACTTTTGAACCAAGTCAGGTTGGTCTGCCTTCTAAAGAGCGTCTAAACCTGGTCTCAGCTAGTTTCCAAGTGGTCTTCCAAGCACCCTGTCTGTGGATGAGAGGCTATGGGCTTAGGTGTAGCTCATATAGTTGGAGGCCATGCCAGAACAGATTAAAGTTTTAAGAGGAAACTCTCCGCTGGGATTACCATTGTTAGAACAAAATTAACGAAAAATACCTTCTGAACTTTCTAGTTAAATAGATACATTGAAAAGCTGACCAACGAAATGAAAGAGGCTGGAAATCTAGAAGGAATCTTGCTGACTGGTCTAACAAAGGATGGAGTCGATTTAATGGAAAGTTACGTTGATAGAACTGGAGACGTCCAGACTGCCAGCTACTGCATGCTGCAGGTCAGTGCAGTGACCTGGGTGCAGAATACTTGTCCTGCGGCCCTGGGGCTTCTCCTGTGTTGGCCACAGTAGAGTGGGCACCCGTTAGGTCTTCACTTTGACTGTTTCTTCATCGGATCATGCCAACCAGAACGTAGCTTTTCAATGAAGTTGAAGCCAAGAAATTCTTCAGTATATTTTAAAGAAATTCAAATATTAATGCTTGTTTTTCCTTTGTTAGGGTTCTCCATTAGATGTACTTAAAGATGAGAGGGTCCAGTATTGGATCGAAAATTACAGGAATTTGCTGGATGCGTGGCGCTTCTGGCACAAGCGAGCAGAATTTGACATTCACCGGAGTAAGCTGGATCCCAGTTCCAAGCCTTTAGCACAGGTAATGACAAGCATTTTGACAGTGTCATTTGCAAGTCCACCTACTACCGCAACGAAAGAAACGTGAGCATGTACTAGAAGCTGAAGGGAAGGGTTTAAGAGTCACCCCACCACCACCGCCATTGCTGTTCATGTCTGCTTCTTCCTTCAATGCTTACTCTGAGTCCTATTGACCTCCTTATCTGCATGGCACTGGCTTCTGATCTTGTTACTTGGCCAGTAAAAATCTTATTAACTGGGACTTCATCTATCAAAATGGAATACTTTAAATGGTTTTGCGTCCTCTTGCCAGCTTCATTCACATTTGCTAGCTCGCCCAGCCTTGGCCTACCCAAGGGTAGCCAGGATTTGGGGGTTTCTGTGGCCCAGAACCACTTGAGAAGATACAACTAGGCCCTAGGTTTGGGTCTGGAAGTTCTTAAGGAGATGAGTGCCAAACCTGTCTGGCATGTTCTGATCCCTCATGATCGGATTATCCCCAGGGGAAGATTTTGTCCAGGATATTGAAATAATAAGGAAGGAAAGACTCATGAAACAAGATCACATTTTAAGCAGAGGATTGTCTGTGGGTGCACACATATAAGATAACATTAGGTACGACTTGGTAGAGTGGAGGGAGGAGCAGCCTTCAAGTTAAAAGATCTGTGTTCAGATCCTGCCTCTGCTGCATAGGGGCAGTGTGACCTGAGGTATCTCTGTAAGATTACAATCTGCAGAGAAGGTGCAGACATTGGTAGAGGGACTTTCCTCATTGAAAATTCCTTATATCAACAGAATCACATTTGGCCTCTACCCCTATTTTTCCTTTTTTCTTCTTTCCTTAATTTTTTAAAATTAGTTTTTATGGATGTCTTCTGGTACCATACATTTTCCCAGCATCCCTTCTGCTCCCCTTCCCAAAGAGCCCTTCCACATACTGAATCATATTTTTTAGAGAAGAAATAAAAAAACATGGAAAAGCTGTGTGCAGTAAATTGTACCCCTGGCCATCCCGCTCTTCTCATTTCTATAGGTTGTTCTTTTCCCCTTTGCTGTGGCAGGGTGTGGCTGTTCTTTCTGTTTCCTTGGTTGTAGTTACTGTCTATGGTTTTCTTGGATCTGCTGACTTCAGTGAGCCAAATGTCATAGAGATCCATTCATCACAAGCATCCTTTTCTTACAGCGCCTTACTTTTCAGCTATGTTCATGTAGCACAGTTTGTTTAGCCAGCTTCCAGTTGGTGGGTATCTGCTTCATTTCCAGTTCCTTGCTCTCCTAAAAAGTGCAGCTATAAATATTTTGGCGTCTATGGGGATGCTTTTCTTGTCAATGGCTTCCTTGATGTATAAGCCCAGTAATGGAACCTCTGATTCAGGGGCATGAACACTTTAGTCATTCTATTGACATAATTCCAATAATGTATTAGCATGCTATCCTTCCACAACATTGACTATTGACTGTTGCTACTTTTTGGCATTTTTGAAACCACACGGTTGTGTTGATTTGTGTTTCTCTTACCACTCGTACTTTGGAGCATTTTATCATTGATTTGAAAAGATCAGCTTACTCTGAGACCAGAGTGCTGACTGGTGAGACCAAACAAATCAGCAGCTCTTCCTCTCCCATTCCCTGTCCCCAATCTGGAAGTAAAGATTCCTTTCTCCTTGACCCTTCTGAGGTTTTCTGCCTGGTTTCTCAGCCTAGGAGCTAAATAAAGGGTATTTCTTCCTCATGACCCCACGGTGATCTACAGCCCTTCTCCTGCCAACAGGTCTGGCTGGTGATGTTCTCACACATGTCTGCCAGTTTTGATTGGGTGTGGGGCTGCCTGGGCTGAGCAGAGTCACCCATCCGCCAAGATGCTGACCTTTCCTCGATCAGTCAGCAGCTCTCTTGCTTTGAGGAAAGTCAGATGTTTTCTTCATCAGTGTTTTGAAGTCACCAGCAGGTGGCAGTGCCCAGTGAACATACCCAGGGCCCTACATCTCTTGGTTGTCATTATTGACTTTAAAGGGTAGAAGTATAAATTTCCTCCTGCCTGGGCCTCCCTTTCTGCTGTCAGCTGGCACAGTAGATGAATGGACAGATGCAGCATCCCGGGCAGTGCCCAGTGGTGAAAACCACCACCTGACGGGAGCAGAGGCAGGCCCATATCCCTGCCACCCAGTGACTCTCCTGCCATTGGTTTCCCAGGTGTTTGTGAGCTGCAATTTCTGTGGAAAGTCCATCTCCTACAGCTGCTCAGCTGTGCCCCACCAGGGCCGAGGCTTCAGCCAGTATGGTGTGAGTGGCTCCCCGACCAAATCCAAGGTCACAAGCTGTCCCGGCTGTCGGAAGCCCCTCCCTCGATGTGCACTTTGCCTCATCAATATGGGAACTCCCGTTTCTAGCTGCCCAGGTAGGTCTGGATGCCAGGAAATACTTGGCAGTTACAGTGTGCATTTTTTCTTTTATTAAAAGTTTTGATTTCCAAATTCTATCTCTCCTTCCCCCCTCCCTGAGATGGTAAGCAATCAGATACAGGTTATGCATGTATGGAAAACATTCCATATTAGTCATTTTGTAAAAGAAGACTCAAATTAAAGAAAAAAGATGAAAGTGAAAAACAGCCCGCTTCGGTCGGTATTTAGGCAATTTCAGCCTTTTCTCTGGGGGCAGATAGCGTGCTTCATTGTGAGTCCCTTGGGATTGTCTTGGATCATCACTTTGCAGAGAAGAGCTGAGTCGTTCACGGGTCTTCATTGACCAATGTTGTCATTACTGGATCACAGTAATTTTCAGGTGCTTCATTTACCAGTAACTCAGCTATATGGCATTCCGTTAAGGTCAGATTGGGAGTATTCAGTGAGAATAATGTCCACATGAGTGAATGAAGCATTTATTAAGTGCCTACTGTGTGCAAAGCCCTGGGGGCATACACACAACAGTCAGGCTGCCCCTGGTGTCCAGGAGGGAGCTCCTCTACACCATGAGAAGGTGTCAGCTGCTGGTCAGAGGGAGGTGTCCCAGAGACCTTGGGGACAGCAGCAGAGCAGACAGTCAGGGTCTGGACAGCTGTACTAAGGACAGCCAGCACCTTCGGCCCCCACAGGAGTGGTTGGGCCCCATGCTGCATCTCTTTGCCAGACAAAGGCCCCAGGCTGGAAGCATATTTGCTCTCACCTCAGAGATTTTCTGTCTGTCTTTAGAGCTGCCCTCTGCTCATAAGGATTGGGAAATGAGACTTAAATTGTCCCGGGGAAACTGGAGGCAAGGAGGCCGTGGAGTTGTAGTAAAACATGTGTTAGGTTGTGAGCTCCTTCTGTCTCAGCGCTAGGCCCAGTGCCTGGCACATAGTAGGTGCTTAAAAA
The DNA here is from genome assembly GCF_028372415.1 of Notamacropus eugenii. NCBI lineage: Eukaryota > Metazoa > Chordata > Mammalia > Diprotodontia > Macropodidae > Notamacropus > Notamacropus eugenii. Next base: position 2,077,854 of record NC_092874.1, read on the forward strand.
ATGCTTGTTCACTGACTGTCATAGAAACTGGTGACAAGTGTGGCAGTGCTTTCCCCCATCATTCAACATTGGCCTCGTTAGTAATAAGTTTACAAGTGTCATGGGCAACTTCAGTTTTTCTGTCTATAATACATTTAGGGATCATTTTTTAAAGGCTTCGGAATGAAGCATCCTGGTATAGTAATGGAAAGGCCTTCCTTTTCCTAGGAGGATCCAAGTCAGATGAGAAGGTGGACCTCAGCAAGGACAAGAAGCTTGCCCAGTTCAATAACTGGTTTACATGGTGTCACAATTGCCGGCACGGTGGCCACGCCGGCCACATGCTCAGCTGGTTTAGGTAACTGTGTCTGCAGGCAGCCTCCGGCAGAGCCAGGGCTCTGGTCTCCTGTTCTCCCAACAGCACTAAAACCAGAAACATGACAGTGTAGACCAAGTCACTGTGCGACTCACAGGGAGCCTCCGCTGCCATCAGTGCCTTGGTTTCTACTTGACATTGACCACTGGACTCGATGATCCAGAACCAAGTCACTAAAAGGAATGGCTGAATTTCTGAAGGATTTTTGGGTGGGGGTAGGGGCAGGGGGGGGTCCCTTATGAGATCAGTCACAATAGTAAGATAAGTGTCGTATTGATAACTGACTTCCAGACAAATCTGTAAAGAACCACCTGACCTGCAGTGACTGGAAAATTGATGAGCAGTTTTTTGCCTTGGCCCATAACCCCTCGCTCTTCATTCCTTTACTGGTATCTCATATTCATCCACATTGTTGAGATCTTTCAAATTCCCTGGCTTTTATTTGAAATGAATACATGAAGGCATTTTTCTAATAGCCAAAAACCTTTCAAGAAGAAACTCATTTTAACTATTTGGAAAGACAAGCAATGTCCTTGCCTTCTCTAAGTCATTTCCCCCCATGCAGTTTGCCGTCACTGATGTTTTGAGGCTCTTGCTTTGGGGTTCTATTTTCTCACTTATTCCAAAGACTTTTAATAGAGTTGGGGAGACAGAGAGCAGATGTGAGTGTGAGCCCTCTGTATTTTGTGAAGCTGGTTTTCTAACTGACCCTTTCCCTCTGTTTAGGGACCACGCTGAGTGTCCCGTGTCTGCGTGTTCCTGTAAATGTATGCAGCTGGATACAACAGGGAATCTTGTCCCAGCAGAGACTGTGCAGCCCTAGCCTGTAACCCTTCGAGGGGGATGCTTTCTGGCAGGATTCCCCTACAAACCCACACCCCCTACTCATGAGCTTTGCCTCCTAGCAGTTGAAAAACTCCATGAGGTTGGGCTGCTTCACAGACCCTCCTGCAGTGAGTGACCAGCCTGTGTCCTTGGGGGCAGCCCACTGACTGGCCAAAGCAGTTCATTTCAGAAATTCTTGTAGAAATCCAGAATGCCTCCTGATCACATGACATAGATAGGACCTTGACCTTGTTATGGGGAAGCAGGAAATACTTCATTAAGATATGTAGACTTTCCAAATGTGTGATTCACCCCATGTTCCAGAAGATAGGGCTAATTCCTTCATCAAAAGTGGCTTGTAAATTCCTGGGGGAGTCTGATTCCTTCCTCTCCCTTGTCATTAACACCTCCACCCCACATAGGCAGCTGCAAAAAAGGAATGAATGTACCAGTGGATGATGGGTGTCTGTCCACAAGGGCCTTCTCCTCCACCAATCACAATCACCGTTCAGTTATGTTTTCATTCAAGACGAATGTTACATGGTGTGTGCCATCAGTTTACTGGAAGGGGATAGAGAACCACTCATTTAGCCCCAAACTTAACCTCTCCGTGTGAGAACACACATTTCTGATCTGCCAGTCATCAGATGCCAACATAACCTTGGCAGTCTGACTGACTTCGACTCCACAGTTTCCTTCTATCCGTGGTCACGACTGAATGGCTAGGGCAGCCCTGGCACCTCCTGTGTGCATCTAGCCCCTGACCTGCCCTCCAGCAGGCCCCCCAGGTGGATTGTCTCCTCCAGAAGCTGACCCCCCACTTTAGAGGCTTCTCGTGCAGTAGAGGACCCAGACAGAGAGAAGGGAGAGGTCTAGCACTCACTTCCATCAGTCCTCGTCAGGGAGCTGACTCCTACAAATGTGATTCTTGTTTAGGCCGTGCCAGGGCCTGGGAATCCATCTAAGTGCCATGGTTTGGTTTCTTCTGCATTTGTGTGTGGAGGCGGAGTAGGTGGGGAAGCAGCTGAACAAGCCTTTACTGAACACTTTGCTGAGAGCCAAAGCTGAGACCTGGCCCGTCACCATTGGCACTGAGAATGATGAGTCTCAAACTGATCATTACAGGTCAGATGGGTTCAAAAACCCGGCAGTGAGCCAAAGGTGCTTGGAGACGCTGGGGTGGAGAAGGTCTGGGCTCCGGGCTGCAGCCGTGTGCTGATGCCTCTGCTCCCCGAGGCCACGTGAGGACTTTAGGTGGTGGATATTTATAATTTTTGTACAAAAGTGGTTTTGTTAATAAAGATGACGTTGTTTTATTCATTCTCCACATCAGAGGAACTTGTGCTGATTTCATGTCAGGAAGGAAGCTCCTTCCCCCAACTGCTTCAGAAAGACCATTTCAGGGTACATTGGGTGCAGAGCTCACAGTGAGCACTGGCAGAAACTCGGCCACAAGAGGAGTCGCCAGTGATGCCCCAGTGTTTTTTGTAGAGGAGAAGGAAACAGAGGAATTTAGAGAGGACCCAGGAAGATGCTCTGGGGGCCTAAAGGAGTGAGGGAGTCCCTGCGAGGCTCCTCAGTGCTTCCGTGAAGGGGAGAGACTTGAGTTCCTGGACACAGGACCTGAGAGCCTTGGCAAAAGGGGCAGTTGGTTCTTTCTTAACAAATGTAGAAAATGGTTCATTACTATGTAAGGCCTTGAATCAGCTGGGCACCCTCATGCCACCCACTCCTGGGGTAAAGGTAGAAGTGAAGACAGAGCTAGAAAGAATAAAACTCAGAAAAGGGTGTGCAGCTGCAACCATTCCAGCCTGACCTTGAGACCGTGTGGGGAAGATGGGAGGAAAAAGCACTGACAATTCCTAACAGCTTCCTGTAGTTTAACTAATCTGAATTGGCTGTGTCCCTCAGGAGACCCAGAGCCTAAACTCCCTTAGGAGTTAATGGACGTGCTGAAATTGGCCAGAGAATTGAAGGGGAAGATCAACCAGTAAACACTAAAGAGGCGAGTGCTAGGCAGGGGCCCCCCTCCTGCAGGAGTCAAGTCAAGGGTGGCTCAGATAGACCTAGGGCCAATTTGGTAGGGGGACCCCAGCCACCAAAATCACCTTGAATGTCTTGGATCTGACTGCCTCCAGCGTAACCTTGACCCATTTGAGGGGGATTCTGTAATGAGACATAAGGTGAATCCTTTGGTTCATGGTTGTTTCCATTTGTGTCTGTCACCCCATTTGGAGGTTTGCTGGCAAAGATGCTGCAGTGGTTTACTTTACTGATGAGGCAAACAGTGACTTGCCCAGGGTCACCCAGATAGTATGAGCCTGAGTTTCCCTGACTCCTGGCCGGGTGCTTTGCACTGCATCACCCGGCTTGTGTAAACAGTGTGCTGCTTGTAATTTATAGGATTAAATGTTTGTTGTATGACCTAGGAAGCAATAATCCATTTTTGCCTTGAGGCTAAAACATGAGGTTTTAGATGGTTGAGTTACTTGCGGAGTGAGCCCCATGTAAAAATGACTACTGATCACTTCCTGGTCCCACTGCGGGTGGGAGAGGAGGTTTAGACACGCCGAGTGGAGGTGGTAGGGATTCTGGTTTGGGAACTGAGTCAGCCTGTGCCAAGGCCCAGGGTCTGAAGCAGGCTTCAGCCAGGGCCCCCTTGCAAGTCCCTGCTCAAGCTTGCTGAGTAGCGGTGGGGGGGGAGCAGGGGCAGAAACAAGACCTTTTTCCCTCCAACGAAATACAGCTGGGTCCTGGAATTGTCAACATTTAGATTGATGATGAGCACTGGAAGCGCCTGTTATCTCTAAGACTTGCTGGGAGCCCAACACTTCTGGGAGCGTTAGGAAGGAAACGCAGCTCTTGTATCAAATGGGCCAACTGCCCCAAACCCCCTTGCCCGCTCTGACCCTGAACCACAAAATGGAACTGAGTCAGTTCCACGTGAAATTGCTGTTTCAAAACATCAAAACTGAAATGTGGCCGGGACGCTTAGTGCAGGCTTTGAAAGCACATGGCAGCTTCAATTCACCTCTTCATGTCAAATCTTATCAACTGAATGTGATCAGTTAGTAATGATAATGTAGATGATGCAGTGGAGAGCGCAGCCGACGTGAGTTCAAATGTGCTGAGACACCTGATCCATTTGGCTGTGTGACCCTGGGCATGTGTCATGACTCTGATTGCCAGACACACACACACACACACACACTCTCTCTCTCTCTCTCTCTCATTAAATGAAACTAAAAAAACAAAAAATGAAACTCCAGAGGCCTTTCACGAGCTTGGCCCAGGAGCCACTTGCCCACTTGCATGGCTTTCCAGAACTATTTGCCTCAAGCCAATTCTCTCTCGATAAGGGGTTTGGGATGGTCTTGGCCGACTCAGCACAGAATTCTTGCTGGAGCCTCCAGTGCTTTGAGGCCCATAACCTCCCCCATATAGACATCTTGGGTTTGACTGGGCCTCAGATGACGGGTTCTGGAAAGATAAGTCCTGGCTCCCAGGGCCCCACTGGCCTGGCTGGGAGCTGTCTCCCAGGCTAAGGCTGGCTCTACTTGGAACTTAGGGGCCGCTGCTCTTGCCCCTTGGCATCATGGCATGGGTGTGTCTGGGCTCTGCATCCACTAGCCCCATTGCTAGGTAGAGTGAGGGTCTGAGGCCTTAGCAGCCTGTGAGCCTCTGGTGGGACATGGGGCCATGGGGAAACAGTCCACCCCCTATCCCAAGCACACACCCAGGGTAAATGGGTTTTCGTCCCCCAGCACAGAGCCAGGAATCCTAGAAGCTCAGCGTTCAATGCAATGAAGAACAAAATGGTGCCTGAGTCCCAGGGTGTCTTCGGGTTTGAGAGCATGGAGAATTCATGTCCCCCTTCCACCTCTCTGGCCCCAGGGGCATGGTGCACCCAGCAGGGAGCAGAGTCAGCCCAGGCTGTTCCTTCTGGGTCCGTGTAGTCGCCCAAGCCTCAGACCTCCCACCTCTCTGAGGAGCCCATGTGTGGGTGGCAGTGAGGACACATGTGCTGGGAACATGTCAGAGTTCTTACAAAAGGGCGGTGGTATGCTTTGATGGCATAAGTTGGTTTTCTAATACCAGGAGTTTGGCATTTCTAACACGGGGGAAATCAGTTTTCTGGGATTTTCAGTGGATTCTGTCCTTGTACAGACAGTAGTCACCCATCATGGGACCTTCAACTGAAAACCCACTTTTGCCCAGAGCTGGAAGGGAGTGTGCAGGCCAGGGAGGATAATCTGGTTTGCAAGTGGTTCTTGCTTTTTGTAACCATACTGAGCAGACAGATAAGGTGGCCAGGCTTGATTTTTCTCTTTAAGCCTCCAGATCTCCTTGGATCACCAGGCCTTGTCACAATCAACAACACTCCCTGTCCTTGCCTCTGGCCCCTCAAAAAACTAGCAGTGCTACCAAGTGTGGGTGCTGTGGAGGGCCCAGAAGGCGCCATTCACGTCTTTAAATGGCACCACAGCTGGGAGCATGTCTGGTATCATTGCCTTTCCTCACCTGCCCCATCGATGCTTTTAAAGGTCTGCTATTTATTAACTAGCCCCAGCTCTCCGTTCCTCGCTCTGTCCTGGATGGGCCGGGCCAGGCTGCACCATTTCAGCTACAAAATAGCGCTGCTTGCCCGTCTCTGCAGACAATGCAGTTTGGGGTCAAGGTTCCTAGGACAGTATTTTAGAATTCCAACCTTGGAGTTTGATGCTGAAGAAAAAGAGGAGCCCATGGGACCATCATTGCTGCCAGTGGTGGATTCTATTTCTGATTGGGGGGGTCACCTACTGTGTGCCCAGCACTGTGCTAGGGGCTGGGGATAGAAGGACAGAGAACGAAATAATTCCCACTTACAAGGGGAGGCCAATGAGGGCCTATCTAAAGGTATACAGGCAGTGCACTTGTGAGTTGGGTGACTGTGGGCAAGTCACTAATCACCTCCGTCCCAGGGTATTGTGATAGTGCCTGTAAACACGTAGCATGGTGCCTGGCACAATGTAGCTGCTGTATAAATGTAAGCTGTTGCTTTTATTAACATAAAAAGTGAATACAGTCATTGAAATGGGGGGGGCACTGGGAATCAAGGAGAGGCTGTGTCTAAGAGGATAGGGTGGGACCCTGTGAGGCAGAGGTGCTTGGACATCTGGCAAGTGTCCCCAGCACCCAGCTCAGGGCCTGGCACAGCCCACTAACATCCAGCAGATTCCAGGTAACCAGCCCCCAGCCAAGGTCTCAGTGGGGGGGAAGGTCTTGCAGCTGCCCAACTGGGCACAGAAGGATGGCTGGAGGATGCCCTGGCCTCTGACCTGCCAGCCTCACTCCCTTTAAAGATCTGAGACCCACATCACATTTATAAACTCTGACTCTTCTGACTTGCACTAGGTGGCCCTCCCACTGAACCCAGGCAGCTGATTCCCTTCCCAGATCCAGTGTCTTACAGCAATATGCTTAATGTTCTGGTGGCCTAGGAGGGCCAACTTACTTCCATGGACCTGAAGGTGAGGCCCTTACAAGTCCTCAAGATCCAAATCCTGCATTTTACAGATGAGAAAGCCACACAAGTAGTCCTTAGAGCAGGGCTAGAAGTGAAACTCAGGGTGTCCCCTGCTTGCTGGGGAGGCTGGACTGGTTGAGAGCTCAAGCGTGGGGACTTTGCCCTGAAGGAGGGAGGCCACCAGACTGAACTGGCCTGGGTCAAAGGTTCTGTGATAAACCATGGTGGAATGGGGCCCACAGGCAGCTGCTGAACGTCCAGCCTGGGCCAAGGGGGAACCCCACCAAAAATGCATCAATATCTCGGATTATAATGGAAACCAAATCTACTGAAGTAGCTATCAAAATGTTAAAAAGAAATTCACGGCCCCCAAGCAGAGAACCTTCGGCCATGCTGCATGGAGGCTGCGGGGCTACCTGAAGTCCTCAGCCACATGGCTGGCCAACGTTCATTTCAGGACATCACTATCTCTCTCAGTTCCCCTCTATCTCAGGGGTAGTAAGCCTCACTTACAAACATAATGCGCTTTATTACTGAGTGCTGGATAATTTGCAAAGACCACTTCTTTTCTGATCTTTGGACCTCTGTGCCCCTGCGTCAGGGACTCTTTAGTGGAAAAGATTGTGGCATTCAGCATGGTTATGACAGGTCATGATAAAACCACCCCCAGGCTCCTTGTGAAATCTCACTGCTAGTTTTTTGGGGGAGCAGAGACGAGGACAGGGAGTGTTGTTGATCGTGACAAGGCCTAGTGATCCAAGGAGATCTGGAGGCTTAAATAAAGACTCTAAAGAGAAAAATCAAGCCTGGCCACCTGTTGCTTGGTCCCAAGCCCCTTCCAGGCAGGAGCCTAATGCGGCTGGTGAAGGAGGAACAGAGCTGGCCTCTTAAATTCAGCTCTCTGCGCCCTCTCTGGGCCAGAACGAGCTGAGACTGGGCAAGAGAGCAACGCCACAGAGTGTCTCCATCCATCATCTCAGAGCATAGAATTGTTCTTTTTTATTAGAAAAACAGAAATTGTTTGCCCAGGCCAAAGAACCCAAAGCTAACCTCTTTAGACAGACAGACAGACAGTCATCCAAGGCTGCCACTGGGCCTCCATGTTTTGGGAGCTGCAGGCCAGAAGTGTCACTGGTTAGACCGGTAGAAGGCCCCTGCTGGAGAGGGCAGATGTGGCGAAGGGGCACCATCACAAGATGTCAGTCCTGCTGTGTGGCCCCAAATGGGTAGTACTGCGGGAACTCGTGGATGATTTTGAGAGCGTCACTGTAGAGCTGGAGATCTAAGAGAGAGGAAGGTTTCTGGTCCATGTCTTATCAAAGTCACATCTTTGATGAGGTCACTCCTCATTTCTACCCAGACTCTCTTTAAGACTAAGTCAGTCTCCTGGGGTTTTTAGATTCAGGTCTGTCTGTCTGTCTGTTGATCTTTCTGCCTGCCTGTGCCATCATCACCCTGCACCTTATACCAAGACAAGCTCCAAATGGATGTGACCTACATCTAAAAGGTCACCTCGTAAATACAGCAGAAAAGTGTGAAAAAAATGACCCATCAGATCAATGGAAAGAAAAAATGTTTAAAACCAATTGGGATAAAATGAGAGCACAGAAGACAAAATAGGTACTTACCTAACTTCAGTTTTTGCACAAATAGAATAAAGCTAAAATTAAAAGGAAATTTACTAACTGGGGGAAACGTCTTTGTATCCAGTTTCTCTAAGCGCTTGGTTACATTTCACAAGAAACAAAGTCTCAAATGTAACCGTTTTACTGATAGAAGAGCCCGTCTCAGGAGAAGAAACTCAGGCTACCTGCAGCCAGGACAAGATGCTCCAAACTGCCCTCCTCAGAGAAAGCGAGCTAAACCCCTGCCCCTCCGGGGTGACAAGCGGGGAGGGGGACACTTGAGGGGTTACAAGTGACTCGGGAGGGGTGCCCCTGGAGCCCCGCGCCTGCTGCCAGACCGAGGCACGGACCGGATGAGGCCCGAGGAGGAGAGGGCCCTGCGGGGCGCAGGTACAGAGAGCGGCCCCTCGGCCGGGGAGTGCCGCAAGGAAAGAAGACAGACGCGGCTTCTGGGGCGGCCGAGGGGTGCCCGTGGGGGGGGACGGGACGGTGTAGGGATGTGCCGGGGTGGGCAGGCCGCAGCCCAGCCCCCCCCCCTCCGCTGGGCCCACTCACCGAAGCTGCGGTTGTGGTCCCTGAAGGGCACGCAGGACGCGCACAGGATGGTGGCCTTGGCCGTCACTCTGCCCACCACTTCCAGGATCCCGGAAACCTCCTCCTGGAGCTGCCGAAGCGAACGAGGCCCTGCCTAAGCCGCGCGCCCCTGGGGCCTCCTCCCGCCCCCCAGCGCCCCCCAGCGCCCCGAGGTAGGGCGCATACCCGATGCCAGCCCCGCAGGCAGCCATCACGGGGGCAGTGCCCGCTCCGTGCCAGGCCGAGCAGGGGGCGCTCCTCTGTCTGCGCCCATCACGCCCGGCAGCCCCCTCCTCCCGCCGCGCCCCGGCGCTCACCGGCTCCGCCAGCTCCACCGTCACCGGCTTGCCTTCTCCATCCGACAGGACCAAAGACTTCCCGCTGGGGTGGATCTGAAGGAGGGGGAGCCCTGTCAGACGGCCCGGCAGGGGGCCACGCCGGGACCCCCCCCCCGGCCCGCATCCATGCCTGCCTGGCTGCCTCCGCTCCCCCCCAGTCTGGGCACGGGTCCCCCACATCTCGAGGCTCGCTCGCCCCGGGCGGGGGGGTGTCTCTAGGCCGCACGTGGGCTCCCCACACCCCTGGGGGCTGTGCGCTCCCCGCACAGTAGGGGGCCCCGCCCCTCCACACCTTCTCCAGCCGCCCCACGAAGCACACGGGCCGGTCGATGAAGTGCGCCACCTGCGCGGCTCCGATCCGCGTCCGCGGCAGCTCCAGCAGCTCCGCCATGGCGGGAAAGGGTGCCCTGGCCCGGCCCGGGGGCGGGACTTCCGGTTGCCGCGCCCACTCGGCCCGCCCCTTCCCGGAAGTTGGCCCCGCCTCCCCGCAGCCCGCCGGAAGTCGGCGTCGGTTTCCTGGTGACGACCGGCGTTCCGGAAGTGCCTGGGCTACCAGTGCCGGGAGGGAGGGAGGGGGCGGGACAGGGTCGCGCCCCGGAAGTAGCCCTGAGGGAAGGAGGCGGGACCGCGGTGGGGCCAGGTACTGAGGGCGGGGCGAGCGGGGCGCGGGCGCGGGTGACAGTGACATTGCGTGGGAGACCGTGAGTGTGGGGCCAGCGGGAAGGAAGTTCAGAGGTCACGGGGAGGGAGGAGGGCGTGGGCGGGTCGGGCCAGTCCGTCGGGGGCGTGGAGGGGGCGCACAGCCCCCTGGGAACGTGACCTCCCCGAGACTTCCGGGAGGGGGTCGCGGCCCCTCGGCCCCGGCCCGGGGCGAGCTGGGGTCCTCCCCCCACGGGCTCTTCTTCGGCCTCCACAGGGGGTCCTTGGAGGGGCAGCCGAGGGGCTCGGTCACGGTGGGGGCGCCCCTGCTGGTGGGGAAACTGAGGCAGGCGGTAGCAGAGCGGGGAGGGGGCCTCAGAGAGGGTCTGCGTCCGTGCGTGTGGGTCTGTCTGTGTGCGTGTCTGTGCGCGTGTCTGCTCTGACTCCCCCTGGGACGAGGAATGGGGGCGGGGTGCCCCTTGACCCCCGGAATTGAGGAGGGAGGACAGTTAGGATCCCCCAAACCCAGGAGGGAATACACGTCGGTGTGCCCAGCACTGTGCCAAGCACTTTCCGGGCACAGCCAGCCTGGGAGGGAGGTGCAGGGTTACCCCCGTTGTACACGTGAGGAAGCCGAGGCCAAGTGACTTGGCCAGGGTCACCCCGGGAGAAAGCAGGTGAGGCCCCTCCCCCGGAGCCCCCACACTGTGGTTTTGGGGGACAGTGAAGTCCACGGGTACTTAGGAAGCCCTTGCCCCAAGCTGGGGAAGACAAACGCCTTTCCAGAGGGGAAACAGCGCCCCTGGGGGCCGAAAACCCCGGGGGAGGGCTCGAAGCTGGGGTCTTAGTGGGGCCGCCCCTTTTGAACAACACCCCCAGAAGCTCGGGGTGCCCCGGGCAGAGCCTGGGTGAAGAGGCGTGCCCGATTAGTGCCAGGCTTACTAAGCGTACAGAAGGAAAGGTGGCCCTGGGGGCTGAGAGGAGCTTGCCTGCCAACGCCCGCTTCCCCCCAGACCCGTTTGTTCGGCCGGTCCCTGTTCTCCCCCTGATGCTCCTCTGGGCCTTAGGCCCCACTGCCCCCTCCTGCCCCCTCCCTGTGGCCGCCTTCGATCTTGTGTTTGTCCCCCAGACTGTGTGTGTGGCTATGTGATGAGTCTGTGTTTGAGAGGGGGAATGTGTACGCACATGTGTGAACATGCTAGTACATCATGTGAGCATGAGCGTGTATGTGTGTAGGGGAACCCGTGTGAGCATGTGAGTGTGGGCCTGCGAGAGGGCGAATGTGTGTGTCAGCGTGTGTGCGCCCTTCCCCCCTGGCAAGGGCCGGGGTGCGAGTGCCCCAGTGAAGACTTGGGCCTCCCTTTGTACTAGAGGCATCTGAGCTTTGTCTTTAGGGTGCGATTCTGCATTTGGTCACAGGCTACCATGGGGAAGGTTGCGCAGTGCAGGGGTTTCGGTAAGGTCTCACGCGGCACCCGTCCCTCTTGTGCTTTTCAGTTTCTCGGGCCTGGAACGAGACGCCGCTGACCATGTTCCATTTCTTCCGAAAGCCCTCTGAGCCCAAGAAGGCACCGGTGCCGGAGAGGGAAGCTGATGGATTCGTCCTTTTGGGTGAGGCCAGGTGCAGGTCCTCCTGTCCTTAAAGGGATCTCTGGGAAGCCAAGAGCAAGAGTGGGGCAGAGATTCAAATGGGGAACAGGAAGGAAAGCTGCTTGAAATGCTCCATTAGACAGTCCCTAGAGTGATGCAAACCAGAGGCTGCTCCTCTGGACCCCTGATCCTAAATGCACTGATGGGTCATAATGAATCACCAGATCGTTACGGCTAAGGGCCTGCTATGCACCAGGCATTGTGTTGTGTGTGGGGATGCAGGTCCAAAGAACAAAACAGTTCCGATGGAGAGATGACAGATTCGTCTGAAAATATGACGACAGTGATCACGATGACTGCTCACATTGAGAGAGCACCTACTGCGTACCAGGCTCTGTGCTGAGCATTTTAGAAAGGGGATCTCGTGTGGTCTTCACCGCCACAGGGAGGGAGGTGCCAGTATTCTGTCCCCATTTTACAGATGAGACTGCTGAGGTGCACAAGTGTTAACCCACTGGTCAGCGTCTGAGTGTGGACTGGACTCAGTCATCCTACTTTCAGTGGGAGCAGAGGGAGGGCATGGATATGAGGTTCATAAATACAAAGGTTTACAAATAAGAGGGAATTTTGGAGTGAAAGCCCCAGCATTGGGGGCGGGGGGTCACAAGAGGCTCTGGGTGGATAAGGGCGATTGATAGAATCCATAGAATCCACAGGGGTCAGAACGGGAGGGACTTTCCAGGCATGGAGGAGGGCAGTGTGGTGGTGCTCAGACAGGAGACAGGACCATGTGTACTTATAGAAAGGGGGAGGCCACTGTACTTGGGAGGGCAAGGGTCACAGTGTCAGAAAAGACTGAGTGGGGGACCAGTTGTGAGGGGCTTGTATAGCACCAGAGGAGCAGCCTGAGCTGTGGCAGGTTTGACTGGCCAGATGGGTGCAGGAGGAATCCCTGCGGGGTCCCCATGAGCCCCACACATGATGCCCATTTGGGAATGGTGAAGTGGGTCACTGAGAAACTATCAGTCCACAGACAATTTCTTTTTCTTAAAATGAGCTACAGAAGAGGCCCCTTCCCCCCAAGTGCCTTAGAGCGCTAGCTGTGGCCTCTCTTGTCCTGCTGTCCTTCCTTGGGGTACTGTGGCCTCCATCCCTTCCCACTGACCCTTCCAGCCCTGTGTCCCAGCCCACTCAGACGGGCAATTCCACCCTCTTCATTCTTTCTTTCCCTGCCTGCTGTGTGTCAGGACCCAGGCTGGGCCCTGAGGGACACAGTAAGAGGCAGAGGATGGCCCCTGCCCCTGAGGAGCTCAAGGGAGAACCCACAGCAGACTGCAGAGGGGCTTCCTCACCACAGTCTCCAGGTTCTCCTGCTCCCTCAAGCTCTTCCTGATACTTGGTGCTTCCTCTTGTCTGTACTTATGCTGCCTCCTCTGCTGGATTCCAACCCTCTGGGGAGCCAGGTCGGTGGCCTGTCTTATCCCTGTGTGCCGCTGAGCCAAAGACCTCAGCCTCCTGGAGATGAGCCGGTTTCTGCGGGAGGGCGGTCAGCGTGGGACTGTGGAAGACAACAGCTGTCGGCTCAGCTCCTGTAACTTTGTTCCAAGCCTTCCTGACTCTCCAGATCATTTGTCCCTTGACTTCATTTCACTCTGTGTGTGTGCACGTGTGCATGCTCATCTTGCCTGTTCTGTATCTCCATGCAGACTGCTTTTCTTCAGAGGCAAGACAGAAAAGAAGGAAGCAATCTGTCCTGTCCCTTCAGAATGAGGATTTTTAAGTTCTGAAAGCCAGTTTTTTAAAGGGTCTAGAAGTACAGATACAGGTGGAGCCATCCAAGTGATCAGAAAATAGGACTTTCATCCTGTTTAATCTTTGGAGTTGACTTGTTTGTGGTGACAGATGTTCAGGGATGAATCTTGTGTGGGTGCTGAGACGAGCGACTCCCTTGGTGCAATGGGTCATTTTTTGGCTGAGTCTGAGAGTTGTTTTTCTAATGTCTCAGCCCTTCTCAAAGACTGACCACTCATCTTGTCTCATTTGTAAATGAAACCAGATCGGGTGCCTTCTGACAGCCATGAGCCACCAGCTGCGGGCCCCGGCAGTACCCCTGCCATAATCAGAGATTTGGGCCTTGGTTTTGCTGGAAGGGAACTATCAGGGTGTTTGCTGTAGAATGTGTTTGGCTGGGATTTGTGATGTAGGGAATTGGCGGTGTCCTCATAGTGGAGATCGAGGCTCTGCTCTGGCCCCTTCTCTGGCTCACATTAGGTGGGCTGGGCAGGCTGCCAGATTGTTGGGTAGTAATATGGTAGAAGAACTGTTTTCCTTGTGGCTCTGAAGTTTTACTCTGCATTCGTCCTCCTGACGTCTTGAACTATATCGAGTGGGCCCGGAGACCACCACTTGTGTCTCCTTTGGGGTATTTCCCCTCATTGCTAGAGTGCCCTGAAGCTAAGGCTGATTTTGGAAGCATTGATGGATAATTCGAAATACAGGGTCTTGCTTGTTAAGAAAAGGCCCCGAGATGGTTTGTCTCGTTCCTGGAGTTTCTTGCACCCTTGTCATTTGATAGATAGGCCCATGCCAATACACGCATGCACATGCACACGCCCACACACACCAATACACACATGCACATGCACATGCCCACACACGCCAATACACACATGCATACACCAGTAAACAAGCACACAGCGATACCCATACGCTGATACACATGCACGCACACACCAATACACGCATGCACATGCCAATACATACACACTCATGTACATGCCCACCTCCACAGATCCCTGCAGTCATCCCCCGCCAGCTCTGCACACAAAGATTTCTTCTCTGAGCCTCAGCTTTGCCCTCTGTAGAATGGGAGCATACAGTCTCATGGACTTGAGGAGAACTCAGAGGCAAGAAGACTTGAGTTCACATCTTGCCTCCCCTACTGGCTGTATGATCACAGAGTAAGTCAACTGAACGTCTTGGTGCCTCAACTGCCACTATATGCTATGGTCAGCAAGTCTTTCTGAAGTACCTGCTGTGTGTTCCCACTGTGCTAAGTGCTGTCCATGCAAAAACTGTGAAACCACAGTCCCTGCCTTCAGGGGAGAGACCTCAGGTAAATAAGATGGAGACTGAATAGATGGAAGATATTGTGGGGGCAGGGAGGACCTGAAAAGCCCTGCAGCAGAAGATTTGGTTGGAAGCTGGTTTGAACGAGGCCAGGGCTACCAGAGGCACAGGGAGCTGAGGTTTGGGGGGATGCCAGTCGGCCTCAGTGGAGGGAGTTTCCATACCAGGTGTTCGCCACGTTGTTGTCCTTGTGGACCAAACTTTCATCTCCTCTCCACCCAGAAAAACCCGAAGAGGATGCGGAACCCGATCTCTGGTTCTTTCTGGTTCTAAACCCCATGGCCCATCCTCCATCTTAAACACACATACTTTTGAGAAGCCATAAGATGGGATAGACCTGGAAAAAGCAATGAGAATCACGAAAGACTGATGGGAGCAAGGCCAAGCCTGAAATCCCCTGCAGTTGATTTGGCCCAGTGGGGCTCCAAGCAGGTTTTCTACCAATATTTTTCCTTTTGCAGCTTCTCACTTGTGAGGAAGGGATCTCACTTACAATCTTCCATCCCTCCCTCTGCAACTTCCGCAAATGAGTTCACACTCTAAACTACTTAGCTAGGTGAGTAAGCATCAGTCAGTCAGCAGGTGCTTAGTAGGTGCTTACTGTATTTCAGGCACTGTGCTTAATGCTGAAAGTACAAATACTAGAGAAAGAAAGATGATGCCTGCCCCCAGGAGCTTACCTTCTAATAGGGAAAGATAACATACAAGGAAGCTGGAGGGGGGCCAGAGAAGAATCAGACATGGTGACCTGGGCCTGGGACCTCCTTCAGGGGAGGCTCTGGGAGGAGCTCTACAGGGAGAGGTTGGAGGGTGCTGCTGAGGGGTGCATGCCAGCACCAGGATGAGGTGGGCTTTGAGGGGAGGGCTCTGGAGAGGAGTAACAGGCTTTGCTGGCTGACATGAGTTGCCTCCCCTTTGGATTTCCATGTTGTGGTGATTGATTTACACTTATTAACATGGGAAATGATGATAATCTCTGTTGGATGCCAGCTCTTTTATCCATTTCCCATGTTTTGGAATTAACAGTTGTTCACGTAGATAAGTGGGAGTTTCTTTGGTCTCCCTTTACATCTTCTTGTTTTTATCCCCAATACACTTCATTGACACTAAAGAAAAAACAAGAGGAACTTCTGACCTGGACCAAACATCCCAGGGAAGCCTGTGCCAAGATCACACAGTATGGCAGCTGAGGGATGGGTTTTTCAGGTTTCTCCAAGACTTTGTTCTTACCCAGGAAGGATACTTGAGAGAAGGTCAGCAACACTAATCTGCGTTTCCTGTCCATACAAAAAGATTGGCTGCAAAGTATATTTAGAGATTGAGCTTCCTGTCAGAAGAATTATTTGTTTTTACACCACTGTTCAGGACCAAGAACTGTGATGGAAAGTATGTCCCCTTGTTTGGTGCATATGTGTTTACACGTGAATTTTCTCTCTTCACATACAACATGTAGAACAGTTGTTCTTAAATGTAGCAGAAAAGGTCTTATCCCAGGGCAAAATCTGTTTACACACTATCTTTGTAAGATGCTACAGTTTTCCTTGGCACTGTGAAACATGAAATTAGCTAAAAAGTATTTTCAGCTGAGACAACAACACACTAGTAAAGTCCTTTATTCCTCTTGCTTTGAAGGTGAAACAGCCAATGAGCAGAGAGCATCGCCACGAAGTGGCCCCTCAGAAGAAGCCAAACAGCCTTCCCAGGTAAGAGGCAGCATCTTTACTGGGTCTGTGGGGCTTACCATGGGCTCTGGAGACAGGGGTGGGGATGCAGGAGAATGTCTGCTTCCTCTCTGTGGATGGGGACCTTGGTCTTAGCCCATCTTAACGGAGGAGGGTCACCTCCCTGGGGATGCGGGGACAGAGCTGCTCGGCTAAAGTGAAAGTGTTTATGGCTTTTTCCTTTCATTTTCATAGATGTCTTTTCATCCATTATTTCTGGGAGGGCCTGAAACCTGGTTCTTGTTTCTTAGTCGTTCGGGTGTTTAGGTTTCTCTTCCATAATGACCGTTCTTCATTAGGCTATGCCCTGAACTACCCTCTCTGGTCATTTCCCCTCCGTTTTCTGAGAATCCCCTGGGCCTTTTTTGCTTGGCAGCTTGACTAGAAAGTCTTTGCTTCCTAGCCCTCTACTCTCTTGGTTTTTGAGAAGGAGGCATGAGTAGGCCTGCACCATTGACTGCTTCTCCACTCACAGCCTCCCTGTTCTCTCCCCTCCACACAGTTGGCCTCGTTTCCCTTGGAGGATTGGAGGTGCGATCTGGCTGCCACGTGTAAACTCCATGAAGTCAACTTCATGTGCAGCTGGTTTTGAAGATCCCACTATCCCATCTGTTCTCCATTAATGGGCCTCCTCTCCCCATGCAGGCATTCTCTCTCCATCAAAGTGAGGCTGTTTGACTGATCTCCCCTCTTCCCTGTTAGAGGGTAGGCCCAAGTGGTCACGTTCTCTTTCCATGTTCTCTCCCAATATACTAAAGAAAGAGGGGTGAGGTCCAGGCCTAGTGGGGTAGAGGCAAGCATGTTGGGGTAGCTTCCCAATTCAGCACTATGTTTTCCTTCATTTTTTACCCTCCAACCCTCTGACTGTCAAGCAAGGCCTCTTACAGGGTGGTAACTTAGGGGAGCACCATTCAGGAAATCTTTTCTCTCCAGAGTGAAGCCAATCTTTCTGCTTTTAAATAAACAGACTAGTGACTGGAACTGGGTCCTTTATAAATTCCCTAGTGTCCTCAGTTTCAAATAGCACAAAATAAGTACTTTGTATTGAATTCCCCTTATGGTGGCTGCTCAGCTAGAGTCACAGCTAGATTCAGAGAGAAAGGGAAGAAGAACAGTGGCTTCCTTGGCTTCCTGATTCCTTTCCTCTGTGTGGCAACCTGACACTTTGGGACAGGCTGGAGAGGATGCCCAGACATGCACATTGGGTGGTGATGGACATCCCCTGGGTTGTGGGCTGTGTGCTGAGGCTCATGGAGACGTGGGGCCACCAAGTCGGCTCTTATCCCATCAGGCAGCTGTGAGCTCTGTGGCCGGGGCACGTGTACGTACTTTGATTGAAGGATCTTGTTTTAGGTAATATCCTAACCTACCTCAAGTGAAAGTTGGAAGCAAAGTTCGTATTTTTCAAATGTGCTTAAACATGTCTCGTAATTGAAACCGAAGTGATCATCCAAAATCATCATTTGTATAGGGATGTCCAAACATGTGGGATACTGTCATCGAATGTCATTTAGTCAGTCAAGTCATCGTACAGAACAGACAGGCGAAGGTGAGGAAGATGGAAAAAAAAAAAAGGACCCTCGCTCCTCCAGACCACCTTACATGACAATCTGTGCCTATGGAGGCAGGGCTACAATAATTACTACCAGGTCAGGCTGGAAATGACAGGATTTGAAGGGGTGCTCAGGAGGCCCCCAACCCCCACCTGCCCTGTGGCACTGACAGAGCCCCAGAATGCAGGGCTCCCCTCTCCCCTCTTCTGTTTACTGAAGCTCCACCTCCCCAAAGAGCAGCTGACACCTTGTTTGGGGTCGCTACAGAGGAGCAGCAGTTGCACAGTAGCAGTGATACTGAAAACATGGATTGAGACATTGAATAGGCACGTCCTAGCAGAACCTCCCCAGGCGTCCCAGAGACCCAGGAGGAGGGCACATCCTTTGCTCATTCTTATTTTGAGCGCCTTTCTCAGAGGAAGAGACTTTCTGTTTGTCTGAGCCTCCCTTTGGACTGTGCACGCCTTGCTGGTCTTGGAGATTGGCAACGACCTGACTGATCTGTGCTGGGAATACGTGGCAGAAAGGAGATGCTCCAGGAGACAGGTCTGATGCTGGCTAAGAACCCTGGCTTTCTCATCCAATCCCTACCCTACCCATCTGCTGGATTTTGGCAGGGGGAAAGGAACTGTGTACACCTCTAGAAATGTGAGCGCTTGTAAAGAGATACAGGGGACTCCTACAGGGGCTTTTCAGCCTGGGGAAACATAGCCTCCTAGAATGCTTCAGAAACACATGAAATGCACCTGTAGGTTCCTTGAGCACCTGCTGTGTGCTCCCACTTCTCCTGGGACTTTCCTCATTGGTCCAGAAAGTGAAGGGGAGTCCAACCTGGAAGACTGGTGTCGGTGATCGTGGCACTGTGGAATATCTTCAGAGTTAAGCTTTTTCAAGCCTCACCGGCAGGGACTCCCTATATCACACAGAATCCCAAGAAGGGAGGAAAGCCTCCTGAGAGTCTCTGAACACCTTGTGGGAGAGAAGGGGGTGTTGTCTGCTTGTGTCCACTCCCAGTGAACACAGCAAATGTGATTAAAGCCATGGAAAGTAAATGGAAAATCATCCCGTGGAGGACATTGTAGATGGGGCCCTGGGAGCAGAAGGAGCAGCGTGTTGATGGGACATAAAGGCTCATTGTGTCATTTTGTTTTCATCTGTTTTGGGGAGTGTTGTGTCTGTGAGGACCAAAGAGGAAGAGTAGCCTTGGGTGACATGGAGACAGAGGCTTGGCTGGCAGGGCTTTCCCATTGAGGGGCCTGAGTGGCCAAGGTGACCAGTGACAGCCCCCTCCCTGGGCAGCCCCCATTGGATTAGTGTTCAGGCCTGGCCTCCACAGCTTAGAGAGGGCAGGGATAAAGGAGAGACTGATTCTGAGGAAAATGATTTGAGTGAATTGTGCCCCTCGGCCTCCTGAGGTCAGGGGACGATGACCTATTTGTGTCCCTAGAATCTTTGGACACGTCTGATGCACAGATCTGGCATGCTACAGTCACTCAAGAAATATATGTCCCATGATGGATTACATGCATAGGCTGGGGGGGGGGGCAGTGATTGACAATTGTTTGTGTTTGTCAAGTGTTTGAAGGGAACCCCCAGGAAAAGTGGGATCACGCTGCAGCAGTACAGCAATATTAGTAGTAACGGTTCCAGCGGCACCCGCACCACTTTGGGAGACTTCTAGTCACTGACAGCCTATCGACTCATTTCCAGCCTCTCAGTTTCAGAAGTTGCTTTTTCATGCAATACAGAATTTGTTTTCATGTTTTCTCTGGTCACCATGTGTTCTCCATGGCTGACACACAAAGTTCAAGTTATAACCGATTAAGTTGTAACTGCTCAAGTCTGCTGATAGGTCTGAACAAGCAGGTGAGCGTGTTGCGCGTTTTGGGGAAGTCCAGCATGCACCTGCAGGAATGTGTGCATGGAATGCCTTGTTTACAACATCATATGGTCACATGATGGGATTTTGCATCATAAAACTTTCAATGCAGGAAAAACAATCCACAAGTTTATAATAAATTATTAAATTTAAGATGTGTTGTTGTAAAATATGTATTTTATACTTTTTTAAGCAATGCAAATTTAAAAAACATTAAAGGGTTAAAGAAAGTGAATTTCCAGGGGGGCAGCGAGTAGTTTTTTTTAAGGGGGGGTAGGCCAAATAAATTTGGGAACCTCCATTCTAATCTGTCTGGGTCTAATGTTGTAGCAATGGAAGTAGGGAGCCTGGGAAGCTTTTTGAGGAAGGGATTTACCCTGACTACTTGTACTTTAGGAATGTTAGCTGGACAGTTCTGTGGAACATGGTTAGGAGATGCAGGGAAACCAACCCAAATGGAGACTTGCAGTGGGCCTGAGAGAAGTTACTCAGGGTGGTAGTTGTCTAAGTAGAGACGCTGAGTGAGGCGAGAGGGGCTGAACTGACGAAATTGATGGGACAGCTCCTGGGAAGAAAGGTGTCCTCGGGAGAGCTCATCTGGGGTGGGTACATTTTACTGTGCACGTGCCAACTGTGGTCCATCTTAAGGGATTCTGGAGTGTGGCTTCAGAGAGATACTGGACACAACTGGGAAGAGATTTCAACCTTTGGGGGACAGTTACACCCTTCTGAAGAGGGGCCTGAGGAAATGGATGGGTTCACAGCATGATTCCAGTGTTCATTTTCCTCATTGCCCTTCACCAAGGCCGGCCCCTTTTGGAGACACAGCCTTACAGTGGGTGACTTGAGTCTCATGGGAATTGGGGTTCAAGGATTCTGTTTTATTAGTGTTTGCTGTGATCTCTGCCTCTCCACTTACTTTCAAGAGGTACTCTGTATTCCACTAGACAATGAATATTTGATAATGTTGTTTGAAAATCCAGCCATGAAATAATCTCATATTCCTTAGACTCCGAGGAAAGAAATTTGGTCCTACTGCATTCCCTGGCCTTTAGAGCCCTTCATAACCTACCCCTCCCTCCCCAGCATGTCCCCTTTGATCCAGTGCCCCCGGCCACCTGGCTGTTCCACCAAGACCCTCCATCTCTCCGCTCTGGGCATTCTCTCTGACCATCCCACAGGCCTGGAGCACTCTCCCCACTACTGATCTCCTTGGCCTCCTTTTTAAGAAGGTGAGAGTAGATGATTAGGGTGGGGCAATCAGAGGTGGGGGGGGGGGCGGTGATGCTCTGTCATCAGAGTTTAAACAGAAGATGAGTGTTAATTTGACCTTTTTGTGAGGGGGTGGGGGCGAGGGATCCCCTGACAACCCTAGGTTGTTAACTCCTGAGAGCTCCTGGGGATTTCTGGCATTGGTTTGGGGCTTAAAAGGAAATCCTTCAGATGTGGCTGACTTCGATTTTAGCAAAGCAGTCTCTTACTACTCTTGCAGAGAAGGTAAAGAGAGAGGGATTGAACAGTAACATATAGGTTCCAAACTAGCTAGATGATTGACCTTGGAGAAAATGTCAGTGTTCTCTGCGGAGATGGCAGGTCTCCAGTGCAGGCCCAGGGGCCTGCGCTTGGCCCTGTGCTGGTTTTTTTTTTTTTTTCGGTGACTTGGATGATCTGGGAGAGAAAGCTGATATAGTGTAGATGACAGGCAGTCTCCAGACGGGGCTGCACGGGCCTGAGCATTGGAATCCATCTATGAATGTCAAATTCAGTAGAAATAAATGTAAAGTCTTACATTTGGGTACCAAAAAAATCAACTTACTGGTTTGATGAGGGGAGGCAGGGATTGATAGAATTTGTCATGGAAAAAGATCCGGAGACTTATGAAGTCCACTTGTGTGGATGTGGCAGCTAGCACCATCTTGGGCATCAAGTCTGAGACCTGGGGGCCGTAATATCCTTGTTCTCTACCCAGGTCATAGCCCATCCATCTCTAGTTGGTCAGGTCTGGGGCAGGTGACTTAAGAAGGCTGAGGATCAGATGGAGGGTGTCAGGAGGGGCAGCCAGGTGGGCATGATGAAGAAGACTGAGGACGAACCCGATGGTTGGCTTTGCTGTGCAGAGGAGAAATTGGGTTTGTTCTGTCTGGTCCTAGAACCAGAGCAGAAGCAGGAATGGCCGAGGGCTGCGAAAAGACAGACAGACTGTCAGGGAGAACCCTCCCCTGGGGACTGGCCTCCTAAAGAGGAGATTAGCTTCCCAGCCTCAGGTCTCCTAGCGCTCTGTGTCGGGGCTTCCTTCCAGCCCTTCTGAGGACCCTTCCAGCTCTCTGCTCTAGAATGAACAGAGTACCAAACGCTAGGTTCTAATCTGCTGCCTTGTAGCCTTGACACGTCAGGATGTCGGGTGAATTACTTCATATTTGAAGGTGCTTCACTTTCCTCATCCCTTCAGGAGGTAGTAATGTTGGTACATGGCACAAAATTGCTAGGAGCCTCTAGAGGGCTTTGTAAACATGAACGCCCACTTAGAATGGGAGCAACTCCCCCTCCCCTTCTTTCTCTGCCTCCTAGGTGGGGGTAGGAGCTGATGAGATTACCCATGGAGAGAATACTGAGCAAGAAGGGAAGAGAGCCCAGGACAGTCCCTGTGAGTGGACATGTTTGGAAGAGAGTATGCAGGTGTGCATGGATGGGCTGGTGTGAGAGTGTACGTAGTATGTGGGGTGTGTGAGGATGCACTGTGAGTGTATGAGTGGGTGTGTGAGATGTGTGAGTACATGTGTAGATGTGGATGTGTGAGTGCAGTGTGTGTATGATATGTGGGAGTATGTGTGTGGTATATAGATGTGTAGGTGTGAATGCATTGTGAGTTTGAATGTGTGTGTGCAGCCAGTCGGATCCATCTGTGTAGAGGGGAAGCTGCTTGAAGCTGAGCATGGAAGCAGGTGTGGCCCTGAGGCAGCCAGAAAGGAATGGTGGGGGAAAGCACCTCCAGCAAAGGCACAAAGCTGGGGTTCCCCATGCCACTCTGGGAATTGGGGAGCCCTGTGGAAGGGGAGGGCTGCAACCCTGGGACTGGCAGCCTCCAGGACGGAGCCCTTTTCTTGCCCTGGGAAGCTGGCTTGTGCTCACCTGCCCCCTTGGTCATCATATTGTCCCATTCTTTGCCCAGGCTGCTGGGGGTGCTCCTTGAGATAGCTTGCAGTCCTGTTTACAGGTCTAGCCTGTGATTTTTGTTCCCTTTAGGCAGACGTGGGAGACCAACCCCTTGGCAGTGCGACGGGCCCTCCGAAGGACTCTGAAGGCCAGACCGTGGAAAGCGGTGCCCTTGTGGCAGAGCTACTCAGGGACGTGCCCTTCACCCTGGCGCCCCACGTGTTGGCGGTGCAGGGCACCATCAGTGACCTCCCTAACCACTTACTGACCTCAGACATCAATGACAACTTGTCACGATTTTTGTATGATTTTACTCTGGAAAATTCTGTGCTCTGTGACCCCTAATGGGTCAGCAGGACAGGTGTGGGTGAGCATCTTAATCGCCAAATGTTCTTACGTAAAACCTTATCTCGTTTAGTGTTTTCATGTGATTATACATGTTCGAGGACTTTCAGGAAAGGGACGATCAGGACTGCCAGATTTTCATACATATTTAGGCTGTCACCTTATTTTGGAAATGGCCAAGTTTACACCCAGAAACTTAAACCAGACTCGGCTCTGCCCCCTCCCCCTGCAAGGAGGACGTGAATTCACTTTTGAACATTTGGAAAAGCTCAGCAGGGAAATGCAGGCATGAGCATCTCCAGGGTCTTCCACGTTCCACTCAAACACTACAAGTCTCATGGCTGCTATCTGGGGGAACTCCACGTGATCGTTGCATCTAGAGGGAGTAGGGGTTTGTGTCGTCCACAGGGTCTCGGCTGGGGGCCGAGGGTCTTGGGAAGGTCAGCCCATTGAGCCCATCTGCCCAGCGCTCGGATCGGTCCTTTTTCATTTTCCTCACTAACTTTGCTTTTCTAGGACTTTTCTGTGACGCTTCCTCTTGTGAGAGAAGTCAGGAAAAGCTGAGCTTGAATGTGGCCCTTGACGCTTGCTTAGCTGTGTGACCCTGAGCAAGTCCTTGCACCTCTGCCTGCCTCCGTTTTCTAGTTGGTAAAATGAGGATAATGATAGCACCTTCCTCTCAGAGTTCTTGTGAGAATTAAAAAGTTAATATGTGTAGAGTCCTTGGCCAGCGAAGTGCTGTACGAGTGCTAGCAGACGTGGTTATCACTCTTGTCAACCGTCACCTCCTCCGTCCCTGGTGTATGCCCAGATTGGCTGTTTTTAGTCAGCTCGCACTTCCTAAAGAAAAATGTCTCCATGTGAGATGGGTGACCTTGATGCAGAGACTTGCTGGCCACAGTGCAGGTGGAAGTGTTTTTCTCCTGCAAACCCCCAAACTGAAGCTGTTTTTCAGTCCCAGGGGCAGAGGGTTTAAAGGGTCGATCTCAGGCCATTGACACTCCTGAGGGCACATGTGTGCTTGTGTCACTGACCACATAAAGTAAGAAAAGAATCACCCCCCCCAACCTCCTCCCAGCCGGTGTCAGACTATCCAGAGGTGGGGGTGCTGCTTTGATCCGTGTTCCCCAGACAGGCTGTTCAGCAGTGGAGGCAGCAGGGTGTCCACACGTGCACAAGAGAGCAGCCTACAAGGTGTGTTTGTAAAGGACCTGCTTGTTCCTTATATCACCAGCAGAAACGAGCATTCTTTTTATAACATGTTCTTGCGTGATCACTTTTTTCACACGCCCCAATAGACATATTTTTACACTTAACCACTTTCCTGAATGTTTTGTCAGATTGTGTCTAAAACATGCCTTTCATCCGTCTCTGTCATGTTGTGAATTTGCTGTTATGTGCAGAAAATATAATTCTATTAAAGTAAATGAGAAATAAAATATGGAATATAAAGAGAATGGTTTCTTTCCTATTATCCAGTGTCTCTATATGGTGGATGAATTTATCAGGGACTGAGAAACTGAATAATCTGTGGTGTATGTTACAGAGAAATGTAGATCGTGGTCTTCAAGCAAAGCAGCTTTAACAGAACACCCCTCTCCCCCCCACTGAGTAGCAGGGCTGGGATGGAGCCCCTGGAGGACAGCCTCCTGGCTGGCCAAAGGTCCCCAGCTGGGACATGCAGCGGGGTGTTCTTGGGGGGCCTCTTTCAGACTGGAGGGTCAGGCTCCAATTGAAGATGCTTTCACCACAGTCGGTGTATGGAACACCTAGATCAGCAGAGGGCCTTTGGAAAGGGGACTTGTAGGTGAACACTTTAATGCCAGGTTAGGTCCTTTGATTGTACCAAGACATAGCATTTTGAGAATTTGTAGGGAGTCTCGAGAGGAAAGCCATGCCTCTCACATTGCATTTGATGAAAGGAAGACCCCAAGAGGTTTGGCGAAGTGCCTGGGAGTCTGCAGGATGCTGCCCCCCCCCCCAACCCTCCCTCGAGAAGCTTCCTTTGTAAAGGCATTGGATCAGCAAGTTCCACAGATAGAGAAGGTGGCAGAATCACCTTCAGTGCTCTCATGGAAGATGTTTCAGATAAATGCTGCAGACCTGCTGATCTCGAGTTATTGGCAGAGAAATGAGGTCAGACAGCCTGATGGATCATGTGCTGGCAGTAGTTGTAATGAGGTCTATGACACCACTGCCATGGGCAGGTCCCCTAACATCTCTGAGCCTCAGTTTCCTCATCTGTAAAATGGGAATAATTCTAGCTATAGTACCTTCTAAAGTGAACCACAAGTGAGAGAATATTTCCTATTCTTCACTTGCCTTAAAAATACATTCCAACCGTGTGAAGTCTCAGTTACCTGCTGGTTAATGGGAGGTTCCATGGTTTTGGTTTTTCATTGCTGTGTAAGCATGTTAAGAACTCACTTGCCACTGGAAACTCCAATCCTTGATGTCTTGGCCAATTCAAAGTGGCTTAAAATATACAGAAAAAGTGTTATGGTTACCTTTTGATTTTGCATCATGATTGTTTCTAGATGGCTCTTTCCCTAAGAATTGGAACAAAGTAAAACTTTCTTCATCCCTTGGGCCAGTCCCACCAACTCTGTGCACCTCAGTTTCCTCCCACCCCCACAAGGCCCCTTCCAGCTCTCCTTGCATGATTCTTGAGTGTTCTTTTTCAGTTCTGTTCCCTTCCGTTCCGTTCAGTTCCTCCCCTGCACACCAGCACCCTGGCTGGTCCCCATGCCTGAGCTTCCCCTCCACCTTGTGGTGCCTGTCCCCTCCCAGCTCAGATACTACCTCCTGCAGGAAGGGAGCCTTTCCTAGTTGCTACTCTCCCTCCCTCTCCGATGTGACCCTAGCCTGATCTCAGTCCTCTCCCCAGAGATGCAATCTCTTGGTATGTCAGAGAAAGCTCTGTACTCATGACAGCCAGTGTTAGAGCCAGGCCATCTGGGAACTCAGAGTCTGTCAGGAAGCACTCTCTGTGCCCAGAGGAGATGAATGTTTTTAACCTACAGCAAGAAAGCTGTGTTTACTCACATGTGCTCAATAAAGAAGGCATTTCAGCTTGAAGTAGAAGCCTCCCAAATACCTAAGGACCAAGGCACTTTCTTTTTGTCCACAGAGGCTTTTAATATTTTGCCTAGTTAGCAGTGACCCTGGGTATGCTCTGGAACAAGGTTGACCTCATCAAATTACATCAAACAAAGCAAAAGCCCTTGAGAGAAACCTGAATCTAGTTCTTTGTCAAGACTCTGCCCAGATCCAATTTCCAACCCACAAAAGGAAATAAATTCCCCCAATCTCAGGTAAGTCCAAGTATAATTGCCTCCAGATCAGCCCTTCAGATAGCTCTTCCTGAACCAGCCCCCACAGACCTTTTAGCTGAGAGCTTGCCTGGAAGTGGTGCCCCCAATGGGTTTTTTTTGCTGGGGTCAGTGCTGCCATGGCTGCTGCCAGGACTACATGATCCAGGGGTTCAAGCTGCCCAGTTTACCCCTCACCTGGCCACTTTGTTCACTTGGTTTTCAAAAATACGTAAACGACTGTCTTTAGGGCTCAAGGGGAGACCAGTCTAGCACAGTAGCATTGTCAGGCCCCCAGAGATGGGAGTCGCCAGGAAAATGGGCAGCTGAAGGCTTCCTTAGCCTTCTACCTGCACCACCCACTGGC
Source organism: Notamacropus eugenii (assembly GCF_028372415.1). Lineage (NCBI taxonomy): Eukaryota > Metazoa > Chordata > Mammalia > Diprotodontia > Macropodidae > Notamacropus > Notamacropus eugenii. The sequence goes on from NC_092874.1 coordinate 2,104,763, forward strand.
TGCAGGCCCCCAGGACACCCAACCTGAGGCCCAGTCTGCTCATGAAGGGGAATGCTTGGAGGGTCTGAAACCAAAGTAAAAAGCCTCAGTGGGTAGAAGGAAAGATGGTCACAGAGGGAGTGAATACCTGGCTTCATGTTCACAAAGTGGAGAAATCATGAAAGAAAAACAGCTCAGTTTTCTGTCCCCTCTGACCCAATGGCCTTATCCTGGGTATCCAAGACTGAAACTAGGAGTCCTGAGTGCCCAGATGGGGCCTGGCTGGGCAGCTGGGGTTGGCCTGTGAAGGGGAGTAAATGATTTTGTGCAGTAAAAGGGGATGAGAAGAGAAGGAAGATTGGTCTGAAGTCAGCAGAACCTAAAAAATAGATAGGCGTTGACTTCAGCGATGGGAAGGTAAAGGTCCTGAAGAGGAAACTTCCCTAGGCCTCCTGTCTTGCTGATCTCCACTCTCCTTTGCCTCTGATTCCCTTGCTCCCTTGTCCTGTTGCCAGTCATGCCTCAACTAGTCCCAACCCTCCTTGCTCTGACGGTTGGCCTCTTTCAGAGATGGAAAAATCATGACTCTCCATTAGCTGGACCCACTACAGATTGCTGTGGGTTAATCTCAACATCGACCTCAAGACTGCAAGGCAGATGATTCTCCTCCTTCTTCACCCTTCTCTGCTCACTCTCCACAATGTCTCCTCTCCACTTGAGCCCATCATCCTATCAGCCAAAGATCTCCTTCAGCCCCAGCTTCCTCTTCTCCTCTCATCTCATATCACTCAGACCTTTCTCTCCTGTCTCCTCCTTCACCCTCATTTCAGTTGAAGAGGTGATTTTTTTCTTCCCCAAGGCAAACCCTTCTATATACCTCTACTGGCATCTCCAACAAATGGCCTCTACTATAAAATATCCACTGTCATATCTATTGGGTCCTTCTCTGCTGTTCACAAACATGCCCAAGTCTTCCCCATCCTTAAAAACACCCTTCATTTGAACTGTCCATCCCCACTACTGCCCCTCATCTACACTTCCTTTCCAAATAGTCTATTATTTTCTCAGTCTTGATCCTTCTTGTCCTTTCTATCCTCTTAACTATCTCTTTCTGGATAGCGTCTCCTCTAGGTTTTTGGAACACTGTCCTCCACAGCTTCTCATTTGTCCAGCTAGTCCTTCTCAGTCTCCTTACTGGTTCATCATCCATGACAGATGTGGAATTGGGTATCTCCTAGGGCTCTTTCCAGAGGCCCTAGACCAACTCCCTTGATGCTGTCATCATAGGCTCAATTATCATCCTTACCTAGACAATTCTCAGAGTTCTACAGTCACGCAAAGCGGATGTCCCATTGGCACCCCATCAGCATATTCCACCCAAAATTCATTTTCTGTCCACTTGAGCCTCTCCCCTTCCAAACGTTATTGTTGAGACCACTGGGACCATACTCCCACTTACCTCAGCTCACACCCTCAGCATTGTCCATTACTGCTCACTCTTACTCATCTCACACCACCCATCCAAGACCAAATCTCATTTTCGACTTCATGTCTCATGTATATCCTCACCCCTTCCCTAGATCCTCATCACCTCTCCGACCCTAGCCTGAACCCTACAAGGACCTGCTAATTCATCTCTCTGACTCAAGTCTTCCCCATCTGACACTCAGTGGGGTCCTTTGCCTGTTTCCCCCTAGAAATCTGTGTGTGAGAACACTTCTCTTAATGTCTCTTTACTGGAGAAATTCCAGGTCATCAGTTCCCCACACATCAGAAGCATGTGCGTGTGCATGTGCACGTGTGTGTGCATGTGTGGTTTCTGATGCCTGCTTCATACCAGTTGAATCTGTTTCTGATGCAGTGGTCCTCCAAAGTCCCAGCACAAGGAAATGCATTTTTATTTTCCCTCCAAGCTTTTGTAACCTGCTGCTGAAAACTTTCAAAGGACATTTTCTGCAGGAAAGGTACTATGATTCTACCTATTGTAATTTGGATTTTGCTTTTGTTTCCTTAATGTCCATGGAGAAAAAACTTTCTTCTGCCTTCCATTAAATCAGCATTGGCTAAGGCTGATTAAGTTACACAAGATTCTTTGAAATTGTTGCTGCGTATATTTAAATAGATGCCATAAAAGAGAACGCCTGGTGTTTTAATGGACTGTGGCATTTTGTGTTGGGGTCATATCGTCTTACTGAAAGGCTGGGAAAATGTTAACCATCTGAGCGGTGGTCCAGATTCATCCAAGTGTCTGAGCCAGAAATGAGAGGACCCCAAAATGGAATACATCCATTGAGGAAAGCCATGTGCAGATAAGGCATGCTTACCCCAGGATTCCAGTAAGAGCCCTTGAATCCCTTCATTCAGTATTTCTGAAATGTGTGTGATGCTCTTTATAGAACTCTTGGAAAGCAAAATAATAAAAGAAGGTCAGAAAACACTACCACAAAATCCCTGAAGCTTGAAATATTATCCCCCACCCCTCAGGTCCAGAGCCTGACTATAACACAAAGTTAATAGATGAGACATAAGCCACTAAAAAAAAAAAGAGTAATCAAAAGAGAAAGAACCTGACCATGAATAGCTACTATGATGATTGAGAAGATCTGGGCTCAAACTTGGAATAAGATAGTAAAGGTGAAACAGCTACTTCTGTCTCAAAGAAGAAAGTAAAAAAAGTTAAACGGTCAAAGCCCAAAAAGTTTTTGGAAGAGGTTAAAAAAGGATTTTAAAAATGAATAAGAGAAGTTGAGGAAAAACTGGGGGGAAAAATAAGTAGTGCAAGAGAATCAAGAAAATTATGAAAAAGAAGTCAGCCAATTAGGAGGAAATGAGAATAGTACGATCTTACATATATATGTATGAGTGTATATGTGTATATATGTGCATTTATAGAAATAATAAGGCAAAAAGTCTGCAGCAGAGAACTAAAGAAAACCAACAAGGAAGCAAAGAAAAGCTGAGCAGCTTTGAAAACAATTTGTAGTATTTATTATATAGGTTTTCCTAAAATAGAAATTTATTGTTTTCTATTGAATTCTCTCTTATGGTCTGCTGTATACATGGCAAGATTATTCTTTTTTTATTTTCTCATTTTGTATTTAATTTTACAATAAAAAAATAACCTCCCCCCCCCAAAAAAAGGTCAACCAATTGGAAAAAGAGATCCAAAAACTTATGGAAGAAAATAACTCCTTAAAACATTAGACTTGGGCAAGGGGAAGCTAATGACCTCATAAGACACCAAGAAATAATAAATCAAAATCAAAAGGATGAAAAAATCGAAGAGAATATGAGACTTCTCCTTAGAAAAACAACTAACCTGGAGAACAGATCAAAAAAAGAGTCTAGACACTATACTTCAAGAAATTATTAGGGAAAATTGCCCAGAAGCTTTAGAATAAAGGAGTAAAGTAGAAATAGAAAAAAAAAATCTATCAATCTCCACTTGAAAGGGATCCCAAGATGAAAACTCATAGGAATATCATAGCTAAGTTTTGAAGCTCCTAGGTCAAAGGAAAAAATACCACAAGCCACTAAAACAAAATATACAGTGGAGCTACAGCCAGGATAACACAAGATGTAACAGGTTCTACATTAAAAGACTGAAGGGTATGGAACATTATATTTTGAAGAGCAAAGTAACTTGGCTTGCAACCAAGAATAGCTTCCTTAGCAAAGCTGAGTATAATCCTGCATGGAAAAAATGGATATTTAATGAACTAAAGGACTTTCAGGTATTTGTTAGGAAAAGACAAGAACTGACTGGAAAATCTGACCTACTGCATTCAGGAGGTAAACCAATGATAAAGGCGTTAATAAGGCCACACTGTTTACTTATGTGGAAAAATGTTATCTATAACTCTTAAGTTATCATTACTAGGAGAGTTTGAAGGAGCATACATAGAAGGCTTGGGATTGAGTTGAGTATGATGGTGGTAAAATGGAGCAGTTCATTCATACAAATGAGATATGAATGAAAGATCTATTATAGTGGAGGGTAGGGGTGGGGGGGCTGGTAGAAGTAGAACTTCATTCTCATCAGAACTGGGTTAAAGAGGAAATAACATACATCTAGAAGAGTATAAACATCCTCTTAATTTACGGAGAAATAGGAATGTGAAGGGAGAAGATAAGGGAGGGACATTTAGAAGGGTGGGGAGATAAGGAATTGTAAAGTAAGGGGAGAAGATAAAGGAGGGACTTTTAGAAGGAGGCAGTGGTTAGAAGTCAATTACACATCTGAGGAGAGATAGCTTAAAAAGAGAGGGAGAGAAGGATAAACCGTGTTGAAAAATAGAATGGAAGAAAATGTACACGTAGTAATTATAACTTTGAATGCTAATGGGATGAGCTCTCCCATAAAACAGAAATGGATAGCAGAATGGGTTAAAAACCAGAATTTGACAATATATTTACAAGAAACACATTTAAAAATGAGAGATATACATAGAATAAAAATAAAGGACTAGGGTAGAATTTATTATGCTACAGCTGATGCAAAAAAAAGCAGAAGTAATAATCATGTTATCAAAATTAAAGAAAATAAATTTAATTCAAAGACAAACAGGGAAAGTACATTTTGATAAAAGGTGCCATCGATAGTGAAGTTATAGCAATACTAAACTTATATGCACCAAGTGCTGTAGAATCCAAATTTTTAAAGGAAAAGCTTAATGAATTATAGGTAGAAAAAGACAGCAAAACTATAATAATGGAAGACTTCAATCTTCCCCTCTCAGAAATAGGTGAATCTAATAAATAAATAAAAAAAAGAAGTCAAGGAGATAATGGAATCTTAGATAAGCTAGATATGATAGCTATTTGGAGACAACTGAATGGAAAGAGAAAGGAATACACTTTTTTCTCAGTGATACATGGTGCCTTTACAAAAACTGACTATATTCTGGGGCATAAAAAATTTGTATTTTAATGGAGAAAAGCAGAAATATTAAATGCATCCTTTTCCTATTACAATCAAATAAAATGATGTTTAATAAGGGGCCATAGAAACCCAGATTAAAAATTAATTAGAGACTAAATAACCTAATTTTAAAGAATGAGTGGGTTAAAGAACAAGTCATAGAAACAATAAATAATTTTATTAAAGAAAGTGATATTGAAACAACATACCAAAACCTATGGTGGACAGCAAAAGCACTAATCAGAAAAAAAAAAAATTTACATGTCTAAATGCTTAAGTCAATAAAATAGAGAAAGAGAAGACCAGTATGCAATTAAACAAACTGGAAAAAGAACAAATTTTAAATCCTCAATTAAACAACAAATTGGAAGTCCTAAAAACTAAAGGTTAGATTAATAAAATTGAATGTAAGAAAACCATTGAATTAATTAATAAATCTAGAAGATGATTTTATGAAAAAACTAGGATAGATAAGGCATTGTTTATATGTTCCCAAAAGAGAGAAGAAAACAAATCACTGAAATCAAAAATGAAAAGGATGAATATACCACTAATGAAGTTGAAATCAAATAAATTATTAGGAGTAATTTTGCCCAATTATATGCCAATAAATTTAACAATTTAAGAGAAATTGAAGAATAGTTATGAAAATATGAATACAAAAATATAAACTACCTAGTTTAACAGGAGAGGAAATAGAATATCCGAATAAATCTATTTTAGAAAAAGAAATTGAACAAGTGGTAAGTGACCTTCCTAAGAAAAAAGTATCAGGACCAGATGGATTTACAAGTGAATTCTAGCAAACATTTAAAGATTAAAAAACCAGAACCACAATTTGTTGTTTGCAAGGAACACTTGAAGCAGAAGAGGCACACAGAGTAAAGGTAAGGGACTGGAGCAGAATCTATTATGCTTCAGCTGAAGTTAAAAAAAAAAAAAGGTAGCAAACATGATCTCAGACAAAGCAAAAGCAAAAATAGATCTTATTAAAAGATATAAGGAAGGAAATTGCATCTTGCTAAAAGGTACAATGAAGTCATATCAATACTAAACATATATATGCACCAAATGGCATAGCATCCAAATTCTTAAAGGAAAAGTTAAGTGAGTTACAGAAGGAAATAGACAGCAAAACTATACTAGTAGGGGATCTCAACTTTCTCCTCTCAGAACTAGATAAATCTAACCACAAAATAAACAAGAAAGAATTTAAAGAAGTAAGTAGATTTTTTTTTAAATTAGATATGACAGACTTCTGGAGAAAACTGAATGGGAATAGAAAAGAATACCTTTTTCTCATGGTACCTGGGACCTACACAAAAATTTACTATGTATTAGGGCATAGAAACCTCACACTTCAATGTAGACAGGCAGAAATACTAAATGCATCCTTTTCAGACTATAATGCAATAAATAATACATTCACTAAAGGGCAGTGGAAAGATATTTCTTTTAGGAAAATACACCATTTAAAAAAAAACTGGTGTTATAAAGAACATAATACACTGTTTTTATTTTATGTAATTTAAATCTACTTTTCCACTGTCTTTAAGTTGAATAAAGATTAAGCTACAAATTGATAACATAGCTACATAACAAGGAAAATGTAAATGTTTACAAACTGCTTAGAGGTTTGTGTTTATAACAAACCTCTAATTGCACCCCACACCAGCTCAAAGTTTAGGGGTCTACACCTACCCAGTTGAGTTTTTTTAGAATTACCAATACACAAATTGACAATCGGTCATTCTTTTTCTTTTCTTTCTCTGTTTAAAAGATAGATAAAAATTAATTGGAAACTAAATGATTAAAATAATGGATAAGTGGGTCAATGAACAAATCACAAAAACAATAATTTCATTAAAGATAATGACAATGAGACAACATACCAAAAGTTATGGGATGCAACCAAAGGAATACATAAGGGAAAATTTATTTCTCTAAATGTTTACATCAATAAAATAGAGAAAGAGGAGATCAGTGAATTGGGCATGCAACTAAAAAACTAGAAAAAAAAAAACAATTTCAAAATCCTCAATTAATCACCAAATTGCAAATCCTGAAAATCAAAAGTAAGATTAATAAAATTGAAAGTAGGGGAGGACCAGGAGGCAAGGTGGGTATGAGGAGAATATTCAGAGGTCAAGTCACTGGCTGGGGAGAATGCCCAGAAAAGGGAAAAGAAATAAAACTATTGAAGGCTACTTTCTTGGAGAACAGACATTTCCTCCATTCCTTTCTGATGAGGAAGAACAATGCTTACCATCAGGCAAAGACACAGAAATCAAGGATTCTGTGTCCCAGCCCACCCAATGGGCTCAGGCCATGGAAGAGCTCAAAAAGAATTTTGAAAATCAAGTTAGAGAGGTGGAGGAAAAACTGGGAAGAGAAATGAGAGGGATGAAAGAGAAGCATGAAAAGCAGATCAGCTCCCTGCTAAAGGAGAACCAAAAAAATGTTGAAGAAATTAACACCTTGAAAACTAGCCTAACTCAATTGGCAAAAGAGGTTCAAAAAGCCAATGAGGAGAAGAATGCTTTCAAAAGCAGAATTAGCCAAATGGAAAAGGAGATTCAAAAGCTCACTGAAGAAAATAGTTCTTTCAAAACTAGAATGGCACAGATGGACGCTAAGGACTTTGTGAGAAAGACAGATATCACAGAACATAGCGAGAAGATTGGAAAAATGGAAGATAATGTGAAATATCTTATTGGAAAAACAACTGACCTGGAAAATAGATTCAGGAGAGACAATGTAAAAATTCTGGGACTACCTGAAAACCATGATCAAAAGAAGAGCCTAGACATCATCTTCCGTGAAATTATCAAGGAAAACTGCCCTGAGATTCTAGAACCAGAGGGCAAAATAAATATTCAAGGAATCCACAGAACACCACATGAAAGAGATCCAAAAAGAGAAACTCCTAGGAACATTGTGGCCAAATTCCAGAATTCCCAGGTGAAAGAGAAAATATTGCAAGCAGCTAGAAAGAAACAATTCAAGTATTGTGGAAATACAATCAGGATAACACAAGATCTAGCACCCTCTACATTAAGGGATCGAAGGGAATGGAATAGGATATTCCAGAAGTCAAAGGAACTAGGACTAAAACCAAGAATCACCTACCCAGCAAAACTGAGTATAATACTTCAGGAGAAAAAATGGTCTTTCAATGAAATAGAGGATTTTCAAATTTTCTTGATGAAAAGACCAGAGCTGAAAAGAAAATTTGACTTTCAAACACAAGAATGAAGAGAACCATGAAAAGGTGAACAGCAAAGAGAAGTCATAAGGGACTTACTAAAGTTGAACTGTTTACATTCCTATATGGAAAGACAATATTTGTAACTCTTGAAACATTTCAGTATCTGGGTACTAGGTGGGAGTACACACACACACATGCACACATGCACACATACATAGAGACAGAGTGCACAGAGTGAATTGAAGAGGATAGGATCATATCTTTAAAAAAAAATGAAATCAAGCAGTGAGAGAGAAATATTGGGAGGAGAAAGGGAGAAATTGAATGGGGCAAATTATCTCTTATAAAAGAGGCAAGCAAAAGACTTATTAGTGGAGGGATAAAGAGGGGAGGCAAGAGAAAAACATGAGGTCTACTCTCATCACATTCCACTAAAGGAAAGAATAAAATGCACACTCATTTTGATAGGAAAACCTATCTCACAATACAGGAGAGTGGGGGACAAGGGCACAAGCAGGGTGGGGGGGAGGATAGAGGGGAGGGCATGGGGAGGAGAATGCAATCCGAGGTCGACACTCATGGGGAGGGAAAGGATCATAAGAGAATAGAAGTAATGGGGGACAGGATAGGATGGAGGGAAATATAGTTAGTCCTATACAACACAACTAGTATGGAAATCATTTGCAAAACTACACAGATTTGGCCTATATTGAATTGCTTGTCTTCCAAAGGGAAGGGGTGGAGAGGGAGGGAGCTAAAGAAGTTGGAACTCAAAGTGTTAGGATCAACTGTAATGTTCTTACCACTATGAAATAAGAAATACAGGTTAAGGGGTAAAGAAAGCTATCTGGCCCTACAGGACAAAAGAGAAGACAGAGACGAGGGCAGAGAGGGAGGATAGAAGAGAGAGCAGATTGGTCACAGGGGCAATTAGAATGCTTGGGTTTGGGGGGGGAGGGGAGAAAAGGGGAGAAAATTTGTAACCCAAAATTTTGTGAAAATAAATGTTAAAAGTTAAATAAAAAAAATAAATAAAATTGAAAGTAAGAAAACTATTGAGCTAGTAAATAAAACTAGGAGATGATTTTATGAACAAAAGTCCAATAAGATAGAGGAATCATTTGTTAATTTGATTTAAAAAAAGAAAAAAAAAACAAATTACCAGTATCAAAAATGAAAAGGTGAATTCCTTACCAAATGAAGAAGAAACTAAAGCACTCATAAGGAAATATTTTGCCCAGTTATATGCCAATAAATCTGACAATCCAAGGAAAATTGACAAATATTCATAAAAATATAAATTGTCCAGTTTAACAGAAAAGGAGCTAGAATACTTAAATAACCCCTCTTAGAAAAAGAAATTGAACAGGCCATCAATAAACTCCCTAAGAAAAAATCATCAGGGTCAGATGGGTTCATATGCAATTTTACCAAACATTTAAAAAACAATTAATTCCAATTCTATATAAACTATTTGAAAAAATAGGTGGAGTCCTACCAAATTTCTTTTATGACACAAATATGGTGCTGATACCTAAATCAAGAAGAGCAAAAAGAGAGAAAGAAAAGAGAGAAAGAAAAAAGAGAAAGAAAAGAGAAAAAAAAATTTCCCTAATGAATATTTATGCAAATATTTTAAATAAAATACTAGCAAGGAGATTACAGCAATATATCACAAGGATCATATGCTGTGACAAGGTAGGATTTATACCAAGAATGTAGGGCTGTTTTAATATTAGGAAATCTATCAGCTTAATTGACCATATCAATAATAAAGTCAACAGAAATCATATCTTAACAGATGCAGAAAAAACCTTTGACAAAATTCAACAGCTTTTCTTATGCAAAATACTAGAGCTTAGGAATAAATGGAGCTTACCTTAAAATGACAAACACTATTTATCTAAATACATCAGGGAGCATTAACTAATGGGGATAAGTTAGTATTTACCCCAGCAAATCAGGGGCAAAGCAAGGATGCCTATTATCACCAATATTATTCAATATTGTACTAGAAATCTTAGTTATAGCAATAAAAGAAAAAATTGAAGGAATTAGAATAGGCAATAAGGAAACAAAATTATCACTTCATTGATAATATGATGGTAGTATACTTAGAGAATCAATTTAAAAATTACTTGAAATAATTAACAACTTCAGCAAAGTTACAGGATATAAAATAAATCTATGTATATCACCAGCATTTCTATATATTACCAACAAAGCCTAGCAGCATGAGATAGAGAAATTCTATTTAAAATAATTGTAGACAGTATAAAATACTTGGGAGTCTATCTGCCAAGACAAACCCAGGACCTATATGAACACCATTGCAAAACTCTTTTCTCACAAATAAAATTAGATATCAGCAATTGGGAAAATACCAATTTTTCACAGGTAGACCAAGTCAATATGATAAAAATGATAATTCTGGCTAAATTAATGTACTTGCTCAGGTCCAAACCAATCAAACTGCCAAAAATTATTTCATAGAGATAGAAAAAAAATGCAGCAAAATTCATCTGGAAGAATAAAAGGCCAAGAATAGCAAGGGAATTAATGATAAAAAAGCAAAGGAAGGTGGCCTGGCTCTACCAGATCTCAAACTATGTTATAAAGTGGTAAATATCCAAACTATCTGGTACTGGCTAAGAAACAGAGTGGTAGATCAGTGGAACATTAGGTACACAAGACATAGTAATAAATGACCACATTAACACAGCATTTCATAAACCCAAAGGTTTCAGCTTCTGAGATAAAAACTCTCCATTTGACAAAAACTGCTAAAAAGACTAGAAAATATTATGGCAGAAACTAGGGATAGACAAAAGCTTACACCATATACCAAGATAAGGTCAAAGGCATATGATTTATACATAAATAGCATACCATAAGCAAACTAGGAGAACAAGGAATAGTTTACCTGTCAGATCTCTGGAGAAGTGAAGAATTTATAGCCAAACAAGACATGGAAGGCATTACCAAATGGAAAGTGGATCATTTTAGAAGAAAAGCAGAAAGCTGGAAACAATTTGTACAGTGAATGTCTATGGTAAAGTCCTTGTTTCTCAAGTAGACAGAGAATGGAGTCAAATTTATAAGAATACAAATCATTCCCCAGTTGATAAATGGTCAAAGGATAGGAGCAGGAAGTTTTAGATGAAGGAATCCAAGTTATCTACAGTCATATGAAGAAATGCTCTAAATCACCATTGATCAGGGACATTAAAGCACCTCTGAAGTTGCTTTGCACCTTTCTACACCTATCGGGTTGGCTACTAGGACAAGTTGTAAAGAACAACAAGAGCAGAAAGCAGGAGCCACAGCCAAACCCTGCTCTCAGATAGTTGTGCATGGAGGGAGTCTAGTGCTCACTGGCCAGAATCTATCAGGGAATTTGCATGGTGGGCAGCATCTGTTTTCTAGATTGGGATACAGCTTTTAGAACTCCTGACAAAGGGTAGGGGGCCAATAAGCTGTAGGAAAGTCAGTGCCTCAGGGTGGGGGATCTCTCAGCTCAAGGAGGAAGCCTGAGTTTGAGGCTTCAGCCTATCTTAAGATCTGGTCCAGGGGATGAAGAGAGCTTCATTTCTCCAGATGGTTGGTGTCTCCAGGAAGTATGTACTCTCCAGATGCTGTCCCCTTCAAAGCCCTGAGTCCTCCACAGTCTCTGTCTTCATGGGTGAGAGAAGCCTCTCATTCTTTGGATGAACAGGCATGTGTGCATTGGGATCCACATTGTTGAAGAGAATGTCTAAGTTAGTGGAGAAGGGGCTGGGTGGGACAGTGGGTAGGGTACTCTCTGGCTCCTCTGTCACTTGCTGCTTAGATGACCCTGGGCAGGTCACTTTTCTTATCTGTAACATGAAGAGTTGGCCTTGATGGTCTCCGATGGCCTTTCCAATGACCCGTGGTCCTGGTGCCATCTTGATGCTGCTGTTTTATTCTTCCTGCCTCAGTTTTTCCTCAGGGAAGGCAAGGGTTTCCTTTTCCTTCACATGAGGCCTGGACACACCTTTATTGTAATCAGATGCTGTGTGTGTGTTACTTGGCTATTCTTCAGAAGCGCACAGTGAGTAGACTAAAACAAGGTACCTTGCCCTGTCTGTGATCAATTTGGCCATCTGAGTGCATTGTGACGTGGGCCCAGGGCTTGGCTCTCCTCCCCCTGTCTGTTCAATGACAATAAATCTGATAAACAGGACTGATCCCTAGTGCTTGTACACAGCACCTACTGTGTTCCAGGCCCTTTGCTAATGGCTCCACAGATGTCCTGCTGACCACCCTGCCATCCAAGAGAGGTCAGCACTGATCAAGGCTTTACCCTGTGACTACCAGTCACCACTCCCATCTCTTGCTGCTCACTTCTCTGGCCTCTTCCTGTCCTACTCCCACCCCACCTTCTCCAGGAAACCTTCCCTGACCCCCTTTATGCCAGTGCCCTCTGTTCATTATTGCCAATGTATCTTGTCTATAGCTTGCTTGTAGGCAATTGTTTACATGTTGTCTGCCCCATTAGATGGGGAGCTCCCTGGGGCAGGCACTGTCTTAGACCCCCTTTTGTGTCCCTAGCACTTAGCACAGTGTCTGGTGCATAGCAGGCCCTTAATGAATGTTTATTGACAAATCTATAAGAATATAAGTCATTCCCTAATTACATTGGTCAGGCAGTTTTCAGAGGAAGAAATTAAAGCTGTCTGTAGTCATATGAAAAAGATGCCATAAATCACTATTGATTAGAGAAATGCAAACCAAAACACACCACACCTATCAAGTTGGCTAACATGACAAAAGAAGAAAATGATAAATGTTGGAGAAGATGTGGGGAAATTGGAACACTCTAATGCAGTTGGTAGAGTTGCGAACTAGTCCAACCATTCTGGAGGGCAATTTGGAACGATGCCCAAAGGGCTATAAAAATGTGCATACCCTTTGCCTCAGCAATACCCTTCTAGATCTGTATCCCAAGAAGATCATAAAAATGGGTAAAGAACCCACATGTAAAAAAATATTTATAGCAGCTCTTTTTGTGGTGGCAAATAATTTGAAACTGAGGGGATACCCATCAATTGGGGAATGGCTGAACAAGTTGCAGTATATGAAAGTAATGGAATATTATTGTTCCATAAGAAAATAATGAGCAGGCAGACTTCAGAAAAACCTAGAAAGACTTACATGAACTGATGCCGAGTGAAGTGAACAGAACCAGGAGAACATTATATACAATAACAGCCATATTGTTCTATGACTAACTTTGACAGACTTAGCCCTTCTCAGCAATGCAAGGATCTAACACAACTCCAAAAGACTCATGATGGAAAATGCCACCAGTGTCCAGAGTCTGAATGCCGATGGAGGCAGGCTGTTTGCTCTCTCTTTTTGCTTTTTCTTTCTTGTGGTCCCTCCATTGGTTCTAATTCTTCTTCTTGTTCCGTCATTTACGATGTGACTAATGTGAAAATATGCTTAATATGGTTGTACATGTATAGCCTATATAGGATTGCACGCTGTTTTGGGGTTGAGGGAGGGGAAGGAGGGGGAGAAAATTTGGAACTCAAAATTTTATGGAAGTGAATGTTGAAAACTAAAAATAAAGAAATAAAATTTCAAAATACAGTTCTTCCCTTTTACAAATAATCGTTTTGACTGACTGACAGTAGCAGTCCAGGTAGGACCTTGACATTTGAAGTAGTCCGAGTGAAGCTTCTGGCTATGCTCGTAGGATGGTCCAAAGAAGGCCCAAATCTGGTATTTTCCAATGAAACTGAGTTGAGGTAAAATGTCTTCCCATGATGTCTCCTCTGAAAGATCCTCAGGGACTTGTTTGCAGAGTAGAGATTGTTGGCATGAAGACTTGGGTCCCTTATCTGGAGAGAAAGGAGGGATTGGAGGGATTGGACTTCTTTTTTATCTCCCTCCTCCCAGCCCCCCATTTAGGAATGATGTGAGCACAACTCTAGCTATGGAGAGGCAGGAAGTGAGTGCTTGGCTTCGGTAGCACTTCCTGACAAGCTCCGGCACAGCCAGCTCCTCAAGGAATACAGTCATCACTGTGTTCTCCACAGTACCTTCTAATATCACCATAACAACTCCCTTCTTTGCTGGAAAAGCACATATTTTACTTGGAATTTTGGCCCTGCAGCCAATCTAGGGGTTGCTTTGCAGTCTAGGGAGCAACTGTTAAAACAGAGTCACAAACAATCTTGCACAAAGTTCATGGCTGAGCTCGAGTTTGGTCCACTTGTAAAAAGTCTAGTCCTGCCCCTGGGGCCTCAAAGGACTTCCTTAGAGAATGTCATTCTGCCTGAGAGTAACTCCAGCATTTCTCAGGAGCTGTCCTGAAACTGGACTTCATCCCCAACTCATTGCCATCATCTCCGAGATTCCCCGAATAGGGGGCATGGTCTTTTCTACAGTGGATCTCTTCTCAAAATCATCTGCATTTTCTGCCTTAAAAGTCCTAGTTTTCTTGTGCATCTGAATCTATGATCATTGAATATCAACTTTTCCAGTAGTAAAATGATTTCAAGCTGCCCAGCTTCTCATATAAGGGAACTGTAAACTGTCATTATGAAAAGAACAGTCTGAGCCACCCTGATGTCTGACTGTGTCTCCTTCTGTAGCCCAGGAGTTCCACATCCCCCCTCCTGTTTGCTGAAAACTGGTCCAGTGTCACGCACGCGACACCCCCCCCCCCCCCCCCCCCGCCCCATACTTTGAGGGTAATTGGGATTGATGAAGTAAGGGCTTGTTAGGGAGTATCCAGGGATTGAGGACGAACAGAAGGGGCTCCATTTCCTCCTCTTTCTAACAGGCATCATTGACTATGTGGAAATGAAACGTACAATTGATAAATACATGAACAAGCTGCTCTCAAGAGAAGAAATCTAAGCTATCAGCAACCACATGCAAAAATGCTCCAAATATCCAATAGTTAGAGAAATGTAATTTAAAGTAACTCTGATGTTCTACTTCATACTCATCAAATTGGCAAAGCTGGCCAAAAAGGGAAGCGACAAATGTTAGAGAGTTTTGGGGAGTATGGGGACATTAATGCATGGTTGGGGAGCTGAGGAGGGGTACAGACGTTCTGGAAAGCAGTTTGGAAAAATGCCCAGAACCCTTGGCCCAGCAGTGACATCACTAGGCCCATATCCCAACAAGATCAAAGAGAGAGGAAAAGGACCCATGTGCACGGCAATATTTGTAGCAGATTTTTCTGTGACAGCAAAGAACTGGAAACTAAGGGGATGCCCATTGATTAGAGGTTGTCTGAACCACATCATGTCATGTAACAAAAGGATAGTTCAGGGAAGCCTGGAAAAGTGTGTGTGAACTGATGCAGAGCGACATGAGCAGAACCAGAGCAATTTATACAACTTTAATATCGTAAGGACAAATCACCCTGAAAGGCTGATTGATTGAAATGGTGACCCTCCATGACTCCAGAGGCCCAAGAAGGACATGTGCTATTCACCTCTGGACACACAATTAGGCAGGAACACGTGCGATCTCCTAAGAGTATTAGCCAGGTTCAGTCTCTGCCTTTTCAGCAGGTCTGCTAGTAGATTAACTAGTTGCCCAGGCTTTTACAAATGAGACCTTCAGGAGAATGGAAGGCAAACCAAAACTGAGAGGGAAGTCAGAAAGGCAGCTGCCTTCTTCAATTGTTGGGGGACAGCTCTGGACCGGGGTCCCCCGTGAGGACCGTGAGATGCCTGAGGGTCCGAACCTGCCCCCTTGTGGGGTACTGGGATGGCCCTGGTAACAGGCTGGCTCCACCCGCGGGGAGGCACTTGGGAGGAGCTCGCCCGCCCATGGGAGGTACGGGGGAGGAGACAGGGGATAATAAAAGGGGATGATCACAAGGGCTTAGAGGGAGAAGGAGAAGGGGAAGAAATGCAATAAAGCTTGCTGACTGCAACTCCTTTCGGGTGCTCTGCCTGTTTATTGCCCTCCCCCAACCGGGAGAGGGGCCGGAGACGTCCGAAGACCGGGGATCGGTAAGTGGAGAGGCGAAGGCCTGGGAGTAGACCCCGGGCATTCGATGAAGTTGGCTTGTTGAAACCACATCCCTCTGCTGCAGGCCTAACCGTCAGCCCTTCAGAAAAGCTGTGAAAGACCTTGGGCTGGCTCTAAGCTCCTGCCTGTCACCATGTCTCCTCACTGTTCCCAGGGGTGCTATTCATGCCCTACCTTGTGTCTTTGGGTACGTTTGGTGCCTCTCCTTGCAGCTTTTTCCTGGGCAGCCCTCCTTCTCCACCCGCACCCCCCTGTATTAGTGCTCTCTCCCTCTCTAGAGATTTCTTTGTATGTGCTTTGTTTACTATGTGACTGCCTATGGTATTCCACCAGTCAAATGTTAGCTCCAGTTCCCAGTGCCCAGCACAGGGCCTGGCACATAGTAGGTGCTTAATAAGCATGTGTGGAATTGAATCACCTCAAATCCTGTCTGTGAGTCACAGAATGCCAGTCTGTTTCCAAAAAGTAGTGGAGAGACACACGTGTGGGCTATTCCATACAGAAAGACAAGGGGAGGGATGACAAAGAAAGGGGGCTGGCCACATGGCCAGTGAGAGATGTCCAGTGGACAGCCTGCATGGCTGCCGGGTGTGGGATGAGAGGCCAAGGAAGGAGAAGTTGTAACTTGCATCTCTGGAGGGAGTGCCCACACTCAGATATAGAGAGCTAGCAGGGAGATAATGCATCAGCAGGGAGTGCAGAAGCAGAGAGCCTGGAATGGCCGACATCCCAGCTCTGTGTAGAGCGAAGGCCAGTGTCACATAGACACAGAAGGAAGCATTGCACTTACTGATGCCAACGACCACAAGAAACCCATCCAAACATAGCAGTGGGAGGTCAGTGGAAAGGGGGTACTGGATCTGGAGGTGGGGCTTGGCTTTGGAACCCCCAGAGCCCAGCAGAAAGCCTTCCCACACAGAAGGGGAACATGGAGAAAAGGACTTCCTAAGTTACTAAGGGCTGGGGAATCCAGAAGAAGCCTTTTTGATTCTCTCCAGCTTGTCCTGTGGAGACCTCATCTGTTCTGATTTTGGCCAATTGTCTCCCCACATGGAGGTGAGCTCCTTGAAGGCAGAGGCTGTTTTGCCTTTACATAACTCCCCCCACATTAGCATAGTCGGTGCTTAATAATGTTTATTGACTGGGAGACAACGTGCAAGCGATAACTACTTTATTCTAAAGGGGCAATGGGAAACAGAGTCCAGCCACCCCAGGGCTCGCATCTGCTTGCTTGGTCCCCCTGGGCTTCATCACGTTAATTTTATTCCTCCATAATTTTCTCTACTCCACAGCCAATTCTTGACTTGTGAGGAAGGTCATTTGTTACTTTGTCCTTTCCACAAATGCTGGAATCCTAGCTCTGCCCCAGACTCTGTGTGACCTTGAGTAAGTAAGTCACTTGCATCTGGAGCAGAGCTTCATAGCCAAAGGTCTGAGGTTATCAGACTGGAAACTGAGAAGTGTGGGGCAGGCTGGTGGTTTTCCTCATACCTCTGAGCAGGCTTCAGAGAATCCTGGACAGGTGGGAAGCAGGGCTGGGCTGGTCTCCATCTATCAGCCAAAACCTGGGCAGGCAGCAAGTCCACTGGGGGAACCCCTGCTGGTGGGCCCAGCAGCTGATGGCTGACCTGCCAAAGTCACTGATTTACCTCTGAGTGTATAGAGCAAGGTTTGATGGGGTCTGATGACATTTCATTCTCACAGAGTAACAAAAAAGCAAAAATGGTAACCCTAAATACCCACAACATCCTAGCCTGGGCCCAGAAGGCTAGGACCAGGACTGGGAAGTCATTTTTCCTGTCCCAAGTCTTCTCCTTGTCCATAAGGTTGGCTCTCTGTCCCCCTTCCTTCCCTAACTCTCTCACCCCAGTGTCTACTCAGTGGCACCAGGTCTCCTGATGCAGCTGCTTTTGGAGAAGGTATTTGCCTCATGGCCACATGGGACATCTGGGGCCCAAACCAGTCTCTGATCGTGGTTGTCAGACACTAAGGCAGCTGCAGCTGGAAGGAGAAAGTGGAAAGCAGGCAGATGGGGGTCATCCTGCACAGGACAGGAGAGATGCTTCTCATTTTTTCAAGAGAAGAAACCGACTTTAAGAACGTGGACATAAGGACTAGGACCTAAGACTGCAATGTCATGTCTCTGTTGCTATCATCCAGATGTGCTTGGTGTTTCCTTGTGTCCTGCTCTGCATGGGTGTGGGAGTGGGAGTGTGAGGGTAGTAGGCAGGAGAAGGAGATCTCCTCCATAGGAAAGGAGCTGGACCCTTTTCTGGTGGGACCTTTTACCCTTTGGCTGCTGGTGCCTTTGAATCCTCAGGATAGCCTGATTGCTTTCTAGTTTTCCCAGCAGTCCAGGTCAGAGGAAGTCATTCCTCCCAAAATTTGTTATCAAATTGTGGACTACTGTGGCCAGTTGTTACTGGATCTTATCTAGCAGCATGAGGTAATGAGTAGAGTGCTTTATGAGGAGTTAGAAAGACTTGGGTTCAAGTCTGGCCTCAGACATTGACTAGCTGTATGACCCTGGGCAGGTTACTTAATCTCTCTCAGCCTCAATTTTCTCATCTAAAAAATGGCCATAAGGATAGCACCGTGAGGATTAAATGAGTGAACACATGAAAAATGCCTTGCAAACCTTCACATGTTCCAAAGGCTTGATATCATTCTAGCACCCAGCCCAGAGCAGGCTACACGCAGTCTGAGAGTTGGGCAGTCCAAGCTCCTCATCACAAGTGGTGGCCAGGATTCAGCATCAAGTCCTCGGACACCCCAGCCAAGGTTCTCTGCACTACACCCAAGTGGCTCTTTTCTTCGTCATTGATCCCTTTGAGACTCCAGACACTTGGTTCTTCCTTTGTCTATTTCTGTAAAGTAATTCCTTGACAGTTTGGTTGGTAGAGCAGTAAATGTATAAATTAATTTGGTGGCCTGACATAGCCCAGCCATCAACAATAAATAGCTCTCCAGGCAATTTGGAACTATGTCCAAAGGGCTATAAAAATGTGCATACCCTTTGACCCAGCAACATCGCTTCTAGAACTGTATCCCAAAGAGGTCATAGAAATGGGAAAGGGTCCCACATGTACAAAATTATTTATAGCAGCTCTCTTTGTGGTGGCCAAGAACTGGAAATCAAGGGGATGACTATCAATTGGGGAATGGCTGAACAAGTTGTGGTATATGAAGGTAATGAAATACTACTGTGTTATAAGAAATAAAAACTTTGAAGGATGTATATGAACTGATGCTGAGTGTAGGGAGTAGAACCAGAAGTTTGTACACAGCAACAACCACAGTGTGCAAGGAATTCTTCTGGTAGACTTACCCCTTCACAGCAATGCAAGGACCTAAAAACTTCCCAATGGACTCAAGGCAAAATGCCTTCCACATCCAGAGAAGGAACTATGGAAATGGATCGCAGAATGAAGCAGACCTTTTTCTCTTGTGTTATGTTTTGTTTTGTTTTGATGGTTTCTCCCATTCATTTTAATTCTTCTATGCAACATTACTAAGGTGAAAATGTATTTAATAAGAATGTATGTGTAGAACTTATATAAGATTGCATGATGTCTCTGGGAGGGAGGGAGGAAGGAAGGGAAAAGGTGGGGTAAGGAGGGGAAAAACATCTAAGATATATGGAAGCGATTGCAGAAAACTGAAAACAATTAAATTAATTAATTAAAAATAAGTAAAATGGAGAAAAAAATGAAAAATAGCTCTCCAATTATTTACTTCTTTTAGACTGATAGTGTCTTGTCATTGTATTTATATAAATATTGAATGCGTTCTGGTAGGCTAAAACAAAGATATGATTTTTGCTGTTATGAGTGGAATTTCTCTTTCTTTTGGGGTTTGTTAGCTTACTGTAGAAAGGGTGATGATTTTTATGGGTATATTTTGTTCTGGTCCTTTTACTGGAGTTACTTTTGTCATCATTCCGTTATCTATTTGGAAGGATTTCTAAGTAAATTCCCCTGCTTTCTGCAAAAGGATAATTCTATCTCCTCTTTCCTAATGTTATGTAATGTTCACTTTTTTTCTTCTCGTAGGACTATCAATAGCATTTCTAGATCTTTGCTCAAAAATTGTGCAGAGGGGAATCCTTGCCTTACTCCCGCACGTACTGGGAGAACTACCAGCATTATTCTATTACAAATCATTCCCACTCCTCTTTTATTTATGTATTTATTTTTGCCATTGTTGAATTCCATGTTCTGTCCTTCTCTTTAGCCCCTCCCCTACCCACTGAGAAGGCAAACAGTGTGGTAGAAATTGTATGTGTGAAGTCTTGCAAAACATTTCCATATTAGCCATGTTGCAACAACAAGAACAAGAACAAAAATGAGAAAAAACAAGAAAAATAAAGTTTAAAAAAGTATATTTCAATTTGCACTCATACTCCATCAGTTCTTCCTCTGGAGGAAGATAGCATTTTTCATCATAAGTCCTTCTCAATTGTCTTGGATCATTGTATTGCTGAGAAGAGCTAAGTCATTCACAGCTGATCCTTGTTACAATGTTGCTGTTACTGTATACAATGTTCTCCTGGGTCTGCTCATTTCACTCTGTATCAGTTCATGTAAGTCTCCCCAGGTTTTTCTGAAGTCATCCTGTTTATCATTTCTTAAAGCACAATAGTATTCTGTCACAATCATATGCCACAATTTGTTCAGCCATTCCCTATAGATAGGCATCCCCTCAAGTTCCAAGTTTTTGCCACCACAAACAGAGTTGCTATAAATGTTTTTGTACATATGGATCCTTTTCCTTTTTCTTTGACCTCTTTGGGCTATAGGCCTAGTAGTGGTATTGCTGGGTTAAAGGTTTTACATAGTTTTATAACCCTTTGAGTACAGTTCCAAATTACTCAAGAAAATAGTTGGACCAGTTCACAACTTCACCAACAATGCATATATATATATATGCATAACAGTGAACCTATTTTTCCATATTCCCTCCAGCATTTGTCATCTTAACCAATATGATGGGTGTGAGGTGGTACCTCAGAGTTGTTTTAATCTGAATTTCTCTAATCAATTGTAATTTAGAGCATTATTTCATGTGACTACAGATAACTGTTGGGACTGGAAGCTCAATTCCGTGTGGACAGTCTCGGGCAGGTAAAAGTGGGACTTCTAAATCTTAGAGTCTTACGAGGCCCTCCATGAACAGCAGGGGTTCGAGAAGGTCAGACCGAGCTAGCTCGGCTAGCTCGGGTATTTCCGCCTCTCCCCCGGAGATACCTGATGGGTGGAGTCTCCCTGCCCTCGAGGTCGTCCCGGATTGGAGCACACCTAGTTACCTAACAGCACGGTATTGAGATGCAAACTGTGTGGCTGAAGATTAAGTAGGATTGAGGAAGCCTAAAAGCGCTCTTAGCACGTGTGGAGCCAAAGAGAAAAGTAGGGCTCCGCTTCTTTTCTTTCCTCTCTCCCCTCCCCCTCTCTCCCCGCTTGTACTTCTACTTCCATTCCCTTAAGCTTAGCCTTCTTAGGAAATCTCCCCCTCTTCGTCCTAAGAAAGAAGACCCCCTGCACTTGTAACCGAAACCCTGTAATAAAGCTCAACCCCTGTTTGACTCTGGAACGTCCTTTCTCTCATATGTGCATCCGGCGTGGCCAGCCGAAGACCTGGACAGGTAAGAAAGACTCGGGTAGCCCAATACAGGCCTCTAGGCTTGGCAGATAACTTTTACTTTCCCCCCCTGAAAACTGCCCATTCATATCCTTTGACTATTTGTCAATTGAGGGACGGCTTTATTTTTATAAATTGGTCTCAGTTCCCTATATATTTGAAAAAATGAGACCTTAAACAGAGAAACTTGCTATAAAATTTTTTCTTCCAGTTTCCTGCTTTTCTTCTAATTTGGCTACATTGGTTTTGTTAGTGCCAAAGTCTTTTCATTTCATTTAATCAAAATGACCCATTTTACTTCCCATGATCTTCTCTCTACCTCTTGTTTCATTCCAAACTCTTTCTCTTTTCCATAGATCTGAAAGCTCATTTTTTCATGCTCTCTAATTTGCTCATGACATCATCCTTTATGTCTAAATCATTTCTCCATTTTTACTTTATCTTACTGTACAGTGGGAGGTGTTGATCTATGCTTAATTTATAAGTTCTCATTTTAAATATATATTCTTGATCATATTAATAACTCCTTAGTTCCTGTACTTTTGAGAATTTTTTTTTTCATACACAAGAGTTTTGTAATTTGTGGAAGTTTTCCTGTCCCCACCCCCATCCCCATGTCTACAGCAGACAAAGGATTATGAAGTCCCAGTGGCCCCTTTTAGGTTGCTGGGCCATGGTGGAGGCTTCAGGCTCCTCAGCCACACCAGCTTCTCCCATGTGTCACTCCTTTACCACATCAAAATCCCAGCCATGCCCATTAGGAGACGGATGCTTTCTTCACAATGACAGGATAAGTTGGGAAGTCCCTGCTTGGAACCTGAGGTTTATTTTATAAATAACATTTAAACATGAAGGGTAGTTGTTTTAAATTAAAATTATTTTGCACATCTATTTATAAGAGTCACTGAGCATTTGTCATCTTTAAAGAACCAGAGAAGCAGCTTTGACTGAAGACTCTTAGATGAAATGCCTGCAAAATATTCTCCATGCGCTGATTTGGCCCTCACTTGGGGGAGGTTTCTTGTGAGATGTTAAGTAGGAACTTCTGGTCCATAGGAAAGGGACTTAGCCTGACTAGACTCAACTTTAGAACCTCTGAGCTAGGGTCTGGATAGATTTTAGAGGGTCTGGGAACATTGATGGGAAAATATATCTTTATTTTCACTAATCTCTAGTTGGAATGGAGCATTTCCTCCCGTTATGAATATAAGAAACGAACCACAGTAGGACTAATAAATAATACCTGAGATTTTGTCACCAGTGGAAATTCTACCTAGTTCCATAGCACATGACCAATATTGCAGATATCAAGAAATGTCATATACACGCATCACTAATGTGAAATGACTGTAGTTGTTAGGGTTATTTTAGGTCATGCTAGACATGATCACAGTCTTCCTATCTAGACATTGACTTTAATAGAATTGGTTTCCTCCATATATTTCATTTGAGGCACTGAAGAACATTACTCTGAGGAGAGTCTGTTGACTTTACCAGTTGGCTGCCAAAAGGGTCTAGGACACAAAATATTCAGAAGCTCTGTTATAGAGAAAGGAAGAAAATGAAACACTGTTGGGGGACCCCCCAACATACCAGTGGATAGACCCAGGGCAAGACCCAGAAAAAGAATCATAAAAGGAGCAGTCATAGTCTCCTTTAAGGAGTGAAGTCAACCTTGTCATCATCTATGGCATCACTAAGTTCACAGTTTTTGTTTTGTCCCTTCATTCACTTGAACTCAGGTGGAAACTTTGCTTTCAAGACCAGAGGCTTATGACTGTGAACTTCCCCTTCAAATAATATTAAAGGCGATCACTGAAGGTGTCTGGTTCCTTGACACCATTGGGCTTGCTCAGAACCAGAGTGGCCCATAACTGTGCTGATGGTGGACATTTGCTAAGAGCTTAGAGTTTGTAAAGTGCTTCCAAGATGGATCTTGTTGGAGCCTTACATGGGGGTGGGAGGAGACTGAGGAGGAGGCATTCCTCCATATGAGTACTTGGAACATCCCAGTTATTATTTACTGTCTACACTTTAGAGGTTTAGAGAACTTAAGGGTTTCCTCAGGGTCACTGAGTGCCTGAGATGACCTTTGAATTTGCCCTCCAGGATTCATTCCCAGCACCTCCTGGCCATCAGACACTGCCTCGGTTGCCTGCCTGAGCAGCCTCTGTTTGTCTGTTATCTTAGCCACAGAACAGTCTGGCTCATTTCTTTATTCTCCTGTTTAAAATGATAGCTAATGATAGTAACAGCTACCATCTGTATAGCAATTACTGAGTGCCAGGTGCAGTCCACTTTACAAATGTGATTTTACTTTATCCACACGATAGTCCTGGGGGGAGGTATGACTATTGTTCCCATTTTACAGATGGGGAAACTGAGGCCAACAGAGGTTAGTGACTTGCCCACGGTCACTTAAAGCTGACTGTGGTTGGCCATGAATCTTTCTCTAGGTTCAACACCAGGGCTCCCCTTCCAGGGGGCAGCTCAGGGATCCATCTTGCCTGACATCTCTTCCCTCAGTATGTGGAGAATTTCTCTTCTCTGTAGATCCTCACTCCTTCTCAAGAGCCACAGTGGCTCAGAAATTCCTTCTCTGTAGCCATCTGGGAGAAGAAGTTTCCTGAGATGAAGTTGGCTGGTCCTTGGGCAGCAGGTATGCAGTCCATCACTAAGGGATAGGGCCTGCAGAGCCTGTGTCCAGAGAAGAGTTCTGGGGTCACCTCTGTGCACATTGTTGGGCAGGGTGACTTTAAGGGACAATTCTCTTTACCCATGATCTGTTTTCTAGACTCTGAGCCATTCTAGCTTGGCAGGACTGGCCAAAATTGCAGTTTTAAGAATCTGTACTGGTAAGAAACGATGAGCAGGACGATCTTAGAAAAACCTGGAATGACTTACAGGAACTGATTCAAAGTAAAATGAGCAGGACCAATAGAACACTGCACACAGTATCAGCAATATTGGAAGCTGATCAGCTGTGAGTGACTTAGCTATACTCAGCAATACAGTGATCCAGGACAATTTGGAAGGACTTATGATGAAATATGCTAGCCCCTCCAGAGAAAGACCAGATGAAATCCAAGTGCAGATCAAAGTATACAGTTTTTACTTCCTTTTTATTTTTTTCTCTGTTTCACAACCTGATTAATATGGAAATGTTTTGCATGACTGCACACATATAACCTCTATAAAATTGTTTGCCTTCTCAGTGAGGAGGGAGGAGAGGGAAGGAGAAAATTTGGAACTCAAAAATTTTAGAAATGAATTTAAAAATTGTTCTTACATATAATCAGGGAAAATAAAATATTAAAGAGTCCATAGTAGTTTCACCACGCCCAAAGAGCTATAAAATCATGCATATCCTTTGATCCAGCAATACCATTACCAGCAATACCATTACTGTATCCCAAAAACATTAAAAAGGTGGGGGGAAGGATCTGTCTGTACAAAAATATTTAAAGGAGCTCTTTTTGTGGTTGCAAAGAATTGGACATTGAAGCGGTGCCCATCAATTGGGGAATGGCTGAACAAGTTATGATATGTGATTGTTATGGAATACCACTTCCTTAAAAGAACAGGCCTATTCCAGAAAACCTGGAAAGACTTACACAGTCACAGCAATATTGTTCATTGATCAACTCAGAATGGCTTTGCTCTTCTCAGTCATATCCAAGACAGCTACAAAATATTTATGATGAAAAATTCTATCCACATCCAGAGAAAGAACTGATAGAATCCAAATGCAGATTGAAACACACTATTTTTCACTTCCTTTCTTTTTTTGTGTGTGGGCTTTTTTTTTTTTGGTTTGTGTCTTTCACAACATGACTAATATGGAAATATGTTTTGCGTAACTGAGCATGTATAACCTATATGCCAAGTTGCTTACTACCCCAGGGAGGGAGGAGGCAGACAATTTGGACAAAATATTTTTTAAATGAATGTTTAAAATTATCTTCATATGTAATTGGGGAAAAAAGAAAATATTATTTAAAAAAAGAATCTACAGTAGTTTCAGTTGCTCTGAGAAGTATGAGAAGGATGTAGGTACAGGCTGTGTCTACATCGTCAGTTAAAACACAGACTTGAAACCAGCTGTTTCCTCATGCCCAGAGCTCCATCTTCCCACCTGGGATATTCTCCTTCTTTGCCTTTGCCTCTCACCATTCCTGGCTTCATTCAAAACTTGATTGCAGAAGTCACCCTCCCCTACCCCAACCCTTGTCTCCAATATTCACATAGTGCTTACCATGTGCTAGTTGGTCCTCACTTCCATCTACTCTGTGTGTATCCTGTATGGGTCTACACACCATCCCCTATTAGAACGTAATCTCCTTGGTGGTTAGCACCTCTTAAAATACCTGGTGCCAAGCTCAGAATGTCTGAATCCAGCTCCTTACTTCCCCCTCCCCCCGGGAGGAGACCCTCGCCTCCCTCCTATCTCGTCTTTGCCAATTTTGCAGCTTCTCTTTCCACCTGCCTCTGGCCCTTGGCACCTGGACAACCTCAGCTGACCTCTCCAGTGGACAATACTCTTCCTTACGCACTTTACACTGGAGTTTGCGAGACTTCATTCTCACCTCTGTGCCTGGAATGCCTTTCCTCCTCTCCTCCACCTCCAAGAGTCTCTACTTCTTCCACTTCCACCTCCCCCCACACCTGTGTCCTCATTATGACCTTCGTTGGGAGCAGGGACAATGGCCCCCTTGTCTCTGTATGCCCAGGCTGCCAGAGAAGAAGGACCTTACAATAAGTCTGGTTGGAAGGTGTCCAGATGACAGCCACACAGGCTTTCCTCTCCTCACACCCCTCCCCCAGAGAGGGCAGAGCCCAGGCAGGCCTTTCACACTGGGCGTGGGGGCACTGCCGCCTAACTCTCCCTGGTTCTTTATCTGACTCTGCCATCCCTTCAAGCTAGCCTCCTACCCTTCTCCTTCCTTTCAGGGATCTACTCCTGGAAAAAAACCGTCCACACCCACAGCCTTCCTTTCCCCATACTCACTTGATCTCTCGCAGTTTGGCTTCTGACCTCCGACTGCTCTCTCCAAGACCACCCAGGGTCTCTCAGCAGCTAAACCCCGGCCTGTTCTCAGCTCTCATCCTCGCTAGTCTGCTGGAAGCTCTGGTGCCTCCAGTCGCTCCCCTCTGGTGGACTTTCCAGGCAGTGTCATCCCCCAGGGGACCCTCTGTCTGACCCCATTCTCATTGCCCACACCCTGGCTAGGTGCGGGCGCGCTCTAAGACTGTCCTCTTGCACGGTCTCGTCTCCATGAGATCTGCAGATCCGTCTGGATGACCCATGGTCACCTCCAGCTGAAGTGGGAGAGGAGACCAACCCCTCCGCTGGCTGCCCAGGCAGGAAGGCCTTTTCCTGCGGTGCCGCGGGCTCACAGTCAGCCGGTGCCCACCATCTGCTGGGCATGTGCCAACAGCTGGGGAAGGCCCACGATGGGTCCGCCCGAGGATTCCTGCCATGGTCACAGGCAGACAAGCTAGGAGACCCACTAGCGGTCCTCGGGGGAGGAGGGCCCGCGGGGGGCGGCGGGGGGCAGCATTGCCTGGGCTCTGCGGGCCAGCACCCCGCACTACCCCTGCAGTGCCTGTCCTCCAGTGCCCCGAGCTGCCAAGGGTGGGGTGCCAGGGGGCAGGGAGCCCAGACTTCGCTGCCTGGCTGCTGCAGGGAGCTGCGAGACTCCTTACCGACCCCGGCCGTGGAAAGGTCTCCTGTGGGCCTCTGCCTTCCGTGGGTGTCTTTTAGCACCCCCCCAGTAACACCGATGTCGCTGGAGGAGACCCCCGGATTCCTCCTCCTTCTCTCCTCTGCAGGGCTCTCCGGCCCTCGCTTCTCCGCCTCGGACACGGGTGGGAGTCCCACGGCCACGCAGGCCCCTGCCAGGCCATGGTCAGCCGCAGTGCCACGTGCCACGCGGCCCTCCACGAGGTACTCCCGGTTCCCCACCCTCCCCCAGCTCCGGGCAGACTCCTCCGCGCCCCAGGGGGAGGCGGGAGCGACGGTGACCCCCCCGCGGGGCTCCCCCGGCAGCACTTCGGGGATCCCTCGCACTCCGGGCCACCGCAGACCCCGAAGCGCGGGCGCGGGGCGGGCCACCTCCCGAGGGTCTCGCCTCAGCCACGCGCTAGCCAGGCCTCCCCGGGCAGGTGCGCCTGGGAGGGGGGCGGGGCCGAGGGAGGAGCGCGCACGCGCAGACCCCGCCTTCCCGCCGAGGCTGTCAGCCGGAGCCCCGCCCCTCCGCTTGCCCGGGCACGCCCCGCCCCCGCGGCGCCACCGGAGCCCTCCATTGGTGGGCTCGCCCGTCGCTCCGAGCCGCGGCCAATGGAGGCGCGGCAGGGGTAGCGGCCCGTCCGGGCGCCGGGGGGCGGCGTCAGGCGGCGGCGGCGGCGGCCACGGCGGCTGCTCCGGGGAGCTGCGGGAGCGGAGGCCGAGGCGGGCGATGTGAGCGGGCGCCCCAGCGGGTCCTGTCGGCGGCGCCATGGGGGCGCCGGGTCCCGGCCCCGGCCCCGGCTCCGGGCGGCAGCGGGGGCTGAGGCGGCCCTGAGCCCAGAAGCCCAGCCCGCCTCGGGGGCGCGCCCCGCCCACGCCCGCGCCCGCCGGGCACGCGCCGCGCTCCCTCCGCCCCTCCCCCTCCGGGCATGTCGGCGGCGGCGGCGGGGGGCGCTGCGGGCTCGGCGGGCGGCCCCGGCCCCGCGCAGCCTCCGCCGCCCCCCGCGGGCCCCCGCATGCGGCGGAGCGCCGCCAGCTCCCCCACGGCCCCGGGCGCCGGCCGCCTGCTGCAGCCCATCCGCGCCACGGTGCCCTTCCAGCTGCTGCGCGGGGGGCCCAGCCCCCCGGCCCCCGACCCCCCGCGGCCCCAGGGCCGGCCCCGGCGCAGGAGCGGCTCCCCGGAGCCCCGAGGTAACGGAGGCGCGGGAGGGGCGGGGGGGCCCCCTGCTGTGGAGGGGGCGCCTCCCAGGGACAGCCCCCCTGGGGAGGGAGACGTGGGCAGGGCCGCCCCGCGGACGTGGGGGGGTGGGGGGGTGGGGGGGTGTGCGCGCGCTCCCGCGCGTGTGGCGTGCGCGCGCTCCTGTGCGGGGCTCTCGCCCCGCCCCCAGCCCGCACCCCCGGGCCTTGGGGGGCAGCCCGGACCTGTCCCCTGCGGGACTGCCGGGGCAGTGCCCTGGGCCGGTCCCGACCTGTGCGGCCGTCAGCTCCCGCGGAGCCGCGAGGTCCCCCAGCCTTCCCCAGACCCCCGAATCCCCCGGGGCCGGGCCGGACCGGCCGCCCCTCCCGCTGGGGTGACATCACTCGGGTCACTGGATGAATGAAAGGCGGCCGCGCTGCCCGTGGGCGCCCGCGGTGCCCGCGCTGCCCGTGGGTGCCCGCGCTGCCCGCAGTGTCTGTGGGTGCCCAGGCTGCCCGCGGTGCCCGTGGCTGCCCGCGGTGCCCACCTCCTCCTCTGAGCAGCAGCCTGGCCGGACCGTGTGGGGCCGAGGCCGGCCCGGATAGAGGGGTGCTCCCTCCACCCCGCGGGGCAGACACCCACGACACCCCACGGGGGCAGCCCGACGCCGAGGGTGGGAGCCTGCCCTGGGCCTCCAAGTGAAGCCCGCGCTCCCCGCAGGGGGTCGCCGCTGGGCAGAGGTGTCTGAGCTCCGGAAGAGGCCTCGTGCAGCCGGGCCGGGTTCCTGGGAGTGAGGGTCCTGCGGAATTGGAGTGTTCCCACGGGCCATGGTTTGCCTCATTGCCCCTTTGAATAGTGTGGATTTCACCCGTGACGCTTCTGCGCGTCTTGCATCGGGCGGGCTCAGCTGTACCCGCGAGTCCGCCGGACGTGGGTGGAAGGGCTGGCTGGTGTGGGCAGGTGGAGCCAAGGAGCCAGCTCTTCCGGCGGTGGGCTGTGCTGACGGGCTTTGAGCCCCTGGAGGTCTGTGGCTCCCGTGGGAGGTTCACTTCCTTGGAAGCTTTCTGTAGGCTTGAGCGCATCCACGTTATGTTTCTCTTCTGAAAGGTCTTTAAGAAACCAGCCTCACCCCGGTCCGAGGTGGCCTATGTCGGGGTTGTCTCCCCGTTAGAATGGGGGCCCTTGCCTTCTGCGCCCCCCCAGGCTCTTCCAGCCTAGCTCCTTCCCCGCCTTCCCTTGGAGATCCCCGCTTGCTGTCTCCCCTCCTAGCCTGGGAGCTCCTGGACGGAGGCCTGGCGCACAGCAGATGCTTCATAAGTACTTTTGCTTGACTGGGTTTAATTAACGTTCAGCTAACTCATGTGCGATTAGAACTCGCACATGTGTTCTCCGTGCTTTTTCAGGATGCCAACGCATTGACACGTTACTCATGAACGTTCGGGTCATTTGATTGATCTGTACTGAGTCCTTATGTTCTTTGGGATCTGGGACGAATGTAGTCTAAGGGGTTCTGATTGCGGCCTTTACGCCAAGATAACCTGCTGAGTTGTGGAGTTGCCAAACAACCACAACATGGTGCCTGTGTGCGCTTGTGCATGTACCTTGCACGTGAGGTGGAGCACAGTGCCTCTATTTTCATCTCTTTACTCATTACAAAAACTGCTTACGTTATTCTTGGTAGATGCCTCAGTAGAAGTCTCTGAAGTCAGTTCTGTAAAAGGTGACTGGCTTTTTCGCAGCTCTTACGATTTCATCCCCTCAGTCATTACCTATTTCTTCAGAAGGATAGAATGCCAAAAATCTACCCAGAACTTGGAGAAATCACAGAAAACCAACTAACGATAGACACTGTTTGAGACTGCACAGCATTCTGCCCCTTTGCCCCTCATCCCGCACCCCTCCAGTGAAAGAACTTGGGTGGATTTCCTTATCTCCTCACCCTCTCAGCCCCTTTGTCCGATGGGGTTGGTTCTTCCAGCTGGGTTGTCCTCTCTCTTTGGCCTTTCCTCTCCTCCTGACTCTCCTGACCTCCACCATGCCACTAAGCAAGTCCCTTCTCCCTCCTCTCTTTTCTCCTTGTGTTTGTTTTCCTTGCTCTTAGCGCAGTGTCTGGAAGGCCCATGGTAAGTGCTTAATAAAACCTTGTTGATTTGAGTCATGATGATGTTTTATATGTTATTTTTGAACCTTGGTGGCAGGAATGCCCACACAGAAGAAATGAATGAATTGACCCAAACTAGGTTCACGGAGCTTGAAAATGTGACTAAGACAAGGAGACGTAGTAGGTACAACATGCCAGTGATACAGACCAGGGGACCTCATGGCATGTGACTGTAGGAAGGGTCACCACGCTCCAGGGTGGCCTGTTCCTCGAGTAGAGGAATGCTAATAACCATCTGTGGTCGTTGTTACGCTGAGTTTTAGTAAACCCTAATTCCTCCCTCACTGGATTAGAGCATCCTAGCACTTTGTCATACTATCTGCCTAGAATCTGTCCCTGCTACCATTGTGCTTTTGACGCCGAGACAGGATTTTGTTCTCTTATTTCAAGAAGGGACTGGAGCCCTTTGTGTGTGCACACACCAAGAACCAGAGCCTTCCAGGCCCCTCATCATGGGACAAAGGGGAGAAGATGGAGCTTGGAGCCATGTGGCTTCTCCAGCAGTCCCTGAGTCAAACTGAGCAGTGGGGTTTGGTGCTGGTGGCCAGGACCTGCCTCTGGGAGTGTCCAGTGTCTTTAGGCTGATCCCGGTAGGGACCACATCCTTATGCTTCATCTACTATATTTCACCAGTCTGGACTCTGTGGATCCCTAGCATGAGGCAAATTGCACTCTACTGAGAATTGCTGAAGATGTAAGAATTTTACTGTCCTCAGATTGATGAAACATACTTAGGAAAAGTTGTCACTGAGAAATGGAACAGAGTCCACGTTCAGGATCTGAGAACAGGCAGTGGTCCCAGAACCCCTGAATGCCCTCAAGGGACATTAGCCAGTGCCAAGAATCTACTTCTCAAGGTCATCAAGGTGCCCTGTTTTCTCTAACGAGGGTGCCCCGTTACTGTGTGCCACTAAATCCATGCTTCGGAAAAGTGGTGACTTTGAGGGGTGTCAGAGACCTTGGAATTAACACCCCATCATCCATCCCGACCCTTCACTGAGCAGACAGGGATATGAGACTGGAATAAGGTCATACGGGCAGGTGCAGCACATTGGGGACTCTGCCTAGGTCAGGTCTGACTCCATGCCCTCACCCTTGTGGGGTGCACACAGGCACCTCCTGAAGGCCATTGAATTGGTCTGCACTTCTGGTGAAGGCAGATTCAGCTGGGTAATTGACTGGTGATGTCACCAGTGGTCTGAGTGCCTTGTTTGCACCTACACATGAAAGTTGCTAAGGGAGTAAAGAGGGTCCAGCCCCCTCTCCTGCCTTTGGTCTATAGCTCATGGCTGTTAGTACCCCTTCCTTAGGGCTGCAGCCTTGGGCTGTTTTCCTGTTGCTACAGGACACTGCTGTGTTGGAATCAGCTCTCAAGGATCAAAAATACCTTTAAAGAAACCTGTGGAAAAATGTGCTAGGTGCTTGTAAAGTATGCGGAACCTCCTCTGGAATCCCAGCTTGCTACTGACTCTTTGATCAGCTGCCTCCTCCTCTTCTTTCCACCCCCAGGCCAGTAAAAGCTGCCACGGCATTTGTCCAAGCTCTTAGAGCTGGCCCATCAAGAAGTGGAGAGGGAGAGAGGAGAGAAAGCCATAATGACCACTGAAGTCAGTGGGCCTTGGGCCCCAGGCAGCTGAGCCTGCAGGACCTGCTCTCTTGTCAGGGGAAGAGAAGCCATGTTAGGGGAACTTGGAGACCCTGCTCAGATCTACCTGCCTCCTTCTGCTTAGTGAAAAACTGGGCACATCCTTGAGCCCTGCTGCTTCCTGTGGCCCTGGAGCCCAGATTGTTTTGTGGTTTGAGATGTCTGAAAGGCAATTGGAGATGTGAGATTGGGGCAGAAGAGATGGATCTGAGAATCATCAGCACAAAGCTTGTAATTAAATTGATGGGAGTTGATGAGGTCACTAAAGGAAGGAGTCTAGAGGGAGAAGATGACCCAGGGCAGAACCTGAGGGACTTCTGTTGTTAGAGGACATGATCTGGAGGAGGGCCCACCAAAGGAGACAGAAGGAGAGGTCACGGAAGGAGGAGAAGAACCGGGAGAAGGAGAGAGAGAAAGAGACAGAATGAATGAGGAAGTGTATCCTGAAAACCTAAAGAGGAGAGAGAAGGAGAGAGTGACCCATGGTGTCAGGGGGCACAGAGAGGTCAAGGAAACACTTTTTGTATTGTCCTCAAACTGGAAACTGAGGGAGCTGCCCCCTGATTGAGGAATTGCTACACAAATCGTGACCTGTGGTGTAATGGGATATTATTGTACCATAAGAGACCATGGAATGGACAGTTTCAGAGGAAGCTGGACAGAGTTGGAGGAAGTGATAGGAAGCAAAGCAAACTGACCCAGAACGGTGTCTACACTGGGAACTTGTAGAGACAAGTGCCTTTGACCATGGATCAGTGCAACATGAAGACCCCGAGTCCAGACAAAGGTCAGGCGCAGCACTGCCCTCTTGCTAAAGAGCTGATGGACTTCGAATGCAGAATTTGACAGACATTTTTGGCTGAGGTCAGTGGGTTTGGATCATGTGTACATATGACGAGGGTTTCATTTCTCTCTTTTTAATTCATTTGGGGGGAGTAGGGTGGAGTGGGAGGGAGAGGTGCTTATAAAGATAATTTAAAAAAATTTAGAACTTGCATATGTAGTTATTGAATTTTGTGTCTTCTTGAAAGTGCCTGAGCCAGCCTTGAGAAAGTACACATAGCTCAATGGAGCATTTGCTCCTGAAATCTTTGTCCTTTGGGGTATAAGTACAGTAGCTCTTTCCTGGATTTTCACTGACATCTCAACTTAAAAAAACCAAGGTCTCCCACTGCATCCTGGGCCATCTCCAGTCGTCCTCATCTATATCTTGCCCAGATGACTCCAGAGGAGAAAGTGAGGCTGGTGACTTTGCACAGCCCTCCCTCACTTAAATCTAATTCACTTGCGTGTTATGGCATCACCTCCCTGAAGTGTCATGGTCCTGTTTGAGAATGAAGTTCTACAGTAACAACCAAGGACCACATGTAGAAAACAGCAGTTAGGGCACAGACCAGCTTAGCTTTTCACTGGCTCGATTGACAAAGAATTGGGCCAGCTGACTCTCCTATCACCTTGCAGAGGCTGCCTTAGTGTTCTGTATCAGGCCATGAGATGGGAACTCCATGGATGGGCTGCATGAATTTAGTTACTCCAGGTTAAATGAGTGAGTTTTTGTTTTCTTTTTTAAAAATAAGTTTTATGGATGCTTTCACAAAGTTTCCCATGCCCTCTCTCTTTCCTAGAACCATTTCTTGTGAGAAGGAAAAGCAGACTGTTCAGCAAGTTTATTTGCTAGGCAGTGTTCCTCATATGTAGATGGACACTGTTTCTCATAGTAACCAGGATGCTTCATCAGCCTTCCGGAATGAAGATTAGCCATGCTGTGGCCTGTGACTTTGGGATGTGCCCAGTGACCATTGAACGAAGCCTGCTAGCATGATGCCTGGGGGGAGTTGGACCCTGTTGACCTACTCCACATATGTTAGCTTCTTAGGAAAAGAATTGTTTTTTTGTTAAAGGTTTCAGGTAGATTATCCCCCTTCCCCTACCCCTGGGCACGTTTGGCCCCTGGACTGCATGTGTCCTGGTAGGCCTTAGATGATGAGCATTTCCCAGTGCTTGGGCATGTCTAGCCATGCATGTAGGATGCTGTGTTTTCTTTGGTGGGTCCTTCCCGCAACTGAGGGAGGCTTCTGCCATAGATAGGCATTGTCCAACAGAAGGGACATCCCCATGGTTTTCTCATTGCAGCCTGCTTTGAGGTCAGGTAAAGAGGCATTAAGTGTATCCTTGGTCTCTTGCTTTGGACTTTGGAAAATCAAAGCCATGTTTTTCACAGGAAAAAAAAATGTGTGTCCTTGAGAGAATGAGATTGTGTTATGAAACCATTAAGCCTTCTCTAATTGAAAGGAAAAGGCTCATCCTTCTGGTATCATCTTAGCCCTAGATAAATCACAGAGTAGGGAATTATAGGTCCCCACCCTGTGGCTGTCTGAGAAGATAGTATTGACTGCAGTGACAGCAGGGACCAGGATGGATGCCTTCCAAACCCATTGCAGGAACAGGAAGAGTAGCTTGAGACAGACAGGCAGTAATATCTCAGGCTGCATGTCAGACTTTTTGTGCCCAGGGCAGTGGAGACATGGCAAACCTCCTCGTGCCTCATTTCCCCTTTTTGGGCTTCTGCACACCCATCTGGTACAAAGGGCTGGCCCCCGCCCTTCACGGGGCCTGGGGGAGTGTTTTGTTCCTCAGTCAACTGGCACCTGCTCCTCGTTCTGGCCACTGAACTGGCCTTGCCACCTGGTGCCCCATTTCGCCTTCTTTCTTGTCAGATGGGGCCTATCACCTGCTTTTGATGATAGAAGTTGCTTTTTTTGGGTGCAGTTGTGGTTAGTTCCTCACAATCATTTCAGTAAAGACTCACTTTCTGTTGCATTGTTGAACATTTTTTAACGATCACCCCAGAGGTGGCTCCGGCAGCATTTCCCTTAAGTCCTGTGCCAAGTCAGATCTCCCTGCAAAGCTGGAAGCTGCTCAGTAGCACATTCTCCTTTATCAAATGACCTGGGAATATAGAATTGCTTGTATTCCACTTGGGATTCTTTGCTGAGAACTGGTTTAATCCATTGAATATCATGACAGAATTTTTATTTCAAAGGATTTTGAAACAGTCCGCAGTTCATAGTGGAATGTGGAAAAGCCCAATGAGTAGAATCCATAGTGCAGTGCCTTTTGTGAGCCAAACAGGAGAGTTCAGAGCTGCAGTTCCGGAGGTTTGGAGTTTGATTTCCTTGTCTGTTCTGTGGTACAGCCCTCTCCCACCCTAATGTGAGAAATGGGAGGAGGGGTCTTAACAAAGTTCTTCTGAAAGCTCTCCCACCAGGAGCCTGGGAGTGCCCACGTCTGACCCCCAGTCTGATTGGGATGATTTAAGATCACTGCTGCTCTTTGCCACAGTACCATTTAAAACAGCAGTTCCACATTTTAAAAATGAAAAACTTAACATAATAAGAGGCTTTGTGGGGTGGTGAGATCAAAGATGCCCTCTGTCCCCTTCTGACAGGATTTTATTGCTTGGGGTGGAATTCCCTTTTGGGCAGTTTGAGAGTTCCCTTGTAATTTATAATTTTGGAATGGAGAGAGGTGTGTTCTGGGTGCAGAGAGAGGTATGCCCCACAAGCAAGGCTTGAAGGCTGGCCCTCCCTCCGCTCACTGTGTCTTACTTAGCCTACAAGGAGGTACACTTATCCAGATCACCAGAAAAAATGATTATGGACATGTCCATGAGAGACAGTATGTGTTAGGAGAGAGACCTGAGTCGTGTCCTAGACATGTGCTGGCTATGTGACCCTGGGCAGGTCACTTACCAAGTCTTGGCACTAAGTTGCAGAGAAGGTGCTAACCTGTTCTGGGATGAATTACCTCATCTGGGAGTTCTCTGAACTCGAGATGACAGATGTTCGGCTGGATCTGGCCCACAGCCCTCCAGAGTGCTCTGAAGTCATTGGAAAGTATTGAACAACACAAAGAAAAATACAGTAAGACATAGTTAATGTTACCATTTGGTTTTCTAAGTATGTAGCCCAGGGATGCTCACATAAGGGTTAGTGGCCCTTGTTTCTATTTGAGTTTGACACCACTGCTCTAAACCAGTGAAGTCACTAATTGCCTAACCTCTGCTTGGATCCTATCCTGGGCCCTTATACACATGCCAGTAATTCATCACTGTCCTTCACAAATGCTCCAATCCAGCCACACTGGGGCATTAGTGTGGTTGTGGGGGTATCGAGGTGTGTGTTGGACTTCCTGAGGATGAGATCAGGGCATGGTTTATAAAGGAAGACTGGCCCTGAACCAGGCCCTGAACCCACTTGAGAGGGAGGAACATTTTGGGAATCAGTGGATAATGACCACAGGGAGGAGAGATTACTCAGGGCTGGTGGTAAAGGGAGAGACTGAAAGTGCAGCCAGTACTGGCAGGCAGGAGGGAGTGTATCTTAGGCCAGGTGTGAAGTCTGGTGAGGATGGAGGAAGTGAGGTGTCCAATCGTGCCTGCCCCCATCAGGGCCTGGGTGTGCTGTAGCCCTTAGACCCTCCAAAGGCTGAACCAGGAGGCAGGAGGGGTGGAGTGCTGCTGTCTTAGTGATTAGAAGGTAGGAAAACATGGGGGTGGGGGGGGGGGAGAGAGAGAGAGAGAAGGAAGGAGGGAGGGAGAGAAGGAGAGAGAGAGGGAGAGAGAGAGAGGTGTCTGTATTGGGATGTGTGGTTCTGGTACATCTGGAGACTTTAACCAGCAGCTCTTGTTATTCAATGACATGAGAAATGGGAATCTGAGAACCACATTTCTTGGGAAATTTGGTGAGTGAACATGTTACCTTTTCCCCTCTTGTTTCTGAGCTGTAGTTGGTTCCTTCCCTGAGGAGTTGAAGGCCAGTGGTGGAATTGTGTGTCTTGGCCCTTCTTAGATCTGACAGCTGTCGTTCAGTCTGAAGTTCCCGCTGTAGGATCTGGGCTAGGGGCTCATTATGTTTTGGGGCACCATTGTGTATGTAATTGTGGAATCAGCTTCTGTGGTCCTCTTCTCCCACACTGTGTAGACCTTTTCGCCTACCCTTTGCTTGGGCTGTTCATTTCCTCTTCTCTCCTCCCTATATTGATAGTTTTCCTTATGTCAGATGATCTCTGCCTTCCTGGTATAAATTGGTTGTTGATATGTAAACCAACTTCATGAATGAATATGAATGCAAAAATCCTGTACAGCAATATGTTACAAGTGGAATTTATATAATTGATTATATCAGTAATAAAAGGAACAAAAATCATATGATTATATCAATAGACGTAGAAGAAGCTTTTGACAAAGAACAACGCTCATTCCTATTAAAAGCACAGGTAGAAATGGATTTTTCCCTAAAATGGTAAAAAAAACCCATTTATCTAAAATCATCAGCAAGAATTATTTGTAGTGGAGATAAGCTAGAAACCTTCCCAGTACGATCAACTGGGAAACAAGGAAACAATCACCAACGTTATTCAATATTGTTTTGGAAGTTCTATCAGTAGCAATAAGAGAAGAAAAAGAAATGGAAGGAATCAGAATGTGCTATGAAGTAATAAAATAATTTTTTTTACAGATGATATGATAATTTTGGAAAATCCTAAAGACTCAATTAAAAAGTTAGCTGAAGCAATAATTTTAGCAAAGTAGCAAGATGTAAAATCCACGTAAATCATCAGCATTCCTACGCATCACCAACAAGACTCTGCAAGAAGAGATAGTAAGAGATATCCCGTTTAAGTTGCTGTAGACCGTATAAAATGTCGTACACCTGCCAAAACAAATCCAGGAACTGTATGAAAAGAAATTGTAAAAAACTTTATACAAATAAAATCAGATTTAAATAATTGGAAATATTGTTTATGGGTAGGCAGGGCCAGTATAATACAAGTGACAAATTTACCTCAAACATATTTATTCAATGCCATCCCAGTTAAATTACTAAAAAATTATTTAACTGAGTTAGAAAAATTAATAACAAAATTCACTTGGAAGCGCAAAAGATCAAGAATATCACAAGAACTCATGAAAAAATGTAACGGAAGGAGGTTTAGCAGTGTGAGATTTTAATTCTAAGACAATGATTATTGACACTCTCTGTACTGCCTAAGAAATAGAAAGGTGGACAGATAAGCAGTGATTAGTAACCTTGTGTTTTACAAATGTAAAAACAAGTTTTGGGGATAAGAATTCATTATTTGGTAAAAATTGTTGAGAAAGCTGGAGAGCAGTCTGGCAGAAACTGGGTGTAGACCAGTATCTTACACCATTTACCAAAATAAGGTCAAAAGGGATACATGACTTAAAGAGAGATATTACAAGAAAAGTAGAAGAACACGAAACATATTACCTGTTAGACTTATGGATAGGTGAGCAGTTTATCAGGGAACAAGAGATAGAGAGCGTTGTGAGGTATAAAGTGGATAGTTTTGATTACGTCAAATTAAAAAGGTTTTGTACAAATAAAACCCACGGAGCCAAGATCAGAAGAAAAGCGTAACATTGGAGAAAAAGATTTGTGGACAGTTTCTCAGATAAAGATCTCATCTCAGATATATAAAGAACTTTGTCAAATCTAGACGAATATGAGTCATTCCCCAGTTGATAAATGGTCGAAGGATATGAACAGTCAGTTTTCTGATGAAGAAATCAAAACTATATATAGTCATGAAAAAATACTCCAAATCATTATTGGTTAGAGAAATGAAAATTAAAACCTTGATATATCATTTTACAATGATTGGATTTGCTAAAGTGATTAAAAAGGAAAGTGACATGCTGGAGAGGATGTGGAAAAATTGGGACACTAGTTCACTGTTGGTGAAACTGAACTGTTGCAATCGTTTTGGAGAATGATCTGAAATTATGCCCAAAGTGTTATAAAGCTATGTGTCCCCTTTGACCCAGCAACACCACTGTCAGGCCTGTTTCCCGAGGCCATAAAGGAGAAAGAAAAGAATCTATATGTTCCAGCATATTTATAGCAGCTCTCTTTGTGGTGGCGGAGAACTGGATATTGCGGGAATGCCCAGCAGTGGGGGAGTGGCTAAATAAGTTGTAAGTGATTGTGGTGGAATACTGCTATGCTAGAAGAAATGATGAGCTCCATGATCTTAGAAGAACATGGAAAGACTTGCATGGAATAATGAGCGAAATGAGCAGGACCAAGAGGACATCTCAGACAGTCCTGTTTTAAGGCAACTTTGAGCAGATACGTCATTTTGACTTATAAATACCCAAATTCACTACAAAGGACATGTGAAGGAAGATGCTATTGGCGCCCAGAGAAAGAACCAATAGATAGATGTATAGAGTGGTTTTACATACCTACACATATTTGTGTCTAATGGTAGCCTTCTCTAGGGAGGTGGGGTGGGGGTGGGGTGGGGAGTCGAGGAGAAAGTATAAAAAATGCACAGCAGAGAATAAAAGACGTAGAAAGAAGCGTAGAAAGAGCAGCTTTGGAAGTGACGTGCTTATCTCGTTTTTCAAAAGTAAACATGTAAATTTATGGTTTATAGTGAATCCTCTTTTTAGGCTGTACTGTGCTTGTGGTAATGTTCTTTTATTTTGTCTTTATGTATTTAAATTTAAAGATGAATAAAAAGTAAAAAAAAAAGCAAGCCAACGTATCAAACATTTTTAAAAAGTAAGGAATAGGGTTGTTTGGAGGAGGGTTTGGTGGAAAGAGAATGGGCCCTCCAGCTGGAGGCGATGTGAATTTGGAGAGTTCCCAGAGTCATCAGCATAGAGCTGACAGAATCAGTGGGAGTGGATGAGATGACTGAGAGAGAGAGAATGTGAATGAATGAATGAATGAAGAAGCGGACCCAGGACAGAGCCCCTTTCTTAGGGTGTGTGTTCATTCTTCATTGCTGAAGAAGACCATGCCATCAGAGAAATGATGACATGACTTGCACTTGACTTTGTTTTAAGTGAGGGAGGGCTGTGCAGGTCACTAGCCTCACTTCTCCTCCAGAGTCATATCTGAGTCCAGTGACCAGATATTCATCAGGATGGCTGGAGATGACCCAGGATGAGGCAGTTGGGGTTAAGTGACTTGTCCAAGGTCACACAGCTAGTGAGTGTCAAGTGTCTGAGGTGAGATTTGAACTCAGGTCCTCCTGACTCCTGCACTGGTGCTCTATCCACTGCACCCCCTAGCTGCCCCCCTTTTCTTAGTAACCTTTCGTTGTTGATGTTCAGTCCTTTCAGTCATGTCTGACTCTTCATGTCCCCATGGCGGGGGGTTTTCTTGGCCAAGATACTGGGTGGGGGGGCTTGCCATTTCCTTCTCCAGCTCGTTTGACAGATGAAGTGTGAAGTGACACAGTTAGTAAGTATCTGAGGCCATATTTAAACTCAGATGAGTCTTTCTGACCATGCTCTGTGCGCTGTGGTGCCCCCAACTGCTCTTTAGAATCCCTAGCTTCCATCACAGTCCAGCTGTAACGCTACCATTTGCAAGAGGGGCCTTTTCTGCCCCCTCCCATTCCCAGTCGGTGCTTCCCCATCCCAAGTGATTTTGTTTTTACTTGGCCATGTGACTGTTGTTCTGTCCCAATGGAAGGGAAGGTCCTTGAGGGCGGGGCCTGTTTTGTTTCATCTTCATCCTTGCAGCACATAGCTTAGTGTTTGACCGGTGGTAAGTGCCCAGAATACTTTCTGAAATAGGGTCAGGCATTTCACCTTCATTCCCTTTTCTACTTCCCTATATGTTTTTGATTATGCTAATCTGGAGAGAATGTTCCCTAAGTGTTACGCTGTGGGTTGTGCAGGGGCCAGCTTCAGATTGGTTCATCTCATACATTCATGCCCGATGTTGAAGGTCACCCCTGGGGATTCTCAAGAAGCTGCCTTTGGAAAGGGGTGTGTCCTCAGATCCTGCATCAACTTGTGGCCCTTATTCTCTGTTTCCTGGCATGAGGAAGCTGCCATTTTTCTTCAGCAGCATGGCTCCTTTTGGGCCCAGTTCCTAAATACACCATCTTTTTGCATGGAATGATTTGATTTTATTTTAGTTGTAGTGATGATGCTTTGGGTCCAGAGGGCTGGTAGCCATAATGGATTTCTGATTGCTTAAGTAAGAGAGATTTACGAAACAGGAAGGGGGACTGTCTCAAAAATGGATTGTTTTTTCCTCGTTGAGCCTTGCAGTTGATGGAAATTTAAATTATGTACTTTCGAAATTCACTCTAGAATGTTAGGTTAAGACAAGCATAATCCCCATGACGTAGGGTTTTACTGAGAGATAACTGTGTTTTTGTGTGTACAACCTGTGCTGCTGTTTGCACATTTATCCGTGATAGGAGTGAAATCTCTAGTGTAGTCTGTGTTCAGTCATGGTGATGAAAGTTTCAGAATAACTTCTTTTTGTGTCATTGCTACCGGCTAGCTACTAAGCAAACTCTGTGGTTGTCAATGGTATTCTGTTCCCTGAGTGTTGCTTCTTGGGAAATTGTTGGGTGCCCAAGGAGAGGGTGTTGAGGGGCTGCTGCATTTCCCTGGCAGCCTCTCTCCTTGCCACACCAGCTGTTTCCCTTGAATCTTAAAAGATGAATCTGTTTTCATTGAAATGATTATGTCTGTAAGCTCAACTTGTAAAAGCCACTGTGTTTCTCAGTGTGCATTTGGCATTTCCCTAGGTGGCTTGGCAGAGCCTGGGGAACACTTCAGGTTTTGCTGCCTCCCTCCATCACTAAGCACACATTGAGTGCTTACTGTGTGCCATATGCTGGAGACACATGGGGCTAGGATTGAGCCGGGGCCTGTGATTTTATCAGTGTTTCTGATACTGATGCCAGTGAGCCCTATCTCTGCAGTGGCAGGCTTTGGAATGTCTAGGGCACATAGAGGCCAGAAGTCACCCAGCTAGGGTGCCTTGGACCCAGGCCTGCAGATTCTGTCTGGGCAGTGCATCATACAGCTTGTCCCTGGGGAATACCCAGAAAGGCCCTGATCTGGGCTTTTGTGAGTGAGGGCACCAGACAGCTTCTCTCTGGGACAGCCAGCTGATTGCTCTCCCCAAGTCAAACTTCTCATCACCTGCATTGTGTCCTTGTGCTTCTCTGGTGTCTAGACATGTGCCTGGGCACACCTGTTTCTTCTGGATTAAATCCAGCATTTCAGAGGGGTTTCTTGCTGAAGGAGCAGCTATTACTGATTGTCTGCTCTCATTCAAGGACTCAAGCAAGTGATTCCTTTGTTCATATAAATGGCTTTCTTTGGGGCAGGAATGTAAAATACAGTTTCTGTGTTCCTTATTACCAAAATTAGGATAATACTTGAAAGACGCTTTATTAGAATATTGATAGCCCTCTTGGGAGTCTAGTGATGAATCTGAGCCCCGCCCCCAATTAGTCAGTAATGTCTTTTGTCAGTCCCAGCATGGTGCCTGGAGTTCAAAGGTTTTCATAACAAAATTTTGGAAAAGTGTGTGCGTTGCTCTGCCAGTGTGGTGCCCATCCCCTGCTCTGCCAGTGTGACCATTCCCATCCAGCGCTTTCCTCAGAATCTCTGCTCCGATTTCTCTTGGTCGGTAATTCTCTTGCTTAAACTAGTTTCTTTAGTCTTTGCCCATACGCTTGTGAAGGACTTTAGATTGTTTGAAATGCAAATTAACAACCCATAATGGCAGGAATCCCAGTAGAGCTGATCACATTTTTTTAAGCCAGTTATTTCTTTATTGAAAGAGGCTGCAAGATCCAGCCAGTGTCACCAGAAACAGCAGCGGCCTTAGGTCTCATTTCTTTTCTGATGCGTTCCAGGTGTGTGAATGAGTTGTCAATCCCACCGGAATGTTTCTCAGGCCCTTGCCCCTCTCAGTGAAGTTTTCTTCACAACTCTGATATCAGCACTTCTTAGCTTCTCTTTGGAATGGACCAGAGGCTTGGAAATGCCTTCTCCGTGGTGTTTGATTTGACACACAGTGGCAGCACATGTCCGTTTGTCATCGTTACTCGTCCGCCAGCCTCTGATTAGGGGGTGGTGTCTGAAGAATTCTCCTTTCTGTGGTCAGCTCCTCCTCTGCTTGTGTGTGTTGGGGGTGGGGTGGGTGGGGAGAAGGCAGTTGCCCTTTTCCTACAGACTTCTACCAAGAGTTCAAAGGGGGATCCAAACCAAAACCATTTGTGTTTCTGACCACACCCACCCTCGCCTGAGAGATGACAACTCTCCTTTTATTTTGAACCCTCGCTCTTGGTTCCCTCTTTGCTGTTCCTTCTGATGGTCTGGTCCCTCCTCTTCCCTTTCACCCAGATCACAGTTATCAGGGATGATGATCAGTGTGCTGCACAGTATACAGCTCCCACTTCTGCACCCAGATGAATTCTAATACTGGACCAGTGAAAGGCTGTGGGCACAGCTTTTCTGTGGACATCCAGCTTTGTCACCGTCACTTGCTGTTATGTACCCTCAGCCATTTATTGTAAGAACTTCTGGAATGTGGCTAAATTGTTGCTTTAAAATGTTAGTCAAGTAGACACGTAGGCCCAAAATATTTGAGTAGTGGCAGTAAAGTTGATCCTCAGGCCATATAATCTTACATAAATAGTCAGGAACTCCCCTAGGCAGAACCAGTGGCCATTTATAGCTAACTAAAGTGTATTTTTAAAAAGCCCTTCTTCACCCGTCCACCTGGATTAGAGACTTTGCCTTTGTGTCTTATAAGTGAGGAGTTTTTGAAGTTTTGAGTGTCTGCCCATCCTGGCTGTTTCCTGAGTAGTTAGTGGGTTTTCAGTGGCATTTGAAATCATTGAGTCCACTTTCAGTGCCTTAGGTCTCTGAGTGCCTGAGTGGCTGAGGCTAGCCCTCTGGGTGTGATCGAATGGATCCATTTATTCCATCAGAGAGAGTGAGACTGGATGGCCTATCTGTACTTCGAGTCTTCTTGGCTTGGGCCTGTGAGAGCTTGGGGCTCTCTTGGTGGTCTTGGGGAGC
This sequence comes from Notamacropus eugenii, assembly GCF_028372415.1. Classification (NCBI taxonomy): domain Eukaryota; kingdom Metazoa; phylum Chordata; class Mammalia; order Diprotodontia; family Macropodidae; genus Notamacropus; species Notamacropus eugenii. The sequence continues at coordinate 2,149,122 of NC_092874.1, forward strand.
TTGGTTCCCTCCATGCTTCAGGGAGGCATCAGCCTGAAGCATTCAAGGATGGGAGGTGGTTACTTAATGTCTTCAGAGAGTGGCTAGCCATACATAACTTATTTTCATTTTACTATATACACTAATACTATCTCAGCAATAGGAATGAAATGGCTTAAGAAGCCAGTATGATGTCTTAATAATGGCTAGCATTTACATAGTGCAGCCCAGTTCGCAGAGTGCTTTGTAGAGATTCTCTTTTACCCTTGCAACAGCCTTGGGGGAGGTAGATACTGTCATTGTCTGTTTTATATATGAGAAAACGGAGGCAAACAGAAGGTAAGTGACCTGCCCAGGGTCACCCAGCTAAGCTAGTAAGTGTCTGAGGTCACACTAGAAGTCAGACCTTCCTGCCTCCAAGCCCAGCCCTTTCAGCAGTGTATAGTCTGTGTGTGATGGTGAAGTGCACTCTGAGGTGCTCTGGGTGGTTTTCAGGAGGTCAGGATTTCCTTTGTGGAATCAGTGGGTCAAATTAGACACTGTTTAGACTAAAGAGAAGCGTATTCCCCGTTAAGACCAGCAGGTGTTGATTTTATTTGGTTGAAGTCCTGCCGTCTATTTTGGAAGAGACGGCCTTCGTTTCCTTTATTTATTTATTTTCCAGTTTCTTAGATCACCTTGTTTTTTCCAGGGAACAGCCCGTTAAGTAGTTAGCAGTAGCTCCTGGAGTGAATTTCTCATCCTTCTTTGCCTGGCTGTCACGCACTTTGTCTTGTGTAGAATCTTTGCGTGACCTTCCGGCCCCAACATGTCTGATGTTGTGGCCTGACGTAGCATCACTAATTATTGTCATGGCAACAGTGAAGAGGTCTGAAACTGTTCTTTGTTAGATGTATTGAGGCCCTAAGCAGATCAAGTGTCAGAAATTTAACTGCCCACTTTAAAGCTCCTGGCACGTAGTAGGCTCTTCGTGTCCTAGTGATTATGAACACCTGTAGGTGATTATCCAAATCTCATTCCCTCCCCCCTACTCCCACTTACTTATTTCTGTCCTCCTCAATCCCAGCCAACCCAGAATTCCAAGCAGACACCACCCACCCCTTCTGCTATGCCGTCTGGAATGCCTGTTCTATGGACAACAAACTTAGCTTCATCTTAAATCTTTTCTGCTCTCACTCCTTCCATCATCTAATTATTACTGCAACCTGGCTCCCTCTATGATGTAGTCTTCCTGGCCATCCTTTCCATTACTGGCTGTACCTTTGCTCACTCTCCTTAGCTCACTCGTTGAGGGGGGAGAACACTCCTTGCTTCCCATTGCCATTTCCAGGTCTTTCTCCAACTTCATTTCTCAGGAACCTTTCCTCCACTGAGATTCATGCAGTTCATCTCCACCACCCACTCAAAATTCTGCTTGCTATCATCACTCTCCTTCCTTTTTCAATGAGTTTAGTACCTGGCTCATGCTTTTTTTCTCTCCTCCCCAACTCCTGTCTTCCTCAAACTCCCTAACCACCAAATTCTTCAACCTACCTGTTTCTCATGAGCTCCTCTTTCACTCAACCTCAGACATACACAAAGATGGTCATACCCTTAATCTTTCTTCCATCGCTCCATGTTCAAGAATTTAACCTATTGGTTTTCCATCTCTCCCTTTATTTATAGAACCTTCTTCTTTGTGGCTTCACTGTGACCTACAATCCCTTGACCCCTCAATTCTCTCCTAGGCCATTTCTCCTGCACTAACCACTTGCTCTTGTTTTCCCCATCTTGACTCCTTGGTGAACCAGTTCAGTGCCACACTGTCCTTGTCCTCTCTCCAATCCCTTGCCCCCTTATCTTACTGCCAGTTATTCCCAGTCAAGCCTCAGTGTTGGATCACCCTAACCATTGAGGGATCCATGTGTGCTGCTGAAAGAAGGTAGAGAAAATCACACAACCATAGTTACGACTGGGTCCACTACAGATTTGTGTTACCCAACCTCCACTGGGTCCTTATTGCTGCTAGGCAATCTTACTGCGCTGCCCTTTCTATAATGGCTCTTCATGGTTCCCTGTCCCTTCACTCTCTCAGCTGAGAACCTTGTCTCATTTTACAGAAAAAAGGGAGACCATTCACCTTGAGCTTCCTTTTCTTGTCTATCACTCAGGTGTCTTCTGCCATTTTCTCCTTCACTCCTCTCCCATGATGAGGTGGCCTTATTCCTACCAAGGCCAACTCTTCTACCTGCACAAGGAATACCATTCCATCCTGTCTTCTTCAACAAATTACCCCTTTCCCAGAACCCCACCTCATCACTTATTTTCAATCTGTTCCTCTCTGTTGACTCTTTCCCTACTGCCTACAAATATGCCCATGTCTCTCTCGTCCTGAAAAAACTCTCACTTGATCCTTCCATTCTTTCTATATTGTATTTCTCTTTGTATCCTTTGTAGCTAAACTGCTCAAAAAAGCTGTTTACAATTGGTGCCTCCTTTTTCTTTCCTCTTACTCTCTGAACCTCTCACAGTATGGCTTCCAACCTCATCATTCCATCAAAATGCGCTCTCTCCAAAGTTACTGAGAATCTCTTAGTTGCCAAATCCTCCTTCTTTTCTCAATCCTCCTTGATTCTCTGTACCCTTTGATACTGTTGGACATCTCCTCCTTCATACCCTCTTCTCTCTAGGTTTTCAGAACACTGCCCTTACCACCACCCTTGTTCTCCTCCTACCTCTTTGTCCACTCCTCCCCTGTCTCTTTTTCTGGATACTCCTCCGGATCATAGTCTCTAACTGTAGGTGTCCCTCAGGGTCCTATTCTGGAACCTCTTTTTCTCCCTCTATACTACTTCACTTGGTGAACTCATTAGCAACTGTGGATTTAATTACCATCTCTAGGCTGATGATTCTCACCTCTCTCTTTCCTGCTTTAACCTGTCAGCTGACCTCCAGTCTTGCATCCCCAACTGCCTTTCAGACATCTTGAACTGGATGCCCAGTAGATATTTGAAACTCAAAATGTCCAAAACTAAACTCATTATATGCCCCCCCAACCCTGCTCCCTTCCTAGCTTCCCAATTATTTTTGAGGGCAACACTCCTCTCAGTTCCTCAGGCTCCCAACTTCGGAGTCATCTTGAACTCCCAATTTTCTCTTACACCTTAGATCCAATATGATGCCAAGGTCTGTTGATTTCACTTCTGCAGCATTTCTTGTTCATCATGCCCCTGTCTCTCCTCTGAATCTGCCCTCACCCTGGTGTAGACCCTCATCTTGTCACACCTGGACCATTGTAATATCTACTGGGGGGGGGGGGTTGCCTGCCTCAAGTTTCATTTGGCTCCAGTCCACCCTTGCAAGTTCTACCCAGAAGACTCCAAGTATAGACAGGCCACCAACTCCACTTCTCTCTGATAAAGTAGTATCAGTTCCCCTAACCTGGGGGATCACTCCCAGAAGTTTGACTGTGACCATTCACAAAGACCATCTTTTGAGGCATTGCATGTGGTGCTGGGAGAAGAAGCCACTACATTAGTGTAGTTACATGCCAAAGAGGTCTTCCTAAAGCGCAGGTCTGACATATCATTGTCATCGTCATCGTCGTCATCATCATCATCACAACTGACATTTCTGTAGCACCCACAATGTACTGGGCTAAGCACTTTGCAGTTTCCTCATTTTAACTTACAATAGTCCTGGGGAGGTTGAAGAAACTGAGGCAGATGGAATGTCTGAAGCCGGATTTGAATAGAGGTCTTCCTGACATCAGGCCAGGCACTCTATCCATTCTGCCACCTGACTCCCACTGCACTAATAAACTTGTTTGAAAAGCTGAGATCATAAGTCGTTAGTTCTACCTGAGAGCTAAGGGCATTGTACCTCCATACCCATGTCACCGCCCTCCCCTTGCCCTGTTCGTATTTAGCAATACTGGATTCTAAGATAAGATTTTTCCAATCTTTATTTCATAAGGATTTTCTCTCCCAGAGTTAAAAAAAAAAAATTGCTTATCTTCCCATGACCCCCTTTCATTTCTTCCTTCCTTCTTTCCTTCCTTCCTTCCTTCCTTTCTTCTTTCCTTCCTTCCTTCCCTCCTTCCCTCCTTCCCTCCCTCCCTCCTTCCCCCCTTCCTTCCTTCCTTCCTTCCTTCCTTCCTTCCATCTCTCGTTCTGTAACTCCACTTAACCCTGCTTGCCTCAGTTTCCTCATCTTTAAAATGAGCTGGAGAAGGAAAAGGTCAGCCACTTCAGTATCTCTTCCAAGAAAACCCCAGAAGGACCCATGAAGAGTTAGTCACACTGAAAACAACTAAACATCAACAACAGAATGTGCCAGATGTGCCCTGGAAGGTAAATTGTTGGTGGAAATGGTCGCACAAATTTCACTGAAATATTTTCCATTGAGCACAACCTGGAGTTCAGGGCATTCAGCACTGTCAGGCAAAGAGCTGCCTCACTGCTCCTTTAAAACTGGGGGTCAGATGGCTGCTGGAGGGCCCCAGGCCTCCCACCAGCTGCTGCTGTGCCCCAGGAATACCCAATAGAATGGGACAAGTTGACCAGTATGGCTGCCTGGACTCCACTGTCTGGATGGCCAGAAGATATCTGATTGGGCTCACTGCTCTACAGCAGATAAGACTATTATTGTTTACTTCTGGGCATAGCTGTGGGCGTTCTGGAGGTCTTTTTCTCTGAAGAGTTCAAACATCGTGAGGAGAGAACTTTGACTCGTATTAGGCCTGGTTGGCTGGAAGTTCTGGGAGCCCGTCCATCCTGTAGGTTTCCTTTTTGGTTGAGGTAACCATGAGTCTGGTGAATGAGTAAGGCAGCAGGCTAGGCCTGCTTGGGGCATTATTTGGCTGCTGTGGATCCTGACATGCCTTCAGCAGAGAGAGCCCCAGTATGCTCCCTGGTTACTTTTTAAACTTGGGTGCCACCCCTTGGGAAACTCCTTGGGCCACCGTCTTTATGCTTCGTTGTTTTTTTTCTTAGTGTTTTACACAGTGTAAGATGACAGCTTTGCCCTCCCTCCTCCCTCCTGCCTCAGAGTCCTTCTTTTCAAGTGGCTGCTCAAGCATGATCTTCTGTTGGAAACCTTTCCTGATTTTCCACCCACCCTCCGCTTCCCCTGCCACAACTTCTCATTTCCTTCTTACCTATTCTGAATTTATTTTGTACATAGGTGTACACACACATATCGTCTCCTCCAAGAGAATATAAGTGCCTGGTGAATGAGGGTCGTTTCCCTGTTGGCATTTGTCCCCTTAGTCCTGGCATACTGAATTTCAGAATACGTGCCCATTAATGTTGATTGATATAGGAGGTACTCAGGAGATAGGGAATGTCATCCAGGGCCTGGGATTTTAGTTAAACCAGATTTCTGCACTTCCCAACTGAGCTGTTAAAATAGGAAAATAGTAAGTAGGAAAATAAAATAGTATTGTTGTCTTCATTAAACTGTTTCAGAGATGTAACTGTTTAAGGAAGGTCTACTTTAATCAAATTATGTGTCCCCTTAATTTACTGTAGATTGGTTCTCTTGTTTATATTTCCATTCTAGCTGTTCTATATCAAGCCATAGATGGAGGATACCTCTAGACTAATATGAACGCTGAATAGTTTTCCTTCTGACTCATTTGAAATAAGGCAATTCCACAATAACTAGAGAAATATTTTGGTTGCTCAATTCACAACTAAATATAACTTGTAATCACAACTGCAATAGTGAAATAGTTTGTTGTGCTGAAGATGTAAATAATGCCTGGCCATGTTCGTTTTCCATTGCTGTATTGAAATGCTCTAATATCTAATTGGGGGGAGGAGACAGAAGCACCGCCAACCAAAGAAACAAAGTTGGGAGGCACACAGTTTCTATCTTACGTGGTGGCGGCAGAATAGAGACAGAAATTGAAAGACTAGAGAAAATTCTCAAGTGTCTCCTTGCCTTATGCCAATAAGACCAACAGTTTAGATGAAGTGAAATTGTCCCAACAAAACCCAGCAAGAAGATATTGAAAGAGAAATTTCATTCCAAATAACCATAGAATGTGTAAAATATTTGAGAATCTGCCTACCACAGTACATGCAGGCGTTCTACGAATGCAGCTATTCACACATCGTTTACACAAATACAGACACACCTAAATAATTATAGAGATAGTAATTATAAAAAAGAGATATTAGGTATTCGTGGTTAGGATGAGCCAATGTCATAAAAATGGCAACGACACCTAATTTATGTATTCAGTGTCCCAGCAATCATGCTGCCAAAAAAATTACTTTATGGAGGTAGAAAGAAATGAAATTCATCTAAACAAAAGGTCAGGAATCTCAAGAAAGATAATGAAAAAATAGTAGGAAGGAAAAGGATTTGGTAGGACCGGTTCACAAAGTGTACTATAAAACAGTAATGAAAATGATTTCCTACTTGTTTAAAAAAAAAAAAAAGTGGACCAGTGGAACCTTATCTACATGACATGCAGCAGCAAACAAAGCTGGTAACCTAATGTCAAAGACGCCAGTTCCTTGGAGTTACAGCTCTATTCGCTGTTTGGCAAAAACTGCCAGGAAAACTGGAAACCAGTCTGATGGAAATTAGATTTAGACCAGTACGTTCTACCATCGTATGCCAAGATAAATTCCCAGTGGATAAACAACGGGTACAAAAGTCGTCATGTCATAAACAGATTCTAGGAGCAAGTCAGTCACCTGTCAAATTTATGAATAAGGTGAGAGTTCATGATCAAACAAGAGAGATAACCACAGAAGATAAAATGCACATTTTTCATTCCATAAAATAAAATCTTTTTGCACAAATAAAACTATTATAGCTCAGATTAGAAGGGAAACAATTCCCTGGGGGGAGAATCAGTAAGCTGAAGATGGGTGACTCTGGTGATGAGGACTCGGTGCATGAATGAGTCTGCTTGATCATAGCAGGCAGATTTCATGCATCACAGCAACCCAAACAACTCTTCATCTGTTGGCCAACCTTTTTCTGCAGCTCTGTCTGATTTGGAGGGAACATGGGACCCCCAGTACCCCTGGTGCAGCCGCTCCCCCCCCCCCCCCCCCAGAGCTTTTTGGTTTGTCTTTTGTCTTGCCCCTTTGGATTGTGAGATCTTTGAGGGCGGGAACTGACTTTCTTATTTGCATTGCTAGTGTTGAACCCAGTACCTGGACTTGACTTGAATGATATGATGGAGTCAAAGGCATACTGGGTCAGGAGGCCTCTCTGCATTGGCCTCATTCTGCCATCTGCTTGCCTGATCCTGAAGAAATCGGGGCATTGGAGTAAGATGATGTGGGCTCAGATGTCTGTGTGACCTTGAAATGTCACTTAGCCTGTAAACCGGGAGCTTTAGGACCTCTAAAGTCCTTTTGGCCTCAGTTTCCTCCTGTACAGAATGGACAGGTCAGACTAGATCACCTCCAGAGTTCTTAGAATTTATTTTTCACATTTCTCCTTTTTGGTCTGGACCTATGATTTCAGTGGCGTGGGGACCACTGAGTGTAGATCTCCCTCCAGGTACTCAGGTCTGCATTCTTTGTAATTTTCTGGACTTAGCAGGTTTCCCAGGTCACCCCATGCTGTCTTCTGGACTCTGGTCCTTCTCCTTCCCGGTCCCCCCCCCCCATTCACAAGCACATGCCTCCTGTGTAGTTGCAGTTTTTCTGGCTGAATGCTTAAAGGCAGATTTTACTCCTAAATAGCCCTGATTGTTTATTTTGTTTTTGCAGCAGACAGGCCAAAATCTCAGCAAGTGAGATCTTCCAATTCAATAAGACGAACCTCTTCTTTGGATACCATAACAGGACCTTACCTCACAGGGCAGTGGCCCCGGGACCCCCACGTCCACTCCCCGTCGTGCATGAAAGACAAAGCGACTCAGGTAACGTGGGAAGTAGGCTCTGCTGCTCTAAGGGTTGGCTTGTGGTATGACACTTTTTAAAGTAACTTGGGCAGAAACCATTCTAGTATAGCCCAAAGTAAGGAGACCAGACTCCTTAACTGGAATGGCAGTGGCAGTGTGCCTGGTGACAGGGTTCAGATTTGGCTTCATTTAATCCGTGACTGAAATGAATGGATGAAACAGCATCAGGTCAGCACTGTCTGGGAGCACAGGTGGGAGAGGTGACAGCTACTTCCTTCCCTTCCTCCCTTCCCCTTGATCACCTCCTCCCTTCCCCCCCTTCCACTCTTCCCCCTCCTCTCCCCTCCCTTCCCCTCCTGCCATGTAGTGAGAGCATAATACATTAGCCCAAAAGCTGGAGCTGGGCCTGTTTGCCCAGGTTCCTTTGGCAGGTCTGGCCTTTTATTGAATGTCATCCAGCCCAGGAAAGTTTCTGAAAGGTATTGTCTTGTTTGTGTGTGTGATGGTGAAAATGTCACAGAGCTTCCATAGCCTAGAGAGCCTCTGACCATGTGACCATGCAGAATTTCCTGTTGCTCCTCCTCCGGACCTTTTCCATGCCTTTTCCCCATTGTCCATCTTGGGGTTCAGAGCTCTTCTCCCAATTTAGAAGATGTATACGTGCTTAGACCCCGTGATACACCCACCAAACTTGTCCCCCAAAGAAGCTACAGAGAGCCAAAAGACCTTGACACAGAGATAGCATGACTCTTTGTGGCGGCCAAAGGTTTGGCACAGAGTGTGTCTTCCCCTTGGGGAGCAAGTGGTGGTAGCTGAGAGCAGTGGGCAGCGATGCAGGGGATGGTCTTAGAGGATACTTGGAAGGCCTGTGGAAGAGCCAGGTGGACATTGACAGTGATGCTGTAGAGAACCCTGATGGATGCAGGGATTGAGCAGGAGTTCAGAAGGATGAAGATGGAGTAGGCCACTCCCCTCCTGGCAGGCGATTACCTGGAAGTGCAAGAAGAGACCAACACTGTGGACGTGGTCCTTGTGGGGATTTGCTTGGCTGGATTGTGCAGCTGTGTGTTGAGGACTGTTAATTTGCCAATGGAGGGGGTTGGGGGAAAAGCATTCTTTAAGCTGTGGCTCCACAAAAACTACCTCATTTGCTTGGCTCTTCACCACAACCTTGGGAGGTAGGTGCTTTCAGTCCCATTTTACAGTTGAGGAAACAGAGGCAGAGGTTAAGAGCCTTGCCCAGGGTCACACAGCTAGGAAGACTATGAGGCTGGATTTGAACTCAGGTCTTCCTGACTTTGGGCTTCCCGCTCTGGATACTGCCCTGCCCAGAAACCTTTCTGACACTTAGCTGCCTCAGTGGGAGTAGAAGGGCAGCTAGGTAAATAAATACGTAGGTAAATAAATAGACAAACAGACTAACAAATGAATGAATGTATGAAACTGGCAGATGGCAGGAAGCTGGGAGGGCATTGAACTCATTGGATGGTAGAGTCAAGAGCTTCTACACCGTTCTTCCTCTTCACGTCTCCTGTGCATTCCTCCACTCTTCAGAAAAAGCTGTATTCAGTGACGTGCAGCTGTGAAACGTCATCACCAGAAGAGTGTTGGTGTTAAATATGCAGGCCTTGTTTGAAAGAGAAACTGGGAGTCACTCAGAGACTTGTGTCATTTCCTAAAGGCCAGCCTCCCTTTAGAGGTGTCCATCCAGGGCACATGTGCTGGTGAACCTGAGCACTTGGTGGTTCTGGACAGTTATCTGCTTGATGTGTCCCAAGCAGACATCATGTAGTAGTGAGAACGTGCATTTTATAGGCACTGTTATTGTTCCCCCTTTACAGATAAAGAAACTTGAGGTCAAAGTCTCCGCCAGTTAACACCTAAGGGAAATTCAGATTTCAGCCAAACTCCTTTCAAGCTCAGTGCCATGTCTGCTGGCATCTTGGGGGTGCCAGCGTGCACCGTCAGGGAGACTTAGCTTTGTGTGTTCAAATCTGACTTCAGACACTTCCTAGCTGGGTGACCCTGAGCAAGACACTTCACCCTGGTGACCTCAGTTCCTCATCTGTAAAATGAACAAGCCAGCAACCATATCTACTCTGCTACCCTGTGCTGTATTCCCAAGGCTTATTTCACTAAACCTAGTAAGGTTTGCAAACACGACCATCTGTAGGGAATACTCCCTCAATTAGACTCTCCTAGACATCCCTGTGAGTGGCAGATGCTTCTGGCCAGTAGATAATTACACTTTCCCTGTCCCTCTAGCTTGGTATTCATAATTGGAGGGTCATAAAAATATAACTACAGCTTTTGAGGAGATTTGTATGATTTTGAGATCTATACAGGACACATTATTGGAATAGAGCCTTTAGGAAGTATTGTACTCTACCAAATCAAATGCTTTTTAAAAAAAGCCAAGCACAGTAAGATAATATGTTGTTCATATTTTTAGTTATTGTTTGATGGTGAAGACAGGTAGACCTTTGTAAAAAACACTGGAGAAAATCTGCCCATTTCTCTTTTTCTTACCTTCATCAAGGATGCTGCTAATACAAGAGGAGATTATTCTCAGAGATTTTTATAGAGATGGAAACAGAGGCATAGTTGGAGTTGGGTGGGTGGACATTGGTGTTTTCTGACCCTTGTTTTGGTGAGAGTCCGTCCCTGGCCTCCTGTGCACAGATTTCTCTCCATCTCTAGTTTTCTTTAGTGTCATTTCTGTATCACTGTTTCTCTGACAGGGATAGGGTCTCCGTTGTCACTGACAAGTAACAAGTTGGTTATAGAAATGCTGATATCTCTTCTATTTTTTTATAGTTTCTGTTTGTTTTTCAGTTTCACTCATGGGGTTTGAAGCTTTAATTCAGGCCTGTGTCAAGGGGCCATCTCTGGGGTCCCGTAGGAATTTGAGCCAAAATGAACCACGTGTTTTTCTTCCATCAGACCCCGAGCTGTTGGGCCGAAGAGGGGCTAGAGAAGAAATCCCATCAGCGATCAGCATCGTGGGGCAGCTCGGACCAGCTGAAAGAGGTGAGGCTGGTGTGGTGGATGTTCCCAGCTTTAGTGTCCCGTACTGACTACTGAGATGCGCTTACGACAGGGAAGCCAGAAGCTTCAGCTTTCTACAGCAATTTACCCTCAGAGCTCCTAGCCTGGATCTCCTTTTGGCCAGATGTATTCCAGTGTTTTTATTTTGTCTTGACATTTTCCCATTCTCTCCCTCATTTATTTTTACGTTTCCCACTTGGCAGAGATCTTGCCAAAACTGTTGTTCCTGGCAGTGTGACTGTGGACAGGTCAGTTAAGCTCTGTGAACCTGTCATTTCTTCCATCCACAGAATGATCCTATTGGCTGAGATGATCACTTGAACCCTTGGGGCTCAGAATACCAGGATCCCCTGCTTCCTGGGAATTTCTCTTGTTGCTCTGGCCCTCTATGGGTAGCCAGTGACCCCCTCCCCACAGCCTTGTGCTACCAGGGCCAGGGGAGTCCACGTGGGAGGTGCTCTCTGATCAACCAAAAGGCCTCATGAGGCCTCCTACAGGGGCCAGGCTTCTCTTCCATCCCTCATGCTCAGAGAGCTGCTCTCACCACTGCAGAGGAAAGGGCAGCCAGCAGTCTGGATGTCTTGTGCTTGAGGGGCTGGCAGACTCAGGGACAGGCCAGAGGGTGTGGAGCATCAGGGACGATCCAGTAGGAGAGAGATCTAGGGCACAGTCGTCCCCCCCTTCCCCTGCTAGTTGGGGGACTCTGCTCAGTGTGTCTCCGTGTGAGATTGTACAGCTTTGCTGCTTACCTCTAGGACTCGTCTCACTCCTCAGGGTCATGTTCTCCCTCTTGAAGGCAGAGTGCTAACGTGAGCACAGGAGTGACCTTCGGAAAGCCTGCAGTTAAAAGAAGCGTCTGTCAGGCTAGGGAATATACGGTGCTGGGCCTGGAGTCAGCCTCAGACACGTCTTAGCTGGGCGAGTCACTTGGCCTTGTCTGCCTCAGTTTCTTCCTCTGTAGAGATAATAATAATAGCATCCACTTTACAGGGTTGTTCTGGGGATCAGAGGAGAGTGTGAAATAGATGCTCCCTGTGATTATTTTTCATGTCAGGCCTCTGACACCGGGTGTCCATGGGTGGAAGAGCCCTTCATGTCGGCATCCTGCATCTTGGTTTCCCTGTCTGAGGCCCAACTGAAGAGGAAGGCAGTCTGTCCCAGCCTGGGCTTGGGCCCCAGAGGGACACCCAGCCCTTCCCCTGTGGTCTCTCCTTTCACTCTCATTTCTGCCTGTCTGCCCTTTTACTTTTCTGGTGCTTCCTGCGTGGTGGCTGTTCCAGACCTCTTCTTATCAAGGACAATGTCGCCCCAAACATGGAGGCTCCTTCTCAATTCCGCAGTTGAAATTGCCTTGACCCCACCCCTCCTCTTTGGCCCCAGACTCAGAGGATATGGTGACCTGTTCGACCTGTCCCCATAACCCCTTCCAAGAGCTCCTGTGTCTGATCACTCCTCTCCTTGTCATCTGGAGGAGGCCCTAAAGCTTTCACATGGGTCTGGTTTTTCTCTAAAGCCAAACCAACAAGCTACAAACCCATAACTCTCTCTTTTACCAGCTCTTTGAAAAGGTTCCCTGTGCTCTTTGTCTCACTCACCTCTCCACCCCTTGCCATCTTCCCCGGTCACGTCCATTGGCTTTTCCTTCTTGACTGCCCTCTTCTCTTTGGGTTTTTGTGACATTGCTCTGTCTGGTCTCTCCTTCATCTCCTTAGCAGATTCATCATCACTGGCCCGTCCCCTGTGCTTGCATGTGCCCAGGCCCATGTTTGCCTGTCTGGCCCCTTAACAGGGTAAGTGGCCTGCCTGGGCTTGAGCTGAAAGTGAAGACGCCTGGCATGGACCTTTGGTTAGTCTTGGGATTCTCACTCCCTTGTCCAGCTTCATATTTGAAAGCAATGCTGACGTTCCTGCCAAGACCATGACCTAAGAGCTTTGTGGCCCAGGAAGACTAATTGTTTTTATGTCTTATTTATTGTATGTTACAATGATCTGTTTATTATAATGTGGGTATTTGGACCAGTGTAAGTAGGAAGCAGAGCTTCAGATTTTACGTTCTCAGGACTTGGATGGGATGTTGGAAGAAACAAGTTATCTGCACAGATTTGCCAAATAAATTGATTTGAAGATTTACAGTCTTGAGTTATTGAAATTCAAAGCTAACATGTCCCATGGCTGCATGGTGTGTCTCGTTTGGGGGTCCAGAGCTGGGATTTAGTCTGTACGTGGGAAGTCCCTCCACAGACTCCCAGCTCTTCCTGGCTTTGGAGTGAGACAGGATCTGAGCAGCCACCATTCCATTTTACAGATGAGGAAAGCAAGTCTCCGTGCTAGGCACTGTGCTGAGCTCTGGGCTTCATGAACTTCCAAGGGATTGGTTTGAGGTCACACAGGGAGTGAGTTGCAGAAAGGGATTTGAATCCAGATCCTTTGCCCTCTAGTACAGTGTTGTATTGATTTAGGGAGTTAGACAGAGAGCCTATTAGAAGGTTAGAAGCAGGGCTTGGATCGTAGTCTTCCTGGCCCCAGACCCAGCCCTTGGTCTAATTTGTTGCCACACCACACCCTGCCACCACTGGCTTCCCCAACAGGGTTCAGACTCTGGTTGCTTCTAGTGGACAGCAGAAAGGAACATTGAAAAGACCTTTTAATTGGATCCTGCTTTGGAGATACTTTCCTTGGCATCCACATCAAAAAAAGGAGGCCACTTCCACCCACTTATCCTGTTAAGAGGGCGGGTTCTGGTGGTGCCTGGATATGGTTTACAAAGCTGTTGGCAGGTGGAGAATAAAGATGTTCTTGGCACTACAGCCTTTGTCAAGGACTCCATGATGGGGAAGAGGACCGGGAGTTGGGGGGAGTGGGGTCATAAACTGGCTGTGATCTTTGGGGTTCAGATTTTCTTCACTTCCTGTTGACCTTCTCATCATAGAGCCTGCCATGGAGAACAGGACTGTATGATGGGGGTCAGGATCACAGCTAGCATAGTGGCTTCTGTAGCCACCTGACTTGTAATGGTTTTGTTAGATCTACACATCCAGGCCTAGCTCTCCCTGGAAGTACAACTCCTGGGTCACTGTCTTTTATTTTTCTTGCCTGTGTATGTGTGTGCATGTGTGTGATAAAGAAATACTAATCTTCACTGCATCCCAAAGCATGGAAATGGGTGTTCACTAGTGCTGCTTGCGAGTTGTGTCCAAAGCAAAAAAGGCAGAGGGCGGCCAGCCATTGGGCTGGATTCTTCTGACTTCCTTCTGGCCATGGGCTCTGGATTTCTTTGGGAGACTTGACCTGGACAAGCTTCATAGTATTGGCTTAAGGTTGGACTTGAAGGGTCAGGAAGTGGGGATTGCCTTGAGTGCTTTGTAGATATTATAAGATGGGTCCTGTTTGTAGACTCTGGTATTCAAGGACCATTAAGTTACCACTAATAACCTTTGACAGTTGAGTTTTTAAAAAACCACCATGATGGGCCCAGGGTGGCTAGTCCTGATGTTGATGTCATCTCCTAGTTTGGGGCAAGAACATGAGCTCAAGAAACAGAAAAGAGCCAAGTGATTGCAGTTCTCTGGGCTTCAGTTTTTTCATCTGTAAAATGGGGGTAATAATGCCTATGGGATCTCCCTCACCGGCTTGCTGCGAAGAAAGGACTAGGTAGACTTTGTTTGGGGTGGGGGGATTCTGTCAAAGAAAAGAGCAACATTTCTATAGAGGCCTAAAAGAAACATGTTTTTGGGGTTAGTGTTTAGGCAGTAATGATGGGAATGTGACGGGATATTTTCATAGTGTAACATAGCTGCTATATAATACACATACATATACTACTGTAAAGTTTGCCAAGGGCTTTAGGTGATTAACTCAGGCAAACCTCGTGACAGTTCTGTGAGATGGGTACCAGCACCCCCATTTTACAGATGAGGAAACTGAGGCTCAATTTCCCATGGTCACACTGAACTGGACTTGGCATTCCTTCCACTTTGTCATGTTGCAGAGATGGAATGGAAAGGGCTGGTATTTGGACGTGAGCCATGAGAGCAGCTGAGAAATAAATGGTCAGGCTCCAGGCAGATGTTGAAGATTCACCAGGTGCTTGTGTTTGATTCTGGGGAGTCATGGGACAGTTGGAGAGGAGAGAGGCTTGGGCAGCCTGGGGACTGCTTGGCCCTATGCATGTTTATATGCTGATGGCCTTGGCAGTGTGTAGTGGAGTGCTCATGGTTTGTTTGTTGACAGCTATAACTGCCTGTGATGGAGTGCTTGTGTGTGTGTGTGTGTGTGTGTGGTTAATGAATTGATTCAGTGAAGCCGTTGTGTTCACCTGTGCCTCCTTGTTATTCCTCTTCTCTAGCAGATCGCCAAGCTGAGGCAGCAGCTCCAGCGTGGCAAGCAGAGTGGTAGCCGGCACAGCCACCGAGAGAAAGACCGCCACTCACCTTTACACGGCAACCCTGCAGCCAGCAGCCAGACTCAGGTGAGCCGGGGCTGGTCAGGGGCGGGGGCCCTGGAGAGCCCACAGCATCCTTCTTGTGGGAGGAGCTGCTCAAACGGGCTGTGATCTTTAGCCAAGAACAGGCTCCCTACAGGTAAAGATCTGATGGATTAAGAGGAGTGTGGGATGTGAGAAGCTCGGGCTGCTAAATCACTTTCTAGTTTCTAAGTGTTTTCTTACGCCATGAGGGGTTGCCACAGTGCCTAGAACCCTGGACCTGCAGTCAGGAAGACTGGAGTTCAAATATGGTCTCAGACTCTTACTAACCATGTGACTCTGGGCAAGTCACTTAACCTCTGTCTAGTTCTTCAACTGGAAAGTGCAGGTCGTCGCAACAGCTCCTAGGATTGTGGGGAAGATCGTGTGGGCTAAGATGTGTTAGTGCTTTGCAGGCATTCAGATGTGGAATTAAGAAATGTGGGTATTTTCAAAATAAATGAAGAATTGTTATTTTGAATCATCCTTGATGCTTCATGGAAAACTTGTAAAGATTTTCTTTAAAATATGTTGACTTAAGTGGGCAGAAACTCACATCTCACACTGTTTACCAAGAGAAGGTCAAAATAGGTGCATAATTTAGACATAAAGGGTGAAACCACAAACAAGTTAGGAGCACATGGAAATGTTTGCCTGTTCGATCTGTGGATCAGGGAAGAGGTTAGGACCGAACAAGCTACAGAGAGCATTCCACAATGTAGAATGGGTTATTTTGATTATATCAAATTAAAAAGGTTTTGCACAAATAAAACCAGTGCAGCCACGATTAGAAGGGAAGCAAAAAACAGGGAAAATTCTTGTGGTAAGTATCTCTGATAAAGGCCTCAGTTCTCAAATATATAGAGAACTGAGTCAAATTTATAATAATACAAGTCTCACAGTTGATAAACGATCAAAGGATAGGAACAGGCAGTATTCAGACAAATGAAAGCTATCTGTAGTGATACAAAAGTGCTCTAAATCACTATTGACTAGAGAAATGCAAATTAAAACAACTCTGCTGTGCCACTTCCATACCTGTCTTACTGGCTACTATGACAGAAAAGGAAAATGACAAACGTTGGAAGAGATGTGGACTAATTTACACTAATTTACTGTTGGTGGAGTTGTGAACTGATCCAGCCATTCTGGAGAGCAATTTGGAATTATGTCCAAAGGGCTAGGTCTGTATCCCAAAGGGATCCCCCTCCGAAAGGGGAAAGGACCTATTTATACAGAAATATCGCAGCTCTTGCGGTGGTGGCAGAGAATTGGAGACTGATTCCCCATCAGCTGGGGGAATGGCTGAAGCAGCTGTGATATATGCTTGTCATGGGATATTATGGTGCTCCAAGAAATGGCAGGCAGGATGATTTCAGAAAATCTTGGAAAGATTTACATGAACTGATATAAAATGGAGTGAGCAGAACCAGGAGAACACTGTGCACAGTAATAGAATAGCAGCATTGTAGCAGTGATTAGCTGGGAATGACGCAGCGCTCTCAGCAGTACCGTGCTCTACGACAGTCCCAAGGGACTCATGATGAAGCATGTTCTCTCCCTCCAGAGTCTGAATGCAGATCAAAGCTTGCTTGCTTTGTTTTCCTCCCTCCCTCCCATCCGTCCGTCCATCCATCCATCCATCCATCCATCCATCCACCCACCCACCCACCCACCCACCCTTCCTGAGTCTTCTTGCACAAAATGACTAATATGGAAGTATATTTTATGTGGTGGCACATGTGTAACCCGTATCAGGTTGCTTACCATTTCAAGGGGGGAGCAGAGGGAGGGAGGAAGGCATAGAATTTGGAACTCAAAGCTTTAAAAATAAAAGAATGTTAAAAATTGTTTTTACTGTGATTGGGGGGAAATATTTTTTTTAAAAAGAAAAGTATCCACTTAGTAGAAAGAGTCTCAGAGGTGAGGAAGTTGGTTCCAGGTCTGGCCCTTTTACTTACTTGCTGTGCCTTTCTGAGCCTCAGTCTTTTCCTCTGTACAGTGGGGATGCTCCTACTTGGAGTCTGAGTCTTTCTTAGAACTGTAGGGAGGAAAGTGTTGCCACGCTTTGTCAGGGGCAGCTATGTGACTCTGGTCCTCAGAAGGAAAGATTGGGATGGTGGTGGCAGCTTGTGTTCCGAGGACGTGAGGAATTTCTAAGATCACCTTTCCTTAGGTTTGTCTGCTCTTTGCCCACCCAGTTAGTTAATAAGCAGGGAAGAATCCTACAGGGGATTCAGACCCAGAGAATCCCATATGTTCTGTAGGGACAAAGGGATGGCAATCTGCATCCTAGAGGAACTCTCCCATTCAATGTTGAAAACAGAACTTGAAGGCGTGCTTCTGGGGGCATGCACCTTCAGTGTTTACCAGGGCGACCTCCCTTCTGTGAACCCTGGCCTCTGCCCTTTGTTCTTCCCCCCCCCCCCCCACTTTCCCCCTGCCCCATTTTGGCTCCAAGTCCCCTATTTGTGTGTGCGTGTGTGACCAAGCCTTTGCAAGTCCAGGACCTGATCTCTTTGACCAAACATGATGCCGATCCTGGCTTCTAAACCAGCTGGGGCCTGATGGACACGGACTCAGTAGAGGAGGTGTTGTGGGCTGGTCAGTTCTCCGTTTCTGTTCCATACCTTGTCCTGAGACTGATCTTCATCACTTGAAGTGGCTGAACTTGCTGGACTTTGAACACTCTGTCTTCCTTCACATGCTGCTCAGGCACTTCCCAGAGCCCGACATGCTGCTCTCCCCCTTTCTGGAGACTGTTTGTCCTTCAGGCTTCCCTCACAGGAAGCCTTCCTCCTCCAGGCCTCCACTGCGCCCCACACTGTGCTTTGTTGGCTGGTAGCTTCACAAATTGTCAGTCAAGAGCAGGGACCTCAAGAGAAACTGCACGTGATGGGAACTTTAGGTGTACAGTCTGTGCCTTTTCTTCTGAGCAGCCGAGCTCTGGTGCCCTTCCTGCTGCAGATGGACTGGGAGGGAGGGCAGAACTTTGGAGATCAGTTGAACCCAAAGAGCAGGGTGCCTTCTCCATGGAGTTTCAGGGCTGTTCTTTAAGGTGCTGTTGTGGTTTCAGTTTTCTGAAGTAGTTTGAAAGCCAATTCTGGTTGTCTTTTTAGGCTGTTGGCTCAAGATCTGTCTCTATGCCTCTGTCCAATATGTCAGCGCCAAAGTCCGCTGTTTCCCGGGTACCCTGCAACGTAGAAGGAATCAGCCCAGAACTGGAAAAGGTGTTCATTAAAGAGAACAGTGGGAAGGAGGAAGGAGGCAAGGTAAGCTGGTTTCAGTCTCTCTTTTTTTGACATCTGAGGATAGAAGGAAGAAATCGGAAAAGGTTCAAAATGTTTTGGGAATGTTTTTCAGTAACCTCTCTTCTACAGGTAAAGTCTGAACGTGCTTGCACCTGGCCTTGGGCTAGCTAGCCTGGCTCACTGACCCTTTAATCAGACTCTGTTGAAGCTGGGAGATTTCAGCTTTAACACTGTTTGAAGTTGGTATGATGGCCAGACTTGTCTTGTCTCAGATCTGACGTGGCCCTCTCTGAATCGTGTCCCCCGAGGTCCTTGTTTCCCCGCAATCCTTGGTACCCAGAACTGGCAGTGGTCATTTGTACATTTGTTAAGGAGACACTGACTGTTCAGCCAGACCACATGCCAGATTGCTTACCGTGCTTTGTACTCCTAACAATGGTATCCAAATCATTTGTTCCATTTTAAAACACCCTATGTCATTTTTTTCTTGGCACACATGATCCCTGGGTAACAAGGATGCTGGCTTGGTGCTCAAAGCATCAGAGTTCAGATCCTCCCTGATGTTTCGCAGTCCTGTCCCCTCTCTGGGCCTCAGTTTCCTCCTCTGTAAAATGGGGGCAGGCTGGAGTCTGTGGCCCTTGAGCTGGGATCCTATGAGCGTTGCTCTTGTTTTAGGGAGAGAACTCAGTGGGACTGTGTTGGGGAGTGAGATGGGTCCAGAGAGCATTGGACAGCAAAGCTGCTGCGTTAAAATGTTCATGTGAAATTTTCTTGGAAACCCATTTTATGAATTTTGTAAGTTAGTTGGCAAGGCCTTGTTCAGTGTTCACTGTGTGCTGGGCACTGTCCTTTGGAGACAGGAGTCTTGGGCAGTGATCTTGACAGGATCTCTTTGGCCTTTCCCATTCTCTAACCTTAGCCACAGCCTTCGTGGAGGTCAGGATCTTCTGTAGTGGGTGCTTGGCCTCCATGGCTGAGGCATAGAGCTGGCCACATCACTCCCTACTCAGGAATCTCCTCCGGATCCTGTACAAAAGTCCTTCACAGCATGGCTCCGGACTGCCTTTCCAGCCTTCTGGGACCTGACTTGTCCTATGGACTGGGCTAGAGCCAGACTGCTATCTTTACAGACAACACTCCCATCTCCTGGAAGACCTGAGTTTAAATCTAGCCTCTGGCACTACTAGTTGTAGCACCCTGAGCAAGTCTCTGTCTGCCTCAGTTTTCTTACCTGTAAATTGGGGATTATAATAGGGATGTTGTGAGGATCAAATGAGATTATGTGTGTAACATGCCTGGCACATAGTAGGTGCTTAGAATCCCCAAAGCTCAGCGTGGGCACCAGCTACTTCTGTAGAGGCCTTTCCTGATTCTCCCTGCCCCTCCAAATTAATGTGTTATTTTACATTTATCATTAATATGCTTATGTTAGTACAGATTGTCTCCTGGGGCTAGAGGATAAGCTCTCTGAGGGTAGCAGCGATTGCACATTTAACTTTGTGTTCCCTGCACCTGTACCAGAACTGGCACTCAGTCACCCTGGTAGGGTAGAGACCAGCCTGTAGAAGGCTTTAAAAGCCAAATGCATAAGTTTGTAGTTCACTCAAAAGGCAATAGGGAGCCCAGGAGGTGTCTGAGTAGGGGGTGAAGACCTGGTGAGGTCTTGGTTTTGGGCACAGCATAGGAGGTGGAGGCCCTGGCTCTGGAATGGGCTCCAGTGCCACCTCTGACACATGCCCTTTGTGGTGTTCCTTGGCCATTCCCCAAGTCCCAGACTACCATCTCTGAGTGGAGGGCGCTGGCCAAACTGGCTGCCAAGGTCTGTTCCAGCTCTGTGTGCAATTCAGTGAGTCTGTGAATGTCAGTCTGCCTGGCAGTCATGTTCCAGGAGGTGGCATAGAAGGGGATGGTCAGATGCAGGGGAACTACCGAGGAAGGAGCCTGGCTTGTACAGTAGCCAAGAGGAGAAGGTATAAGGGCCAGAAGTAAAGGAGAGGCCGAAGAGGCAGAGTCAGCAGTGGTGGGCACCTGGGCCAACGTGGCATGAAAGAGCAGGGCGAGGCACAGATGACGCTGATGTTTCAAACTGGCATCCCTGGAAGGGTGGCCACAGCCTCAGCTGAAATGGGATGATTGCAGAAAGAATATGCGATTGGGAGTGGGTGGGCATGCTGAGCTGATGAGGCCTCTGGGATAGATCCATGGAGATGTCATGGGAAATGAGTTCAGAAGAGAGATGAAGGCTTGGGTCAACAGATTGGGAAGCTGCCTCTCTAGAGATGGTGATTGATTCTATGGGAACTGGTGAGCTCCTCAAGGGGGAGGAGGCAAGGAGAGGGACCAGGCCAGAGCCTCGAGCAGAGTGGTGCCTTTGCTTAATATGCATGAGAGGGAGGACAGTCTAGCAAAGGAGGCCCTGGAATGGTCGGTCACATTGGGGTGGGGGTGGGGGGTTGAAGGGCCCAGGGAGAGCCAAGGGAGGAGAGCATTGGGTGGTTGGTGTCTAATGCTGCAGAGTTCAAGGAAGATTCCCATGAGGCTTGTCTTTGGCCGTGAAGAGATCGTTGGTAAGTGCGAAGACCAGTTTGAGGAGCCAGCATTGGAGGAGGGATTGGGGGGTGAGAAAGATGGTCATACTGTTGAGCCACCCATCACCCTCAGATGCCCCGCCTCCATGTTCAAAAAGTCTGAAATCCCCTTATCTCACCATAATCTGTTGGCTTTCTACCTCCCTCCACTGGCCCTCCCTTACAAAACCCCACTCTACATCGATTCCATGACCTGCAGTCATTCTCCTCCAGGCCATCTCCCCTGCCCTAGCCATTTGCTTCTGCCCACCTTGGCTCCTTGGTGAACTAGTTCAGCGGTGCCCTGTCCTCCTGTCATGAGTAACCTCACCTTATTCCTTACTAAAGCCTCCACCTGCTCAAGAGCTCCCCTTCCATCCCATCTCCTCCAGCAGGTTGCCCCTCTTCATCCTCGCTCGGTCTCTTATTTTCAGCCTGTCCCTCTCCATTGAGCTCCTTCCCTCCTGCCTACAAACATGCCCATATCTCCCCATCCAGGAAAATGCCTCATTTGACTCTTCTATCCTGGCTGTCATCCTATTTCTCATCTGCTCTTTATAGCTAAACTCAAAAAGACCATCTACAAGTGGGACCTCTACTTTTCTGTCCTCTCACTCTCTCTTAACACCTTACAATGTGACTTCAAACCTTATCATTCCACCAAAGCTGCCATCTCCAGAGTCACCAGTGACCTCTTAGGGGCCAAATCCAATGACCTTTTCTCAATCCTCACTCTCCATGGGCAGCCTGTGACACTGCTGGTCACACTCCCCCAGGATCCCCTCTTCTCTCTAGGTTTTCACCCTCTGCCCTCTCTCTCCTGTTCCTCCTCTCTCTCTGACCTCTCCTTTTCTGTCTCCTCTGCTGGATCCTCTTGTAGACCATGCCCTCTAACCTCCTCTAACCATAGGTGTCCCTTTGTTCCTCTCCCTCACTACTCCTTGCTTCACCCGGTGAGCTCATCAGCTCCCATGGCCTCAGTAACCCTCTCTGTGCTGATGATCCTCACCTCTGCCTGATTTGTCTGCCGCAATCATCTCTCAGAAATTGAGTAGCATCTTTAACTGTGTCCTCAGCACAGCTTCTGGTCTTTTCCCTATAACCCCCTCCCTTCTGCCTTTCCTTTCCCTGTTGAGGGCAGCCTCCCTTTCTAGGAGTCCTCTTGGATGCCTCCCTCACTGCCGTAGCCAAGCTGCTGCTCAGGCATCTCTTGAATATGCCCCCTTCTGTCCTCTGACCCTGCTCCCGCCCTGGCACAGGGCTCCAGTCCATCACACCTGGACGACCGAAGTGGCTACTGGGAGGTTGGCTAGTCCCTGTCACTCCCCTCCAGCCCATCCTCTGTTCAGTCACGAAGGGATTTTCTCATTTCTGCCCATGTCACTCCTTTACTCACTAAACTTCAGGGGCTCCCTCTGGCCTCCAGAATCAAGTACAGAATGTTCTGTTTGACCTTCACAACAGCCTCACCTACATTCCCAGTAACATGCTCTTCAAGCAGTGCCCCCTGTCTCCTGGCCCTCTGTCTCTTGGTTCTGTCCCCCAGGCCTGAATCGTTTCTTTCTTTGGCTCAAACTCTTGACCTCCTGACTTCCTTCAGGTCTTACCTTCTGTAAGAAGCCTTCCACTGCCCCTCTTGGTTCTGCTGCCTTCCCTCTTTTCATGGTCTCCTCCGGGTTCTGTGTACCTTCATCCTGCAGTAGAGTCTGTTCAAGGACAGGAACTGTCTTCTTTTTGTATCCCCAGCCCTTTATGCAGTGCCGAGCACATAGTAGGCACTTAACAAACATTTATTGATTGATTTAACCATGTTCTAGAGTTCTGACAAAAGGCTAGGTCAAGCTCACTGGCCTGTAGCATCTTCTGTTTCCTCCACCCTCCCCACCCTTTTTAAACTGGAATGATGATTGCCTTCTTCTGATTCTGTGTTCACTCTGCTGTGAATTAGGAGGCCTGCCAGGACCTCAGCAGGCCCTGGCAGTCTTTTTGGTGTCCAAGAAGATACATCAGGGCCTGGGACCTGCCCTCCCCTGTTGCAGCACCATGCTATTTTATCTGTCTCCTTATACTTCTCGGGGCTTAGCTTACAGTCCTTAGAGAGAAAATCAAAGGCCCATTGGAAGTGGGTGTCTCTGCTTCCTCTCTGTGGACTGGTCTTCTCATCCCAGCCCCCACAGCAGGCCTGGCTCTTCTCAGAGGCTCTGCTTTTACCCACTTGAGCTTAAGCTTACCCTCCCAGCCTTTGGAAACAGCCTTCCAAGTGAAGGAATGAACCCAGTCACTTTTGGAATCAGTGTCTTTGGCTTTCCCAGCCTTGCGGTTTGTTTTTGCTTATGTCCAGACATGGATCTTGCTTCTTCTACCTTTCTGCCCTTTGCCCCTGGGGGAGTTGGGGGGAGGATTCTGAGACCTTTGAAATGACTCTCGCCTGAAGAAGGGGCAGAAGACAGAGTAGAGTTGAGTGAATATAAATTAGTGATGAGATCAGCTTGGACTTGGCTTTCCCCGAGAGTGGAACCTTGTCTGCAAAGTCACAGGCTGAGTTCAAATGCTTTATACAGTTGGATTGGGAAATGCTTTCTTTCTACCAGGAACCAGGCTAGGTGACAGGGACGCAGACCAATGAGAAGTCATCTGTGCTGTCAGGGGTTTCTGCTCTACTGGTGGTGCTTACCCGAGTGATGAAATGTAGAATAATTCAGGTAGTGTCAGGAGCCACCTTTTCCAAACATAGAAAGGTAATCTGTGAGTCAGAATGGCCACCAGACTTACTTACTGAGCCCTCCCAACCTGGGTTGGCAAAAAATGTTATCCCAAGGTCAGGCCACATCCCCCTGGCTTATTGTGGGCCAGGCACCATTCTAAGCTTGGGGTAGAAGGAAGGGTGGAAGGAGACCCTGCCCTCAGGGGTCTTTCCATCCATCTCATGGAGGAGACTCTGGATAGGTGAGAGATGTAGAGGTCAGGCACCAGGCAGTGTTGGAGATGACTCCTGTTAAAGGGCATTTTCAGTCATTGCCAGAAATCACACGGGGTTCCATCTGACATACCCAGTGGCCCGATAATGTCCACAGAACACTACACCAATTTAAAGCTCCAACTGAGACTTTGGGTGTGGAGTTGACAAGGGAAATGTCAGCCATGGCACCAGGCCCAGCGTTGGGTCATATCCTGGGAGTGGAGAAGAGAGGAGGAGAGCCCAAGATGTATCTCGGTGACGGAGAGGACATGTTCTGTTTGTCAGCTGGTGGTGCTTCTGGGGGTCAGTGGATGGAAGGGCAAGCTCTTTGAGGGGCTGGCACCGTGGGCATGGGATCCCTAGAGCCCCAGTGAGGTCACTCAGAAAGGTGCCGCCCAAAGCCAGGTGGGCCACAGGAGTGACCTCTTGGGGCACTGTTTGTATTCCAGCCCCTGGATGTTCCTGACGGCCGCCGCGCCCCGCTGCCTGCCCAGTACCGCAGCAGCAGCAGCGGCACTCGCAGTGTAGACACGCAGACACCATCGGTGCCAGAGCGCAGCAGTAGCTGCAGCAGCAGCCACTCGCCCTGTGTATCTCAGGATGGCAGCCCATGCTCCACTGAAGATTTGCTCTATGACCGTGATAAAGGTGAGGAGGGTCCGGGCCAATGCCTAGGCACAAGCCACCATCACTCCAGCTTCTTGCACTTGTGGGAGAGCAGAGGGGGTGCTGGGAGGGGCTCCCACGAGCTTTGCTGGCCTTTCCTGGGTTTCCTGACCCTCCTTTGGGTGATTTCCACCACCATCCTACAAGAATGCCAGGGAAGCGGAGCCTATGGCCGGAGCTGCAGCTGTCTGGGAAGAAAAGTCATGAAGCATTAGGGTGCCTGGGTCCGCTTTTGGCCTTGATGTTGTGCAGAGGTCAGATGACAGTTTCTGTCCTGCTTGATTTTGCGTTTTGTCATGCTTCAGAGTACATGGGTGAGTCAGAATTGTTGGGAGGGAAAATCATTTCCAAAGAAAGCCAGACAGAAAATTCATTTGAATACTTAAATACCAACTTTTTCTAACTTCCCAATAACTAGAAATATGAAAACTGACAAAGTAACAAGTGAGTCAGTTGTCCTGTCTTGTTTCAGGTAAGGCTCTTGTAGCTCTGAAGTAATAATTGTGATGACAGCTCCCCTGTCACCCTTCTCAGATGACAGCATCCTCACCACCTGAGGACCCTACGGAACCCTTCAGGGGGCAGAGCCAGACCTCCCAAGGGCGCTCCATTGTTGAGCCTGGCACAGCGTCAGCCCTTCATGACAGACTGACTGACCAGCCCTGGCAGCCTGTTACTGGGAGTCCCTTTTTATTATGAATTAAAGATGAAGGGGAAGTTCACCCTAATCATGCTAACATGTGTGTATTATGTGGAGGCTTCAGAGTGCTAGGCATCTGGTATCTCCTTGGAGGCTCAAGACAGCCTGAGAAGGCAGGATCAGTCAGCAGACTTTTTCAGCGCCTGCTCTCCCTCTACTTCAGCCAGGACCCATTGATACTCAGTGATTTGGAGGGTTTTTCACAATAGTCTGTCAACTTCCCAACTTTGAAGGGTGGCAGCAGGCTGTACCAACTCACAGAGGTGCAAATCCCCCCAATCCAAGGACTCTCCTTTCTTTTCTAGGGCTTCTTTTTAATGATCAGGTGTTTGTCCAGAGGTTGTTTCTCTGTGACTTGGGCCACGTCTCTTTTGTGAAACCTGCCTGTTGAAATGAAAGCCCAGGACAGCCTCGCTGTGGCCCTGGCCCTAGTATGAAAATAGAGCCACTCCTCTGATGTGCTCGCACCGTGGACAGTTAGCAAACAGACCAACTCTGATATTTCTGTAGCACATCTTAGGTACTAACAAAAAGTGCTCTGCGTATTTGCCTCAGTAAAATGGCTCCCAGGTGCCCATGGTGTGTCACCAAACACACCCACACCAGCAGCAAAGTGGAAGGCGAGGCAGTGGGGGAGACGCCTGCTGCATTATCCCTCCTGGGCACCAGGAGGGCTCTCATTTTCTTTTGGCTAAAGAACGTAAATTCGTGTCCTCAGCTTGTTTGTCCCCCAGAATCATCCCAGGCTTAGAAGGGACTCCAGTGACCACCTTGTCCAGCTCCTCCCTGAGCAAGAAGCATTTTGTGGCATAGCAGCCTTTGTCAGGCCTTCTTCAAGGCAGGAGTCTCCTGGGGGGGCTCATGGCACATTCCCACAGCTTTAATCATCAGGGAATTGTTTTTGACCTCTGGCT
Organism: Notamacropus eugenii; assembly: GCF_028372415.1. Taxonomy (NCBI): domain Eukaryota; kingdom Metazoa; phylum Chordata; class Mammalia; order Diprotodontia; family Macropodidae; genus Notamacropus; species Notamacropus eugenii. The sequence goes on from NC_092874.1 coordinate 2,175,523, forward strand.
GCAGATGGCTTCCGTTGGATGTCCCCCACCCTGCACACACACCCCTTTTCTTCCAGATCTGTTTTCTGGGGCCAGGGAGGTCACAGCCTAAACCCTTTTGCATATGACTACCCCCAGAAACTTGAAGAGACAGCTTTTGTGGTGGCTTTATAATAAGCAAGAGGTAGAAACTTTAAAGGGAAGGACCTTTCATCTGGAATTGATACCTACTAGAGTAACTGAGGAGTTAGTGATTTGCCTGTGGTCGCTCCTAGAGTTGGGGATTTAGGAAGGAGCCTTAGGAACCACCTTGTCTAACCTCTCATTTTACAGATGGGGAAACTGAGACAGAGACAATGAAGTGACTTGTAATAAGTGAATGGGAGAGGTGGGCTTTAAACTCAGCTCCTCTCACTGTCTAACTGCCCTTCCTGTGCCTGAGGTGAGATTGGACATGACACTCTCCTCCTCTTGTGATTCTCAGAATTTTAAGGCCTAGAAGTCACAGACTGACATTCCTAGGGGAGAATGAATAGGTGCTGGTCACAACGTGGGGAAATCCAGGCCTCTGGTCATTAGTCCCAAGGCCCTGCTGCAGCAGTTGTTTCATGGTTCAGTCAGGCTGTGGCCAAACGGCCTGGGTTCTTCTGGGGGGCTCCATCTCTGTCTGGCCTTGCAGTGATACTTGGCCCTCACATGGCCCAGAGTGCTCCTCTTCATTCTGGATCCGTTAGGGCTGCTATGAAGTTGATTTAGACAAACTTGACCAAGTTCTCAGCCTCAGAGATCAGGTGGCCAAATGGCTGAAGCTGTGCATTGCCCAAAGACCATGAGCAGGCTGCCCTGTGAGACCAACGAGGGGCTCTGGAGAAGGCCAGAGCGGAAACCTCATCAGGGAATTGTATGACAGAGCATGGATCGATGTGGTGTATGAGGGTCTGCTTTCGTGTGCTGGAAACCTTCAGACTCCCTGTCATTGGAAATTGTAAAGGCAGCTGGAGGAAGAAAACCAAGAGATCATTTATGCTTAAAGATGTGGGGCAGATCTCAGGCTGAAAAAACAGCGATTTCCAAGGAAACAGTCTTTTTTCTGTCATCCTGCCCATAATGTACAAAGGTTTAATCACTTGTCCAAATGTAGTTAAATCCTAACGTGCACTTTTAAAACGGCAAGCTTGGCCTCTGTGCAGTGACCAGGGGCATTGTAGTGGGTGCTGTTTCCAAACTGGTGATGTCCAAGAAGGCCGGGATCCCATTTGTGAATGGGGCATGGTAGGGCTCTTGGGATTAGAGAACTAAGACTGAAAATAGAGAAGAGCCCTTTTGGATTTATGGATTTGAGATTGCTGGATAAGATCACAGGCCAACTCTTAATGTTTTTATACACTTAGCAAACATTTAATAGCAAGCCACATCTAAAAAGATCTAATCCCCAGGGTTGTGGTATCATCTGATGAAATAACCTTATACCTATCATGCACATGAAGAAAAGGAATTCAATGTAAAATGCCAGAGGACTCCAGAATGCTTAGAACCGTTAGCACATTCTAAGCACTGCCCCAGAACCCAGACTTCCCCTGCCACAGGGGCAGCCTACAGTTGTGACAAGGGAGGTCAGCGGTGTGGAAAGCTTTGGGATCAGTGGCACTGCAAACTGTGCCTACCAACTATGGGATGAAAACTCCCCTGTCCTTCAGCCTGGTTATCCACCCTTGCCTTTCCTGCTCCTGGTGATGCTGGAGTTGGATGAAGAGCAAAGTCGGGGAGCAGGTCTATGAGGAGTGTGCTTTGTTAGGATCCCTAGATGCCTCTCTAGGCAGTGAGCGAAGCAGACCCTACCCTCAGGAAGTGCATAGGAGAGCAGTAAGTCACTGTTGTGGAGGAGCCAGTGGGGTGAGCAGGACCGCATCTCAGTGAAGAAGAGAGGAGGGAGCTTCTCCCAGCCAAGAAGGTCAGCCAGTGTAGAGGAAAAGAGACAAGGTGAGCTTTCCCAGAAGCCTGACTTCAGATCCAGCCTCAGGCATGTAGCTAGGACCCTGGGCAAGTCACTTAACCACCGTTTGGCTCGGTTTCCTAGATTATAAAATGGGAATAATACTGTCACCACCCTCCTGGGTTGTTGTGAGGACCAAAGGAGAGAGTATTTGTCTAGAGCTGAGCCCAGTGCCTGGCATGTAGTGGACGTGGCATAAACACCAGCTCTTATTGTTACTACACTCGCTAGCTTTCCTTCCAGCCTGCTAAACTTGAGAGGGCAAGAAAGGGGACAAGTGTACAACAAGACTGGAAGGAGAGATTGAGGCCCAACTGCAAAGAAATTGAAAAGCCTGAGTCAGTGTTTGATCCCAAAGGCATAGGAAGCCCAGTTGGGTGGTGAGAGTGCCAAAGTGCACAGGGTGCTGGACCTGGACTCAGGAAGCCTTGAGTTCAAATCCTGTCTCAGGCATCCTGGCTGAGATGTTTCCTCATCTCTAAAATGCTGATATTAATAGCACCTTCCCCTTCATGTTATTGTGTCAAATGAGACGACATGTAAAGCACTTTATGGAAATAACTTTGTTGTCTGTTTGGGGAGGGGAGAGACCAGTGAGAAGGCTGCTTTAGGGGCCTGGAAGAGGTGGGATGTCATAAGTCCAGCACTGATATGGGGGCTCCCATCCAATGGGAGGTACCTGTGGGGCTTTGTTTGAATAGTCCAACAGGTGACTGAGGATGACTGTTTAGAACTGGGAGTCAGATGTCTACCTGGAGACTTAATGATTGAGGGTAGAGAGAAGAGGGCCCAAGACCCAGCCTCAAGGGTATCTAGTCTTAGGGGGTGTGAGCTGGAGTGGGGAGCCAACAACAAAAGGAGATGAGAACCCAGGAGTCACAAAAACCCAGAAGGGGAAGGGCCAGCAGTCACATGCAACAGACAGAGGTTGCGAAGGGTTCAGACATGGAAAGACCATTGGGTTTGGCCATTCAGAGCTCCTAGTAACTTTGGGAAGAGGAGAGAACATGGAAAGAACATTGGAAGGATTCAGTTGACAGTTCTCCAAGTAAATAACATGTTTTTTTGTCATGCTGATTAGATCCATGAACCCCTAAGTCCAGAAATGCCATAGGACCCCAGGGTTATTAACCTTTTTTTTTTTATTATTATTATAGAGAGAGCCCATTTGGCTCTCTGCTGAAACCTTAGGATCCCTTATCAGAGTCACATTTTTAAATTCATGAAATAAAATGAAATACATCAAATTACAAAGAAAGTCCCTGACAGCTACTGAAAGCTTAAAAGCAAACCAATACCATGGCCATCATGTTTCGGCCCCTGCTCTAGAGGCCACTCCCCACCACCCCCCAGCCGTCAGGCCTCTCCATCAGTCTGGACTTCCCTGCTCCAGCCTTACACAGCTCCTCTGTCCCCCAATCTGCAGACACCCTCACCATCCACAGGAAATCCCTCTTTCCTTTAGACCCCGTGATGGATAGAGGTGGGCATCTGTAGCGAACATGTATCTGCCTGAGACCTCGTTACTACTACACTGTTCCTGATGATCAGAGAACATCTCGAGAGTCTGCCTGTCGTCGTGGATGACACTGACCTTGTGATTGCAGGCCTTTGTTGAATGATTGTGTTGAATAATTGAACAGTTTCGGTCGAGTTGGTTTCCTTTGCAGCCTTCTGTTTTGTTTTGAGAGTTTACAGATGTTTTTCTGAGAAGGGCTTCACCACACTACCAAAACCTCCCAGGAAGGATCAGATAATACTGATGCTTTTAGGTGGATGCTTCTTACCATTTTAAGGAAAAATCCATTGATACTTGTGTTTTCAAATGTTTTTAATAGGAATGAGTGTGTTTTGTCAAAACTCTTTTCTGCCTCTGTTGATGTAATCCTATATTTTGTTACTTTTGTTATTTATATAATCAATTGTGTTCATAGGTTTCCTTATGCTAAGCCATCCCTACATTCCTGGTACGTACCCTGTGGTCACAGTGTATAATCTCTGTGATGCATTGCTGTAGTCTCTTAGCTGGCGTTATATTTATTATGTCATATTTAGTGAGATGCATCCACAGTTTTCTTTCTCTGTGTTTGCTCTTCTTGGTTTAGGTGTCAGCCCCATGTCTCTTCCATAAAAGGAGTTTGGTAGGATTCCTTCCTTGCCTTTTACTATTCCAAATAATTTACTTAATATTGGAATTAGTTGATCTTTAAATGTTTGGTCGAATTCATTTGTAAATCCATCTGGTCCTGATGCTTTTTTTGTTTTAAAGAAAGCTCATTTATAGTCTTTTTGATTTTTTTTTCTAAAATAGGTATATTTAAATATTCTGTTTTCTCTTCTGTTCATCTAGGCAGTTTATATTTTTGTAAGCATTTCTCCTCTCACTTAAATTGTTAAATTTATTGGCATGTAATTGGGCGGAATAGCTCCTTAATGATTGCTTTGATTTCATCTTCCTTAGTGGCATATTAACTCTTTTCATTTTTGATACTAGTAATTTGGTTTTCTTCTCTTTTTAAAAATCATAACAGTAACTCTGTTTGATTGTGGTTTCCCCCACACACCAACTCCTAGTTTTATATTTTAACACAGTGGTTTTCTTACCTTCAATTTTATTAACCTCATCTTTAGTTTTTAGGATTTCCAATTTGTTGTTTAATTTGGGACTTTGAATTTGTTCTTTTTCCAGTTGGGTTCCATATCCAATTCATTGATCTGCTCTTTCTCTGTTTTATTGATGTAGTAAACATTTAGAGATACAAATTTTCCTCTTATTACTGCTTTTGCTGCATCCCATAGGTTTGGTATGTTATCTCCTTACCATTCTCTATCATAAAATCATTTATTGTTTCTATGCCTTTTTTAACCCATTTAACTCATTCTTTAAGATTCAGTTATTTAATCTCCAGTGAATTTTTAATCTGGTCCCTTATCAAATATAATTTTTATTGCATTATGACCAGAAAAGGATGCACTTAATATCTGTTTTCTGCATTTAACTATAAAGTTTTTCTGTTCCAGTTTATGGTTAATATTTGTATGGGTACCATGTACTGCTGAGAAAAAGGTGTATTCCTTTCTGTTCCCATGTAGTTCCCTCCAGATAGCTATTATATTTAGCTTATCTAAGATTCTTTTCATCTCCTTGACTTCTTTCTTATTTTTTTTGGTGGGTTCATCTAGTTCTGTGAGAGGAAAGTTGAAGTCCCTCACTATTATAGTATAGTTTTGCTATCTATGTCCACCTGTAATTCATTTAGCTTTTTCTTTAAAAATTTGGATGCTATAGCATTTGATACATATAGGTTTAATTTTTGATATTACTTCATTATTTGTAGCATCATTGAACATAATGTAGTTTCCCTATTTATCTCTTAATTAAATCTATTCTAGCTTTAACTTTGTTTGAGGTCATGATTGCTATCCCTGCTTTTTTGTATCAGCTGAAGCACATTAAATTCTGCTTTAGCCTTTTACTTTTACTCTATGTATTTCTCTCATTTTTAAATGTTTCTTGCAAACAACATATTGTCAGATTCTGATTTCAGATCCATTCTATCTGTGTCTGTTTTATAGCTGAGTTCATTCCATTAACACTCAAAGTTATGATTCCTAGATATTCATTTCCCTTCATCCTATTTTTCATCACTGTTCATCCTTCTCTCCCCCTCTTTTTACCCTATCCCCCCTCTAACATCCAATTGACTTCTAATCACTGCCTCCCTAATCTGCACCCCTTCTAAGAATGCCCCCTTTATCCTCTCCCCTTACTGTTCCTTAATCCCCTCAACCTTCTAAGAGCCCTTCTCTTTTTTTCTATGCCTCAGTTTCTTTTTTAAAAAATTATTTTCAGTTTTCAGCATTCACTTCCACAAAATTTAGAATTTCAGATTTTTTCCCCATCTCCTCCCTCACCCCACTCCAGGATAGCATGTATTCTGATTATCCTTTCCTTTAATCTGTACTCCCTTCTATCAATCCCCCCCCTCATCCCTTTCCCTTCTATTTTCCTATAGGGCAGGATAGATTTCTATAACCCATTGCTTTATTTCTTAGTTGCATGTAAAAACAATTTTTAACATTCGTTATTAGAGCTTTGAGTTTCACATTCTCTCTCCCTTCCCTCTTCCCCATCCACCCTCATTGAGAAGGCAAGCAGTTTGATATAGGTTACACATGTGTAATCATGCAAAACGCTTCCATAACAGTCATGTTGTGAAGGACTATATTTCCCTCTATACTGTCTGGCCCTTCATTTATTCTATTCTCTCCTTTGACCTGTCCCTCTCCCAAAGTGTTTGCTTCCAGTTACATCTTATCCCAATCTACTGTCCCTTTTATTATCCTTTATCCCTTCCCCCACTGCTTTCCTGTAGAGTAAGATAAACTTTCATACCCAATTGAGTGTGTGTGTGTGTTATTCCCTCCTGAAGCCAAATCTGATGAAAGGAATGCTCACTTTTTCCCTCTCATCTTCCCCTTCTTCCCCTCCATTGTAAAAGTTCTTTCTTGCCTCTTTTATGTGAGATGATTTCCTACATTCTACCTCTCCCTTTCTCTTTCTCCTAGTACATTCCTCTCAACTCTTAATGTTCTTTATTAGATATCATCCCTTCATATTCAACTCACCCTCTACACTCTCTCTCTCTCTCTGTCTCTCTTTCTCTTTCTCTCTTTCTCTCTCTCCCCCCTACTCCCCCTATCCCGCCCCCCCCCCCCATACATTCATATATACATGGAGCAGCTAGGTGGTACAGTGGATAGAGCACTGGTACAGGAGTCAGGAGGACCTGAGTTCAAATCTCACCTCAGACACTTGACACTCACTAGCTGTGTGACCTTGGGCAAGTCACTTAACCCCAGTTGCCTCATCCTGGGTCATCTCCAGCCATCCTGATGAATATCTGGTCACTGGACTCAGATATAACTCTGGAGGAGAAGTGAGGCTGGTAACCTGCACAGCCCTCCCTCACTCAAACAAAGTCAAGTGCAAGTCATGTCATCATTTCTCTGATGGCGCGGTCTTCTTCAGCATGAAGCACGAACACACGCACATTCATATACATACACATAAATGTATTCCTTCCAACTCTTCTAATACTGAGAACGGTCTCATGAGTTACAAATGTCATCTTTCCACATAGTCCCTTATAGTTTCTCTTTCCTGTTTACCTTTTCATACGTCTCTTGATTCTTGTATTTGAAAGTCAAGTTTTCTATTCAGGTCTGGTCTTTTTAACAAGAAGGCTTGGAAGTCCTCTATTTCATTGGAGTTCCATTTTTCCCCCTGAAGTATGATACTTAGTTTTGCTGGGTAGGTGATTCTTGGTTTTAATCCTGTCTCCTTTCACCTCTGGAATATCATATTCCAAACCCCTTGATTTCTTAGTGTAGAAGCTGCTAAATCTTATGTTATCCTGATTGTGTTTTACAATTCTTCAATTGTTTCTTTCTGGGTGCTTATAATATTTTCTCCTTGACCTGGGAACTTTAGAATTTGGCTACAATATTCCTACGAGTTTTTCTTTTGGGATCTCTTTCAGGTGATTGGTGGATTCTTTGCATTTCTGTTTTACCCTCTGGTTGTAGAATATCAAGGCAATTTTCCTAATTTCTTGAAAGATGATATCTAAGCTGTTTATTTGATCATGGCTTTCAGGTTGTCCAGTAATTTTTAAATTATCTTTCCTGGGTTTATTTTCCAGGTCAATTGTTTTCCCAACGAGATACTTTGCACTTTCTTCTTTTTTTCATGCTTTTGGTTTTGTTTTATAATTTCTTGATTTCTTATAAAGTCATTAGCTTTGGTTTTCTCTGTTCTAATTTTTAAGGAATTATTTTCTTCAGTGAGCTTTTGGACCTCTTTTTCCATTTGACCCATTCTGCTTTTTAAGGCATTCCTCTCCTAATTGGCTTTTTGGAACTCCTTTGTCATTTGGGTTAGTCTAATTGTAAAGATGTTATTTTCTTCAGTATTTTTTGGGTTTCCTTTAGCTAGTTGTTGACTCTTTTTTTCATAATTTTCTTGCATCACTCTCATTTCTCTTCCCAGTTTTTCTCCTCTCACTTGATTTTCAAAATCCTTTGGGAGCTCTTCCATGGCCTGAGACCCATTCATATTTTTCTTGGAGGCTTTGGATGCAGGAGCTTTGGCTTTCTTGTCTTCTTCTGATTGTATGTTTTGATCTTCCTCATCACCAACGATGTAAGAAAATACCTCTTCACTGAGAAAGTAATAATCTATAGTCTATTTCTTTTCCCCGTTTGCTCATTTTCCCAGCCAATTACTTGACTTTTGAGCTCCTTTTTAAAGCATAGGACTCCAGAAGCAGCCTCTGTCTCATCAGTGGCTGCCACTGCCCTGGGGCTGGGGCCAGACCACGCTCCTCTCTCAGCCAGGTGAGAGACCCTTCCCACTGAGCTTTGAAGCTGTCTTTGGCATTTGTGGGTTGAGAAGTCTACAAACTGCAGTAGTTGCCCGGAATTCAGCCCCTAAGGCCTGCTTCAGCTCTGTCTATGCCCAGGGTGACCCACACCAAATTGCATTCTGCTCCCAGCCCAGTGTGATACACCCTTCCTGTTGAACTTCCAGATTGCCCTGGGCTGGAAATTTTCTTCAGTCTGACCTTTTGTGGCTTCTGCTACTCTAGAATTTGTTTAGAGTCATTTTTATAGGTTTTTTGAGGGGTTTTGGGGGGAGAGCTGTAGCAGGTCTCTGCTTTTACAGTTCACCTCCCCCTCCTCCCTTTCTTTTCTGTTCAGTTTTGGTTTTTTCCTCACAAATACCTAAAAATCCTTCAGTTCATTAAATATCCTTTTTTTTGTTCATGCAGGATTACATTTAACTTTGCTAGGGAAGTTACTCTTGGTAGCAAACACAGCTCTTTCACTCTTCAAAATACCATATTCGGTGCCCTTTGATCTTTTAATGTAGAACCTGATAATTTTTTTTGTTATTCTGACTGTAGCTCTACTGTATTTAAATTGGTTTGTTTTAGTGTAATATTTTCTCCTTGACCAGGGAGTTTCAAAACTTAGCTATGATGCTCCTGTGAGTTTTCATCCTGGGATCTCTTTTAAGTGGTATTGGTGGATTTTTTCTATTTCTATTTTACCCTCTTCTAAAACTTCAGGGCAATTTTCCTTAATAATTTGTTGCATTGAGTGTCCTAGATCTGTTCTTCAGGTTAGTTGCTTTTCTAATGAGATGTCTTACATCTGCTTCTATTGTTTTTTTTATTATTTTTTGTGTCTTAGGAAGTCATTCGCTTTCCCTTGCCCAGTTATAATTTTTAAGGAGTTACTTTCTTCCATAAGTTTTTTTGAATCTGTTTTTCTAATTGGTTGACTTTTGCATTCTTATTTTTTTTCCTAATTTTCCCTCAACCTCTCTTATTTTATTTAAAGCCTTTTAAAAGCTTTTCCAAGAAATCTTCTTGGACTTGTAACCATTTTGTTTTTTTTCTTTGAGATAGAAGTGGCTGTTTTAACTTCACTTTCTTCTTCTGAATTTGAACCCTGATCTTCTCTGTACCATAGTAGTTATCTGTGGTTAGGTCCTTTCTCTTTAGCTCACTCATTTTTTGGCTCACTCACTTATTTCTTTGTTGTTTACTTTGTGTTAGAGTTGAGCTCTAATCCTGAGGCATGGGGGATAATGTCTCAGGCTTCAGGTTTTTTGTCTTGTTTTCTGAGTTCTCTTTGGGGACCTGACCTCAAGGACACCTCTCCATTCCTGAGTCAGGACCAGGGATCCTAGTAACGCTGTCCCCCAAAATGCTGTTACTCCCTATAGTATTGGTAGCTGCAAGCATCAGCTCACCTCCTTGCCCTGGAATTCACCTCTCCATGACCACATTTACCACTGTGTACTCATTCCTCCTCACTGACAGCTGCAGCCTGGGACCGTATCTGGTCAGTGCCCCTGGGACCTGTGTCCAGCATCAGCATCAGTGGAGGGCCCTGGAATCTTCCCTTGGTCAACTGTCTGACCCCCACACTGATACTAAGGCTGCTACTACACAGCTACCCCCAGGGCTTATTGCTTATTGAGTCTTTTATAGCTGCCTAGAGGTAGCTGCACTTTAATCAGGCCAGACCACCACCCCAGCGTCCTCCCAAGTTGTCTTAGACTGGACGATGGCTTTACCCAACTTTTAATTTTTTTCTGTTGCTCTAAAATGCATTTTGAGGCATTATTTTAAGGGAATTTGGGAGAACCAGATCATTTCCTACTTTATTCCAGCCTTCCCAGAATCCTCTCTGAACTCACATCAGTTTCACACACATACACACATGCACACACAGACACATGCACACATATAGACAGACACGCGCACACAGACACACGCGCACACACATATGCACACACATACGCACACACACATACACACACACGCCCACGCACACACACAACCAAACTGTAGTGCCAGTGGTGGCCATGAATATCCCAGCACAATTCTGAACCATGAAATGCCACAGACTCTCCACATGGAAGATGGAGCCACAACGTTATTCAGACGCCAGAAAGCCAAGCCCATCACAGCAGCAAAAATCTATGCTCAGTAACAATGCAGAGGACAACAGCACCCCAGGCCTGCCCCTGCCAGGCTTCCCACAAACAGACTTCCCCTTCTCACACTCACAGCCAGCTGTGGGCCCGCCTCCCTCCTTCAGTTTTCATTGCTCTGACCACATTTTTCTTGACTCTACTCCATCTATGCCTCTCCCTGTTCCACCCTTCCTGGTCCACTCCTTCAGAAGACTCCTCCCACCACAGGCTCCATGTTAACCAGGCAGGCCACGTGGACCTTTTAATGAATGTGAAAGGTCTCCCCAACAAAAGTTGAAGCCGTCACCAGGCTCTCCCTCTTGGTAATGTCTCATCACTGAGTCATTTTCCCTAATCACCTCCTCCTTCCCTCCTTCCTCTTTGGAGGAGGCAACCCTTTCTCCTTGCCAAGGCTTCCTTGTGCCTGTGTCTCCTGTCTTCTCCATTGCACTCTCTTCCATCTCTCTCTGCCCTTGGCTCCTTCTTTCCCTGATCTATTCAGATATGCTCCTGTCTCCCCCAACCTTTGAGAAAACCTCTTCAGGATGACCTAGTGATTGACGCTGGCCTACTCCAAGGCACTTGCTCTGGCAATCCCTGTACGCCTGCCATGTTTTCCTTCTTTCCATCGACCTCTCAGCTTCCTTCAGGAGTCAGCTCAAATGCCATCTTCTGCAAGGGCCTTTCCTGCTCCTTCTGAAATTACCTTCTATCTACTCTCTATATGTCTTGTGTGTCCCCTGTTAGAATGTGAACTCCTTAAGGGCAAGGGCTAGTTCAGGGGTGAGGAACCTCAAGGCCAGACGTGGCCCTCTAAGGTGCTCAAATGGAGCCCTCTGACTGTCTCCAAATTTGACTAAACAAGTCCCCTTCATAAAAGGGTTAATTCTGTACAATTTGGACTCAGTCAGAAGGGCACACCCAAGGACTTAGAAGACCACTGTGGCCTTGTGGCCCTAAGGTTGCAGGTTTCCCACCCCAGGTTTCTTTTTCTTTCATTACTTCACAGGATGTCTGATAGTAAGCGCTTAATAAATGCTTGATGATTTACTACTTGATTGAAAGAAAATGAGGTGAAAGGGAGGAACTGAGACCTAGAGTACATAAATGACTTGCCCAAGGTAATCTGAATTCTTGGGATCTCTACTGCCTTTCCTGGAAGCATTTCCTCTTCACTATATTGGTTTCTTTATCCACTCCCAGTTGTCCCATCTTGAGTGCTTATGGGGTTTCCCCCATTTATTATTAACAATTATTTATGCCTTATTTCCCAACAAGCAGCCAGGCAACCCTAAGCCCCCTTATGAAGCAGTTAGTTTATCGATTATGAACTAAAAGGAGAGATATGTCCTTTAATTGTAACAAGAAAATACTGACATTGACTGTCGTCATCCACCAGTTGTCCCCTCCCCATGCTGCCTTCACTGGACATGTTATTCTCTTGAATTTTCCCTTGTTTTTCTGAATTCTTATTCTCATTGGTATTCTTGTTATATCTCAGTTTAGATCATTGGTCTGATGATACGCAGCAAGCTAGGTTGCAAATTCATTTCCACAAGTGTCTCCTGGGACAAAAACAACCATTGTTCTCAAGAGACTTACATTTTACTGGGAGGTGAGAGGTGGGCTTACAACATGCACATGGGTAAATAAGTAGAGCATGTACCAAAGTAATTTGGGAAGGGATAGAGCACTACCAGGATGGTAGTGGAGGAATGGAGATGGAAACCAAGAACACCTTCATGGAGCATTTGGAGCCTGCAAACCTTAATGGAAGCCAGATGGGAAGAGGAGTTGCATGGGGTGGCTGCCAGGGCAGCTCTGAGCCACATGGTGAAGGAAATAGTGGGAAAACACTGGACTTAGAGAGGCATTGGGGGAAGGTTTTAAAAGAAGCCAGAGGATCAGTAGTTGGAATGGAGTAAGGAGAGGTCCAGGAAATGGCAGACAGCCAGAGAGAGTGGCCAGAACCAAGGAGGGTTTTGCTGGTGGGACAGCCAGGAGGCTGGGGACACTGGATGGAAGAGGACATGCTGAGGAGTGAGGTGTGAGAAGACTGAAAAGATAGGAGGGGGCAGAATAAGCTTTGGATGCCAAATAGCATTTTGTATTTGCTCCTGGAGGTCATAGGGTCATAGGGTTTATCGAGGGTGGGGGGCGGGGGAAGGAGGAGGTGTGTGATGTGATCAGATCTGTGTTTTAGGAAAGTTACTGGCTAAAAGGAGGATGGATTGAAATGGGAAGAGATGGAAGCAGGCAGACACCCCTCCCCCCCAAGCAGCTGTTGCAGCCCAGGTGTCAGGTGATGAAGTCCTCCAAGGGTAGGAGCAGGGTCAGAGGAGAGAGCTGGGCACATTGGAGAAAGGTGTTGCGAAGGTGCAGTTAATGAGAGATGCTACCGAGGTGAAATCTACAAGAGATGTTGTTGAGCTGAAATCCACAAGTGATGTTGCAGAAGTGCAATCCACCAGAGATTCTGAAGAGTGAAATTGAGGAGAGATGCTGCAGACATGAAATCCACAAGCGATGCTACAGAGGTGAAATCCACAAGAGATGCTACGGAGCTGAAATCCACAAGTGATGTTGCAGAGGTGAAATACACCAGAGATACTACAGAGGAAAAATCCACAAGAGATGCTACAGAGGTGAAATCCTGACAAGAGATGCTGCAGAGGTGAAATCGACGGACCTTGGCAATAGGTTGAAAATGGGCAGTGATGAGTCCAGGATGATACCTAGGTTGGGAGCCCTAGGGACCAGGAGAAGGGCATTGCTATCAACAGAAATAGGGAAAGTAGGAGGGGAGGGAGGGTTTAGGGGAAAAGATCAGGAGTTCTGTTCTGGGCATACTGTGTTTAAGATGTCTACTCTACATCCAGTTTGTGCAGTTTGAGATGTCTGAGAGGTAGTTGGAGATGTGAGATTACAAGTCAGCAGGGAGACTGGAGCAGGACAGGTAGATGTGAGAATCATCTGTATAGAGGAGCTGAGGAGGGCCCAGAACAGACCATGAGGGACATCTATGGTTAGATGGCATGGTCTGGAGGAGGATCCAGTAAAGGAGACAGAGTCAAGGAGGAGAACTGGGGGATGGGAGGAAAGAAAGGGTAGTTGTCTGAAAACCTAGAGAGAAGAGGGAATCTGGAAGGACGGAGTGGTCAGCCATGTCAAAGTCTGAAGAGAGGTCAAGGAGAATGAGGATTAAGAAAAGGTCATTGAGTTAGTGATTAAGACATCATTGGTAACTTTGGAGAGAGCAGTTTCGGTGGAATGATGAGGTCAGAAGCTGGATTATAAGGGGTTGTGAGAGGAGAGAAATTGATGGCTCCTGTTGTAGACACCTTTTCAAGGAGTTTAGCTACAAAGGGCAGAAGAGAAATAGGATGATAGAAGGGATGGAAGGATCAAGTGAGAATTTTTTAAGGGTGGTGCCTGTTTGTAGGCAGGAGGAAATGAAGCAATAGAGGACAGACTGAAAATAAGTGATCAACCCTGATCCAGCTTCTAGGGAGATATAGACCACTTCCTCCCTAAATTTCAGAGTAGGACTGAGCCCAGTTTGCAGTTGAGGTTTCCATGCCTCAGTACTCTGTCTGCCCTCAGATACACGTACATAAAACACATAGAACACACATTTCTCACAGTAGGGAAGGGAAAAAGACTGGGGCTCTAAGCCCTGTTTCCCAGAAGGGCTGGGGGAGACTTCTGGGTTCCTTCTGCCTCCATTCACCTCCCTCTGTCTTCAGTGACTCTACCCATCTCCCACAGTCAGCTCAGAGCAAAATGTAGATGCACTGGAAGCGGGAACAGGGAGGAGAGGGAGCCCCATTTCCAGATCCTAAAACTATAGTCTTTTTTTGTGTTGAGTTCTGTGAGGTAGTGATAATAAAGAAAGACTTCTCAGTTAAAAAAGAATAGAAGTGGTAGAGGGGGGATCTGTTGGAGGAGGCAGGATAGAATGGGATCCCTTGAGCAGGTAGAGGGTTTGGCCTTGGTCCTTGGTAAGGCCATCTCTTCATGGGAGACAGGGGTGAAGGAGGGAGGGATAGAATGCACCTGAGTGATGGATGAGGAAAGGGGGAGAAGAGGGAACTCACAAGAATGGCTCATTTTTTTCCTGTAAAATATGAGACTGGATTTTCAGCTGAGAGAGTTGGGGGAGGAGGGCCATGGAAGGTTTGAGGAGGAATGAGCAGGTTTGGAAGAGCCATTGTGGAGAGTGCGAGAGGGTACTGCTAAGAGAGGAAGTCAGATTGCCTGGTGGCAGTGAGGGCCCAGCTGAGGCTGTGTAGCCTACTTTTGTAGCAGATCCTGTCAGGGCGGTGGTGTGAGTTTCTCTGACAGTATATGCACATCATGAGTGGTGGGAGTGACCCAAGGCTGAGGCTTGGCTGGGCACAGTTGGCAATATGATAAGGGTGTGAGAGCTTCAAGAGAGGAGGACAGTGTAGAGTTCATTTGGTTCATCAAGGAGTTGAGATGTGTGAAAGGGGAGAGAGTGACTGGTGCAGGGGAGGGGTCAAGAATTGGAGGTCATGGTACAGATGAAGAGAGGGTTATGTAAGGAAGGATAGAGGGAGAGGTGGAAAGCCAGTGCTGCTCAGAGTCGGGACTTTACAGTAATAGCTTAAGTTTTTGGTTTGATCCCAGATCTGACACAACTCCATTCCCTTTCTCATTCTTGGTCTGCTGAGGTCAAGAACAGGTCCTTTTTCTTGGGGGCAGACACTTGAGGGAATGCTTCATGAGATAGAGTAGACTCTGTGTACCATAGCGAGTGTCAGGGGCAGCGTGTAGGGAGACACATGCTGTCTTCTGTCGTGATGCATTGCTGAGGATGTTTTTAAGGATATTGACACATCTCTGCATCCAAAGTCCCTGGACCATTCCTCAGTAGCAAAAGAGGCAGCTGATAGGGCTTTCTGGCTATTTAAAAACAGACCTTTTCTTTCCTGTCAGGTTTGTTCAGAGCTGTGGGGCGATATGTCTGGTGAAGGTGCCCTGCGGTGCTCACCTCAGAGCTCTGGCTTCTGTCTTGCTCAGGGCTGGGCATTCTAGCCAGCTGTGGAGCCCTGGCTCTGCTCCAGGCACCAGTCAGCGACTAAGAAAGTCTGGTTTAGGAGGCCGCTTGTGTTTGCCCTTCTTCATTTAGCTTTGGGGGATGCAGCACTTTTATTCACTACGTAATTTTTTAGATAAAACATGTCCTTTCTGTGGCACGACAGATTGGTCTTGCCTAGAAGCCCTTATTGAGAAGAACTGTGCTCTGTAAGGGTGTGAGCTTTTTGGCCAGGAGGCTCTGTGGTGGGTGGGCAGGCTTAGCAGCCTCGTGTAGGATGCTTCTCCTTGGAAGTCCAGGCTTGTTCCTGAGTACTTCCCACCTTTAGTAATGGAACAAACTGATTTAAATTTGCAGACAGTGGGAGCAGCTCACCGCTACCCAAGTATGCCTCCTCGCCCAAACCCAACAACAGCTACATGTTCAAACGGGAGCCGCCAGAGGGATGTGAGCGAGTGAAGGTCTTTGAGGAGATGGCGTAAGTACCCGTTCACCCTTGTGCACTTCACAGCTTCAGGAGCTAAGGAGAGGGGGAGCTTCCCATGTGGGTCATAGTGGTCACAGGGAAGGGGTTGCTCTTCTTTGATGACTGAAGGTAAAGGGGAAAAGAGGTCTGGGAAAGGTCCAGCCTTCAGAGAAGTAGTGCCATCCCCCATCCCCACCCCCACCTTGCCCAGGCTAACCGGGAATGGGGCTCAGTCTCCACCTACTTTTCTCAATTGAGGCATGTCCTCAGAAGGAGATAGGGAGGTCCCTCCTTTTGAAATATCTGGTCCTGTGACCCTGCCTCCCTGCCCTCCTGGCTTAGGACGCAGAGCCAGGTTCCCTTTGTGGCTCATGGTGTCTTTTTGTCCTGTTCTAGGGCTCGTCAGCCTATCTCAGCCCCTCTCTTTTCGTGTCCTGACAAAAACAAGGTGAATTTCATCCCAACCGGCTCTGCCTTCTGCCCTGTAAGGCTTCTGGGCCCTCTCCTACCAGCCTCAGACCTGATGCTCAAGAGTTCTCCAGGCTCTGGCCAGAGCCCGATACTGAGCGCCTTGACTGTCGAGCAACTGTCAGCACGGGTGGCCTTCTCATCTCTGTCAGATGATACCAGCGTTGTAGACTCGGTGGCGGAGGTCACAATCCCACCACCGTGCCCAGCCCCACCAACTCCCCTGCTGAATGAGTGTCAGGCTGAGGAGCGGGCCTCGTCTCAGAACTACGTGGCCATCTGAGCAGGAGAGCAGGTCCCTGGCCCTCGGAAGCCCGGTTAGCACGGCCGCCCAGACATCTGCATGGAGGGGGTGACGCCAGCATCCTAGAGGATCTGTCATCATTGTTCTTGCCGGGGACAGGCCTTGAATGGAGCATTTTTTATTTTTATTTCTTTGTGGAAAGCAGTGATGCTAGCACAGTGTGTAGATCATTCAGCATTTTCAGTGGAGACGATACATTTCCTAGTATGTCTGACCAGATGAGCGCCATGTCCTGCAGTCTGTTCCAAGTCCTTCTGCATCAGAAAGTTGCCTGCCCAAAGGGAAGCTGTCTGGCTGTGTTGTGTCCTGTGGAAGAGGCCATACTTCAGGATTGTGTTGACAATCGATCCAGGTGTTTGTGATGCACACAATGCAAAAACCACCAAACACACAAGACCCTGGCCCCGCTGTTGCGGAGTGCCCACCCTGTGGCCTCGTTTCAGGTACTTCTGCTGAAGTCTCACTCAGGTAACTTGGAATGTAAATCATATCGGCAAAGACAAGGTGTCACAGTGACATCTCTCTGCATTTATCTTTCCTCATTCCATTCCACTTTGTTGGAATAAAGCCAAGGAGGGTGATCCTGGGCAGGGGCAGCCAGCAGCAGCAGCAGCAGAATCCAGGGTCCCCTTCTCAGGTGTCAGCAGGAGGATGGGGTAAAAAGGGGCGTTCTTCATGACTTGTGCAAGGTTGAGAACAAGGTTGCCAGGAGGCACGCTGCATGCAGCAAACGCCCACATGGGAAGGGATTTCACAGGGGATGGCCAGGAACGTTCTTCTCATGTCTCCAGCAAATTCATGTTGAGTTTCTCCTTTGGAAACTGTCCCTTTGTTTTCTGGCTTAAAAGGGACAGGGTTCTGGTTGCTCACCTCCACCCTCCCCAGCTTTAGATGAACTGAGCGACATTTGAGTCCAGAGGTGGTTCTGTTCTCAGACCAGCTGGAAGAGGAGTCCGCAGAGGATTCTTTGGTGACTGCAAGCAGTGGCTGGAAGCTCTTTCCTTTAGCCCCATCTCTTTGTGTCTCTTGTCAGTGTGGTCATTCCTCCACATGGGAAGTGTAAGACAGTGCAGGAAGCCCTGGGCAGACAGGGTCTGAGCTGGGGAGAACCAGGCAGGGCCCAGGCTTCTCCAAAATCATGCTCTGGGTCCCGGGGAAACCTGCATGGAAGCTTGGTGAATATCAGAAAGAAATGAGGACAGTGAGGGAAGGGGCCTGTGCGTGTCAGGGGGATCAGCCATAAGAGTTCTCATTGCCTTCCTACCCCCAACATCTACTGCCACGTTCTCCCCCCACAGGCATATTCTTGTTCTTTCACAGCAGTCGGTCGGTGTTCAACCAGAAGAGACTTTGATGGAGCAAAGGACTCGATCCCCTTTTGTCATTTTCACGTGGGAACCTTTGCAAACCATTTTTTTCAGATCTCTTTCACTCCAGTGCTCTCAGGCCTTGATAAAGAGAAGAGGGAAGAAGGGAGCAAAGGCTGGTTTTGTGTGCGTGAGAGCTCCAGTGCCTCCCTGCTGCGCCTGTCTGTCTGTCCCCGGCTAAGGGAGGAGGGGGAGGGGAGGGGGAAGGACTGGGTCTCCGTGACGGATGAAGTTTGTGGGGACATTCCACGCCAGCTGAGTAGTGATTGTGCTGCTGGTTTGTTCTAGTGCATCTGAAGGTTTTGGACGTGCTGTGTTGGAGCTTCTGCTTTTCTGTGTAAATTCCCAGGAAGCTGTGGAGCTCAGATGTCCCATCCCTTGGGCTCGGAGACATCTCAGATGTTGTTTGGGTTTTGTCCATCGCTGTCCTGGGAAGCCCGGCTACCAGATGCCGTGGCTTTCTTGACGCAAGGACAGATGTGGCTTTTGTTTTGTACTTTTCCAGTAGAGAAATTCCCGTGTCTTATTTAAATAAAGCTATTAGTAAAAAGTAGTCCCCTTGCAGTGTTTGGGGAAGAGAGCTACATCGGGGGTTGTGGAGGGGAGGTGGGCGGGTGCACAGGGTGGTGCTGTGGGGTGGCCCATCCACCAGATACAACATCATCAAGGACCACAGTAGCCTCCACAACCCAGTGTCTTCCAGCCTACAGCCTACACTCTCATGGCAAGGGGGGCCTCAAGGTGTTTGCATGAGATCCCATTTCATTCACACTCTTGCTCTCTCAAAAAGAGCCACAAGATGACTAATGTTTCCCATTTGGAGCCTGGTGCAAACTCAAGGGCATTGTATGAAGGGACAGAACTTCCACCATCCGTGATTTTATACCCAAAGGATTTGTGGAAATGAAGTGTTTTAGAGGCGGAACAGTCTCCCAGCAATGTGGTGCTGACATTGCTATGTCCTGGGGTATTTCTTTGGTTTAGAAAAATTACTAGGTTTAGAGAAAGGAAAGAAAAAGGCTTTTTAACTCACAGTGGAAGGATTGTGGGTCCAGGGACCTCCATACCAGACATTCTGGACGAAGAAGACTTCCCCAATCCATCCACAAAGCTAGTGCGAGGGTGGCCAAGGCTTTCCAAGGCCGTTTACCTTTACGGAGTCTGCTGTACCCACTTGCCAAAAGGTTGGACGAGTGCCTTCAAAGAAGGTCTGGGGGCTTTATTGGACTGCAATTTAACTGGCGAGTGAGCATTGTGATCCTGGACTGCATTGAGATGCCAGATATCCAGAACAAAAGGGCTCATAGTATCGCCCAGGTCAGACCAGACCTAAAGTATTGTGTTTTAAGAGGTGGAGCTTAGAAGTCAGTGGATTTAGAAGTCTAGACACATGCACAAACTGAGCCAAATGACAGAAATAACCACAAAGGGGGATGGTGGGTAATAACCCTGAAAGGCAACTTGATCAGTCTGGTCAATCACTAACAAGGAGAGAGGCAGATTAAAGTTCCAGTCTGCAGGGGCTATGGGATGACAGACATGCTCATGCATTGTTGGCAGAGCTGCAGATTGATCCAGCAATTCTGAAGAACCATTTGGAATTAGGCCAGAAGAATCACTTCAATTGTTTGTGCCCTTTGGACCCTGTGCCAAGATGGGGAGGGGACATATACTTCTGAACAGCCAAACCAGAAGCCCCATGCATACCAAAACACCAACAACTCTAGCAACCAGGGTGCCCACTCAAAGATGTGCAGAGCCTAAGTTCGAGCATGTAGATGTCTAAGAATGCTCCTGTGCCACCGGAAAGGACTAAGGTGAGGAATTAAGGGCCTTGGATGTCAGGATCTTCCTCAGTGAAGGAGTATTGGATTGAGTTCTGCAGGCGAAGGGGGTGAGGGGAGGGAAGTGTGTGTGTGTGTGTGTGTGTGTGTGTGTGTGTGTGTGTGTGTGTGTGTGTGTGTGTGTGTGTGTATGTATGACCCTCCTTTAGATTACAAGCTCTGTATGCTTGGGGCTTGTGCCAAGGCTTTCTGCCCTTGCCCATGGTCTCAGGTATGAAACCACCAGCAGCAGCAGCCAGGACATGAGCTCTTCTCCAGACTGAGTGGCCAGTTCAGAGCTCATGAAGAGTTAGGGGCACCTCCTTCCTTGGGGGGTCTAAAACTTATTTCCTGTTTTCTTCTGAAACAAAGTACAATGTCTGGTGTGTAGTAAGCACTTACCCTTCCCTCCCCTCCCTTTCCTTCCCCTTCCCTCTCCTTTTCCTCCCCTCCCCTTCCCTTCTTCCCTCAGTGTCCAGTGTCCTTTCATTAGAAGAGCACTGAAGGTCAGTTCATAATGAGTGACTGGACCTGACCAAGTATATAAGAAATCTGGGCTGAAGCCAGTGTAATTTTAAAGATGCCCAGAGATGATTTTTTAATTTTTTTAATTTTTAATTGTCATTTATTTTTGCATCATTTTCATTCATTTCTCAAAATAGCTCTTCTTCCCCATACAAGTAGCCATCACTTGTAAGGAAGAGGAGAAAATAGAGAGTTTGGTGGAACTCCACCAACCGCATCCCTCGGGTCCACACCTCCCACCCCCCCAACTCTGTAAAGAAGGCTGGGAGGTGCCTTCTGAGGCCGTCTCTTGGGGCTGCTGAGCATCCTCGTGCTTCTGCTTCTGAGGTCTTGGCCAAGTATTTGCTGTATCCCAGGTTCAGTGCCTTGCTGCATCTGCTCACAGCACAGTGATATCCCATGACATCCATGGACCACAGCTTGTTTAGCCAGTCCATGTCTGCTTTGTTCCCATTCTTTGCCACCACAAAAAGAGGCATCTACAAAGATTTCTTTGTGTGTAGAGAAGGACTCTGCTCTGACATCCTTGGGTAAAGATTGGTTTTCAAGATCTCACAGACAAAGGAAGTTTCCAATGAAATGAAAAAGAAAATCACATTATCCCCTCACTCCAACCCCCTCCCTCCACACACACTCACACCAATGCCTGAGGTCGTGACCAGCCACAGGAGATCGCACCCTGACTCTGACAACCCTGTGGGCTGCCTTCTCTTGCCCATCTTGAGGGCCCTCATGATGAAAGTGTGGCAAAGGAAAGGGTGGTTTTGCTGGAGACCCTGTGCCTCCCTGGTGATTCCTAGAGTGCATTTAGGGGTAGTCTGCAGTCAGTGCCATGACCTCAGCAGCCTGTGCCGACAAACTCATGGCAGCTGCTCCCTGCCAGCCTCCTGGCACTTTTCAGCTTCCTCTCCCTCCCTGCAGTCTCTCAGCATGGGAGGGCTTTGCTGATCAGACACCATCAGCCTTGGCAGCCTCAGAGTCCACTGTGGGGCCAATAGCAAAGCCTGTGGCAATCCATCCCTAGCATTACAATCTCATCAGGAATAAAATGAGGGTGGGGGGAGAGAACCCAGAGCCCAGCCATGTCTGTCATTTGTCATGCACAAAAAAGGGCTAGAAGTAGGTGAGAAATGTGTGTGTCTACCAGAGTTATGGCAGGAATCAGGAAACATTTATCAAGTGCCTACTATGTGCCGTGCTGAGCAGTGGGGATACAAGGAGAGTGGACCTCAGGGTGCTCACTGTCTATGGGGGAGACAGCCTGCCAACCAGTCACAAGGCTATATACAGAATCAATAGGAAACTATCAAGAGAGGGAGGGCACTAAAAGGAAGAGAGGTCAGGGAAGGCTTCCTGTAGAAGGTGGATTTTGGGGTGGGGGGCTTGAAGGAAGCTCGCTAGGGGCACCACAGTGCCTGGGGTCAGGAAAACTCATCTCCTTGAGTTCAAATTTGGGCCCAGACACCTAGTAGCTGTGTAACCTGGGCAAGTCACTTCACCCTGTTTGCCTCAGTTTACTCATCTGTAAAATGAGCTGGAGTAGGAAATGGCAAAACACAGTTAAGAATTCAGGGTGACTTCTAGGTTGCAAGCCTAGAGGAGGACTGGAAAGATGATGTCACCCTCTATAGTAATAGGGAAGGTTGGGGGAGGGGTTGCAAAAAGATCAGGAGCTCTGATTTGGACATATTGAATTTAAAATGTCTGCTGGACATCTAGTTTGAGATGTCTAAAAGCCAGTTGGAGATTGAAGATTGCAGGTCAGCAGAGAGATTGGGGTAGGAAAGGTAGATTTGGGGATCATCAGCAGACTGTGGGAACTGGTGAGATCACCCAGCGAAGTAGTAGAGAGGAGGCCAGAACCTGAGGGACTCCCAGGGGTTAGGAAGTGATCTGGGGGAAGATCCAGTCAGGGAGACAGAAGGAGCTGCCAGAGAGTGAGGAGGAGAACCATGGAGGGGGGTTATCTCCTAGAGAGGAGGGAATGACCAACAACGTCACAGGCTGCAGAGAGATGGGGAGAGTGAGGATGGAGAGAAGGCCTTCGAATTTGGCTGGGAAAAAGCCAAATGGGGTGAGGTTGTTGAGAGAGAGCTCTACGCAACACTTCTCTTTGTGCTGGTTGTCCCCAAGCCATCTGCACAGAAGAAACTGGCACATGGACCAACTTATACCATGTGGCTGGATGGACAGTGAGCTGGACCCACTCAATCAATAAGCATTAAGTACCTACTATGTGCTGGCCACTGTGCCAAGTGCTGGGGATGCAGATATGAAAGGCAGCTCCTGACTTGAAGGAGCTTACAGTCTGGAGGGGTTGGGGGGCACAACTCACAGAAGGAAGCCCCAAGGCAGGAGTGGAGAGGGAAGAAGGTGCCAGACCTTGGGGGCATGGTGGAGAGGTCCCGAGCAATTTAGCATGCTGGGAAATGAGGAGATGATGGTTTGGGGGCCCTTCCAAGAGAGTTATGGGAGGAATTTCCCAATCAGAGGGGCCTCGGGAAGAAAGCACAGAAGAGGGAGTAGGAGGCAAGCAGACTGGATTGCATTTGGGATTTTGTGCCTCGCTCCCCATGGTCACAGGCTGCTCCCTGCCCTAACAGAGCTCTCCCGGTGATGTTCTGTGCTTTATGAATCACAAAACCAAGACCTGGAAAATCAAACTTTGGAGGCCCTGGGAAGACCCCAGCAGATGTAAGTCAATGACAACTGCTCTCCAATGAGTGGTCCAAGACTCCACTGAGGACTTGCAGGGCTGGAAGCGGAGAGAGGGTGTAGCCTGAGGGTGGCCCTGGGACTCAATCCATTAGAAGAACAGGCTGTCAGACTGTTTCAGAACTGCTTACAGAGAGAAGTGGACAGGAACCCACAGGATTGAAGAGGCACAAGGAGTCCTCACATGGATGAGGTCTCAGTCCTCTGAGATGAGACAAACCAGTCCAGGGGCAGCAAAGTGCCCCAATGGATAAAGTCTTGGGCCTGGAGTCAGGAGGACCTGAATTCAAATCTAGCCTCAGGCACTTACTGTCAGAGTGACCCTAAGCAACTCATTCAACTTCTGCTTTTGATGAGTTTCCTTATCTGTAAAATGGGGACAATAGAAGCCCTCCTTCCCAGGACTTTTGTGGGGACTAAATGAGATAATTGTAAAGCACTCAGCACAGTGCTGGCCCACTGAAGGTGCTATAGAAACGTTCTTCATTTTATGATGATACACCTGCTGCGGACCAGGCACTATGCTGACCACTGGAGACTCAAAGACAAAAATGCAAACAGCAGGTAGACACTGAAGGCACACTAGAAGGTGGGGAATCTGGGAAGACTTCTTAGAGGAGGTGGTGCTTTGAAGGAAGCCGAGGATTCTAAGAGGCCGAGGTAAGTGGGGAGTTTATTCCAGGCACAGTGGACAGCTAGTGCAAGAGTGTGCGGATGAGGTGCGGCCAGCAGAATGTTTGAAAGGAGCTAAAGTGCCATCGGTCTGGAAAGGCAGGGATTGGAATATGAATCTGTTCCACTCAGGAGTCCCTGGAGTTTATCTGTGCATGTGCTTCAGGAAGGGCCTTTGACCACTTTGTGGAGGACAGATTGGAAGAGGAAGAGGCTGCAGGCAAGGAGACCTATTAGGAGATCTGGTAAGATGAGATAAAATCCAGCAGCTGAATTTACCTTCTCTCCGTATCTCTCTTGGTCTGGAGGTACACTCACTGGAGGACCTGCTCTGTCTCCAGGCTGAGTTCCTCCTAAGACAAGCCGGTGACCCACCACTGTCATGGGTAAACCACTGGTTGGTTCAGCCTTCTACAGCTAGAACTCCGGAGCTCCCCCTTACCACCGAGAAGGGAGTAGGAATTGGGGGCATCACCTCCTCCCTCCGGCTGTTTTCTGGGCTGAGTATTCTGTGACTTTGTGTCTGTCACTCCAAGTGTTTTCCTGGACTGAGTCAGGAAAAGGACCCCTCCCAGCCCCCTCCTTGGTATCTCCAGGACCACTGTTGGTCATACTCCAGGACACCCTGGAGCCATGGCTTTTGAGAGCCATTGTATAGTTTTCGGTGGGAGCATGTACACCTCAGCAAGCAGCATCACTGAAGGCTTGACAACGTGTTTTGTTGATTGTCTAGACTTACACGTTAATCAGGCAGGTTAATCTTCAAGCATGTGTTCATACATGGGCTTGGTTGTTAAATAGTAGCACATGGCTCTGTAAACTTAGCTTAAGCTCAGCAGGACAGTGCAGCTGAAGGCTCACAATGAATTTACCAACTGGCATTTCTACGCTTTATGGTTTGCAAAGTGGCTTACATCCAGTGTCTCACCAGAGCCTCATCACACCCTGGTCACCCTCCATGATGGGTAGTGACGAGTCATGCATGAACAGATTTCCTGGGTGTAGATCTTGAGACAGGGGATGAGGGTGGAAGAGGCCAGGGGACCTCATCCCCTGGTGTATCCCGTGCTTCCTTTCGGGGCTTCCCCTGCCAAGGCAGCAGGAATGCAGGGGACACCTCCAGCCTGTGGAGACCCCAGCGCAACTGGGCCCAGGCCCCTCCTCCCCACTTCCCTGAGGACACATGACTTGGGCTTATCATCTTGTTTAACCATTCCGTTCAGTAAACACTGTGATTTTGTCAGGCCCCCCATGTGAGGTTCTGGAGGCTCACAGATGAAAATGTAATGAAGCGCCTGAGCCCAGGAGATTTCTTTCCACTGGGGGAGGCATATATAACTGGTACGTACTCAGAGAAGTGTGAAACCAGATAGTGAGTGGGCCCGGGGAGGAATCTGAATGTGCACTACAAACACCTATGAAGAGATGCTGCATGGGGTCTGTGCCCCTTGCCTCCTCCATCTTTCTCATCCTCACCTGTCCTTCTGCAGAACCCCAGCTATCCTCTCTTCTCCACTCCCACTGAAACCCCTCCTTGAGTCAGAACCACACCCCTACACAAGCACCCATGCCTGCCTCCAGCAGCCTCCCAGGCCCTTCACAATCCTACTTGCCCCAGATCCGTCTCCTGTGACCCTCAGTCCTTGCTGTCCTCAACCAGCTCACTCTTTTCTGCCTTTGCTGGTGTGGTGCCCTGAATCCGGAAGTGACTGCCCTCATTTCTTTTTGTTTGGGGGCCAGCTCATCTTTGAAGGACTTGCTGTCCTTGTCTCCCCAGACAAGGGAGCAGTAGCCTCGTCCTACTCCTAGCACTGTCCTGGGACCTCAGCTGTGCTTCCCCCCTCCCCCTCCCCACCTTAGCGTAAGCTCTTTGGGTCAGAGCTACCTCCCTCAGTACCCCCAGTGCTAAGCCCAGGGCCCTGCACAGACTGCACAAGGAAGAACTTTATCAGTGCTCTGGGATAGATGGGATGGAAGGAGGAGAGAAATGTAGGGGATGGAGGAATGGATGGGTTGTTTGTGAGCTGGTGCTTAGCCCCGGAGACACTGCTGCTCATGTTCTAATTGAGAATTTAGCTTGTCCTCTGGGAATGGTCACTGGTGACCTTTCTTTGGTCCAAAGAAAAGCATCTCTTCTCCTTGCTGGTGACCAAGGAGACACCGACTTTTCTACCTGCTGCCCACAGGAGGAAGCTGATGGGACAAGGGTGGGGGATGGAGGCATTAAAAGACCCGCCTCCTGCCACCACCATCCCATTCACCAGATGCGTTCTGAGTCAGAGGCAGTCACCCAGGCACTGGATGCTCATCGCTGACCATTTGGTTGCTTTTGATAGAAGTCTGTGGGAAGCACAGCTCCTCGGCTGCCCGCGCATCCCAGCTTTGGGTCCTGCTGCTAGATCCTTGGGGTGGGTGCCCCAGACCCGTCCTGGCAGCACCGGGAGATAGGGCTTTAAAGGGGTTTCCATTTACACACCAATATAAATGCTGCTCGGCATTCGGGTAGTACCATCTTGGGCATGGTCGGGGCAGAGGCTGGAAATGCCCTGAAGGATTGGTCATCACTGTTTAATCTCGTAATAGAGCGATGCTCACAATAAACTTGCACGGTTTGCAAAGCGCTTTACAAACATCCCATTTGACCCCCCCACCACCTTGGGAGACAGCTGCTATTAACGTCCTCATTTGACCGATGAAGAAACAGGCAACTAGAAGGGAAGCGTCACGCCCGGGATCACACCCAGTCAGTGCCTGTGGCTGGATCCCAGCTCGCGTCTTCCCGATTCCAAGCCCCTGCACTGCCTGGTGGCTGCCGCGGCTCCCACAACGCAAAGAACCAACACGCGCACGCGCCACAACGATATAAACGGGGCTCCCAACCGTCCCCTCTATTCATAGTCCTGACCCAGAAACATTCACGCAGAGCCGGTCCAGCCACGCAGTGGCGGCAGCACCCGCCGCACGCTCACGCATTGAGCAGCTCGTGCTCCTTGTCCGTTCTCCCGACAGCGTCTGGGTTGGACAGCGGGTCCAGGTCGGCAAAGAGGCTGAACCAGGCCGTCAGGTCTCGAGCGTTCTTCTCGGGTTCTGGGACAGGACCACACACGTTGGCTAGCGGCACGATGCAGGCTCCCCACGCGGGGAGTGGGCACCCCTTCCCCCCCACCCCTCTCTCCCGAAAGCCTCATGGAGCCAGCCCTGCGGCCCCATTTCCAGCGGGACACACCCCACAGCTCTTCCACCGAGGAGACCGGAGGAGAGCTAGTCTGATGCTTCGGGTCTGGTGCTCAGGGACAGCACCCAAGCTGGCGGCTGCTTCCCTGGGTTCACCCTGGCCTCGGGTCCTGCCCGTCTGCTCTTCGTGCCCCACAGGCAGCACCTTCACGCGCTGCCTTCCCTACTCACCCCCCACTTCTGCTCCTCCACAGCTACCCCAGAGAACTTCCTGCCTCCTCCTCCCTCCTTCCCCCACAGATGCCCAGCCTCCCGACACCTACCTTTACCGACAGACTCATTTCCAGGGCAAATGAACTCACATTTCTGGGCCATAGAAAGATTTACAAAGTACCTTTCTCACGATGACCCAGTCAGGTAGCTACTATTACTCCCATGTTTTTAAGATGAAGGAACTGAGCCCAGGGAAATCACCCAGCTGGTAAGAGCCAGAACCAGGATTCCAGCTCAGGTGTCTGAAGCAGTGTTCTGTCCTGCCCTTCTGCCCTCACTTGAAAAGGGACCCTAGACATCAACTCCAACCTTCCCCCCATAGTACAGAGGAGAAACCTGAGGCCCCTTGCCAATGTGGGGGCTCCCACCAGGAGTGAGAGGGCTGCTGTTGTGAAGCCTGGGGTCCCCAGGTAGCTTTTCTAGGGTAGTCTGGTTTTAGAAGGAGGTGGAGGTGGGGTGAGACAAGGGAAGAGAGTGCCAAGAGGATCCTGGCAGGGCAGGAGATCACAGGACCTTAGATTCCCTTTCCTGAGAGGGGTGAAGACTTGGAATCACCTGCCAAGTGGGCAAGAAGGTCAGAGTGTGTACCCTGGGGGCCATTCCTCACCCCCATCCTCCCAACAAGTCCATCCCACTCATCACAGAGTAGTAACCAACAGATGATCACCTCCAAAACACAACCAGAAACTGCTCACCTTTCACAGGGGGCGTAATGCTGCTCTGAGGAGTGGGCTTTGGGACCACTGCTGGCTTCCAGACAGATGGAGGGTTGCCTGGGCTCTCTCTCCAACCTGAAATCCAGCAGAGGCAGTGCATTGGAGTAGGTCCAGTGGGATCCCCCCTTATGCATCTGCATCACTCAGGACACCGGCTCCTAAGGCTTACCTTCCCCTTCCTCAGCCCCTATGTACAAGGGAGAGAAGAGGAGAACTTGTCACTTGGCATATTCTAACCTGAAGCCCTGGTCTTCTCCAGCTCACCGGCTACCTTCCCACCCTGGAGAGACTCTCACCCTGAAGCCCTCTCTTCTGAATGCTAAGTCCCAGTCATTTCAGGAGGGAAGCTTCCCTGGCTTCCTTCCAGCCTCAACTCTAAGCCTGTGTGCTGAAGGAAGCCTTTCCCTTTGAGATTACCTTGTTTGCCCCCTTCCTGTCTGACTTGTGAGCAGGGACAGTGTTCCTGCCATTCTCTGCATTTCCAGTGCTTAGCGTGGAGCCTGGCACATAGTTGGTACCAACCAAAAGTTCTTCTTGCTCTCAGGCTGTCTGCCTCCCAATCCCCCTCCTCCCTGCTGCTCCAGCCCTCCTCGATGTGTTGTCTTCCCGTTAGAACATGTGCACTGAGCCTACGGCCTAGCTCACGTCTTGCTCGGGTCTACATCCCCAGCTCCCTGCACAAAGCCCAGGCAAGTCATGATTTAAGAGACCCTGTTGATTAAGTGATTCAGGGAGAAAGACTTATCTAATAAGCTATTCTAAACCGAAACACGATTCCAATTCTTGAGGCCATGACCATGGGAAGAAAGGAGAAACGGACAGCCCCTGGGCTCCCGTCGCTCCTTCAAACACTGCTGGACACCGACCTTGGAGGGATGACTGTAAGTCCTGCATGTTTTTGTCCAGGAGCTGGGAAGGGAGGAAACTGGATGATGGAGGGGGCCCCGGCTCTGGCTCTCCTGGCGCACTTGTGGCCCGGGGTTCTGGGGTCTGCTCACTCCCAAAGACAGCTGTCCACTCTTTGCTGAAGTCTCCCTCGTCCAGGGAAGATGCATTGAGAATCTCATTAAGCAGCTGCATGTCATCCTTGTCAGCCATGTCAGACTCTGAGACACCTGGAAAGGAACCAAGATACTGGTCAAAGTTACCTGGGAGGCCTGGGAGGGAGGAGACCTAGGGGGGCGGGGCAGGCTGCCCATAACCTGGCAGGTGTTCAGGGAAGAGGAGAGAGGAGAAAATGCAGACCCACTGAGGTATCTCATACAGACATGATTTTGAGAGACTCCAGGGTTTTTAGTCAGTCCCATCTACTCTGTCCATCCTGCAGTCAAATCCATCTTCCAGGAACGAATCAGGACGATACCGAAATCTTCCATTAAAAAGTCCGAAGGACACAGAGAAACAACCACCTGGAATCAGTCTGCCCCCTGGCAGTGCAAGCCCAAAGTGATGGCACCTTCACCAAGACCCTGTTCTGCATTTCTGGAGCTGCCTGGTAGCCCTGGAGCTCAGGGAGCTCAGAGAATGGGGGCACAGGTGGGACAGCTTTATCCAGCCACAGATGCAAACCCGGGGGGCCTCACAGTCACATCCCCTTTGAGGGCCAGGATGGCTACCTTACTGTCACAATAAATATCTGCCCCTCACAATATGGCCGGTGCCTACCTTTCCTGACATGAAGGCACAAGCCTCTCCTTCACTTGGGCCAGAAGGGCCTAATTGTTCCTTCCACCTCTAGCCTCCAAACCTTTGCATGGGCAGTATCCCATGCCTAGAAAGCGCTTCCTTGCCGCCTTCCTCCTTCTGCCTCCCAGAATCCCTGGCTCTCCTCAAGACTTAGGCCTGGGGCTGTCTCCTATGGGAGGCCTTTCCTGACACTCCTCAACACTCATGGGCAAGAGTGACTTCATCTTTGCCTCTGCAGCCCCCAAGTCTTGAACAAAGCATAGCCTTGCCCTGTTCCTTTGAATCATCAAGGACCCCCCCCCCCCCCCAACCCTTTTTTGTTTATGTGGGTTATATCTGTCAATATTTACTGTATCAGAAATGAAAACATCTTAGTATTTATTAGGAAAGGGTGTCAGGGGCCTCCAGGCATTTGCAGATCACCCTTCAAGAACTTGCCTTAGACAATAACTCTGGTCCTTTGTTATTTTTAGCTTCTCCCCCTCTCAAACTGCCAAATGGAAATTAAAGTTATGGAGCCCCTGGTGGGTGAACCCCAGGGGGATGCTGACCTGGACATGGCTAGGCCGGAGCAAAGCAGCCTGCTGGGCCTCCTGCATGGATCACACATAACCCTCCCCTCCACCAAGTGACATGTCAAAACCAACCCTGGAGACAAGCCATTGTCTAACCCCAAGCCTGGAATGCCCTGTGGCTGCCCCAGGGAGAAGTGCAGAAAGTGGAGCAGAGCTCCCCCAAGGACCATGTGTGAGCAGGCCTCTGTCAAAGACCCCTTCCTTACAAAGAAGCCTGTCCATCCTGCTGGTCACCTCCTTAGGGAGGAGGAGACAGTGGGACCATAAGGAGACAGGTTTGAGAAAACCCACAGTGGCTAGGATATTCAGTCTTCTAGCTGGGAACTCACTACTTGCCTCTTTCCACCACTTCCCAGGAGGACCCCTACACCGGGATCAAAGGAAGCCTGATCTCACCCTCTCTTCTTTTGCATCACAGGTTTTGAGCCGTGTGGCTGTGGGTAAAGCTCTTCCTCAGAACGTCCAAGGCAGCCCATTCTGCACTGGGATTGACGTAATGATTAAGAAGTCTATCTGCTGCTTCTACCCATGGCTCCTGATTTCACCCACCACAACCAGACAGAAAAAGGAAAATCCCTTCTCCACATGACCCTTTTTCAATCATGTTTTCCCCTTCTCTTCTCTAGGCTAACCATCCATGTTCCTTCCAGTCTTCATAGGACATGATCTCAAGGCCCTTTGACTAGGTTGCTGTGCTCTGAATACTCTCTAGCTTATTACACTGGGGTGTCCCCCCTAGGTGTGTACTGACTGGGCCAGAAGTCCTGCAGAACCCTCCTCTCTTCTACTGGAAGTTCTTCCTCTCTTGATGACACACAGGGACAGGGAGCCACTGATTGCTGAGGGTTTTCAGAGAGGCTACCAAAGCATGTGCCTAGAAAGGTTGGGGGAAACCTGGGTAAATTGCCTGACAACTCAGTGAAACTCATTGCAGCCTTTAGAAAGTGTATACTGCTTAAAAGTAACCTTTTAAAAAGCAGTTCTAGGCAAACTTTTGAAATAAAATCTCTTTTAATCTTGTGGCCCTGCACATGGACATAGGTAGGCCCTTTTCCCCATCATTTGCCTAGAGCCTGAGCTTGCCACCCCCAAGTAGGACCAGCAAATCCAGGGAAAGTGGCCAAGGCACCTTCTTTCTGTCTTGGTTGCGTCCCCCAGCACCTATGAATACACAGGGAAAGCCAGTGAGCCAACCTCTTTCCCCAGCCACTGGCAGAGTGGAGGGATCTGCCCAGCACGACACAGAACGATGGGCCCTGAAAAGTCTGAAAGACTTGAATGGCCTCTTGAGGACACAGCCAGGCCATGGAGAACAAACTCCCTGAACACAGGATGGAAAAATCAAGACAAGCATGACTTCTTTTTACCATCATCTGTGTTTCAAACAGGAGGATAATTCTCTGCTTTTCTGCCTGGGTACTTCCCTCTCCATTATGACTAATCATATACCTAAGCCCCTTGAACCCAGAGGAAAAACCCCAAATGCCAATCTGATTGCAAATAACACACAAAAGGCAGAGATGGAAAAACAATGGGCAGAGAGCAAAGGGGCTTCATCCAGGGTCATGAGGTAGTTGGAGACCATTCAAGATGCCTCTCTTTCCTCTCTCCCTCCCTCCTTTCTCTTCCCCTCCCCCATCTCTCCTTCCTCTCTCCCCATTTCTCTGTCTCTATCTTTCCTCCCTCTCTCTGTCTCTCTCTTCCCTCCTTCCTCTCCCTCTCCCTTTCTGTCTCTTTCTGTCTGGGATTGCTATCACCCTAAGGGACAGAGAAGATACAAATTAAAGCAAAATCAGAGGAAGAAAGAAACCCCCTTCTATGACCCCTGCAGGGAAATCTACCCTCCAGATGGGATCCTGCAGCTCCTGTGGACACTGGCTCTGAAGGCTGCATGGAGGCCATGTGCCTGGAATCCTGCCTTGTTGACCTCCTGACTTAAGACCTGGCCACCTCTCCTGTCTAGGGGTCAGAGCTGCGCAAAAGCTTGGTTGGCTGAGGGTTGCGATGGGCAATTGGAGAGTCACCACACAACTGGAGTACAGCTGTGCGCCCAAGCCTGCTGGCAACATCCCAAAGCAGAAAATGGGGGTGGGTGGAGGTTTATAGAGATTCATGTCACTCAGACCAGCCAACAGCTTGGCTAACAGAACTACAGACTCTCCTGAGCTGAACGATCTGTCCAGTAGGGACGGGTGAAAGTGAGTTGTCCATGTGGGAGGCGCATGGACATGGACACGCCTGGGAAGTCGGTAAAACCAGGGGCTCCATTTCCTTGGCAATGCCCAGGTCGTGGGCCTGAGAAGCGCCTCATGGAGTGAGCTCAAGAGGTGCGCATGTATAGAGACCCAGCGGGTTCCCAGTCATCTTCATCACCTAAGCTTTTTCTTTTCCCTATTAGTTTTTTTTTTTTTAAAACCAGGATTGACCTTAAGGGCCAACACTAAGTCTGTGTTATGGGGGTGTCCCTTGGAAGGAAAGCAGAAATGCTGGAAGAGAGGAAGAAAGCAGATGTAACAAGCTGGTGAAGAGAAGCCCTGAATGGACCTGGAGAAAGGGCCGGAGGAGGGCGGCAAGGGGCAGGAGAAGGAGGTGCTGCAGTGATTAGCCATCACAGTAAAACAACACTGCTGCGACTTGAAAGTCTGCAAAGCACTTTGCAGCATCCGCTCCTTACAAGTAAATAGTAGGAGGAGGGGATACTGAGGTTCAGAATTTAAGTGCCTCGCCAGCGGTTATATGATCAGTGCCCCCGGGGTCCTTCCTTGTCTCTTCCCCCAGCCAGGTGCCACAGCCACTTCCCTGAGAGCATGAAGGCAGCCACATCACCCTGACGTGAACGCTTGGGAGAGCACCACCTTCCAGGAAGCATCTCCAGAGCCACTGGGTAACTCTGCCCAGCCTGGGCAGTTCATCTCCAGAAAGCCTTCTGTCCTGGGTGGGGCATGGGAAAGGAGGAGGGGCAGCTCCTCCAAGGCACCTGCTGGTGCAGAGCCACGTGCTTTATAAGGATTCCTTTTAATCCTCACCATGGCCACAACAGTTGGGGGGCTGTTATTACCCTATCTGACAGATGAGGAAACAGAGGCAGCCAGAGGTCATAGAAGTGACTTGTCCAGGGTCACCCAGTTAGTGTCTGAGGCCTCATTTGAACCCAAGCCCTCCTGATTGTGGGGGCCAGGTGCTCTGTGGCTTCAGCAGCCACTACTCTAGGCAGGGATAGGAGAAGCATAGGAGATGGGATTGAAAAACCAGGTTTGAATTTCTTGTGGGGTTAAGATAATAGAATTTCAGCCAATATAATGGATCCAAGAGGACAGAAGCATGGAGAGACAGGGGCCCCTATGGAGAACACCTGGGGCTCTGGGGGCTTACCGGCTCCGTGGGACTCGGCAGTGACATCAGACAGAGGGGCCTGTCTTTGGGCCAGACCTGCCCTATCTCTACACGTGGTTGGGGACCAGAGCCAGAGCAGTCCTGGAGATGTTTCAGGCTGGACACCTTGGTCATCTCCCCCATAGAATCCAGCAGCTTCCTCTTTGGGCTGGGAAGTCTGAAACGGGCTGGTCTGAACCATATGTCCTTTTGCTCCAGACATGATCATTGTCAGGCAGGCAGGCAATAACAGGGCCAGGCTTCTGGACCACAGGATTTCAGAACTGGGAGGGCATCAGAGGCCCTTCTGTCAGGCCTAGCTGAGCTGTGACCTTCAGCTAGACAGGTCAAGGACACTGAGAACATCACTCGCTTTAAAATGTGACTAATTTTCTGTACATCTGGTTTTTTAAATGTCAGAAGTTTTAAAACCCCAGAGAAGTTTATTGTTCCCACCTGTTTCTGCCGGCTTCAGATCCAGCAGCTCATCAACGGATCCTTTAGAGAGAGGAAAAGGAGAAAAGCCAAGTCAGCTTAGTTTTCCAAGAGTTCCCAAGTCAGTGTGGTAACTGGAGCCAGTCCTCCACTCCTGATTACCTGAGCTCCTGATATGGCTCGACTCCCCTTCCAGAGCAGAGAAGGCATTCTTCCCATTCTCAGCTGGAATCAGAACACACCATGCTGATTATGAACACTTTAGAACCATGGACTTGGTCCCATCCCACAGCGGCCTTGGACCGGGGGTTCAGTCCCATCCCACAGCAGCCTTGGGCCAGGGGCTTGGTCCCATCCCCATCCCACAGTGGCCTTGGGCTGGGGGCTCAGTCCCATCCTATAGTGCCTTTGGGCCAGGGCCCAGTTTCCCGGAGGGAAGCAGCCACTGGTTCAAGTATTGGCCACCACCCAATCCTATGAGGCCATGTGGGTTCTGAGGCCAAGCTCACAGGGCAGCAATTCAAGTGGATAACCCCTCCCATGTCTGTGGACACTCAATACTTATCATTCACATATGCTCATGAGCTACCTTGGCTGAGAAGGTGCCACCCTGAACAGAAGTGCCACCCCAGCCTAAGTACATAACTTGTTTTTTCAGTCACCCATTAGATTCCGGGGAAGCTAATGCCCTAAGATGCAGTAGCTCCCTAAGGAAAAGCCTGAAGAGCCAGAGGGGTCATCCTGTTGGGGGCCAGAGTCCACCTCCCTACTCCTGGTTCCCCTCTAGGAAAGGAACCCACTGGGAAGAAGCCCTGAAAGCACAGGTGTTTATAGGAAACTTTCATTCTGAAGGGCATGTAAAAGCTGAGACAAGATGAACCCATCAGAGACTGGAGAAAATGGTCCTTTTCTCTCCTATCAATCCAGGTAAAGATGCTGAGGCCACACCCACGGTCCAGGCTCAGTCCTAGGCCCCAGGGACACAGAAAGAAATACAGTAGCCTCTGCCCTCCTGGGGACTGTACCCCAAGGTGCTGATGTCGATCATCCCTCCTCCTCCACTCAAGCTTGGCTTTCAACAGCCTGACAGTCACACTAGGTACTGTTTAAGCTAACGTAGCAGTGGTACTTTCTGGATAAGGAAACTGAGGCACAGAGCACTTGGCAGTCTGAGCTCCTTCTCATTCCAAAAGTGAGAAGGGTCAGGCAGCACTCTGCCCTGGACTCATCTCCCTGACAACCCTAGGAGCCTTGGGGGAGGGGGTCTGCCCTTCTCCCATCCCTCCTCTGGATGCCAAGGGGAAGATGACACAGAGAATGGATGGTGTGTATGCACCCGTGTGTCTGAGTATGTGTGTGTGCATGAGCATGTGTGCGTCAGTGTTGTACTGTCTGAACATGTATGTACATGTGCGTGTGTGCCTGAGCTTGTGTGCATGCATACATGTGTCTGAACGTATATGCATGAGGTGTGTGCAAGCATGCTGAGTACGTGTGTGCATCTGCACATACTTGTGCTGAGTACGTGTATGCAGGCATGCAGTTGTGTCTGAGGACGAGGCTGCCCAAGGGCCCACAAGCAAGGGGCAGAGCAAGGCCTGACTCCGGGCGGCCTGCCTCAGAAGGCAAGCAGAGACAAGAAGGGAATGAGGCAGGGGGCGAAAGGGGAACCACACTCAATTCGTCTGAAAGGATCCCCGATTCAAATGAACAGACAAAGAGTGCCCCAGAGCAGGGCGGGGCAGAGGTCCGGGATGGCACCTTCCAATCACCCCCCAGTATTCCCAGGAAGGCCCCTTTACATCCACCCAGCCCAGGAGCCTCGGAAATAGGAGGCAGGAAAGACATGCTGAACGCTAGGAGGGAAGGCAAAGAAACAGCCAGCTTACCAAAGTAGGGGGGGGTCTTGTCAGGGTTTTCCGCATCTAACGATATCAACCTTCAATTGAACAGAGGAGAAGAGAGCTCAATTGGCTGTCTGAATCTGAGGAGCATTGCTTAAGCACCTGCTGCATGCACAGAACTAACCTCACTGACCATTTGTGGGAAAGTGAGAGAAATCATTCCTTTGTCGATGGCCAAGAGGGAAAGGCAGTGGGAGAGAAAAGGAGAAACCCTCCCTGCCTATTCCCAGCCCGCGACGTCCACCCCCTCCCCAACTGAACGGAAGCCCCCTGAGGCCAGGGATTGCTTTGCAGCCAGTGGAGACAGGTCCCCACTTACGGGTCTGGTGGTGGGGGCTCACTCCCTGGGTTTTCCTTCTGGGCTTGCTCCTTCTTTTCAGCGTTTTCTATTAACTTATTTACAGGATCCTGTAAGCTCTGGGTCATGATCCATACATAGGGAGAGGGGAAACAAAGAGCAATGGTTGAACCAGATGCCCGGCCCAGCTGGGCTCCAACATGGCATCCAAGTAATGGAAGCTTTCCCAGACAATGACCAGAACCATGGGGATCAGGCTGGTGAGGAGGGGAACTTGGCATTCCCTCAGCTCTGCCAGAGGGAGCCCCACCACCCTGATGTCACGAGCCCTTCTGAGGTGAGAGGTTCTGGAGCCCTCTCCACCCCTGCCCCAATAGGCAGGGAGAACCCTGGCCTGGAGTCCAGAGAGCCCTGGGGCCTGAGACTTTTGCTTAGGTGTGGAATGAGAATAACCAGGTCTGTGGCTCCATTGTGTCTGGGCTGGGCCATCAACCCTGTCCCTAGGTAATTGCCAGCCTCCGCTTCCATTTTCCAAAGGTACCTGAGAGAAATAGAAGCCCGCCAACTGAATGCAGGGCTGTTTTCCTTGGACAAGATGGAGATCTTACTGCTGATTGGTTTGGATTTTCCCTGGTTCAAAGGACCTAAATGGAGGGTAACCCAGACTCTACCCAAAAAAGAACAGCAATCACTCCTTCAGCCAAAAGTGTTTAATAAAGACCTACTCTGTCCTAGGCACCAGGCCAGGGGGCGGACATACAAAGACACAAAGAAAAGTCTGGACCCTCAAGGAACTTAGAGTCTTTCTTGGGAAAATAGGACTATGTTAGTGGAGAAAAGAGGACAGAGCAGTGAGATGGCGAATAGGTACCTAATCCTAAATGAGCGCAAATGACTGGACATAGGGGTGAGGGTGCATGAGGAGCTGAGCGTGACGTCTATGAGGTACAAAGCCAGGAGGCTGGAAATGTGTTGTAACAGACAGAGGCGATTAGGAAGAGAGGTTTGAGGAAAACAGAATGAGCTCCAATGTTGAAAGAATGAGTTTGGAATAAATATGGAACATCCAGCTGGAAAATTGTAATTGGCCATTGATGTGAGATCAGAGCCCAGGAGAGTCTAAGGCCAGATTCAGATTGGGAAATCATATGCGTGGAGATAACTTATCTCATGGGAGCATATGAGAACACGAGCATGTGTAAAAGAGAGGAGGGGAAGCCCCAGGAGAGGCAGAGACTTGGTGGACTTTGTTGAGAGAGAGAGAGAGAGAGAGAGAGAGAGAGAGAGAGAGAGAGAGAGAGAGAGAGAGAGAGAGACAGCGAGAGACAGAGAGAGAGAGACAGAGAGAGAGAGACAGAGAGAGAGACAGAGAGACAGAGAGAAACAGAGAGAGACAGAGACACAGAGAGACAGAGACACAGAGACAGAGGGAGAGACAAGGAGAACAGAGGGTGGTAGGGTAGGAGGAGTAATGGAAGCCCAGTCATTGGAATGGCTTTCAAGGATGGAGCAGACTTTGGTGTGTCTGTGCGCAGCAGGGACCAAGTTGGAGATCAGCAGAGGCTTTCCCTCCCTAGAGCTGGCCCTCAGGAAACAAGTGAGAGTGATCTGTGGTTGTAGCAGCAGCTACTTCTCCAGGCATTATTCCCAAAGGCTAGGTAATTAGTGAAGAAAGCTTCCTAAAAGCCCAAGTTTAACATCCTGCAGGCATTTCAAGGGCTCTAACGTCCAAAAGAAAAGCTAATTGCTTCCTTCTGATCAACATGGGAAAACCTAGCCAAGAGCTCAATTCTGAAAAAAGGCCTCCACTTTCTAGTACCATTTAAGGCTCATCCTTTGCCTGGGTCCCTTCTCAGTTCCTCTTTCCTGGCTCCCTGCCCTCTACATACAATCCCTTTTCATCTCATTAGGGCCACCTCCTTCTACGGTATAGCGACATACTGTTCCTTTCACCTTCTGAACTTGAAATCTAACCCAACCAGAGGCTTGGTCCACACTTGGATTTCCCTCCCACTGTCCAGGACCAACAGAAGGAATCACTGGTTTAACTGATCAGGAACAAGAAAGATGAAAAGTTAGTATTTCTTCTCAGTTAATGTGCCTTCATTAGGGTTGGTTAGGTTTTCCTCCATTTGGAAATCCACATGTTGAAGTCAACGTAGGGCAGATAATCCAACATTAGGTTTGGGGATCAAGACTGCCTGGGTTCAATTCCCTTAATCATTAAGAAACCCTGGACAAGACATTAAACATGTCTGAGACTCAGGATTCTCATAAAATTAGTGGAACCTCTAAGACCCCTCCCATTCATTCCATGATGCTGTGATAATGCTATGGTGGATCAGTGGGTGTGTCCCAAAGAGATAAAATTCCAGAAGAGCAGAAGTAGGGGGCACACACGCTGGACACTCAAGAACCTCATGGAGTGCCTGAACCAGGCCATTCAGAAATACTGAGCTTGGCAAGGGTCAGAACTCTGGTTGGATGGTGAAAACTCACAAGGCCAGGGGTTCTGAAATTGGATGTTAATACCCACCAAAAACTGAGGATTCGTGCACTGTTATGGGCCTGGAGATTTCGAGCTAAAATGAGAGAGAAAGCTGCCCTGGGGGCCAACCTGGCATCCTTACCTTCAGCATAGTGAACTCATAAGGCTGGTAACCTTTGAAGCTCTCATGGATGGCTGCCATGGTGTGTGAGGTTTTCTCCCAGAAATGAAGCAAAGTGGTCTGTAAAGAGAGAGAAACTCTCTGAATATTAGAGTGGTCAGAATTCAGGGCACTGACCTCCACCCCAATACCAATTTTCATGCTTGTTGGGGGTTCAGAATCACAGACTCATAGTTAGAAGGGACCTCTCTAAATCAACCTCAATTTAGAGTTCTGTCTGACATAATCTCTTTGCTTGAAGACTCACAGACATGGAGCCTGCCCCTACCTCTGGAAGTAGTCCAGGCTCTTTGGAACAGTTCTTATAGTCAGAAAGATTTTCCTGGCATCAGATTTCAATCTCGTACCTAACAGAACAAGGCTGAGCCTCCTTCCGTATGAGGGGCCTTCAGCCATCGTGTGCTTTTCCTGTCTCTTCTCCTGACTAACCCTTGTCCTCTAATTTTCCTCCCATCTCCCCAGCCCCATCAGCTCTCCACAGTACCTGCCTCCCATCAGAATGTCACTGTACCAGTGAGATACCTGATATGTTGTGAGCACGTGAGACAGGAGGTTACATCTGCTTGCTCCAAGGAGATCCACTTTTTGACATACGTCATTCTTGAGTTGGTCAAAGTTGAGCTTTGCATGGCGCACTTGGGCTTGGACCTGGAAGGTTCACAGGAGACATTCTTCACCTACCTTGACCCTTCTGAAGCTTCAGCTCAAAAGACCAGACTCAGCCAGAGTGGATGGAAAAGCTGGATTTAATACATCCCCTCTTTGCCACACTGAAAAGAAACTGCCCAGGCACTCAAGCATCGTTCTCTAACTGCCAACAAGCATCATCAAGGGGGTAGAAACCAAGTCTGGACTTTGGGGTTTGCTGGCACACTTGATTGCCCCTCCCAGCCCTACATTACCCAGGCTAATATTAAAATTGTTCTCCTAACCCTAAGCACCATCTGACTCATAAAGGAGTTGTTGCATCTTGGAGCTGAGAGGGAAGAAAGAGCTCCTGAGTAGAAAAACTTGCCATAATAACCATGCAGATAACTGAGAGTGGATCATAGGACTAATGAATCCCAATTCTTTCATTGGTGTTCCCAGGCATTCATATCAGGGGGTTTCACGTGGTGTAGCCTGGCATGTTGGATAGTCATGGATCCCTGGATTTGAGTCTAATTGCTGTGTAACAGAACATGCCCCTTCACCTCCCATGGAGCTAGGGAACTGTAAAATTCCAAGTTCAAAAGGAGAGGCTGAACTGTATCAGCAAGATCCATGAGAGGTTGACTCCCATGACTAGTAAAAGGCAAAAAGTCATAGACCTGAACCAGAAAAGTAAGTCTTGGGCATAAGTTTACAAGTAGTTTTGGAATTGTTAAAATGCCTTGTTGAAACCAGTGATAATGATGCTGATGACAGTCAGAAGAGATGCCACCATTGTTTGCTGTAAAATATATTGAAAAGTAGGACAACCATTTAAAATTCACAGATACTCCTGAAAATGGGAAGAGATGGGGGCCTGATAGAAGACAGAAGGATTGTCGACACACTCAGCCAATCTCCACTTGAAGTTTAAGAACCCCAGAAACCTGTGTTCCCAGAGCCACAAGCCCTTCCCAAAGCTGGAATGTGTGGGAGTGCAGGAAGCCTGCTGTGCCACACAAAGTGTGACTTCTGTCATAGCCAGAGGAGGCAGAGTTCTGAAAGTAAGGGAGTGACACTGGAACCTTTGCTGAGCCTCGAGGGTTGAGCATCTCATCCAGCTACTCCCCAGTTCATTCCTTATGTGAACTTCCAGCAGTCACTCAGTGATTACTGGGATCCCTGGCCCAGCCTGTGAAAGGGCACCCTCAGCAAACATTC
Source organism: Notamacropus eugenii (assembly GCF_028372415.1). NCBI lineage: Eukaryota > Metazoa > Chordata > Mammalia > Diprotodontia > Macropodidae > Notamacropus > Notamacropus eugenii. The sequence goes on from NC_092874.1 coordinate 2,216,398, forward strand.
CTCTGTCTCCTGGGCTGGAGGATCAGTGGAGATCATCATGCTTCTGGGGTCTCAATCCATCTGTATTCACAGAATCTCACTGGAGGAAAGGAGCCACAGGGTTCCCTCCTCCTGCCCATGCCTGAACAAGATTTATTTCCTCTCCAGTGAACTAGACAAGTGGTCATGTAGCCAGGACCATGGAAACCTCCATTGTGGAGGAGGCCACCCCTTCCTGAAGCAGCCCAGGCTGCTTTGGGACAACCCTCATCGGGAGAAAATTCTTCCTGGATCCAGCTTGAATTGTCCACTTTGTGGTTTCTTCCCTTTGCTCCTGGTTCTGCTCTCTGAAGTTAAGAAAAATTAGATGAGTCCCTCTTTTTCACAGCATTTCTTCAATTACTCCAGGCTAAAGTAATTTGAAACTATGCCCAAAGGGCTATTAAACTGTGCATACCCTTTGATTCAGCAATACCACTGCTAGGTCTGTATTCCAAAGAGATTTTCTAAAAAAGGGAAAAGGGTCTATCTGTACAAAAATATTTATGGCAGCTCTGTTTGTGGTGGCAAAGAATTAGAAATTGAGGGGATGCCCATCGATCAGGGAATAGCTGAACATGTTGTGGTATATAAATGTAAGGGAATACTACTGGGCTAGAAGAAATAAAGAACAGGCTGCTTTCAGAAAAACTTGGAAAGACTTGGATGAACTGACGCAAAGTGAAATCAGCAGAACCAGTGCACAGTAACAGCAATGTTGTATGACAAACAACTGTGAATGACTTAGTTATTCCTGGAAATACAATGATCCAAGACAATTCCAAAGGACTCATGATGAAAAATTTTATCTATACCCAAAGATGGAGTCTCAATGCAGATTGAAGTATATTATTTTTCACTTTTTTGTTTTTTTCTTTTGGTCTGTCTTTTTTCATAGCATAACTAAAATGGGAATATGTCTTTCATGATTGCATATGTAAAGCCTATATCAATTGCTTACCACCTCTGGGAGGGGGAAATAAAGGAAAGAGGAAACTTGTAACTCAAAGTTTTCAAAAAATTAATGTTAAAATTGTCTTTATATGTAATTGGGAAAAAATAAAATATTCAAATACTCCAGGCTAAATAAGCATCCTTAGTTCATTTTCCTTCATCTGGTTGTCATGTGGCATGGACATCATCTTCCCCATATTATCCCTTTACTCCCTAGTGGGACCATTGTTCTCTCCTAAAATATGGAGTCCAGAAGTGAGTACGCTTAGTCCCCTCACCACAGGATAGATTCAGTATCAATAATTCAATAAGCCAACTCAAATAAACAGATATTTGTTAAACAGCTACCATATTATTATTGAAGGAAAGAAATAGAGGCAGGGCAAGGGTGGGTGGAATGAGAAGAGCACACCTGAGGTCTCGAGGGTAATAAAGAAAGGAGGTTCATGATTCCAGTACAAGACAGTCTGTTCTCATCACATGTCCTTCCATAATTCCTGCCCACCTCTTGCTGGGGGCAGGCCAGAGGGCAGAAGAATGGTTCAGAAGCCAAGAGCAGCCCAAACTTCTGGGGGAGCCACCATCCAGAGCAAGGACTGGTGTAGGGAGCTCTGGCAAGTTTCAGCTGGAATGGTATAGGGGAAAATTTTCACTGACAGGTTTGTTGTTCCCTTAAAACATTCAGGAACATATCTGAGACTCCTTGTATTCATCCCCAATAATCATTTACATGTGCTTCCTTTGTGGCGAAGATGGCAGACCACAGACAGCACCAACTTTGTACATTTCATGCTTTGAGATGACTTTCTTACACCCCATCCACACTGATGAGTCAGGTCCATAGAGCAAGACAACTATGGTTCTTTAAGGTTCTAGATGTAAAGGGATGATCATTATGATGTTATAGCACACAAGACCCCACTGGTACACTTTCCACCATGATATGAATTGATTATCAATTAGTCAGACTTAGGTAGTTTTTAGAAAGAAATGTTTACTTAGATGGTAAAATGCATATGATCATTTCTCCCCAGTTTCCCCTTATGGCTCTGCCTCTCACTTTCTGTACTTTGATACCATATCTCAGCTGTCCCATCACATGGAACCTCCACTGCTTTGTGTTGCCTTCTTAGTCTGAAATATCTCTTTCCCATGCTGTTCCCCCCCTTCTCCTATTGGTGAGTTCATCTCTGGGGGGGGGGGGGTGCACCATTTTGAGATAGTGCCCAGATTGACTATCCTTCATTACCCTCCTAACTTTCTTTCTGACTTGCTGGGCTTCAACACCTTGTCACTGTATACCTCTTTCCTTTTCAGCCCCTCTTTTCCCCATTATAGCACAAATACATTGAGGGAAGGCACTGTCATTTTTCTTGTATTTGGATCCCCATTACTTAGCACATTGCCTGGCACACAGTAAATACTCAATAAATGATTGTTGCCTTACTTTGCCTTGAAATACTCTCCCACCAGTGCATACAGAGTCAAAGGAAAAGTGGGCTCAAGCTGAGAGAGTCCTTTCACCAGATCCTCAATGTATCCCTCTCTGAGGTATGGGCTCTTTTTTAGAACTATGGATATGTTTCTAATTTGTCCTTGTCTCATGACTTAGATATGGGCTGTCATCTATTCCAGGGATGGCTAGGATGTCAGTGGACTGATGGGAAATTCAAAACTTTTTAGACCCTTTGAAACTCCCAAGGGAGTGGGGAGGAGACCTAGACCAAAAGGCACTCTGTCCCTCCCCTGCTTCCAAGCAGTCCCTCCTGAGTGGTTTGCTGGAATAGTCTCTCCCAGTTCTCACTCCCTCCAATCTGTCAGAAACGACTTGATATTTAGAGTTGCTTTGGCTTGTCTTTGTCCCAATTCTTTGTAAGTAACTTTAGAAACGGGGCAACCTCAACGTGCAGCTCAGGAAGCACAGCAACACCCCATGCACCAAGTGGTCACAATGACAATTACAATATTTAATGGCCTGCTGCATTATCAGTTACTGGCCAATTTTCTTGCTGAGCTGGGAGGACTTTCTCTACAGGCAGCATCAATCACCAAGACTGGGAATTTTAGATACCACTGTGTGCCGACTATAGGCACCAGGAACTGTTTTCAGCACCAAGGACAGCAGTAATAGAGATGTGCAAGAGCACATGGGGGTCCCTTCCCTCTCAATCCAAGTAAGTTATCTGTGATGATGTGATCATCTTGAGGTCCTTTGTTTTCTTCCAATTCTCCTCAATCTTCTCCCAAAAGAATTTCTTTTCCATGCATTTTTTAAGCCTTCATGGGATATCTCAGAGATGGAAGGAATATCAATGGTCCTTCCTGAGAAGGGTCTCCTGCACAGCCTCTCAGGCAAGGTTATCCTGCTTTAGCTTGAAGACCTGCCCCATCCCCTCAAACCCCAGGGTGGCCCACATCAGTCTGGGACAGATCTAATGGTTAGGAAGTTCTCCCAATTAGCCTTTTCACCACTTCCCTTCCCTGCTCCTTGATCTGCCCCCTGGGGTCATGAAGAGCAAGTTTCATGGGATACCTCTTTGCCCTCCAGGTTATCAGGAAGAATAGTTGAGGAAAAAGAGAAAGAGATTTGATGTGAGTCAAAGAAGAAAGAGGAACTGAAGTCCCAGATGGGAATCCTGATCATTTTCAGGAGGTGGGAGAGTGGGATCTGGCCCAAGGGAGGAAAGGAGAAGGTCCATGACTATGACTAAGCCCCTAAGATGAGGCTCTTTCAAAAGGACTGGAACCTCTGAGAAAGAGGCAGCAGCTTTTCCTCCAAGGAGTAACGCCCAGGGACCCCAGCCTATCCAGGACAGAGCTCCAAGACCTTCCAGGAGCCTCCTCTGTTTCCTCTTCCCGTTGCTTCATCTTTCTTCCTCCTTTCATCTTCAAACCCCTGGAGAATACCCATGGTTAACCACTGCAGGGCCTATTTATTCCCTACAATAGCAGAAGTTCTTTCTGGGGGCCTCCTCCATTCACAGAATGTCCCCTCAGAGAAGATGCCAGTGACCTTTCGACTATCCAAACTCAAAGTCACTTTCTACCTTTCTTCTCCCCATTCTTTACTGGAGGCCTTGGCTCATGCCATGGGATGAACCCTGGCTTCAAACAATCTCAGAGACATCTGGGCCACCCACTCCCTGGACAAGAAGTCAGCATTCTTCCTCACTTGTGCCTCCTCTCATTAGCCCTCATTCTGAATTCACCCCTGTCAAAGTTCTAGAGAAGCCCATCTTAGCTCCCATCCAAATCAAGAAGCATTTATTAAGCACCTCTTCAGTACAAGGCACTGTGCTAGGTGTTGGACACACAAAGACACAAAAAAGGAAAGAAAAACAAAGGCAAACAAAGGAAATAGACAAGGAAAACAAGGAAAAAAACAAAGGAAACTTTTCCTGCTTTGGTTTCCTCTAATGATCCAGGTTTTTCTCCCTCCCCCTTGCCCTCAGACAGCTTGTCTCCTCCAAAAGCACTTCCCTGGCTAAGCCTCTCTACCCTCCTCTCACAGAAGGGGCTGGACCCAGCCTAGAGCACATCATCCCCAGGATTTCGGCATGCATTAAGCTGTTGCCTTAAACAACCCCGTGAAGCAGATTCACACCAACGTCATTCTTGTAGACATTTTAAACAATGACAGAAAAGGTATCCTGTTTCCGAAGACAGCACTCACTTGGGGTAGGAGGAGGGGAGGAGGGCTGCCAGCAGCCAGCAGCAAGTACCCTGCTCATCCCCACTTCATCAGAAATGAGGACAAGGTGGCTGCCACTTTGGTCCACATTCATATGTTTGAGGTTTTAATCACTGTTATGGCAATGATTTCAGATTTTCCACAAGGCCTCTGTGAATTTGTAGGGATTAAATGGAGCCTTTGCTGTCTTACAACTACCCATAAAAGAGACTGTTTATTCAAGAACGTGCCCTTCTGTCCAGTAGGGCCATCCAAAGGACATTTCCCACTGCAGCTGGAAGACTTCCAACTCCTGAAAAACAATCCTCATTCTCAGAAATGAAACCCCCAGGGTCTGGTTTCTGTCAGAGGGCCTCACAGACAAAAGGTGTCCTTCCATGGAGCATGGAGAGAGCCTGAGGTTTGGGAATCATGGTGAGGAATGTCAATTGGACAAGTTACACCCAGCTGCTAATTGAATGAACTCCCAAGTGAAGCCCTGACTTCTTCTAACTTTGAGCCTCGGGCAGGCTGAGAAAGATACTATTTCCACATGCAGACAGATGGTCAGTAGTCACCACGTGAATAAGGTGGATCCTTTTAGAATGAATCAGCCATCCTACCTGCTCCAAGTCAGAGCATTTGTTCAACCTCTAGTTTTGCTTTTAAGTCTTCAACTTTTGAAAAGAATTTGCTACCTCTCCATTTCCTCTTGAAGTTGCTTAATGAAATGACTGACCATTCCCAAGACTGAAGGCAGAGTACCCCATGACTTATACCTCACCAAAGCAAGAAGCACACCAGGAAGGAGACAATGCCATGTTAGCCACTGTCAACATCCAGCCTGGTTCCTTGTGCTTGAACTTGGAAGAGAAGGCAATGTTAGTAACTAACTTCTACTAATTTCCAGGTTAATGGGACCTTCATATGACCTGACCTAGGAGACAAGACACACAAATCTATTATTCACTCTATTCAAGTCAATTAGCAATGATTAAGTACCTACTGTACACAAGGCACTGTGCTGGGTACGGGGAGGCAGAAACAGCAAGTGGTTTCCACATGGCCAATAGCAAGGAAAACCTGTTCACTCTCATACCACTAAAACTTAACATACTAAGAATTATTATGATGTAGGAACAACACAAGTTCCCTGGAGATATAATCCAATATATGGCCTCATGTGTCCATTCACAGATATACAAAGTACAAGTAACAAACTAAAATTGAAACCCTACTATATGGAGGCACACTTTTACTACTTAGGAAGCACTGAGGCACGGGTGGGGGGAAGGAGGTTCATACCTGGAAAGTGTCTCAGAATGAGTGACCCTCATTCAAAGGGACAGAATGGGTAAAAAGCAGGGAGGGAATGATATAGCCACGGATATTGAGAAACTCTGTGAGCAGATATTGGAAGCAGACGGGGCAAGTCATCATGGTGGAGAACATCTGGGTTAAAATCAACAGAAGCAGAAATAAAACAATATTATCACTGGAAAACACAACAGACCATCTGGACAGAAAGAAGAAATGTAGGAGGAGCTTTGGGAACAAATTGAAAACCTTGGCTAGAGGCAAAACATATTGGTGAGGGGAGACTTTAAGTGTCCAGATGTCCACTGGAGCCTCCTCTCTGCCAGGAGCAGAGGAGTTGATAACTTCTTGACTTGTCTAAATAATAATTTTATCCTTCAAAAGGTGGTAAAACCATTGAGGGAAATTTCTATTAACAGTTCTTTATCTCACCAACAAGAGAAACTGGTTGCTGGGATGAAATTGTTGAGAATTTTAGAAGAATATGATGAGTACTTCTGAGGATTTGTGCTGGAGAAGGGAGGGAAAGCTTGACTTGATATGACAAGGGCATGTGGCTCAGGACAAGAAGGTAAAAGTCTCTGTCCTTGGTCCTCATCAGATTTTATCTGAAGCACCACAGATTAGGGATGATAGTAATAACCTGGAGACTGGCCAGAGGTGAAGAGCCTTGAGTTCATGCTATATAAGGAATGTTGAGGGAACTGGGCTCAACTGGTTTGGGAAAACCATCACAGAGCTAAAGCCCAGCACGCTGAGGTTTCCCAGAGACAGGATCGCCTGGGGCACCACCGAGATAGAGCTCATTACCGTTTACTCCAGAAGCCCAGGACCATCAGCAGACGTCAGCCACTGGCTCCAGTAGGAGCAGGGGCTTAAGGGCTGCCTCTCCAGCTTCCTGATGTATTTGTTTTATGAGTTGTTGGAGCCATCCAAGGCCATTAGACTTGGCCTGGGAGACACAGACCACATTGCACTAAATGAGGAATCCTAATGATGTTACTTTAAAATGACGCTACTTTTTGATATGATTTGCTGATATATCTCTACCCTCTTTTCTGTTCACTGTGCACTCGGTTCTCTTTCATGCATTTAATCACTAGCATCTGTTTGGATCCACTATAAGGGGGAGATGCTCACTCTGAGCCCAGGCAGCTATAGGCTTGGCACCGAATACCCTCGTCAAGTCCAGGACTCTGCTCTGCACCTGCTGCCCTGCTGGGGCCCCTGTCAGGTTAAGCTCATCACCTCCTATCTCACCTCTGGGCTGCCAGCTCAAGCCTATACTGGCCCTGCCTCCTCAGCCTCTTCTTCATCTCGGGTAGAGATGCCTTCCTAACCTTTGGGGTTTGCCCCATCTGCACCTGCTGCCCTGCCTGGTTGTAGCTCCACAGAAGAAGGTGCCCCTGAGCTGGGTACCTGTTGGAATCCATCCCCCCTTTCCTGTCTCATTTTGTGTTGCTCCCCCTTATATTATAAACCCATTGAAGGCCGAGGATGTCTTTCTTTTTATTAATTCTATCCCCAGAACAGCACAATGCCTGGCACACAGTAGGTGCTCGATAAATGTTTATTAGATTGGATTGGCTTGGCTTATATTAGTTCCTGGAGCCCAGATGCACAAAGAGCTCTCAACTTGGTTTCTGTGGAAGGCCCAGATAATGGGAGGCAGGAATCTGAACTCTGGGGGAATCAACTGTTCTTATCACATGTGCTCCAGGTGGGAAGAGCTCAGCCTTGAAATGCTTCTGGAAGTCCTATGGGGGAGAGATGGGAGCCCAGACATTTAAGCACTTAAGTCTTGTTGGAGAAGTTTGACAGGATCATTCCATAGCACTTCACAGAGACCAAAGCTATTACTTCCATCATCTCTTTTGGTCCATTTGGTTTAAACAACTGAAGACAGGTGAGACAGATGCCATTATTGTCCCTATTTGATAGATAAGGAAACTGAGGGTCGGAAATGGTGCTGTGACTTGCCTGGAGTCATGTGGCTAGTAAGCAGATACTCATTAGTATCTAAAGAGGATTTGAACCTAGGACTTTCTGACTCCAAGTCCCCCATACCTCACAGTTTCTCTAGATACAGACTTCTTGCTCTATCCAAACTCAGAGCCTTGCCATGTATGTTTATTCTGAAGTGGTATTCAAATCAAGGTCTAAGTTACGCTCTGCAGACATCTGTGGTGTGTTGTTGGTAAAATCTGTCTTAAGACCTTTCTGCCCAATGTGCTAAAGGTGCCAAATTGCATGACAGCTGCCAGCTGCTGTGCAGGGTTCCTGACTGCAGACCACTATCCATGTTGGTGAGCCACCATTCAGAGCAGAACCTCCGATCACAAGGGCAGCAGCCAAGAGAGAATAAAGGAAGGATATTAACCAGGAGGGACCAGTAAGGGGCACTGGCTTTCTGCAAGTGGACTCAGTAGTAGCTGGGAAGAAGGTCTAATATGTTATGTGTGTTATGTATGAATAGTATGTATTAGGCACACCCACTGCCCAGACGTGCTGATATATATGGTGACGAGCCTCTCTGTGGTTGTCCAGGCTGACTTTCGGGTACTGGACCCTGCTCAGTGCCAGACTCAGACCTGCCCCAGCCTGTGTTCTTCTGACTGAGCTCAGGAGAGCCTGGGAGTCATGGGAGAAGCAACCTGCTCTCCACAGTGTTAATGAAGGATTTCTTGGAAGAGGATGTCAGAGTACTTTCTTAGACACTAGAAAACTCTTTTGACTTTGTGAAGCTAAGTCTAGTGGATGACTTTAAGACAGAAAAAGACTTGAAGGAGTGCATGTTTGAGTGCCTGGTAAGTATGGTGACAGTCTGCTAGCAAAATCCAGCTTAAGCTCCAGGCCTTGGACTGAAAAGATCTGGGGTTCATCGGTGCCTACAGATTTAGTCCTTAAACAGTCGGCCCCAGTTTGGGGCCCTACTGGATATCACAACGGCAAAGTCCCATGTGATGTGAAGTCCTAGAATGCCTCCCGTTCCCCATCCCAGAAGAACAGAAGCTCGTGTCTCTTCTGCCCAAGATGATCTGTAATGGTCACAAGAAGAGCAACGATGGCCGAGGCTTGACTGTCTGCCAGGGTACTAAGGAAGAAACCTAAGAGGCAGCTGGTGGAGCAGTGGAGGGAGCATGAGTCTGGAATCAGGAAGACCTGAGTTCAGATCTGGCCTCAGACACTGACTAGCTGTGTCATCTTGGACAAGATGCTTAACCTTCATTGGTCTCCGTCTCCTCAGCTATAAAGTGTTAGTAAGAGCACATACCTCACAGGACTGTTGTGAGGATCAAAGAAGATAACATTTGTGAAGCACATAGCACAGTGCCCGGCACACAGTAGGTGCTACTTAATGAGAATAGCTAGCATTTATATAGTTCTTTTTAATTATTATTGTTAATATTTAAATTCGAATGCTTATTCCCATCCCTTCCATATAAACACCAAGGTACTGGGGTACAATGGGATGAATACAGGCTTTTAAGTCAGAGGATTTTGGTCCACATTTTACCTCTGAGAGCTTGGGAAAGTCACTTTATTTCTGGGCCACTCCTTCCTCATCTGTACAATGAAAAGATTGGACCAGATGGCATCTAAAATCCCCTCAAGTTTTAACTCTATATGAGACCTATATGAGAAGGACAATTGTACTCACAGTCCTCCAAAAAGTCAAAGTTTCTTCTCTTAGTATAGAGTATAGAGAAGGTACTGGAAAACAAGGCAGTCTTCCCCAGGCAGCCCCTCACACAGCAGTGGTTGCTGCTTTCTCCAGTCAGTTCCCAGCATCAGTCCTTTCCTCCAATCAGATCGGATCCATGCACCAACTACAAAATCTGCCTGTCTCAAGTCAGCCACCCTCAGCTCACGTTAGGTTCTTAGCTCCATCAGCCTCTCCATGCATCAGTTTTTGTTCTGTGCTCTTCTGGCTTCTGATGCCTTGGATTCCTTAAGGAGCTTCTGTCATTAGCTTCCCTGTGTCTTCTCAAGTGGGTTTCTCTGTTGGTCTTTCACGTCTCAAACCAGGGCCTTGTCATGGGTAGTGTGAGGAATCTCATATCCAGTTTTTTTTAGCTATGACACAAATACTCACTTTATCACAGCATCACAGTCCTCCAACAGTTCTTTGATTCAAAGTTTTCTAGCAATAAACTTTCAAACCCCCACAGAAAGTCATAAGTAACTTAGTTGTTGGGAAATAATACAATGTGGCTATATTACCAGTCCATAGTTTTGCTTCCAAGGGACCGCCTTTCACTTCATTTTTCTCAGAACTATTTATTTCTTCTCCAGCTTCTTTTCTATTTTTGTGTATGTATCTTTTTTCTGTCTCTCTTTAAATAAATATTCACATAAGTAAAGGCTGTTATATTACAACAGTATTCCCTGACACTCCTCTAAGCTGACTTTCTGATGGGCAATGCCTGAGACACTGGTCATAGCACTGGATGCCCCAGAGGATGCCATGGTTGTCTCTTGACTCCCATTTATCCTGAGCAGGGCAGCAGCAAGCAGCCCAGGAACTGACATTTCTTGTTGCCTTTAAATGCTCCATGAAATGAACTCCTTTATTCATCTTTCTGAGGAGAGCTCATGAGCCATCTGTCCATCTTTGCAGCAACATTTTTATGTTTTCTAGTTCCATTTGTAGCAAGAACATCAAGGGTTACTCCACACTAGCAGGTGTTCCTCCTGAGAGCTGGTGCTTGACTTTATAGCTTGAGGGGTTCAAAGCCTCTTTACCTTCAGCTCTCTCTCTAAATGCATAGGTTGCCATGGTGTCAGTGCAGAAGAGGGAAAGAAACAAACACTTCTTTTGAGAAGGAAAACATTCAGTCACTCAACACTCTGGTCATGAAAACATCCATCTGATAAAACAAAATTACTTTCCAAACCAATGTGCCAACCCCCCCTTTCCATCATTATATTTCTAGATCAGTGTTCATCTGAGAAGCATGACAGGTTTGCCCGAATAGGACAATGGGAAGGAACTCAGGCAAAGAAGTAGTGGTGAAGTAGGGGGTGGGTAGGGTGAGCAAATGAGGTGGGAAAGGGAGAAATGAAGGGAATCATGGGAGAATATCTTCACACCATCTTAGCACCCTTAGTCTATAAAGTGAAGGCAGGGTATTGTCTAACATCTCCCTTGGCTTTAAGGACAATTTATTTCAAAGAACTCAGAGAAATTATAGGGAGGACCCCACGGAAAGAGATTCTAAAGAGGAAATTGGCTTAAGAGGGTTTGGAAGTATTCCCCCTCGCAGTGTTGCAATGAGAAGAAATTGATGTTTAGAGAGTCTGGTGGGACAGAACAAGGAGCTCATACGTCTCAGTTAATGATGACCTTAAAGAACCATTTCATCCAACCCCTACCTGACCCTTTGCAGCCATGTGCAACAAGGAGGTATCCTGCTACCCAGAAGACCTCCATGAAGAGGGAAGCCCTGACTTCCCTAGAAACAAAACAAACACTTTCTGGCTCTCTCAGACATCCACCTCTGGACAGATCTAACAGGAAGATTTTCCTGACATCAAATCAAAATGTGCTTCTTTAAAACTGGCCTCTTGCCATCAGTCCTGGTTCCACTTTCTGGGCCCGGCAGAACCACTCTAATCCCACCCCTCCATGTGACCATGCTCCAAATGATACCTCAGAATGTCACAGGATCATAGACTTAGTGTTGGAAGGACCTTAGAATTCATCCTTTTATAGATGAGGAGACGATATGGCTGAGTGGGCTGCCCAGGGTCACCCTGAGGTGGGAGAGCCAGGAGGATGAACTCAGGCCTCTGTCTCCACATCCCATGCTCTTTCCTCTGGACTTCACTGCCTTGCTTACCTCAGAAAAGTAAGGGAGCACAAGATGGTGGTGGTGAGGGGGGTTTGGGTCAACTGCCAAAGCATTTTTTTTCTCCAGCAGGCAGTGAGGAACTATTAAAGAAATCCTTTCATAGGAGACAAAGAATGTGACCAGAAATTTTCCTCTTTGCTCAGGGTAGGCTTGCTTGGTAGGACTGTGAAGGGGAAAGAGTACAGTCAGGACGGCTGGCCTGGAGGCCCAGGTTCAGTTGTGCTCCAGAAAGCTCTCTGACTCCATGGTCAGAGAAGAAGGCTCCCCATCCCCAGCTCTCTTTGAGCCATGGTCAGTGCTGCTCTTTTCTAAGAGAGAATCAAGAGTTGGCTCCAGTTTGACTGTTTGCACTTTCAAGGGCTTCTCCCTTGCAGGGCTGGACTAGATAATCTCTGGTTTCCCTCCATTTCCCAACTCTAGGAATCTTAATTTCCTCTTCCTTAGAAGAAGCCTTTCTTTGCAAATGCTCAGTCAAAGCATCCCAGACTGTTGGAAAGCTTGGAGCTTCCCACGACATTTCCACTGATATTGTCATTTCCATTTGGGACAAATGAGCACTGCTATCAGAGCGTTGTCTCTGCATTTAGGGTTAGAGTCGGAGGCACTGAGGGTCAGGCACTGTCGGCAGAGCGCTGTCTTTGCATGAAGTGTGGCAGGACCTTCTCCAGGCTCTTCACAGAGTGGAAATGAACAAATGGATGGTGGATTCAGGCAGGGATGGCCAACCAACTGCACAGGCTGAGGCCACCCCAGGGAGGCTCTGCTAGGTGGAGGGAACCATGGACAGCTCCCAGCACCTCAGACACAATTTCATAACTCTACGACCTTCCATTGGAGATAACGTCTAATGTGAAATACTGCAGCCATACCTCACCTAGCCCCGCTAGTGACAGACAAATGACCTGTTAAATGCTGAGTGACTTGCCAGAGGTCACATGAGCACACGGCAGAGGTAGGGCTTGAATCCAGGGCTTTCTGATTCTAAAGCCAGCCTTCTATGCAGAACAATGATGGTAATGTTTCTTAGTAATAATAGTCCAGGAAGGCAGCTACTTGATATAGTGGGTAGAAGGTGGGTTTGGTTTCTGGGAGACCTGAGTAAGCCCTGCCTCTGACTTGTACTGATGTGACCCTGGGCAAATCAATGAACAGAGCCCCTGCCTGCCTCAGTTTCCTCATCCATGAGATGGGAATCATAATAGCATTTACCTTTCAGGGTTGTTGTGAGGATAAAATGAGAAAGTATATGTGAAATGTTTTGTAAACCTTAAAGCAGTATTAAAATACCTAGGACAATTCAATATATTAAAACTACATACAAGATAGTCACGAGGAGAAAGCGAAGTACATTGCCCTGCCCCCCAGCACGCAAATTTCCTGAAGCAGCTCTTAGAAATCCTTCCACATCATGGTGACAGACACTGGCCAGCTGCTATGAGACAGGCCTCCTTCAGAGCCTTGTTGGTGAGAGCTCAGACTCCCCGAGATTTCCTGGGGCCATCACACCTTTCCGCGTTTCAGAAATGTTTTACTTACGCCTAACACCTCTTATTCTGTCTCAAAGTCAGTTTCCTAGATCCCACTTTGGGGCTTAGAAACAAAACACTGGACAGATCAAGGGAGGCCTCCCTCAAGGGCAGATGCTGGAGGTTGCCCCTTCCCCCGCCCCCCTCGCCCACCTTCCCCTCCCCCAGCACATTTAGCTTAGGTGGATGCTCTGGTTCAATCCCTCCCACTTTTCCTGCCTCCAGAGGGCATTTCTGCCTGCATTGCTACTGCTTGACTAAGGGAGCCAGCCCTGGACCTCTCCTTCCCATCTTGGCATCTCTTGGGCAAGGCATGAATCATGCTGGAGGGATGATGCTCTTGGAATGAAATGAAATTCACAGCTTGCTCAGCCCTTTGGGTGATTCAAGTGTGCCCATGGCCTGGACCTTGGGATGCCCAGGGTACAGGAACTTACTCTGTTCTCCACCTGGTGCCTCACATGGCCTTTGGCCTTTGGGTTTCTGGTTGTCCCAGCTGGCACTAGGTGGGCCTGCAGATGCTGCCAAGGGCCATGACCCTAACTCTGGCAGGAGGATAGCCCCAGTGGCTGCCCTGGGATTCCTCCCTCTAGTTAATTCCTAACATCCCGTGTATGTAGCAGCATAAGACATCTGCACTACAAGGTATCTGTGCTGTTGAAGGGATCCAGTCTCGATTTCAAGAGGTTGCCTACTCTCCAACTCTCTGGATCAGGGTAAAATATAACCATGATGACCTCCACGAGAGGGGTTCAGAAACACACTGGACCCTTGCTGTTCTTAGACGTGGTTGTCAAGAAGCTCATCTAAAGGTGGCCTGACCCACAGGATGCCCCATGTACAGAAAGCCTCCATGAAGATCTCTGGCTGGGCAACTCATTCCACTTGGGAGAGCTCCCATCACTGGCAGGTCTTCTTTGATCTCTGGGTTAACTCTGCTTCTCTGAATCTTGTTCTCTCTCTGAGGCCAAGCAGAACCACCCAGTCCTTTTTCCATATGTTGCTGTTCTTGTCCAGTCATGTCTGACTCTTCCTGACCCCATCTAGGGTTTTCTTGGGAAGGATACTGGAGGGTTTGCCATTTCCTTCTCCAGTTTATTTTATAGATGAAGAAACTGAGGCAAACAAGGCTAAGTGACTTGCTCAGGATTACCCACAGACCCTGTGAGTGTCTGAGGCTGGATTTGAACTCAGGTCTTCCTGACTCCAGGCATGGTGTTCTTTGCACTGTGCCACTTATAGCCTTTCAAGTGCTTGAAGGCAGTAGCCATGATCAGCCTGCCAGTTTCCAAGCCTTCTTTTCTTCAGGTTAGACGTTCCTATTTCCTTTGACTGATTCTCAGACATCTTGGTGTCCTGGGTACTCACTAGTTGTGAGCAAAATCATGTAAATGATATTAAGATTAAAAAAAAAAATCAGTATACTAAATACAAGACTCCAGATGTGCTCTGGGCAGGGCTGACGGGTGGCCACCCTTGAGGTCCTGGACATTCTGCTTCCCTTAGGGCAGTCTCACCTCACACAAATGTGTCTGGGTCGGCTACATCAGAGTGATAAGGAGCCTGCAGAAAAGGAGCCCTCTCCCTTCCTTCTTTCCTGACTGCTCTCCCATTGTTGCTCGTGAATTGCTATCTGGCTGTACTTACCCTCCAGCTGATAAGACCAGCTTTTTGAATTTAGTCCTGCAGCCAAATGCCTGATAGCAGGAGGGGGCCACTCTCCAGAGCCCTGCCCAGTGTCAGAGGAGCAGAATGTTTCTAGAACTAGACTGGGAAAGGCACAAGGGCTCAAAGACAAAAGACAGGGCAAGAGTCCATGTCCTGGCCAGGAGAGCTGCCACTGAGGAATTGATTGAGCGGATTTAGGGTTAGGGTTAGCGCCAATTCTAACCCTAAATGCGCTCCATCAGAGGAAGATAAGGGGCTTCCCGTCACTAGAGATCTGAAGCCTTTGTGAGAGTCAGGTGGGGTGGGTAAAAGGAGGAGAGAGATGAGAGATGTGACTTCTTGTGGCTTCTGGAGTCGAGAGAGCAGAAGACAGGCTGCTATTCCAACCTCTGAGGCCACTGAAGGAAGAGAAAGACTCTGGGAAGAAGACAGAATATAACAAAGTGCTCAGTCTGGATCATGGCCCTGTCCCCACAATGCTACAGTAGAGACTCCAGGGAGGTGCCCCTTGAAGGATAAAGTTCTCTTTCCTCTCATCAGTTCTGCCTGTCCTTCAAAGGCATGATGGTGCCCTGAGTAATCATTCTTTACCAAGGAGGAGAGTTCCATTCAGTCAGCCCCTGGAGCCAAGGTTACCCAGAAAGAAGCAAAAGAAATTGCACATGGGAATTCAAGAAGCTACCCCACGATCTTCGTGCTTTCACAGATTGTACATGACCTTGGCCAGTCTTCTCTCCCTCTGAAAGTCACGAAGAGTTTGCCTAAATGATCTCAGAGATTCCTGCCACCTCTGAATCGGATAGATTCACACGCTGGGAGCAAGTAGCCCAAGGCTTACCCCTGGTCCAGGGTCTCAAGGAGGTTACTAGGAGCACTTGCTCCTAAGAGATTTGGGGCAGAAAGAGCCAATGTGACTCAGTGTAGAGCTGCCCACCTCCTGGCGATGGTCGGTTGTACATTCACATGCAAGAGAGCCACCCAAACTATTAACAGCATGCTCAGAGAGGCCCCCAGGAAAACATCCCCAACAGCCAAGAAATGACTTTCTATAGGAAGGCCCGTGCTTGGCCCTGCTAACCCCCCCTTCCTTTGGCAGATTTCTTCTCTCTGCATCTACTCAAGACAAGAAACCACCTTTGGCCAAGGGGGAGGGGGAGACTGTGGAAATCACCAGGGCAAGGCTGCCCCCTTGTGGTGGCACCTATCCTTACCCCTAGGAAACACCCAGTTGTTGCTACACTGTTGCAGCCATTCTGGAAATCATAGGCAAAACAGAACTGAGTCAATCACACCTTTTGACCCAGCGGATCCCCCTGCCAGGCGCACAATGCTCTGAGAGGCCAAAGTATTCACAGAAGCAGCTTTTGCACTAACGAGGAAATGGAAATAAAGCAAATGCCCAAAGAACAGAGGCCAGCTAAACACACGGAGGTAACCAGGATAATGGAATTCATAGGAAATGCTGAAGATGAAACATCCAGGGAGACAGAGAGGACTTGTCTGAACTGATGCAGAATGGAGGGTACAGAACAGGAAACTCTACACCTGACCCAACATAAATGTAGAGAACAACCACAGAACACCCAGAATGTAGTAGAATTAGAATGATCAAGCCTAGGCCCAAAGAACAAACATGGACATGAACCCCCCATCCCCTTTCCCAATTTGCAGAGGTGGGGGACTGTGGGTGCAGAACAGTCCATATGTGGTTGGACTGCTTTTGTCCTTCTTCTGTTGCAGGGGATGGCTGAGTGAGGAGAAGGGAGACATATATTTGGAAATTTAGGGGATGTAAAAATTAGAGGTATTGATAAACTAAAAAATAAGCTAAGAGATCAGCTTAAGAAAACATGGTGACCTTAGGACTTAATTATTAGCTGTCACTAAATACCGAACTGAATTAAGTTGGAATGCAAATGATCTAACACATTTGATGTTTAAAAAACAAATCCCGCTTCACACCATCCATGCCCCAAGTTCACACAAAGAGCCATGAACCCAGGGTGTCTTGAATCCCCCTCCCCCATAGGCCTTTCCTCTGCAGGGGAGGCTCAGGCCCACGGGTGTTGCCCTGTATGTCTTTGAAGCCATGCTCTCCAGGAAGAGCTGCAAACCCAGCCCCACGTCTTCTGTCTTCTCCTCACTGGCAGGAGCCAAACCTTCAAAACTGTGCCCAGATATTTCACTCACAAAGCAGGATTGGTATTTCTGTTTTGGTGAGTGGGGGTTGGGCACCCAATGGTTTCTCCTCACACCTAAGGGCTATATTTCACTTGGTCCCAACCCAACCCTTCTTCACTGTGCCTTTAAAGATCTCTAAAAGCATCAGCTTTCCCGTGAACACCTGGATGTCTGCACCTACTTAGAACCAGCTACCAAAGCCTAGCAATTGGCCCTCAGCCATCTCTTCTCCTTAAAGAATTAACGTCAGGTCAATGGGTCCTTTGTCACATTGGACGACATCAGTTACATCTGGCTGTCCCCTCTGACCTGGCATTCTGGCCTTTTCATCAGTGATCTAGACTCCCCCTCAGCCTTGGGGGGCAGGCATCTGGTACGGGAGCCCCCATGGCACCCCCAATCCAAACCTCCTACCTTCCGAAACTTCTCCATTTGCTTGAAAAGGTCTGGGTCCAGCTCCTGAGACACGTCTTTCATCCATAACAAAGCGCCACGGTACTCTGTCCGATACTGCTCCATACGGTTCACGGTCAGCCAGGTATCAGATATGGCCCGGTACCGAAATGTCTCCACCTCCTGGTACAGTCGGCACAAAGGGCTCCGCAAGGCCAGCCTGGGAAGAGATGAAATCCACACTTAGGATACTGCTGCAGGATGGAAACCAGAAATCTCCCAACACCATTTCTCATGCTAGAATGGTGGACCTTGTAAAGGTGCGATCAAACCCCTCAGGGACCCACAGAGGGGCCCCACTGAGGGAACCCTCAGGCTCAGCATCATTCCTGGAGCAATGATCATGTCCAGTCATTGCTGCCCCTGGGGGTGGGGTGGGGCAAGGGGAAACCATGCCTGTCCCACAGCGTGATGAAAGGCATGAATAACTGCTATGGAGTGCTGAGGTTTTTCAAGAACTTTTCTCATAACTGCCCTGTAAGGTAAGTGGTGTAGACATGATCATTATGTCCATTTCACAGAAAAGGAACAGACAAATTGCTGGGGATGGAAGCTCAATTCCAGGTGGACAGTCTCGGGCGGGTAAAGGTGGGAACTTCTAAATCTTAGAGTTCTCACGAGACCCCCCAGGAAACGACTGGGAATCGAGGTGAACCGAGCTATCTCGTGTATTTCCGCCTCTTCCCGTGAGAAATGTGATGGGAGAGAGCTCTCCCTGCCCTCGAGATTGTCCCGGATCTGGGCACACTATTGTTATCTAACAGCATGGTATTCAGATGCAAACTATGCTGCTGGAGAGTTTAAGTAGGATCAGGAAAGCCTGAAAGTTCTCTTGGGCGGAGGGGCGCGGAGCGGACAGGACAACAAGGCTCCGCTTTTCCTCTCTCCTCTCTCCCCTCCCTCTCTCTCCCTGCTTATACTTCTACTTCCAATCTCTTATTGTAAGATCTTTGCCTCCTTGGGAGATTCTTCGCTCCCTCCTAAGGAAGAATTCCCCTGCACTTGTAACTAGACCCTGAAATAAAGCTCAACCCTTGTTCGACTCTGGAACGTCCTTTCTCTCATACGAGCATCTGGTTTGGCCAACCGAAGACCTCGGGAGGTGAGGTAAGGGAAGACTCGGGTAGCCCTCAGGCCTCTAGGCCTGGCAAAAAATAAAATCCAGGCTCAGCTGGACTGAAAGCTGATAATAAGAGCTAGCAGGCAATAGGACGCCCCCCCCCGCCCCCATCCTCCATGCTCTTGATAGCCCAGAGCCAGATGAAATAAAAAGGAGGATAATCGCAAAAGCTGAGGATTGCAAAGGGCCTTCCACACACCCCGGCTCTCCCAGGACTTCATCTGGGCAGTCTGTGATCTCAGTGTGGTCTATCCCTCCAGAGGTGCAGGTAACTTGCTACCCTTTCCAATGTGCTCCCCTCAGTCCTCCCCAGGGTCTGCTTGGTGGGCTGGCAGCCTCCTAGATGTTCTCCTGCCATCTTGCATAGGCCTTCGACTGAGGAGCACAGTCATCACTACATGACTGCCTTGTCTCTTTTTCCTATGAGGATCACCCCCATTTTACAGGCAGAGCAAGCTGAGTCACTTATTCACATAGACAGAAGGGAGTTAGTTTTGTATCCAGTTCTCTTCCCTCCAGTACTAAGGCTCTTTCTACTACACTGGCTTCCAACAACATCTGGCATTCTGGTTTGGGCTGTCACCATTCCCCCCCAAACCTGATGTTTAGATTTAGATCAAAGAGACCCAGACACCTCGGTCCCTCTTCGGACTCTGACCAGGTAGGAGCCTTTGGGAAATCTCCTATTCCAGTTATTGGGGAGAAGAAACACAGGGTAAAAAGCATTCCTGAGAGTGTGTGTGTGTGTGTGTGTGTGTGTGTATGTGTGTGTAGTGTATGTATGTATGTGTGTGTGTGTGGTGTGTATGTATATGTGTGTGTATGTATGTTAGGAAGGAGATGAGTGCCAGTCCGGGGCCAGAGGTGTTCCGGGTGCAGCACAGCCCAGACGGTCCTCACCTCTGCTGTCCAGTCCCCTGTGTTAGGCCATCTTTCCCCACCAAACTCTTAATCTCCTTGAGGGCAGGGCCTGCCTGATTTTTTGTATTGTTATTTTTAGTTCACATACTAAGCATTTAGTAAATGCTTCCTCTATGTCACTAGAGGCCACACTAAATGGAAGGGATCTCCTGTTGATTTCATTTATGGGGTGAAGAAATATTACTTATGGATGTAGGACAAACAAACCACTCTTTCCCAGGGACATTGGCACAAAAGGGAAAGACAGACATCTTTGTCTGAACCACATTGAGAGTGAGTGTTTGTTTTTCTCCATGAAGTCTCGGGAGAGCAGAGTAAAATGCCCACACAAGAGCCCAAATCACTTTCAGCATAGAGGGCCCCGGCCTTGGTGCCAGTGTGGATGGAGTCAGCTCACCTCGACTGGTCCATGTCAGGTGGAAAGGATGTGACTTCTGTGGGCACAACACCCAGGACTTGGGGTGGGCAAATGACCCCCTTTGGTCATGGGCAATAGCATTGTGGCGTGGCCAGCTTTTCCATTTGAGTTTTAAGACCTCTGGGAGTGGCCACTGCACCTGGGATCTCACCAGTCACTTTCAAAGGTTCAATGGCACCAGTCCATAACTGCATCACATATGTCCCAATGGAATGTTGGATTCTTGCCCCCCAATCAGCGCCAACCGCACAGCTATGTAATCATGATGATCAGGTGACAAAGTCTTACACAAATGTCTGTTTCAACTTTAACATACACGGGGAAGTGGAAAAGGAGCCAGATTTGGAGGGAGAGGACAATTTGGAAGCAGGGTCCAAATGCCATTTCTGGTGGCAACTGCCAGTAGGATTGCAGGCAAGTCATTTAACCTTTTGGGCCTCAATTTTTTCCCACGTAAATGAGAGGGTGAGGCTAGATGGTCACCCAGACCTGTCTGGCTCTGGAGATGTGATTCTGTGAATAACCATTTCTCATGAAACACCAGAGAGGTTGTCAGCCTGTCCGTCGAGTCGATGCCCAAAGAATCCTGGAGCATTCATTGGCCCTTCTCCATCCTGGAGTTTTGACTGGCCCTTTCTCCTGAGCCTGGACAATTTCCCTGGACCAGCTGAAGCCAGAGTTCATCTGTTGGTGTGCTTTGTGACCCTTCCTGGGGGAGCAGAATTCAGAATCTGGGGCTTCTTAAGGCCTTCACCTCGGTGTTATTATTCTGGCAAAAGTTTTTGCCAGTTCACAAAACAGGTCTGTTCCTAAGGTCTCCCTAGGGCAATCTAGTGTAGTTTTTTTTTTTTTAATTCAGCCTGAAATCCAGAACACTCAGTTTCCTTCATGTCCCGGCCAGACTCTGATCTTGTACAGGAAGCCTCTCAAGTCTCTTAACTCCCGAGACTTCTCTCTTCCTTTCTTCCTATTTATCCTTCTATGGGTTGTAAAGATGGGTTTGTTTGTGATCTCCCCATCAAGCTCTACACCACTGGAGGGCACGGACTTACCGGGCTCTTGTCGGTCCCCAAGACTTTGTCCAGCACATTGAAAGCACTTGACCGATGCTTATTGACCGAATGACTTTTTGATTTTGTTATTAAAACAGAAGAAACAAAACCTCAGCAAAGCTGCAGTGTCCAGCATGAAGGTGAAATCACCTAAAGTGGGATGGGGGGGTGGCCCCCTTTTCACCTTCATTCCACATCCAGACACTGAAGCCCTGGACAACCCCAGAGGGAGACTCCTGAACAATCAGGTGGTGTAGCCCAAGGCAGCGTAACCCCTTGGGGCAACCCCTTCCATCCTATTTCTTTGTGGCCCAAAAACATGAAAATGCTTTGGGAATTCCAGGCTACCTGGCGCTTTCTAAGTCTCCTAAGAAGGGAAGATTACTGGGAGAAAGAGAGGTAGGCTTTGCCAGAAAGCCTCCAAAAGGGGCCCAACATGATGTGGGTCAGTTTACTTCAGGCAGCTCATTATGGCTCTACCATGCAGGCTTGGACAAGCCTCTGTCTTCACTGGTCCACATTTGTCTTGGCCCGACCAATGCACGTTCCTATGTGATGGTCTTGGAGGTCAGACCTCCCCATCCTCTTAGGGGCAGCCCTAGGTCAGTGGCAGCAGAATCACAGTCTCCATCTTGGTGAAGGTGTGTCCTGGATGAAAGGACTTTCTGGGTGGTGGGACAGGTATACATTCTGAATGCTCTGTGGGTCACCGGAGGCACGCAGGGCACTCAATTCTGTCTCCTGGTCAAATCCTTGAGTTAATGGGCCTAGGCTGATTGCTAGTAACAATAATGGACTAAATCTGAGCCTAGTTCTAGGATAAGAAATGCTTCACTTCCCCAATTTCCCTTTTGTTTAAATAGAGGTCATTTAATGAAGAAACAGGCAGTTAGAAAAATCAGACACAGTTTTTACTCAGAAATCTGGAAGCCAGGCAGCTCCCTCCAGTGACTGAGGGCAGCTTTCTGGTCCATGGGATAAGGGCACAGGGAAGATTCCTTAAGTGAACCATTTTTATTAAGGGAATTCCTGGATCAACTAATGGAGGAGCCTCGGGATAGTGAGCCTGGGTTTGGGTCTGATTCTATCTTCCTTTGGAGTGTTGGACCAGCCCTGGACACTTACTGGAGGCTTGAGTAACACCAGTGGGGGTTGGCTCCCACTGTGCTGGGATGACCTATTGGGAGAGGCTCTCTGGGCTGGTCTATGAAAGGTGGTTTCATGAAGAACTCAGCCCTCTTTTACATTGCTTCAAAGGGATCCTGAGAAGGAACACAGCAAAGCTGAGAGTGGGATTGGTCTAGTCTAGATGCCTCCATGTGGCTTCCTTCCCAGCTGGAGTCCAAACAATGTGGGGGGGGGGGGGTGGCACCATGAGTCTGAAGGACTTGGGGACATTGAAGAAAGGGAGAACCACAGAAGAGGGGGATATCTGTGTCCACAGTTTATGGGTCCGCGATGGAACCGGGTGCCCAGCCCAGGCTAGCGGGGGAAGGCTGAGGCAAGCTACAGTGATGTGGCCAGCGTGGCAGTCTGCTGCGCTGGCCTGGACATGGCTGGACAGGGATTTTGTTTCTCTTGCTTTCTCAGTGGGAGAGAGGGAAGGGGATAAGTTGTAGGTGAGAGGGAAGAGTTACATTTTTGTCTGAAAATAATAATAAAACAAGGAAAGGAGGAAGATTAGTCATGGCTACTCAGAAGCCTTTAAGGGCCTTTTCTTGTATTCTTTAGCACCTCCTGAGAATTTTCTAAGGGTGGAATAAAAGCCATCCTGTATCCATTGTGTACACTGTTACCTTGAGGGGTTGTGGGGATCCCTTTGACCCACATCTGTGAAGACCTGGCCTCCAGCTGGACAATCTTCCAGAGTTTACTCTGAGTAGGGACATACATGAGCTCTGGAGCAGATGCTAAGATCGCTCCTGATCGACATAAGCCTCTGCTTCTGAAGGCCTAGAATTGTGAGCACACACACACGCATGCACCTACTCAGAGAGTATGTTGAGAAGGAAAGCAGCTCACCTTTGCTGAGAGGAGAAGCACAGTGCCTTCCCTGTGGCCTGCATCATCTTCCCTGCTCGCGTTTTGTCCTGGGAGCCCTGGGAGCGAAGGAACCTCCCCAGCTCACTCTCTTCTTGTGACAGAACTGGAGAGAAAAGAGGAGGGGCAAGGGGCAGAATGAGGATTCCCAAGCAGGTGGGGGGGCAAGAACAAGGCCCTCTTTAGAGAGAGTGTGAAGATACAGAGCAATCCCCTCCAACCTCACCCCCCATCCCCAGCCCCAGAGAATTCTCAGACAGCTCTTCCATCTGCAGGATGAGAGCTCAGAGACCAAGGAGGAGAAATTCATAACTGTCAGGGAACTGGGGACATGGCTACTGAAGCTCTAAAACAGGCCCTATGCTGACAGGTAACCAAGCTCCAGTGTTTCATCTTTACCTGAATGCCAACCCTGCCCAGGTTGGGCCCAGCTCCTCGACACAGCTGTGGGGTTCTTGGCCACAGCTGGTGGGGCTCCTGGGCCTCCTTGGCCTGGCACTAGCATAGCTGCTATCACCCTCACCCCCACATTCAGCTTTTCTGTTGTTTTCTATTTATAGCATCCAATTTGGGGCAAGATTCCTTGAACTTACACACCCACACACACTGGCCTTTAATAGATGTATTAGCAGTCAGGGTGAACTTTTCTAGATAGGACCTTTTGTGATCAACTGATCTTGATCTTAGTTTACCAAGTAAAAATGATGATTCCATGCTCATTCTCTCTCTCTCTCTCTCTCTCTCTCTCTCTCTCTCTCTCTCTCTCTCTCTCTCTCTTCCTCTCTCTCTCTCTTTCTCCCTCTCTCTCACCATACATAAATACATACATACATACACACATACCTGTGCCCCTGTCAAAGGCCAAGCATCTGTCAACAAGAGAATTTCCAAAAGAGCATCTCTCCCCATTTGTCTTCCAAGGAAGAGCTCCAGGGCTCAAACAGGCACAGCCTTAGCTCATCAGGAGATGTGACTAACTATATTTCCAAAGGATATAAAATCACTCAATTCAGATTTATAAGAACAAGAGCCATTCCCCAGTTGATAAATTGTCACAAACTATGAACTGGCAGTTCTCAAAGCAAGAAATCCAAGCTATGAAGAGACATGAAAAATGCTCCAAATGACTAATAAGTAGAGAAATGCAAATTAGAGCAACCCTGAGGTTCCTCCTTGTGCCATCAGATTGGTGCAAAGGATTAAAAAAAAGATAATGAAAAACTGTGGAGGGGCTGTGGGAAAACAGGGACATTAGCACACTGTTAGTGAAGCTATGGATTAGTCTGGCCATTCTGGAAAGAATTTGGAACTGTGGCCCCAGAGTTCCTAAACTGGGCAGACTCTTTGACCCAGCAACACTGATGCTAGAACTGAGCCCCACAGAGACCATGAAAAGAGGAGAGGACCCACATGTACAAAAATATTGGTAGTAACTCTTTTGTGATGTCAAAGAACTGGAAATGAAAGGGGTTCCCATCAAATGAGGACTAGTTGGACAAGTTCTGGTATGCTAATCCTATGGAACATTGTTCTGCTATAAGAAATAAGGAAAGGAGAGATTCCGAGAAACCCTGGGAAGACTTTTATGAACTGATACAGAGTGAAGTGAGCAGAACCAGAATAACGCTCACAAAAATAACCCTGATAGGAAAGACAACTTTGAAAGACTCGAGAACTAGAATGAACTCAATGATCAGCTAAGATTCCAGAGGTGCAGCCATGACATATGTGACCCATCTATTGAGAAAGTGGTGAAGACTGAGGTGCACACACATGGGTACACGTTCATATACATGCAAACACATATAATACACACACCACACATATACATATAAACACACATATACACATAAACACTATATATGTATATATGTGCATACACATATATTTGAAATATGACCAATGGCAGAATTTATTTTGTGTGATTATATGTAGAAGACTTTGTCTTCTTTTTTCTAGGTAGCTCAGTGGATAGACAGAGTGCTAGCCTCAAGTTAGTCTGGAGTTCAAATTTGGCCTCAGACGTTTTCTTGCCGTGTGACCCTGAGCAAGTCACTTAACTTCTGCCTCAGTTTCCTCATCTGTAAAATGAGGATAATAATGGTAATTACCTCCCTTGATTGTTGTGAAGATAAAATATGATGATACAGTCAGTTCTAGAATAACTTAATATATGTATTCCTTAAAAATCACCCGTGCTAGGGGCAGCTAGGTGGTACAGTGAACACTGGCCCTGGAGTCAGGAGG
Source organism: Notamacropus eugenii (assembly GCF_028372415.1). Classification (NCBI taxonomy): domain Eukaryota; kingdom Metazoa; phylum Chordata; class Mammalia; order Diprotodontia; family Macropodidae; genus Notamacropus; species Notamacropus eugenii. Next base: position 2,241,838 of record NC_092874.1, read on the forward strand.
ACTTCAGCTCAAATGTGACACTTGACACTTACTAGCTGTGTGACCTTTGGCAAGTCACCTGGCAAATGATTACCCTGCCATTCTCTGTCCAAAAAAAAATTACCCATGCTATGCAAAATTGTGCAATAAAAACCACAGAGCTGGTGAGGAAAGTGGGATTTGTTTTGTCAGTGACACATAAAGCAAAGTCAGGGATCACTACAAGATGTGAATCTCAGTCCCTGATGAGGATCTTACCAACACCCAAGACAGGGGTCTCACCACTCTCACATTGGAGGCCCATGGATCACTACAAGATGTGAATCTTGGTACCTGATGAAGATCTTACCCACACCCAAGACAGGGGTCTCACCACTCTCATATAGGAGGCCCAGTAGTCTGAAGGTCACTGGCATACTTACAGCAAATCCTCTTCTGATAGAGTTCAATGGCTTTGAGGAGCTCCATACACGTCCTCTGGATAGAGTGGAACAGCTGAAGCAAACACAAGGAGAGGGTTTCACATGCTGGGACCCAGGGGCACCATGGGGCTCCCTCCCCTACAGGACTGCAGATCTTACTGTTGAGATGTTTCCATGAGTATGATTCTTCCCCAAACACTCAGAGCAGGCACTCAGGGGGTTTGGCAGCAATCACCTCACCCTTTCTCCAGCCCCTTTGTGAGGGGAGAAGGATGGAGGCAGGGGGCAAAGGCAGAGTGAGTGCCAGCTGGTGGCAGCAGGATAAACCCTGAAGGTCTCTGGACATGTTCAAAGCGAGGAGGGAGTGATACCATGTGGGAAGGAAAGAACAAAGACCAGAAGAGCTAGGGAGCCTAATGGTTACAGGGCAGTGAACACTGAAGCCTCAGTTGCAGAGCCTGGGTTAAAGGGGGAGGGGACACTGACCTGCCCTGTGACCCATCTGACTACTGCCCAGGCTCCAGAGACTTCCTCTGACTTTCTCAATAACATCAGGACTTTTGTGGCACCAGAGACTGTGATACTGGGTGGGGAAGGGTGGTAAGCAGTGCCTCTCTGAGTCACAGTACAGAGCCACAGAGATTTCTAAATGGTGATCATTATTTTCTTTATATAGAGGCAGCCTCTGGGTTACAAAGACTGGGGTTATTTAAGAACCTTGGGCCAGTCACTAAAGTTCTAAATGTCCCCAGGCAAGTGACGCTGAATTTTAATACAGGTGGGTCAGTCTGCATGGGTGGAGACAGCTCCCTGCCTCAGTGCAGCCCCAGGGCTCTCCCTGATCCCCTCCCTCCCCTCTTCCATCCCTGTCCCCTCTCCCCCAACTGCACAAGAGCTGAAATGCAGAGGAAGGCACCAGATAGTCAGCACTTTGGTAAGACAGACTCTGGATGGTCATTGGTAGTTCAAGGGTCTGGCCTCTATGTTATTTACTAAAGTGCTGGTTTATTTAAAGAATGAATTTTCAGTTAAACACTATGCTAAACAGACCAGCAGTGGCTGCACAGGAGCCCCTTAATAAAGCTTTGCCCTTCATGTGCTGAAGTGTCGTGAGGAAAAGTAATAAATTCAGGCACCCCACTGGTCACTTGGCTCCAGTGTGCAAATCTGGACTCTCTGGATAGCCCTTAGAGTCCTTGATGTTTACCCTTTCCATTTTCTATATAAACTCCTGGAAGATAAGGACTTCTGATGGAACTTCTTGTATCCTCCAAGCTAGCATGGTGTGTGGCACACAGTAGGAGGTTATAAAAATCTCTTGTGAGTCTACTTTTGGCATTTGTGTACCTATGGACATTTACTAGCTGGGTGATCCTGGGCAAGTCACTTACCCCATTTGCTTTAGTTCCTTATCTGTGAAATGAGCTGGAGAAGGAAACAGCAAACTACTCCGGCATCTTTGCCAAGAAAACCCCAGATGGGGGCGAGGGGAAGAGTTGGATACAATCGAAAAGACTCAACAAATCAATAGCCAATGCCAACTCAGGGATGTTGGAAATGGTTCAGCCTCGTCCTTGACTATTCTCTGCTTGCCTTTGTCCCCTCCTCCCTCTTCCAAGGTACCCAATAGCCTCACACTCTATAACCTGCTCCTTAAAGCTCATTCACACTACAGTGTAAATGACTGATTGATTATAATCATAGTTTTACCTCCTTCTCAAGGGAATTTGTATTTAACAAGATTGAAGACCTTAAGAAAAAGGACTAAAACACCAATCCCTGACCTCACACACTAGTAATTGAAGAGGGAAGACTCTGAAAGTGAGGGTTATGTCCCTGGCCCCTTAAAAAATCACACAGAACCACTGATTTTTAGCCAACACTTGTGGGCAGTAGACCAACAGCTTCTTTCCAGTCTGCAATATTATGAAGAAATATATATGACCAAGTATTTTTAAGAGGTGTTTTTAAGAAGGAGTTTTAAGAACTAATTACAAGGCAAATGACTGTAATACTCCAGTCCCTCGACAATCTGTGATTTCACAATGTGGATGTTCTTTTCCCTAGTGCAGATGGTCAGCTTACTTGTGGTCCTCATACTCATCCTTAGACAATGATCTGCTGCCTGGGAGTCACATAAAAGCAGGACAGGACTGGTAGCAGCATTTGGGAGCCCAGAGGGAAACACAGGGTGTATGGGGGTGTGTGTGTGTGTGTGTGTGTGTGTGTGTGTGTGTGTGTGTGTGTGTGTGTGAGAAAAATAGGATAGCACTTGGCTTAAGGGCTGGTATACAGTAGGTACTTGATAAGTGCTCTTAGCCCCCTTTTTGCCCTCACCTCTCAGGAGATGGAAATATAGAGGGGGTATGGAGAAAGCAGGTGGAAGATGTAGAGCCTGAGATTGGAACCCACCTTGGGGCACTTTGCTGTCCATCCTGACAGCACCCCCTACCCCCAGATTGTAAGTGCTGGGATGAATTTATGGAACACTTTTCACATAACTCTGGGATATAACAAACCCTCTTCTAACTGAGGAGAAGGGGAAGGGACTGGCCCGTAATTTCCTCCATGTATGGAACCCCTCAGGACAGAAAACTCCCTCCTCCAGGAAGGGGAGCCCCTTAGCAACAGTCTTGTGGAGGTGCCTGGAGCAGATGCTGGAGGGAGCTCTATAGTGTGAGGGGAAATATTCTTCAGTGACACTGATGAGGTTAACATGTGCTTTCCTAAGTCTTTCTGCATGACTTGGGATCTTATATTGTTTTTGATTTTGACTCATGGTCTGAGAGTTTGTGACTTGCCTGAACCAGTGAGTGCAGTAAGTGCAGAGCATGAATCCTGGTCTGGCTGGCCCTTGAACCGCTGAGGCACAGGACCTGTTCACAAATGTTTGAAGATATCTCATCTCTCAACTATCCCTCACAAACAACATGGCTCACAGCCCTTCACCCTTCTCCTATGCTCTAAAAGTTATTTCAATGTCCCGTGGAGAATGTGATGCCCAGAACTCAACTGTGTTCTCCAGAACAGGAGTATCTCCTCTAGCTCTCTGGACATAGACAGCCATGAAACATGGCCTAAACCATTTGATTTTTCTGGCCACTACCTCCTGTCACTGACTTCTGTGAAGGGAGAAGTCAACTGGAACTCTCAGGTCTTTTTCATAGGAACTGACTTCCTTACCCTGTACAACTGACTTCTTGAACACAAGGGTAAGACTTTATATTTATCCCTATTGGAGAACATCTTGTGGGTTCTAGAACAACATATTAGCCTCTTGAGATGTCTCTGAATCTTAATTCTGTCCTCTGAGGCACTGGCTATCCCCCCCCACCTTGTGTGTTAGCCACAAACTTAGAAGCACCTTTATCCAAAGCATGGATAATAATGTTTACCAGGGCAGGACCAAGGACAGAGCTCCATTTGGAGGTCTAGTGACCTCCATTCAAGTCAACAACCGCTATCATCAGAACTCTTCAGCTAAAAGTGTTCCTCATCCATGAATCACCCAAGCGGGGGCATCATCCTGACCACTATTCTCCCTCTCCCCCACAATGTAGTCAGGAAAGATGTGGTTAAGTGTCCACACGACAGGGTCAGCTCCTCCCAAATTTACCACTTTAGTCTGTATTCTAACCCCAATCCAATTACACTCTCTTGGTCTGGCTCAGGCCTGTTCTATTTCCATCTTGGCCCCAGGGGACCATTCTGTGATTTATGACTCCCTGCTTGGAACCTCTGTAGCATCAGAAACCACACTGTGCATGCTCCATCCCCTTGGTGGCCACCCAACCCCCAACCTGCCTTCACGATTCAGTCTGTCCCCCCCCTTTCCAGCTCCCCATTAGAATATCATCTCTTTGAGAGCTAGAGGCATTTCTTTCCTTGTAGGGTCTCTTCAGCACTTAATAGTGCCTGGCATATAGGGCGCACTTAATCAATGTTCTCTCCTTTCTGTCAGTCTTTGTGTCTGTCTCTCTTTCTCATTTTCATCTCTGTCTGTCTCTCTGTCTCTGTCTCTCTCTGTAAGTCTCTGTGTCTGTCTGTCTCCTCTCCATCTCTCTCTCCTTCTTTATCTCTCTCTCCTCCTTTCTCTGTCTCTGTCTCATCTTTTCCATTTCCACAACCTTGCTCACATTGTCCCCTTCTCTCCACTCACATGGCTGTTACCTCACTGGGATCATCTTGGATAGACAGACATCCTTGTCTCCTCCCTGGGCTCCCAGGCTCTTGTTTCTTTCACAGTCTGTTCTTGGCACACTTGTCACTTGTCAGGATAACCATGCTAAAGCACAGATCTGACCAGGTCACTCCCTTGTTCAAAGACCTCTGAGAGTGAGCCCACCATGGCCATAGCCTGGTGTTCAGGCCCTCCCCAATACAGCTCCACAAGACCTCTATGTCATGACCCATCATCCCTTTACCCTACTCCAATTTCTGGTCCACCTGAACTCCTGGCTCTTCCTCAGTCTCCCTTGCTGCCAACCCCCCTCACCCTACACATCTCTGCCTGTGGAGATCCTCTTTCCCCTGAAGGCCTGGCCTGGGTGTCCCCTCCTTTGGAAGCTATCTTCCCTCCCCCAGTTGCCTGCCGTCCTTTCCTCTGCCCTCACCCCATCCTACTGCCTTGTCTTGCCCCAAGTCAATGGCATGTCTCACACACCCTATTTATACCAGAGGGCTGCTGAGGGCAGGGCTGTATCTTTCCACCCTAGAGTACTCAAAGGGACCACAAGCCTATGCCCATGGCGGGGCTCTCCATCAAGTCAGCTCAATTCAATCAAATTGTGACCATCTTGATGGGACCTAAACTGAGACCAGGGGATCATTCATTACCTTTCCTTCCAAGTGCTCGCCAACCCTCTGCCCTATATGGCAGCTAGGGGGAACCCTATGCACAGAGGACTGGGCCTGAAGTCAGGAAGACCTGAGTTCAAATCCTACCTCAGACACTTAGTAGCTGTGGCTCCTGGGCAAGTCACTTAACTTCTGTCTGCCTCAGTTTCCTCAACTGGAAAATGGGGATAATAACACCTACCTCCCATGCTTGTTGTGAGGATGAAATGAGACATTAACTGTAAGTGCTTAGCACATCTTAAAGCACTTTGTAAATGGTGGTAATTACTGTTATCATCAGAGTTATTGCTCCTATCATCCATCCTAAAGCTTTGCTAGAAATTCATGTGAGTGCACCTTCTTTCTGAAAACTGAGCCAGAGCCTGCCCTGTTCCAGGGTGATGGTCTGCCGTCTCCCCATTCTGGGATTTCGTACAGAGCATGGTCCTGATTTGTGGGGGGAAGGGAGGGGATGAAGGTGGTTCAGTCCTTGGAAGGTTAATCATCTGGGCCTCATTTGTCCTCTCAATGTACTTCCTAGATATGTAGAGACCAGTCAGGGGAGAGAGCCCATGGAGTGAACATATTCAGGCTGTGTTGTGCCCACTACAGTTGGGACTACATGTGAGTTGTGTGCACCCTGGGGTCGCCAGGGAGCACCCCCCTACCTCCAGTTTGGCATCCAGGTCTGCGTCGGAGGCCACGACATGCTCGTCTTCCTTCTTGCCTGTCGCCTTGATGAGGGCTTGCTTCGTTTTCCAATACTTCTGCTGCATCTTATTCACCACTGACTTGTCTTGACTTTGGGCGTATTGGTCATACAATTCCCTAGAGTAGCTGCCAAGGACATGTGAACAGTTACAAGGGGGAGGAAGCTTGGAGGGAATTTCTGGGATGCGTCGGATGCCTTCATTTGCCAACAACAGCTCTGGGCTAGGCAGGAAGTACTGTCCTAGCATGTTATTTGACTAGCATGAAAAGATGTGTTTCCATATTTGTCAGTCTTTTTAAAAATGACATTTCAACATGAGACTTAGGTCCAAGCTTGAACACCGTACTGGACCTCAGAGACCAAGCCTAGGACCCCCAGAGATGTAATGCTCCCAGGTTGGCTACTTGGTGGCAAAGCCAGGATTAGAACCCACATCTCTGAACTCCAAGCCCAATGGTCTCTTCTTCCTGTCATTGTCTCTGACACTCAGGGGATGATGACTAGATAACAGAAGATTGACATGTAGGGGGAAAGGTAAGATGTCTAAGAATTTCATATTTTAATAATCAAACCTGCAAGGGACTTTAAATTGAACAAAAATAATGGACAGTATGTCATTCCCTAAGGGAGAGTATCCTGAAAAACATTCTTTCAAAAATATGTCAATAGATATGGAAAAGAAAATTCCATAGTTAGATCCTGAGAAGACAGGCTGCGGCAGCATGCCAATGGACATGGCTGATGGCAGGATGATCTCTGGATAGAACCCCCTCTGGTCTTCCCTCTTTACTCCCTTCTTGGAGTCTTTAATCTGCCAGCTGCTCAGTGCCCCCTTTCTTCCCTCAGGCTGTCTGGGCCCTCAACCCTGTCCCTCAGATCACACCTGATCAGTGAACCCCAACTTCCTAAGTTGACTCCAGACAAGCCAGACACTGGCTGTCTAGGTTACAAGGGCATGTGATCCCATTGGCTTAGGAAAGCAGTCTGGAACAATCAGAAACTGTTTGGTCACTGAAGTCAGGGTAGGCAAGGAGACCAGAGACCTATCTGTCCTTTAGAATGAACCATTCTATGTGGATATTTCTTGGAAGACACCAACAAAATGCCTTTGCTGTTTCACATTTCAGACAACAAGGGGTTTGGGCCTGTCCTTAATGAGATCTGAACTTTGTAAGAATTTCCAACATGTCCTCTCTGCCAGGGGCTTCCTAAGTGACAGCTAGATAAGCTTGTTCCTGCTTCATTCACTATAGGTTTCTAAGAATGATTAATTGGGGGTAAGTATTCATGAAGGACCATAAAACCAAGAGACCAGCTTTCATCAGAGACTGGAATCACTCTGATTACTTCATGTCTTACAGAGAGTGATTCAAAAAGGGGGCTGACACCATCATTGATATCTGAGCTTCCTCAGAAGAGACAACCCAGGAAGCACCAAGTCCTCTTAAGAAGGGTTGCTGCCCCTTGGGACCCAGGCTGCTCACTGATGACCCATCTGACTGGAGGCTCCTAAGGCAGGGACTGGCCTTAGCCTTTATTTGGATCCCCACCTTGGCTGGCACACAGTGGGTGCTTGTCAAGGTGTCTTGTCTGACTGTATGCAGGGTGAGTCACAAAGGCTGCCCACACACCACCTGGGGTCAGAAGGAGGAAGGTCACTCACCATTTGTGTCCCTCCATGTTTCCTTTTGTTCTTCCGTTGCTGATGATTCAGGGGGATGCTCAGGAATTAGAACATCACCTGCAAAGAAGGAACACCATGTAAGAAAGGCACCTGGGCATCCATTTTTGTACATGTTTACAAGAAATCTTTGAGCTAAGACTTTTCCCCGTAAGGATACTAGAGTCAAATGTAAGTTTCTTGAAGGCAGATGTAGTTTATGTGGGTATCTCCAGAATGGGTGTGTGGAGGCACATAGTAGGTGCTTTATGGTGCTTATTGGAGTGGATTGGAAAAAGAATGCCCCAGATCAGTCTCACCGCAGCTTGATAGAGGAAGGGTGAGGAGAAGGGATTCTGCAAAAGTGGGAGGAAGCATTCAAAGGTGGAGGGGCAATTTCAGGAGGGGACAGAGAAGACCATGAGCTCATGAGCATGGTGACTGCAGTTTTCTCTGGTTTAGCAGGGCACAAAGGAGCACTGAACAATGGTAATGCCACAGAACCAGGATCCTGGTTCAGCATGCCTTGAACTGGGAGCAATAATCAGAGCCAGGGGCCAAAGAAAACCAGCCTGCATGCCACAATAGCCTAGGCTCCATTCCCTTCCAAGCCTCAAAGTTCTTACCTTAGCTGGGTGTCTCTTTCTTTGGGACAGCCATTTCCATGGCTCATGGTGACATGTCCCTGACTTGCACTCCAGCAAGGAGGCTGGTCAGCGCCACACTGATAGAGGCTGATCACTGCCTCCCAAGAGGAAGCTGGGATACTCAGAGCCTCTCAGCTCTCTCCAGCCTCTATACAGCCTAGCAGAAAAGAAGGGAGTGGCTTCTTGACTGCACCAATAAAGGGCATCCAGACCAAGATGGAAAGGTTGCAGGCCATGAGGAGCACCTAACCCTTTTCCCCTTCCCAGCTACTCAGGCCAGTGCACCTCCTACATCCTACTTCCCTTGCCTCTACTGACTCCCACAACATTTCATTCACACTAAAGTATATGAAATGAGGGAGGAGAGTGGGGGCAGAGGGAAGACCCAAAGTTACTCCAGGAACATTTGAAGAAGAGGAAGGCTTTCAGTGGGGATGAACCCAGGAAGACTCTCCAGAGATGATGGTGTGGCTGAGCCTTATATAAAGGAAAATCTGTTTGCAGGTGTCCAGGGACCAAAATTTAAAGCTCATATTAGGCAGGGAAGTGGGAAGGAGAAGGAGAGAGTTGGTTTTGGGGGGGCACTATAGAGGGAGAGATCACTCAGCTTGGAGGGGTCATCACTACTTTAGGGGCCAGCCTAGTAGAGAGTTGCTACATCTTCTATATCTGGGCAGACTCAAAAGTGGGAACTCAAGAGAGCCAGAACTGCGCCATTCCCCACCTTCCCTGGCCTGCCATAGAACTTCTTGAGCAGACCCAATGCAGGGAGCAGCCAGCAAAGCAGGCAGGCCACTTCAGTAATTCTTCCAGAACAAGAAACCAAATCCCAGAGAGTTTACCCACCACCTGGCCATGATCAGGCAGGGGAAAGTGAGAGCCAGACCCTCTGGTGTTGATGACAAGGATAATGACGATGAATGACGCCCCCCCCCTCCCATAATGGGCCCAGCAATGATGTCTCCCATTTCCCCAGCCCTTATGGTCTGCCCAGAGCACCTTTGGCTCCTGGCTCCCCTCCACTGCCCTCTAAGCTTGCTCAAATACCCATGGGGCTCCAGCTGCCTCCTGGGCTGCTCTGCCTCTAGACCAGCTGGATGCTAGGCTCACCATCATAGCATTTCATATATTTACTTTGCATGTACTGTCAGTCTATAGACATCCAGGAAAATGTAAGTTCCCAGAAGGCAGAGATTGCCTCACTTTTGACTTTGCTCTCCTGGGGTCTGTAAAGCAGCAGAGACATCACAAACGTTTACTGAATTCACTTTTGTTAAATTGCGCTGGTGCATCATGTTGGGTTTCAGCAGTTACATTAAATGAAAGATTAAATCAGAAATAAAATACGCCCAAACTATAAAAATATATCTCAGTTTTTTCAAAATACATTTTTGTTATCAGGTTTGAGAGGGAGCATGATATGGTAATACAATCAGATCCCTGTGAGCAGATGTTGACTTGGAAAACTACAAATTAACATTACCTGTGTTGCATAGCATTTTTATTTCTTTTTAAAAACATTTCCTGATGACATTTTAATCTGACCCAGAGTGTTGGGCCCAAGTCCAACACTTCTGGTGTAGTGAACAGGGAGCAGAAGACCAGAGATCAAGTCCAGCTCTGATACAGATCGACTGTGTGACTTCGGGTAAGTCATTTCATCTCTTGGGGCTCCAGGCTTCTTACACAGAAGCTCCAGACCAGGTATTGATCCATATGGGGAGGGATATTCCTCCCCTGTGAGTCCCAGGCCTCTATCTATGACCCCTAATTATCTTATGTAATCTTCCTAAATTTCATTTTTAGTCATTTTTTTTTCCTTATATAACATGATTTTTTAAAAAAGAAATGTGAAACTATCTGGAATACAGTTTCTAAGCACCATCACAGGTCCAGTGAACTATAGAATCTTTCAAAGGGCAGGTGGTCCCCCACTTTGAGGGGATGGAGTACCCTTAAAGAGCCCCCCTCCCATCTGAACACTGCCTAAACATGGGCACAGAGCTGGGACACTTCTACCATCCTCCTGGCTATCACCACATGTGCAGCCCCAAGCCTTGGCTTCTCTAACAGTTCATCCTCTGTCCCCTGAGCTCCGAGGGGGACGCTCCCTTCCTGGCAGGCTCTGGAGCCCCATTGTCCTCTGTACCAGCCAAGGGCTGTGTTTGTGAACAATGACACCGTCTGAAGCTGACACTGGATCAGCAGCAGCCCAGGAGCAGGGGAGGGTTGGAGCAGCAAGACCCCAGTTGGGCTTCTATCAGTCTTACAGGAAAGACAAAGATTTGGGCTCAGCTGACATCTGCCAAGACCACGGGATACAGGGATGGGAAACCTTCGGCCTTGACTGAGGTCACGTGTCGCCCTCGCAGTCCTCAAGTGTGGCCCTTTGAATCCAAACTTCACAGAACAAGTCCTTTTACGAAGGGGATTTGACCCCTAACCATTAAAATGACCAGTAGTCAAAGGCTGAACCTGGGTTCCAGTTCCAGCTCTGCCTCTTCCTAGCTGTGTGACCTTGGACAAAATATTGTCCCTTTATGGACTTTTTCCTTGTGAGGCTGGATGTCTCTAAGGGTCCCGTTAGTACTAATACGCTTCGATGGGGTGAGTGCCAATGATGAGTGGAGATGCTCAGGAAGTCTTGACCTTTCACCTGTATCTTCTGACCAACCACCAGTGCCCTGCCCTCCCCTTCCAAGCCTTTCTCCCTCCAGGGGCAGGAAGGTGGTGCAGTGGATGGAGCACCAGTGCAGGAGTCAAGAGGATCTGAATTCAAATCTCACCTCAGACACTTGACACTCACTAGCTATGTGATCTTGGGCAAGTCACTTAACCCCAGTTGCCTCATCCTGGGTCATCTCCAGCCATCCTGATGAATATCTGGTCACTGGATTCAGATGGCTCTGGAGCAGAAGTGAGGCTGGTGACCTGCACAGCCCTCCCTCACAACAAAGTCAAGTGCAAGTTATTTCATTATTTCTCTGATGGCATGGTCTTCTTCGGCAAATCGTCCTTTGTTGCCTCAGGGCTGGCTGAAGAGGCCAACCCAAAGAAGGCGGGGCCAGACTAAAACTCTCCCCTCCAGTGGGGCAGCTGAATTCTAGGGGGGCTACTTCAGAAGGACTGGATTAACTGGCTGTAACCACCCCCCCCCCCAATTCCACACTACAAGCATTTATGGAGCACCTATTGTGTGTGAGACACCTGGGATAAAGAAATGATGCCCTGACTGTAAGGAGCTTGTCTTTGATTATATGTGTGAAAATATATGCACAGACACGGGTGTAAAGATATTTATGTATTCACAAATATCTGCATGTGAACATGCATCTGATAAGCCAGATACAGCCAAGGTGGAGAAGTGAGAAGGCTTCCTCTAGGAGGCACAGGTAAGCTGAGCCCTAAAGGGAGCTAGAAGATGCCTCAAGGTAGAGGTGAGGAGGGAAATCATTGTAGGCAAAGGTGTGGAGGCGGGAGGTGACCTGTCAGGTTGTCAGATTGACAGCTATAACTAGAGGTCACTGGCTTAGTCTCCAGTCCCACGGAGTCATAGGTGAAGCCAGACTAGAAGATGAGCCACAGCCAAGAGTGAGAGGCTGTGGGCCCCCACATGCATGCTTCTCTGCGGCTCTGTCTCTCACGTACCCCATTCCTGATGTGGGTCATCACAGTCAACCTATCAGCTCAGCTAAGGAGATACTGCCAAGTGTCAGCACATTTCAAGGCCGGAATAAAATGTCATGAAGTGTGTGAGCACAGGTGTGTGCACATATGGGTACACAATTCACACAAAAGCAAGCCCTGCCCTACCCCGTGGTGCACGTCTTCTTCCAGACCCTGCAGGGTTTGGGCCCCTCTGAGCCCAGCTCCCACTCCCAGGTCTCCAAAAGTACATGGTCACAAGCCTCAGTGACTGGTCATTACTGGGGCTGGGCTGGAGAGGGGTGAGAAGGGCTGCTCCTGGCCTGATGACCTTCCCTCCAGACTGAGCTGTGTGACCTTGGTAAGTCTCTTCATCTGTCTGCCTCAGTTTCCTCACCTGTAAAACCTGCCTGCGGTGTTGTAAGGATCCAAAGAGATATTTGTTTAGTACTCGGCATAGAGCCCAGGAGTGGTACCAACTGTATAAATGGTTATTCCCTTCCCCTAAAACATCCTGAACCTTATGTTCCCTCCCGTGGCCACATTGGCAGGTCAGGCCTTAGCCCTGGGGCTATTACGATCACTGCCTCTTCCTGCTCCAAGACTCTCTCCCTCTTGAAAATGGTGGCGAATCTTGACCACACAGGGGAGCAGGCGTCCTTCCTGCCCCACCCACCATTCCAGAGTCTGCAGCCCCTGGGCCTTGACCCCAGATGCTTTTGGGCACCAGAACTGGGACTGACCTGGGGGCCACTGATCAGAAGCCTCCCGCCCTTCAGCCGGTAGTCCCTCCCTTCCTTCCTTCCTTCCCTTCCAGGGCTCTCCCTGCAGCCTGGGCACGGACCGCAGTCCTCCCAGTAGCTGTACTTTCCCAGTACCCTGGGTCACTGGGGCCCAGGCCTCCCACCTCTCTGAAGGATCCTGCATCCCCCTCCCCCAAGGCACCCCTACACCCAGAGTGACCGGCTGGCGGACAGCTTCGTCCTGGCATGGTTTCCAAGGAGAGGGGACCAAGACCCCCACCCCCAACCCAACAGCTGGCCCCAGGCAGCTCTGCCTCCACCATTCCCAGCTGCCCCGCTGGGCCACGGCCTTGGGCGCCTCCGCCTCTGTGCCCGCGATGCAGCCGGGGGTGGGGAGGGGGCTGGGGCTGCCTTGGGAGCGGGACGTGCCCGGGTCAAAGCAAGCCTGCCGGATTGGCGGCTGCAAGGCCAGGCCCCAGCTGGCAGCAGGAAAGGCAGCGTCGGCCCTGGAGGCTCAGCCCCATCGGAATGGCCTCCTTCCTCCCCGAGAAGATGCCCGGCGGCCCGAGCCCAGCCAGGTGGCAGCAGGTGCGGCGGCGCACCCAGCCGGGCCGCGGGCGGAGAGCACTGAAGCCCCCGCCCCTCCAGGCCGGCCCGGAGGCTCCGCGGTGATGCCCCCGCCCCGGGCTCCCGATGGAGCAGGAAGGTAGAAGAGAGCCCTCCCCGCGGGCCCTTGTGCCTCACCTGCCCCAGCCGGCTGGGGGGTCCCGGCTCCCGGCCCGGCCCTCCGTCCCCCCTCCGCCCGCGCAGCGGAGCGCCCGGATCGGGCCCGCCAGCTGCCTGGCAGCCCGGTGCCTCCGCGGGCCGGCCCGCTGGCGTCAGCGCGATCCGTGGCAGGAGCGGCAGCCCTGGCATCGGCAGGAAGAGGAGGAGGGGGATGTGCGAGGCGCGTCGGGAAGGGGGGAGGGTGGGGCTCCCGGGCAGCGCGGGCCGCCCCGATCCCCCAAAGGCCCCCCGGTGAGGGGGCCCCAGCGGAGAGAGCGCAGGGGGCTCGCTCACCTGCACCTGGCGGGGCGGGGCCGAGGAACACTCACTCAAAGCCCGCAGGCCCTGGCCGCTGTCCCCTGAGAGCCCCAGAGGCCCCACCCACTGGGCGGGCCCCCTCTCCTTCCCCTCCCCCCTTTCCCCACCTCCACAGCCAGGTGTTCTGGGTTAGTAGATGCGTGCGTCACAATCGCACGCGTGTGTGTGTGTGTGTGTGTGTGTGTGTGACACAGTAAGCGCTTAATGAAAATGCTTGTGGACTGACCTGCACTCCTGTGCTCTGGTGGGGGAGCACGGATCTCTGTCCCTCTCCCCCCCCCATGCGTACATATGTGCATGTGTGTGCACAGTCTGTGAGAGCAGACCCTGGGGCTTCCGTGTGTGCCAATATTTGTGAATGAGTGTGTGGGGGCAGCACGTGGCTGTGTCACCTCTCCTGGCCCTTTTGGGAACATAATTGGGATGGCAGGTTGCAGTGGGACCTTTGGATTGTCCCTGGGATCCCAGCAGCCACCTGTTTCCCATTCTCTCATTGCCAGGTCTGGGGGCTCCCCCAGGTCAAACACCAAACCATGGCAGAAAGGTTGGAAGAGCCCCTCACATCCTGTCTTTGATCCTCCCTCCTTCCTCTCCTCCTCCTCCTCTCACATTCCTTACCTGGGCCCAAAGGCTCTCCCTGAGGGTAAATATTGGGGGCTATGGGGTGAAGCTGGCTGGGATTCTTTCCTCAAAAGGTAGAAAAGGCTTGGTGGTGGTGTGTGTATATGTGTCTATGTGAGGGTGGGTGGGGTGGTGTTTCCCACCTGCAACTGAATCCAACAAGAATCTTGGAAGTGCCCACTCAGTGCTTGGCTCCTTACAAACCCACCCCCTGGGGGCTCCTGGGGTCTTTGTGCATAGTGTGCTGGCCCTGTTTCTACTTGAGTTTGTTACCACTGGAGTGGCACCTGGTGCTATCCTCGTAAGCAGAGCTCTGCTGGCTTCTAGTTCAAACAGGACAGCCTCAGTTTAGTGTTCAAAGCCCTTCAAATCTGGCCCAAGCAACCACTCCAGCCTTACTAGGCATTGTGTTCTCTAGACCATCTGAATTGTTCTCCGCTCCTCACACGTGACACTTTATGCCCATTTCTGGGCTTTCACAGTGGATGGCCACCCTGCCTGGATGGAACACAGCTTCTTCTTCATCACAGTTGCCTAAGAAAGTGCTTTCTCATAAGGGATTTGGATTTCTGGGCCAGGGTTTAAAATAGAGGGTTGATAGATGCCTTGCCAGGAATGGAGTGCAGCTGGGTGCCATGATGGATAGGCTTGGGATCAGGAAGCCCCAAGTCAGAATCCTGGCTCAGACAGTAGCTGGCTGTGTGGCCCTGAATCTCTCTCAGTCTCAGTTTCTTTTTCTGCAAAATGAAGGTAATAATAGCACCTTCCTTAGAGAGTTATTGTAAGGATCCAATATGGAGAAGGAAATGGCAAACCACTCCAGTATCTTTGCCAAGAAAACTGCACATAGCACCGGGAGTGGTCAGACAAGATTGAAACAACTGAATAACATAAGCAAGGATCAAATGAGATAACATATGGAAAGCCCTCAAAGTGTTATATAAATGCCAGCAGCTATTAGCAGAAGGTGGTGAGCACGTGGTTATCGGCTGTCTCACAAGTGTCAGCTTCCCAGGATTTACTAAATGCTTACTTACTGTGTGTCAGGTGCTGTGCTAAGAAAGGCAAAAGCCAGTCCCTGCCTCTGGGCCCTCCCAGTCTGACGAGGGAGATAACCTGCAGACAACCAAGCACATACAAGATACAAGCAGGAAAAATGGTTGGTGATGGATAGCAGGAAGGCATGAGCATCGAGGGAAGCAGGAAAGGCTTCTTGTAGAGCACCATAACTAGGTTTGGAGAAAGCCAGGGGAACCTTGGCAAAAGCCCTCAGAAAAAGGCCTTAAAAATGGGGGTGGAGAGAAAGCTATCAATGCCTATCTGCCAATCTAGATACAATAGAGAATAATTAGACTGGAGGAAGAAGAAACTGTCAAGATGAATCCAAGTTCACAAGAGACAAAATCCTGGAAGGGAACTGGGGGCTCCTTGGGTTACTCAGCGAGCGTTTGTTATTTTAGCTTAATGTCTTTAATTCACAAAATGGATTTCCTCCTCTTGTCTCTCCTCTCATTGGAGGAAGAGGAAAAAAAAGAGTAAGAAAACTCTTGTAACAAAAAGACCTAGTTAAGCAAAACAGATTTCCCATCAGGCTCACAACAAGCCTCTGAAGTAGACACCATTCTTCTTCTACCTCTTAGTTTACATTAGGAAACTGAAACTGAAGAAAAATAAAGAACTTCCTGAGGATCACAGAGCTAGGAAAAGTCTGAAGTGGAATTCAGACATAGGTCTTTGTGCCTATTCATGCATGCTCTATGGGCTGGGCCACCAGAGGGGAGGCTTAGGATCCTGATGACAATGGTTGGTGGTGGTTGTCCTTCATTTTTGAAGAGGACCAAAATGACATGACCATGATAACGTGAAATTTCAGTGTATCTAACTGTGGCTGATCAGACTTGAGCTCGGAATGCTCTACCACAGCTTGGGCACAGATAGTCCATATGAATATTTGGGGTGGATATCCCAAATGTGTGCATCCTGCGTTTACTTTGTGCTGTCTCAATTCTGCTTTGCTCAAAGAGCACAGTGCCCTTTCTGATGTGGGCATGCCATGCTGAGCGGTCCTGCGCCAGTGTCTCCCATGTTGCAGTCAAATCCAAAGTTCTTGAGAGAGACCTTGAGAATATCCTTGTATCATTTCTTCTGACCACCCTGTGATTGCCTGTCCCATGAAAGTTCTAATATGCTGATGGTAATATGCCTTTGGGTGAGGTGATCTTCCCCAGAGTGGGGAGATGGGGCAGGACAGACACAGGATCTTAGACCTTGAGTTTGGGGCCTCCATGGTCACTGAGTTGACTCTCCCATTCTATTGACTCCAGAGCTGAAGCATTTGCTCAGGGTTATACAGTGGGAAGTATCAGAGGGAGAAACGATGATGTCTTCTGGTTCCAAAGTCCCACCTGCCCCGGTTCCTAGGTGGTGGTGTTCATACTGATTCCTGCTGTGCCTCACCTGAGCATCACTACTTGAGAGAGCAGTGTTGGCTCAGTGAGAGCGAGTACCTCAAACATGCCTCAGCTCTCCACAGACCCTGAGAGCTGGCAGGGATTTCTTGGCCACCTGGTCTAACCCTTCCTTTGAAGGAATCCTTTGATGACATTTCTGGTGAGTATTTTCTAACCTGTGCTTGAGGACTCCCCACCTCGAGGCAGCCCATTTCACATCCACTAGACATCAGATCTGACATGTCTTTTCACAGCTTCTTTAGCAAGTAATCACTGCTATTGCTCAGAGGCAATATGGGGCATTCCCTTTGTCATTTCTGTAATGGCTAGGAAGGGCTTCTCTGTGATGGACCACATCTGGAAAGCTGGCAGCTCTTATTCATTGGGTGTGCTGTCTCAGTCATCCAAGCAATGTTTATTAAACACCTACTATGTGCCACGCACTGTGCTAACCACCACGTCCATGCTAGGTTGGGGATCTCTTTTCCCCACTCTTCCCCGTCTGTCTCTTGTCCAGGTGCTCTAACCCTAAATGCAAAAATACAGCATCTGTTTCTACATCCATTGACCCTCACCCAGATGCACACTGCCATGCTTCTCCATTCTACTTCCCAATTTTCCTCACATGAGTGTATCCTCTTAGACTCCATCCTCTTTTATATAGTCTATGCCTTTTGAATAAGGAAAGCCCTTCCAGAACCTACAAATTTCCATTCTAAACCCTGTCTCCCCAAGTCTCACTGACCCCTGTCAGGTTAAATTAACTACTTAGCGTAAGGCTAGCCAGTGCATCCTCTTGCACCATCACAGAATCTCTGAAATGGAACTGAGTCTGGCTCCCGACTCAGGTCCAAACTGCACCTGTGGAAGTCTCTTTTACAACATAAATGGCAATTGATCATCCAGCCTTTGTTGGGTATTTTCCAATGACAGGTAGCTCACCACCTCATGAAAGCTGCCCATTCTGCTATGGGGTATTTCTAATGATGTGGAAGATATTCCTGATGTTAAGGCTAAATTAGCCTCCCTACACCTCCCGTGGTCTGTCACTCCTGGTTCAGCCTTCTGGGGCCAAGCAGAACGGGGCACAATCGTTTCCCCTGAGCCTTGTCCTCTTCAGATTAGATAGTCCCATTTCCTCCAGCTGAGCCTCATAGGGTGTGAGCTCCAGGCACACTACGCTTCTCTGAGCACCCCCTAGTTTATTGCTGTCCTTCGTAAAGTGTATTTCTCCAAATGGAAGGATAACAGTAAGCTGGTGAGCATTTGGAGAAGGGTAGATGGGAGGGTGAAGGGCATCCAGTCCCTGACATCAGGCTGATGTCAGTCAGGTGAAGGAACTAGCGATGTTTAGCTAGGAGAATGACTGCCCAGGGGAGAGAGGACAGCTGGTCTGTTGACTAGGTAGGTGTAATGTTAATGAGATGTAAGATCTCCTCCCCCTCCCCCCTCCCCATTAATAGGTCTCACATGGAGCCCATTAAGGGAAGCTTACTTAGAGGAAGCTGGTTTGTCGGAAGGTTTTCACACCTTTAGCTAATTTCTAATTAAGCACTGAGTTACAAGGGTCGTGATACCTTTTGACTCTGAGAATTGCATATATGCTCTGAGGTGAGGCTTTGGTTTGGGGGCTTACTTATGAAAAGGACCTTGTGATTCCCTGGTAGATAGTAGCCACATGTTCAGACCTTCGACTGTTCAGAAGTAAAGGCTCTCTCAATTTAGGGATGTATGTAAGGTGTATAGCAATTATGCTTTGATTCAGGCAGTAGAGCCCTGCCTGTTGGGCTTTATTTCTTTGCTTATATTTTCTCTGCATTTTTTTCTATTTGTATTTTCTCTGAAGTTCAGGGTACTGACTTTCCCTTGAACTAGTGAATATAATTAAAAAAGATTGTTGACCCCTTAAAAGTGGCTTTCCTTTAAGAAAAGTAGATCTATGAACCTGTGCTAGTAGGCCATCCTAGGTATGCTAGGGTGCTTGCTGTTACAGCAGGACAGTTTTATGGGGGGGGGGAAGAGGGCTTGGACATACTCTGGTCCTGATCTTTTGGTTCTATTTATTATTCACACTATGGATTCAGTCTGAACTTATCTCTACCTCCTGACTTTCTTTCAGATGTCCCATCTGTAAGAGCAAGCAAAGTGGTATTCTAGTTGTTTTCTTTTTGGAGTTCAGTTTCCTAGGCTCTGGCTAAATTGTGAGCATCTGAGGGATTGATCTCCTTTGAACCCTGATGGTTCACAGCTGTGCTGAGTCACATGGGTTTCTTGCCTACTGACTCTGAGTCAATCAGGGGCTGAGTCTTTGCTATATATACTGGGAAGTTGGCATTTTGCTTTGTGAGTTTTGCTTATGAGAAGGACCTTTTGATTCTCTGGATGTGACTCTGAGTAGCCATTTGTTAAGAGCCTCCCCTCTCCCCCACAACTCAGATGGTATTGGTGCTTTCCTCATCTGGTGGTGTGTATGTTACTTTGTCAGACAGTTGGAGCCCTGTCTGTTGATCTTTGTGCTATTTTCTCTGTTTGTATTTTCTCCATGTTCAGGGTGTTAACCTTTCCCCTGAACTAGTAAATGACATGCATGTTTAATTAAAGAAGGATTGTTAACCCCTTCGAAGCTGTCTTTCCTTTATAAAGCAGATCCAAGGACCTGGGCTAGCAGGCCACCCTGAGGGTGCTAGAATGTTTGCTGCTATGTGGTCCTCTATTGATTATCTCCAGTTTTTTCTCTGTGGATCTTGTATTTACATGATTGTTTGTATGTTGTCTTCCTCCATTAGGCAGGGAGCATCCTCAGGGCAGGGACCATTCTGGGTCTTTCTTTGTGGCCAAAACGGTGCTTGGCACAGTACTGACACACAGCACTTAGTAAATCCTTGTTGACTGATGGTTGACAAGATTGCTGGACTGGAAGTTAGGGACCCTGGTTTTAATCCTGCCTTCCTTGACAACTAGAAGTATGGTCTCGGACAAGCCATTTAAAAGCCATGAAATGAAGGGTGTGAACAAATGTTCTTTAAGGCCCCTCCTAGCTCAGGAATCCCCTCCTGTTTAAGCTTTAGCCCAGGAGGAAAATCCTGCCAAAGCATGGACTGCCCATTGGACGCAATCTAGGAGTGAGTCCTGCTGGCTCTCTTCCCTCTGAGAGCTGGCCGAAGAAGAAGAGCTGGACCCTGGGCTTGTCTCCTCTGTGACCTTGGGCAAACCATTTAACTTCTCTGGACTGTTTTCTTCCTGTGTAATTGGTTGCCCACCTTGTTTATCCCTGACAACTGAGGACCAAAGGGTTCCACCTGAGTGAGCGCAGCAGGAACATCCACAACTTTGAGGACTCCTAGCCATGACATTAAATGAGTGTCAGAAAAAGCAAATATCATTTTGTAAAAGAAAGAAATAAGCCCTTGTTCCTTTGGTTGGAGCTCTAAGCTCACTGTCCTGCTGATTTCCAGGAAGGCTTTGTCCTCCTGGCCTCCAGGGCTCCCCACAGAGCCACTTGTAAACTTTCATCTAGCATCTATTTGGAGGTCCAAAGAAGAGTGAATGCTACATGTTCTTCCTGGCAGGTGACTCACCCTTCTCCCATGCTTTTACACTAACTTCCACGTCTAAGAAACCCTGGCTTCCTCCATAACAGCACAGACTCTGCCTTCTGTGGGAAGTCTTTCCCAGGCTGCCCAGATCCTAGTGCTTTCCCCCCTCAGGCTTTTCCCACTTACTCTATATGTGTACACATTCAGCTCCATATTTTCTCCATCAGACTGTGAGCTCCTTGAGGCCAGGTTCCTGCTTTTGTCTTTTTTCGTATCCCCAGTGGTCAGTAGTGCTGTGTTGACTCATGGTAAGCCCTTTCCCAAGGACACTTCTTGACTGATCAGGTGAGAAGCATCCTCTTTTGTTGCTTTGGTTCATTTAAGCTGTCTCTGCCCCTACAGACTAGCATCATCCATGAAGCAGGAGGTGGGATGCATGTGCCTCCTCCTCACTTGTTTTTACATCCCACCAAAATCTGCCATGTCTTTAGATAGAGTATTTAGGCTTCATGACAGCCCTGTGAGGTAGGAGCTATTATGGTTCCCATGGAATAGGTAGGAAAGCTGAGCTTGGGAGAGGTCTGTGACACTTACCCTGGATCATAGAGCTAGTAAGTGTCTGAGGTAGGATTTGAGCTCAGGTCTTCCTGGCTCCAAGTCTAGAGTTCTGTCCATGATGCCAAGTTGCCTCAGTAAGAGGAATGGTGGATGAAGACAGAAATGGTGATGCCTCTAGAACAGCCTTCCTGCCTTTCAGTTTTTCCACAAATTTTCTGGCCTTTATAGCCAGGATTCTTATCCTTCTTGGTGTCATGGACCCTGTTGGCAGTTTGGTGAAGCTGGTATTTTTCTTTCCACAAAATAGTGCTTGTTACCTCCCCTCATAATTGAGGGAAACAAGAAATTTCAGAGAATAGTTAGTTCAAGGAAAGATAGATTTTTTTCCCTTCTCTTAAGTTTACAGCTTCCCTGAAATCTGGTTGTGGCCCTTAGGTTCATAAGCCTTGCTTTACAGTTTCCTGTTCTGGATTCACTATGTTTTCATGCAAGAGAAAGGGTGATGAGCTCAGGAAAGAGAGCAACCAGTTCTCTTCCTGTTGGAAATCCCATTGGTCTTGCTCCCTGACCCCATCCCCAAGCCTGAGTGGGCCAAGTACTATGCCTCAGGCAGATGTCAGAAACAGGTCCATGTGCATGACCTGGAAGCAGTAGACATAGGGTTAACCATGGCAGGAGCCAGCTGACTGGGAGGCTGAAGCAAGAGACCAGGGTAATTTTGAAAGTCTCAGCAGAGACCAACTTGGGTTTCAGCAGTGTGCTGAACTCTCACCAAAGCCCAGAGGTCATCAAGAAAGTTGAATGAGAGGATCATTTGGTTTAGTTAGCTGGAGTCCTAGAGCTTTGGAGTTGGAAGGAATATCAAGAAGTCATTTCTTACAACTCCTTCATTTAACAAAATGCTGCTGACACTGAGGCCCAGAGCAGATTGAGCCTAGAACCCAGATTGTCTGACTTAAGGTTCAGGGCTCTCCCATAAGAACATATCACTTCTGTGCCAAGCACTGCTACCTCTCCGTTTGAACTTGACTAAGTCACAATGCCCTGGGACTCATTTTGCTCATCCCTAGAATGAGATGGCCAGACTAGCTGACCAACCAGCTCACTCTTAGCACTCACATTCTGAGATTGTGGGACAGCAGAAAGAGGCTGGGTTGGGATCCCATGGGATTGGCCATCATATCTTGCTCAGTCACTCACTGGTGAGTGACTTTGAACCCTCAGTCTCTTCCTTTATAAAATGAGGGACCTGGACTAGTGTTCTTGGATGCCCCTTCCAGTTCTAAATCCATCTTCCTGTAATTGGTCTCCCTAGGCCCTGGCACATAGTAGGTGCTCAATTAGTACCTGTTGATTGATTGACATAATGCCTGTCACCAATAATTTTGTTAGATTAAATTTTTGATTTCTGTTTCCTCTGGATATCTAAAGAACAGGGAATCATGTAAGCCTAAAGAACCAAGGACAGACCAGGGACACTCAGACTTAGCCCAAGAACCCCAGCCAAGCATTCTGATTTCTTCTGTATGCAGTGCCTGCCCTGAAAGCCAATAATGGTCCTCCAACGCTTCTTCCTTCTCAAGTTCCCAACTTCTGGTAGTGCCCCAAGAAGACATTTCCCATGCTAGGCCTGGGCATCACTGTGGAAAATAATGTGAAAATGCAAGCCTGTCCTGGGCATAAAACTTGGACAAGATCTGAACCTCCTTTAAACGGTGAGTTCTTTCTTGTAGCCTGTTAAGGCCATCCTGATAGAGCATTCCCTCCAGATGGCGTGTTAGTTCTGCCTCTATGATGTGGCATTTTCCCCAAGTGGTAGAAGGGCAGCAGTAATGCCACTGGGTGGTGTGTTGTCTTGGGCTCTGGGCCATCCTCCCATTTTGACATGTTTGAGTCAGGGTTCTCTCTATTCAATCTTATCCAATTCAGTCCAAATTCAGCAAGCATTCAGGGCCTTCTGCTGGAGACCATTGCCACTTCCAGGATATTTCTCTCTCAAAAGATTGGATAATCCTGCTCTGGGAATCCTAAGACCTCTTGGAGATCATCTCCCCTGGCCAGAGGGCCCTTTGTGCTCCATTATGTCCATTTGGAGGCAAATTTAGAAAGTAGATGCAAGGAAAACTTTCCTGATAATTAGAGATTTTCAAAAGGGGAGAGGGAGAGAGAGGATCTTAGAGTCCACCTATTCTAACCCTTTCATTGTACGTGTGAGGAAACTAAGCCCAAGGAAGTGGAATCATTTGTCAAAGATCTTACAGGCAGAGAAGCAGCAAAGGTGAAATTGGAACCCAAGCCTCTGACTGTTTTGCTTGGGTTCCTTCCACTGTACTACTTACTACCTTGAAGCAGAGGCTGGAGGAGATCATGACAGGTAAATTCTAGTAGGTGAAGATTCTTTTGGGGAGGGAATTGTCTGCATGGCTGCTGAGGTCCCATCCAAGCCTGAAATTCTGAGCTTCCATGAAGCCCTGTACTTCTAGATCTCCCTTGGCTCCCCCTGCCAACTTTAATGGAGAGCCAGGACACTGGATGCCAAGCTATCTCTGTTCCTTTCCTTTCCCTGTGGGCTGCTGCTTTTTGAGTTTCCAGCATCATTTCTCCCTGTTTCCCTTTTTTCTGTAGGTTGCTTATGAGACTTTCTTAACTAATGGACCTACCCCTGCTGGTCTGCAGACCCCCTTGAGAACCTCTGGCAGAGAAGATTCCCTAATCTGAGACATTGAATGGAAATGAACAGGACCCTATATTATATGGCCTGTAATTCAGCTGCCAAAATTGCATCAATGATCCATTGAAGTACCAGGGAACTCACTGGAGTTAATCATTACTGAGGGGTGGGACCAAGTTATTGCCAAGTCATTGTAACTCCATCTGTGGGTTCTGGGCTGTTTTCCTTTCCTCTAACAGCACCTTACACAACCTGCTCCACTGTTTGCTCAAAGGCCCAGCCAGCTGTGCACTTCCTGCATGGACCAGTGCCGGAGGATGGTCAGGGTCATTGTGGGAGGAATCAGGGCTCCACCTATTCACAGATGGATTGTTTAACTTCCATGTTAAATACTAAAGTAAGAGGCCCGTAGCTGATCTATTATTCAGACGCCACCACCAGCCCAGGCTGGCTGAGGGGCCATCATGAAGGAGAAAAGCCCTGTGGGCATAATCTCTATGACCCAGACTGGGGGCCAGAGATGATCAAGATAAGGATTTGGGTGAATAAAGAAAACCAGAATCTACTTCACAAATACTGACCCTGCTTTTCTCAGATCAGTAGTGTCCCAGACCCTAAACAGGTGCCAATGGCACATGGCTTGAGGGACCCTGTCTAAACCTGCTACAGGAAATGGACCCTCCACTGTGGAATGGGAAAGTATGAAGGAGAATTTATGCCATAATACGCCATGAATTTTTAAAGCAGTTGCAGGAGAGGAAACAATAGGAAAAGTCCTCTCTGGCCATCTGCCTCTCAGCTGTACCACCTTCTCCTGCCATTTTCTTGGGAAAGTACTCATGTGGATAAAGGGTGAAACAAGTCTAGATGGGAAGAAAGTCTCCAAGAGCTGCAGACCATTACAGGAACACCCAAGGCCTCATAACTAAGAGGAGACAATGGCCAGAATGAGCCCCTGGGATCCATGTGTTACTTGTAGGAAAAGCATCAAAATACAGAAATGAAAGGGACTAGGTTCCAAACCTTTGGTAGAAGATATGACCCATCCAGACAGGCTAAAGAACTGAAGGAAAACATCAGTTTCATAAGCTATCCTTGGGTTTGTGACCTTCCCTCTATTCCCCTCCCCTTAATTCCATCCCTTCCCAGTTTGATTTTTTTTTTTTTTTATCAAAGGGGCCATCCCTTGATTAACTTAAAGAAACCTATTCATTGAATGGATTATCTCACTCAAAGTAAGTTTGTGATGGGATCTAAGCCTGAAAGGGCCAGGGTCTCCCATTACATTCTGGGCCATCTCCAGCCATACTGTTGAATATCAGGCCATTGGACCCAAATGACTCAGGAGAAGAAGGTAAGGTTGGTAACCGTGCACAGCCCTCCCTCCCTCAAATCCAAGTCAACTGCAAGTCATGTCATCATCTTGATGTCATGGTCCTCTTGGAGAAGGAAGGACAAACATCAGCAATGAAACAGTAACTACGCTCCTGCTCTGTGTGAGGCAGTGTATTAGGCAGACAAAACCCCAGCAAATCAAACACCCCCTCCCCCACAAATAGACTAAAAGCCCCTGCTTATAAGGGGCTTATATTCTCTGGGGAGGGCTATAGAATGTAGAAAAATAAGGAAAAACAAAGTAATTTCAGGAGAGAGAGAGAACATCTGGAGGAGGTGGTCTCCAAGCTTCACCCTGAAGTAAGCCAGGGTTTTGAAAGGCAGATATTCTAGGAAACCAGGCCAAGGAGATTGCATTTTTTCCTGGATATAATAAAGAGCCACTTAGATTCTTGAGCAGAGAAATGTCATGGTCAACTCTGGGTCTTAAAAAATTATTTTGGTAAGCATGTGAAAAATGAGTGGGGAAAATGTGGAAAAGGGAGAGACTGGAAATAGGGACAGGAGGTGGGAGGATATTCAAAGAGTCTACCAAGAGGTGAAAAGGGCCCAAGCTGGAGGTGTGATTGTGGCAGTGGAGGAGATAGAAATGAGCGATACTGTGGAGGTCAAAGGGCTAGGACTTGATAACCAGTCAGATATTGGGAATTAGGAAGAGAAAAGGATTGAGCATAATTCCAGGACTGCAAAATTGGATGAAGGATGATGGCTCTCTCAACAGAAGTAAGGAAATTTGGAAAGAGGAAATATAGAGGGGAAAAGACATGTGGTTCACTTTTGAATAAGTGTAGCCTGAGAAAATAATGGGATAGTCATTTGGTGATCTCCCCTGGGTAGTTGGCAGCGGGGGACTAGAACTTGGGAGAGAGACCAGAGCTAGAAATATAGATCTGGGAGTTGTCTGGGTAGTGATAACTGACAACTGAACCCCTGATTATATGAAGTTAATGAGATCACCAGAAGAAAGAGTTGAGAGAATAAGGCTGCTATGTTGTGGGAGGGCCCACTTTGAGACTAGCTGGAATGAATTCAGAATTCTATAGAGAAGGACCAATGGTCACTGTGTAATGACTTTTGCCAACTGCACAAGACTAGAATCTAAGAAAATGGATATTGAGGATTACCTAGCATCGAGGACAAGGGATTTCAGGGGAAAGGGCAGTTCATAGTATGGTCAGGACTGTGAATAAAGGAGTGAGAACAGAAGAAGGGTGGACAGAAGCAAAGAGCAAGAAAGGATGGAGGGAGCAGAATTCAGGGCAAAGATTAGGGATAGAAAGGCAAAGCAGAGGGAGAAATAGGGCAAAGAATTCATATAGAAGTGGAACAGTTTTGGGGTGAAGGTGGAATAAGAAAGCATGTTTGTGGTCAACATAATAGGGAGGTAAAAGTTATGGGTTTGGGGGTTGTACAACTTGGAGGCTGTGGTGTTCGAAGGAACATCATCGTGATGGCACAGTTTAGGAGACAGTCATACTTCCTGAAATTGCTATCTGACCAGATGTCAGTTTTACAAAAGAAATGTGTGGAGATGAGCAGCTTTCAGATCATGGGGCTCCCCAGTAGGGTGATGAACCACGACAGAGGCCACTTCCTTTGCATTTGGAAGAGATTAGCTTCCTTCAGAGTCCCTGATGATCAGGAGCTTTCATCCTTGCAGTGCTAGTGTGGCAACCACAATAAATGAAGATCTTTTCTCTGTTAAGGATTCATGCCACATGAAGAGTTCCCTGGATAGGATGACTAGAGGAACCTTCCTCTGATGAGGAATGAGAGATTTGACACTTGCTTTGAGGGCTTCCTACAGTGTGAGGCTCTGTCCATTTCTTTGGGAATGCACATCAGCAGGCGTCTTCATTTACTCTGACCTGAATTCTAAGTTTCGCTTTGTTTTCTTGTGACTGTCAATAACATTTGGCTTCTTTGAGCACTGGAAACCATAAGCTTATTATGGGTATTGGGAAAAAGGACATTGGTGGTGTAATCTAGTGAAGTTCCCAGATCTTCTGGTAGAGTCCAAGAACCAGAGGAGAGAAAACTTTCTCCAAAGCCATTTTGGGTCCCGTGAAAGTTACCAACACAAAAATTGCACCTGCTTTTACTGGAATGGTAACTTAGTTCTTCGAATGCCGAACACTGAACATCTAAATGTCTAAAGAGAAAATTCTTGGAGTCTTTATAAAAATGAGTTTGAAACTTTTTCCTCCTCCATGAAGTTTCCTCTGCTCCCCTCTCCCAGTGCTTAGTGAGTTCTACCTCCTCCCTCCCATTTATCTGTGTCCATGTTGTGCCTCCCCAGGGCAATGTAAGCTCTTTGAGCCTGGGGGCTGTCCTGTTTTTGCCTCCTTAGCACTAAAGACAGCAACCCGTGACCCCACATTTGCTTAGTAAATGTTAATTTGGCTCGTGGTGAGATATCCCAAATTCCTTGCTTGTCTTCACAACAACATTCCTAGAGTTCATTCTTCTAGTGCGCTCAGAGGTAGGAAGCATTTCCAGGCCCCTAATTCTTACCCTTTCATCAGGAATGACATACTGGCTTTACAGAGACCGTGTCTATTCTGCTCATTCTCCATGAAGCCTAACCTTTGTTTATCTCCAAAAAGTCTTGTGACACCATAAAGTGGGGGCATTTGATTGAATCATTTTAGTGGCTTATCCTTCGTTTTCTCTGAACTTCTGTTTTCATTCACTTTCCTTCCTGAAAATGTGGTGTAAGCTTTTTCTGTGTGTTCACTTTGAGATGACTGTCTTATTCAGGTTCTGCAGGGAAACTGCTGCCTTAAGAAAGAGACAGAAATGGTATGGATACGTTAAGTTCTCAACGGTAGGTCCTTGTATCTCATGTGTCTTCCTAGGCCAACGCCTGAGATTTTGCACCAGGGCATCTCCCTCAGTAGCCCAGAGGCCCTCCCCCCGTCCCTTTAGATCTGACTGTGACTCTTGGTCCTCTTTGCTGTTGCATTCTTTAGGTTACACTTTTTTTCTTTTACTGTTTGGAAAGGTATCGATGCCCTTCCTCTGTCCTCTTCCCACTTTTTTCAGTGATACACACATTTTCATCAATGGAAAACCTGCTCCCACTTTCATAATTCGTTCATCCAGAAGTCACTAGGAAGTCTATTCATGAGGTGCAGTGGGAACAGCCTTGTCCCCTGAATCAGTGGAACTGGCAGAGTTCTCTGATCCTTCTTACCTGGGTGACCAACTCACCTGATCTCCCTGTCCTTGGCTTCCTCTGATAGAAAATGAGAGAGTTGCATTAGGTGACCCACCAGAACCCTTTCGGCACCATATTCAAGCATCCTGCAGACCAAGTCAATACAGCTGCAGAGGGAAGAGAAGCAAAGGAGAGGGAATCACCCTGAAGAGGCGGGAGCAGAACCCCAAATCATTACATTCCGTGTTTCAATATTTTAGCCAAGCTTGATTTCCTAGAGTCGACTTGGGATAGCAAGGAATTTAACGCTGCCCTTTCTGAAGGGAGTAGCTGGAGTCTTTGCAGGCTCTATCACTCTCTAGTGGCCATGGGGGATACTGCACCTGGTAGCAGGGACAGGTAGGAAGAACTGTTTGAGAAGCTTGCCACCTGGTGGCTACCTTAGACATTGCGCTGAATTAATTAGATGGAATTTTCATCTTCTGACCACAGGTGGGAGCCCAGGCTTCCCTGAATACACCACACAAGTGTGTCCCAGGTTTATAATACGTGTGTATATTGTCACGAATCAAGACCAATATGTTCTGGTGAGTGAAGAAATCCTAAATGTATCGAAAGACCACCCTGGATATGAGCCAGTCTGGAGAGAGATGGTTTGAGGATCTTGGGAGTCATCTGGGGAGTTCTCTCTGACCTCTCCTCATGCTCCATATCAAATCAGTTGTCCAATACTTTTCTTTTTAAAAATATTTATTTATTTTTAGTTTTCAACATCCACTTTTATAACATTTTGAGTTCTAAAATTTTCTGCCTCCTCCCTCTTCCCCCTCCCCAAGATGACATGCAATCTGATATAGGCTCTACACATATATTCATATTAAACCTATTTTCTCATTAGTCATGTTATAAAAGAAGAGGCAGAAGAAAAGGGAAAAGCCATGAGAAAGAAAAAACAACAAAAAAGAACAAATAGTCTGCACTGATCTGCATTCAGACTCCACAGTTCTTTCTCTGGATGTGGATAGAATTTTCCATCCTGAGTCTTTTGAAATTGTCTTAGATCATTGTATTGCTGAGAAGAGCTAAGTCTATCAAAGCTGATCATTGAACAATGTTGCTGTTACTGTGTGCAGTGTTCTCCTGGTTCTGCTCACTTCACTCAGCATCAGTTCATGTAAGTCTTTCCAGGTTTTTCTGAAATCTGCCTGCTCTTTGTTTCTTATAGCACAATAGTATTCCATTATATTCACATACCATAACTCACCTAGCCGTTCCCCAGTTGATGGGCATCCCCTCAATTCCCAATTCTTTGCCACCACACAATGAACTACTGTAAATTTTTTTTTGTATAAATAGGTCATTTTCCCTTTTCTTTGATCTCTTTGGGATACAACCCTAGCAGTGGTATTGCTGGGTCAAAGGGCACGCACAGTTCTAATAGCCCTTTGGGCATGGTTCCAAACTGCTCTCCAGATTGAGTGGACAGTTCATATCAGTTGTCTAGTCTTTTATCTACTTTCTTTTTTTTTTTTTAATAAATTATTTGTTTTCAGTGTTCTACAATCACTTCCATATATCTTAGATATTTTCCCGTCCCTCCCCCTTTCTCCCCACTCCCTTCCTGAGATGGCGTACAATTTTGTATAGGTTCTATACATACATTCCTATTAAATACATTTTCACCTTAGTCAAGTTGCACAGAAGAATTAAAATGAATGGGAGAAACCATAAAACAAAACCAAACATAATGCAAAAGAAAATGGTCTGCTTCATTCTGCAATCCAGTTCCATAGTTCTTTCTCTGAATGTGGAAGGCATTTTCCCTCAGGAGTCCACTGGGAATTTTTTAAGTCCTTGCACTGCAGCGAAGTACTAAGTCCACCAGAAAAATGTCCCGCACGCTGTGGTTGTTGCTGTGTACAGAATTCTCCTGGTTCTGCTCCTTTCGCTGAGCATCAGTTCACATAAGTCTTTCCTGGTATCTCTGAAGTCTTCCTTTTCATCATTTCTTATAGCACAATAGTATTCCATTACATTCATATACCTCAATTTGTCTGGACATTCCCCAGTTGATGGGCATCCCCTTGATTTCCAGTCTTTGGCCACCACAAAGAGAGCTGCTATAAATATTTTTGTACATGTGGAACCCTTTCCCATTTCTAGGATCTCTTTGGGATACAGTCCCAGAAGTGATATTGCTGGGTCAAAAGGTATTGCATCTACTTTTACAGCATCTCTTGCATCTGACCCTTTCCTCTCTATTCGAACCATCACTGCCTTAGTGCAGACTTCCATCATCTCTCACCTGAACTATTTCAAAGGCCTCTTTATTGTTCTCCCTGACTCAAGTCTTGAGCCACTCTGTAGAGAGAAGAACTGCTCATAGCTGCCAAAATGATGTTCTTTAAGTGCTGATTTTATGATGTCACTCTCCTACTCAATGGCTCAAAAGGTCCGCAATACCCCCTTCTTCCTAAGTTTGGGTAACTGTCAAGGGCATCACCATCTCATGCACCTAGGCTTACAATCTAGGTTCCATTTTCTACTCCTCATTTGCTCCCAATCCCCCATCCCATATCCAATCTTTGGTCAAATCCTGTTTATTCAACCTTCACATTGTCTCTTGAATAGAACACTTTCTGTCCTCTGACACTGCCAAGCCCTTATTCACTCACACCGGACAATTGTGGTATTCTTTTGATGGGTCACTTTGCCTCAAGTCTCTCCCCACTATGGCCAGCCAAGAGGTAGAAATGAGTGGGGAGAGTCCTTAGTCCTGAGGGCAGTGTTCTCAGAATGGTTTGGGAGGAACCATTGGCTATTCTGTGCCCAGGATCTCTACCACCACTCCACCCCAAGCTTGGTGAGGATGGATAACAGTTCACTCTTCCATATGGGGTCTGGCCATAGTGTCTCTGCCATAGTGGAAAGAGTGCTAGATTTAGCATCAGGAGACTGAGGCTTGAATCCTGCCATCACCCTTTAACAAGCTGGGGAACTCTGGGCACATCCCCTCATCTCTCTGAGCCTGTTTTCTCCTCTATAAAATGAAGGTAATAAAACGTACTTGTACTACCTTGCTCTTTCCTATTCTTGTAGTGTTGTTGTCACCCCTCCCCCATCACTGCTCATTTTTTGGGAGGTGGAAGTGGCATATATCCTACATTTACTTGTTTGTGGATGTGTCATGTACCTCCAGTACAATGCAAGTCTGGGAGACCACAGGGCCTTGCTCTCTCACTTTGTATCCCCAGTGCCTGGTGCATGGCGGGTACTTAAGAAGAGCTTACTGGGAGGTGGTGTGGAAAGGTCTTTGTAGGTGTCAGGGTCTCTACACCTGAGTTCCTATTGCCACGTTCCTGCCTGTGCAGGCGCAGACAGAGTGCAGAAGCAGCCCTGGCTGTCCCTCCCTTCACGGTTGGTGAAAGGGCTGAGTCCCTCCCTTTCCCATCCAGGAGCCCCCTCCTGCCCTGACTCTGTCCAGAAGCCCTTGCCATCCCAGCATTCTCTAGCTGGGTGTGGCCCCTCATGGGAAGTTTTCCATCAAATTCAGCTCTGTTGCTGCTCAGCCTTGCTTGCGGACTACAGTTTCATCTTCACTCTGCTCCTGACAGCAAGCTTTCCTAAGTGGGCCCATCCTTCATTGTGTTCTGCAATGTTCCCAGCCCTTAAAACGCTTTCGTGAATGTGAGCCTTCATCTGAAGATTTATTTTGGGGGCTTATTCACTGCTTTTATGGTCAAGAGCTTGTACAAGAGTTATAGCTTAGATCTGTTTCGGTTAATCAATTTTCCCCTTCCATAACGTGGAGGCTATAAAGTTCTCATTGCTGAGACTAAATCATTTCTGTTCCCAATTTGATTCCTTAAAATGCTGTAGATGCCGAGTCTCTTGTTCTGACTCTTTAGCTCTTCCTATGTGACTGCTGTTTATTTCAAACCTGGAATAGTGTAATTATGAAAGCCATCTCTACCTTTCCTCTGTTTGCAGCAAATAGCTTCTGCCTGGGGCTGTGTTTCTTAAAGGCTGGTCCTCTCAGGGTTGGAATTATCCCTAGAAAGATCCAAATTCTTCTCAAAGCAGTTGGGATGGATGCCAGGCTTAAGCAAGCTTGGAGCAGACTCTGCGGTGGCAGTGGTGGTAGCCGTTGCAGTAGAAGTACTGGTGCTGGTGGTGGTGGTATTGGAAAAGGAAAAAACAATTCTTCCACATCCCTGTTTGTCCATGACTTGGAATGGATGGCCTGTCAGGTCCCTTTCTGAGATTCTGTAATAATGGATGTAGTCCTTTAAAAACTTGAGGGATATTTATGAGCATTTGGGTGGATTATACAAATGAGATCTTGATTTCAAATTAACCTTTTATTTTGAAAATTTTTCTTTCTTCATTCCACTTGGCAGAGTGGAATGTTCTGGCCTCCACTCTCCCTCACTGTTGGTCTTCCACTGAAACCTGAATGACCACTTGACAGGTACGCCATAGAAAGCCTCGTTTTTGAAGTCCAGGTTGGATGATATGTTTCTGAGGTCCCCTCCAGCTCTGGCATTTTGGGGTTCAAAACTTTACCACTGAGCTGTTTGAGGGTTCGAAGACAGATGCAAATTAAGAAGCATTTATGAAGTGCTGACTATGTCCAAAGCAAAGTCCTAGGCACAGAAGGAGATATGAAGATAAATGAATTACAGACAGAAGGTGGTGGGTCAAAGACCGAGTGCCCTCATGATGTTTGAGGGTGGTCTGTTCAGTCTCTTCATTCATTAGGATGATGCAGGGCAAGCCTGGTTAGCTACTAAGGTGAACCAGAATGGGTGAGGTTCTTACTAGTGCAGCACCCAAGAGGACTTCATGGATACTTGATCATACTTGACTCTAGCAAGTTAGTGAAGTTGATCCACCGTCAGCTGTCACTGAGACGGCCCTCCTCACCTGCCAGGCAGAACGACGTGTCCTGGAGCCCAGCACGCTGGGATTTCTCCTCTGCATCCCCAGCGCAGAGCCTCATGTGGCAGATAATGCTGATTGAATTGAATATCCACCAGAATGAAATGATAGTAGTTGAGGTGTAGGCTCCCTCCCTCCCTCCCTCCCCCTCCCCCTCCCCCTCCCCCCCCCCCCTCTCTCTCTCTCTCTCTCTCTCTCTCTCTCCCTCCCTCCCTTCCTCCCCCCCCCCTCTCTTTCTCTTTCCTTCCATGTAAAACATACAGGAGATATTCATACAGTAGAAGTCCAGGGGATGCTCCTCACTGATGTCCAACGTTTCCTTTGCCATATCACCTCGCCCCTGGGCTATTGTGGTAGCCTACTGGTTGGTCCCCCTGCCTCAAGTCTCTCCCTACTCAAATCCATCCTCCACTAAACTGTCAAATTGAGGTTCCTAAATCACAAGTCTGAGCAAGTCACCCCAACTATTCAAACTGTTCTGATGGTTCCCTATCAGTCCCAGGATAAAATATAAAATCCTCCATTTTGGCATTCAGATCCCTTCATATGCTAGTTCTTTCCTAGCTTTCCAGTCTTTTTATAACTTATTCCACTCCCCCACCTACCCCATTCACTCTGAGATTCAGTGATATTGGCTTATGTGTTGTTCCTCAAACAAGCTGTTCTGCCTCTAGACTTCAGGAGTTTTCATTGGCTGTCAACCGTGCCTGGATTACTGTCCCTCCTCGTTTCAGCCACTTGGCTTCCTTGAATGCTTTACTGAACTCCCAGCCTTTTCCAGAAGCCTTCCCCAAATGACCCTCCATACCATTGTTTTCCTCCTTTGATCACCTCTAATTTATCCTCTATGTAATGTGTTTGAATATATTTGTTTGCATGTTGTCTTCTCCTTGAGAACATGGCTGTCCTTTGCTTTTCTCCGTATCTTCAACTCTACCACAGTGTCAGCATAAGATAGGTATTTAACACATTGGGGCAGAGAGGTGGCAAAGTGCACAGAATGCTGGCCCTGGAGTCAGGACTTGGGTTCAAATGTGACCTCAGATATTTACTAGCTGGGTTACCTTGGGCAAGTCTCTTCAATCTATTTGTTTCAGTTTCCTCATCTATAAAATGAGCTGGAGAAGGAAGTGGCAAACCAATCCAGTATCTCTGCTGAGAAAACCCCAAATGGGGTCACAGAAAGTTAGACACAGCTGAAATGATTCAGCAACAGCAAAATACTTACTGACCGACTGGTACACCTTCCAGAATGGGAGTTAAGCCAATAGCATTAGAAAAGAGACAGCCCTGGTCTCTCAGGTTTGCTCCTAGATCCCTGATTGGGTAATGTAGTTAGTTGTCTAGCCCTGGGACAGTGAGTCTAGAGTATTGCTACTCCAATAAATATTCCTTTATGAAATGTAACTTATATTCATTGGTTAATGTACAGTAGAGATATATTTTAACTAGTTGATTGGTTTTGAGGAGAACATATGGGCTTTCCTAGGTGATACTGGAGAAAACTACCCTGATCCCTGGACTTAAGCTCGAAAAGCTGAGGAGGAGAGGTGCCGTGGTGCTGCTGGGGACACAACCTGCAAGTCCAGACTTGGAACTGGGAATCTAGAGCAGATGCTCCTGAGATCTCTAGCTCCATGCCACAAGGTAGCATTTATTTTTCAGAAAAGTCTCCCATCTTCTCTCCACTGAGGACAATGAAATCAAATCCATAGACTTCTGGGCAATGGGCTGTGATGTGCAGCTCATTTGGGAGAGAATAGGAAATACACATCTCTAAAGTTCTCCATTTCTCAACTCATTGACCATTGGTGTGATCGCTGATGAGATAGCCCTTTATTTGTGCATCTTCAGAGAGAAAGCCCAGCCGAAGGCCCATTACCCTGGGATGAATGACTGCACCACAGGTGGGCACTGAGTGGGTTTAAATGGTCTCTAATGCTCTGATTTTCAGCAGCAAATTTTAGTCAAACTTTCCCTATTGTTTCTCTAATTTCACTAAATGGGTTTTTGTTCCTGCAGTTCTGCATAATTCCTCGGTGTTTTGCTTTGAACAATGAGTGTAATTCAAAGTAAAGCACAAACAGAAGCAAACTCATGGACTAATAACACATCACCAAGAACTGAGCTGGGGATTTAGAGGGAAAGAGTCTTTTGGAGGAAAGTCCCACTTGCGACCAGTTCACTTCAGCTTTCTGTCTCACAGAAGGGTAATGGCTAGAGGAGACAGGTCATGGCCTGGCAGTCAACTTTCTGATTTTACACAGCAGGACCCTGAGGTTGTGACTTGGCCAGGATCTCACAACTGTTGAGTGGTGGAGCTGAGATTCCAAGATTTGTTGTGTGACCCCAAGTCCAGAGATCACCCACAACACCATGGGTGCCCCCTCTTCCCTCTCTCCTTGTTTTACTGAGGCGAAGCAATTAATCAAGGAAGTGTTTATTAAGCACCTACTATGTGCCAGAGATCCTTCCCATTGAATGGGGGAGACAACAGGTATATAATGTAAATACAGACAGCATAGACACAAAGTGAGTAAATACAGATATACTCAACAAGGTAGTGTGGGAGGAGGGGGCAATAGCAGGTGTGTGTGTGGGGACCAGGGAAGGCTTCTTACAGACTATGGTGCTTGTGTTGCACCTAAAAGGCATAGAGATGGGTCACATAAGAGGAAAAGAGGCCAATTTGGCTACACAAAAGAGTGAAGGAGACAGGAACAATATTCCATGAGTCTGTCAAGGTAGACTGGGGAACCGCTAACAGGAGAGTTTGTAGTTTGTTCTGGACTAGGGCCAATGGAAGCTACTAGTGTTTACTGAGTAGAGGAGTCACCTGGGCACATCTTTGCTTAAAGGTAATCACCTTGCCAGGAGGGAGGAGGGCTGGAGAGACTTGAGGAAAGGAAACCAGTTAGAAGGTGACTATATTCATCTAAGTAAGGGGTGATGGATGCCTGAACTTGGGTTGAGAGAAGGGGTCAGATATGAGAGATCTTGTGAAGGTATAAATGGCAGATTTGTCAGCTGATTATGGGGGGTGCTGGAGAGAGACAAGTCCAGGAAAATGTCACGGTTATGAGCCTTGGAAACAAGAAATCTAGAGGAGCTTCTGCAGCAGTGGAAACATTTCTGAAAGTTTGAGGAGAAAGATGATCAATTCAGTCTTGACCATCAGTGAGCCTCAGATGACTCTGGGACATCCAGTTTGAAGTGACAGATGGGTGATTGGTGATATGGGACTGAATCTCAGAGGAGAGATTAAGGCTGCATTTAGAGATTTGGGAATCATCAGCACAGAGATGGAAGAGTTTATGATGAGGTTACCAAAGGAGAAGGTGGAGAAAGAGAAGAGAAGAAAGCCTAGGACAGAAGCCTTGGAAAATGTCACCATTAGGGGTCATGATCTGCATAACAAATCAGACAAGGAAATTGAGAAGAAGTATTCAGGCATGGAGAGCAGCATGACTAAAACCCACTGAGGAGAGAGTGCAGAAGGAAGAGAAGGGACCAGAACCACAGCTTTTGAGAATGTAGTTTCCAATTTCTCACTTCTTTGCATTTGAAATGAAAAGTTCCCAAGCAGCTGTGGAGTCAGTAAGCACTGGACTTCTCCTCCTTCTAATTCCTAAACCACATTCATCCTCCAAAAGAGAAGCTGGAATATCCTGAAGAGATCTTCATGGTGGTCTTTTTTTTTTCTTTCCATAAACATACTCTCAGTCTGAGCTCTGCAATCTAAACTGATTGAGTCTCCAAAGGAAAGATGTTTCCTTTTGCTTCTGTACTCATGAGAGAGGCATCATGATGGGATGGAGTGGGTGGAGAGCTGCCTTCAGAGGACAGAGTCCCAGCTTGAAGTCCTGCCTCTGCCCCATGTTGGTGGAGTGGTGCTGGGCAGCTCACCTTCCTACTCTCCATAGCTCTCTAAGACTAGAAGGTGTAGAGACGTTGATGACCTGTATTGGTAGAGAGGATTTCCTCACCTGGGAGTTCCCAAAGCCAGTGAGATTGCTGGAGTTGTTTTCTATCTTTGCCTTTGTACCAATGATAAAACCCACCTCTACCAACTCCTTTATTTGCCTCTCAGAGAAAGACCTGCAACTCACCCTCGTATCTAGCTGCATCTTCATTCTTTCCTCTGGTTTCATTTAGAGTAAGAATGTTGAGATTGCTGGATTTTGTTTCCTTCATTTGTGTCTGCTCACTGGTCATTTGATGAGGATTCCTCATTTATTCATTTATTTATTTGCTTGTTTATTTATTGACTGGAATATAATAGGTGTCTTATTTTAATTTTTTAAAAAATCAACTTATTATTTATTTTAAACATTTTTTTAAAATATAGTTCCAAATCCCTCCCCTCCCCTCTGCTGAAAAAGCAAACAATAGGATAGCAGTATACTTATAAAATCATGCAAAACATATTTCCGTATTAGCCATACATTTTAAAAAACAAGAAAAGTAAAGAAAGTGAGAAAGTTAGATTTCAATTTGTATTCAGAGTCCAGTTCTGTCTCTGGAGGTAGATACCTCCAGCATTTTTTCATCACTCATCCTTTAGAATTGTCCAGAATCATTGTATTGATCACAGTAGACAAGTCTTTCAGGTAATTATCTTTACCATACTGCTGCTGCTAGGCACAATGATTTCCCATTTCTTCTCACTTCACTTTGCATCAGTTCATATAGATCTTGTCAAGTTTTTCTGAAACCACTTCCCTTGCCATTTTCCACAGCACAACAGTATTTCACTACAATCATATACCACAACTTGTTCAGCCATTCCCCAACTGATGAGTATCTCTCCATTTTTCCAATTCTATGCCATCACAAAAAGAGCTGCTATCATACTTTTGTACATTTAGTTTTTTTTTCTTTGCTTTCTTTGGAATACAAACCCAGCAGTGGTATTGCTGGGTCAAAGGGTATGAATAGTTTTATAGCCCTTTGAGCATAGTTCCAAACTATTCTCCAGAATAGTTAGACCAGTTCACCACACCAGTTCACTGGTGTGCTTAGTTTTCCCTTTCCTCTCCAGCATTTGTTATTTCTGATAGGTGTTACATGTTATCTCAGAGTTGTTCTAACTTGCCTTCCTCTAATCAATAGATTTAGAGCATTTTTTCATATGATTATAGAGAGCTTTGATTTCTTCTTCTGAAAACTATCCTTTGACTATATTTGTCAAGTGGAAAATAGCTCTTACTTTTATAAATTTGATTCAGTTCTATACTCAGTATATATTTGAGAAATAAGGACTTTATCAGAGAAAATTGTTGTAATTTCTAAAATATTAATTCATTTTCTAAGGTAACTTTTAGCAAAATGTCATTTTCCTGATTATCTCTTTTAATTAGGTCTATTTTTGCTTTGTCTGAAATCATGAGATTTCTACGTCTGCCTTTTTTTTAGTTTAGCTGTATCATATATGATTCTGCTCCAACCCTTTATTTTAACTCTGTGTGTATCTTTCTGTTTACAGAAATGTGTCTTTACAAGGGTGTCTCTTGTAAACAGCATATTGTTGGATTCTGATTCCATTTAATAGGTGAGCTCATCTTATTCACAATCACAGTTATGTTGCCTCACTGTATTCCCTTCCATCCTATTTTCTTCTCTTTCTTCTTCTTCTCTTCCTTTTTTATCTTTCCCTTCCTCGAAAATATTTGTTTCTACCGCTGCCTCTCTTAATCTGTTCTCCCTTTTATCAAACTCCCTTTATCTTATCCTCTCATCCTTTCCCCCTCTTATTTCCCTATTGGGAAATTCTATTGGGAAGTTCTATACATAACTGAATGTGTGTACACACATACACACACACATACACACACACAGATGAGAGTAAGGTTCAAGTATTGCCTGCCATTCTTTCTATCTTTCTTGTATGCCTCTTTTATGTGAGAAAAATTTCCCCAGTCTATCTCTCCCTTCTCCTTTCTCACATGCATCCTTTTTTCTTACCCCTTAATTTTTTTGAGATCATTTCTGTGTAATTGAAATGTAAACTCTATGTAAACTCCTTTTAACTGCCTTAATAATGATAAAGTTCTTAGGGGTTATGTTGATCATCTTCCTATATAGGAATGTAAACAGTTAGCCTTATGGAGACACTTATGAAGACTCTTTCATGTTTACCTTTGTTGAATTTTCTGTTCAGCTCTGGTTTTTTCATCAGAAATGCCTGACAATCCTCTTTTGTTAAATATCTATTTTTCTCCTAACAGTTTTGTTGGGTAGGTTATGCTTAGTTGTAATCTCAGCTCCTTTGCCTTCTGCAATGTCGTCTTGAGCCTTCTACTCATTTAACATGGAAGCTGCTCTATCTCGTGTGATCCTGACGGTGGCTCCACAATATGTGAATTATTTGTTTCTGGCTGCTTGAAGTATTTTTTCTTTGATATGAAAGCTCTGGAATTTGGCTATGATATTCAATGGAGTTTTCATTCTGAGATTTCTTTCAGAAAGTGATCCATGGATTCTTTTGTTTTTGGTTTTATCTTCTATATCTAAGATAGAGCAGTTTTCCTTGAGAATTTCTTAAAATAGGATATCTAACCCCCTTTTTAAAATCACAGCTCTCAAGTAGTCTAATAATTCTTAAATTATCTCTCCTCAATCTAATTTCCAGATCAGTTGTTTTTTTCTGATGATATATTTCATATTTTCTTCTATTTTTTCATTCTTTTGGTTTTGTTTTGTTGTTTCTTCACATCTCATGGAGTCATTAGCTTCTATTTACACAGTTCTAATTTTTTAAGAAATTACTTTCTTCAGTGAGATTTTGTACCTCCTTTTCCACCTGTCCTATTCTGCTTTTTAAGGACTTCTTTTCTTCAGTGAATTTTACCCATAGGCCAATTCTGTTTTTAAGGTGTTATTTTCTTGGGTATTTTTTATGCCTATTTTCCCAAGCTATTAAATTTTGTTTTTATATTTCTCTTGCATCACTCTCATTTCCTTTTCCAATTTTCCTTTCTTTTTCTTTAACTCTTCTAGGAATTCTTGCTTAGTTTAGGTCCAATTAGAATTTTTTCTTTGAGATTTTTTTGGTAACTGTTTTCTTCTCAGTTTATGATTTGGTCTTCCCTGCCACCATAGTATCTTTTCATGGTTAAGTTCCTTTTTTGCTGTTTTCTCTTTTTCCCAGCCTGTTCTTGATTTTGAACTTTCAGTTAAAATTGGGTTCACCTTAGGACAGGTGGAATGCTGTCCCAAGCTTCCGACTTTTTTGTGCTGCTATTTTCAGATATAGTTCTACATCTACAAGTTTTTGCTGCTTCTGTCAACCCTGACCGAATGACCAAAGAGCCATAGTGGCTCTGCAACTGCTATTAGCTGTAAAAAAAAACCCCAGAGAGCTCACACAGGTTATGACAACCATAGTTAGGTAACTTTGAAAATAAAATGAAATAAAACAAAATAAAATCAAAGAGATAACAGTGGTCATAAGCAAAAAATATTTTTCTGTTAGAGGAGGGAAACTAGACCATGTACCAGGGCTCCCCCTAGTAGGAGATCTGCTTTAGTGTGGACAAATCTCAATCCTTATCCCAATGGCTATGCAGTGAGCTGTAGCCCTGACAATGAGGGCTACAACAGTGATACAAGTTTGACATGGATAGAGCAAGTGCTTGTCCAAGCTCAGAGACTACCTGATGCTAGAGTGAAACAATTCTGGAATTTTGCTGGGACTGAGATCATCCAGAGGCTGAGAACAAAGGATTGTTGTCATGCCAAGTCAGGGCACAACTCTCTTGCTGAGTCTTAGCTCCAGAAAACAAGTTGTCTCCTAATAGTAAAAAGAGAGGAGTGAAAAAGACTAGTGGTTTTGGCCTGGGGATCCTGATACTTCCAAGGCGGTATGGTCCTGGGAGAGGGATAGTCACTGCTCTCCTGGTCTGCACTCTGATTTTTTTTAATATATGATTTATTTTTTTTTCAGTTCTTAACATTAACTTCCACAAGAATTTAAATTCAAAATTTTCTCCCCATCTCTCCCCATCCCCCACTCTAGGACAGCATGCATCCCATCCACCCCTTCCTCCAGTCTGTCCTCCCTTCTATTATCCACCCTTCTTCCATCCCCTTTCCCCTCCATTTTCCTGTAGGGCAAAATAGATTTCTATACTCCATTGCCTGTATAGCTTAATTTCCAGTTGCATGCTCAAACAATTTTTTAATATTCATTCTTAAAGTTTTGAGTTCCGTATTCTTTCCCTCCCTCCCCAGCCACCCTCATTAAGAAAACAAGCAATTCAATATGGGTCATACATGCTGCACTCTGATCTTTACCCAGGAAGGACACCTGATGCCCTGCAGTTGTAAGCATTAGCATGGTCTTTGCCTTGGAATGGTGATCAGGGCTCCTGCTCCCTTCCAATTAGCCCACAGAACATTTTTACACCTTAGAACTGTGACCCACAACTGTTTATAGGCAGTAGAGTGCCAATCTCTGCTAATTGCCCCCAGTGCAGCAAAGGTCTCCTGTAATCTCTTTCTGACTCAGTTGTCTGACCCCCTTACTAAGCATCTTTGGGCTGAGTGCTCCTGAAGCTGCTTCCGTTGCTGGCCTCTCATGTGTGGGCTCCCAACAGGCTTCTACCCCATGCCACATACTGCTGCTGCCCTCCTAAGTTTTCTTAAGCCAGAAAAATGTCTCATCCTCACCTTATGCTGGCTTTGAAACTCTCAAATTTGATTTGAGGTATTGTTTTAAATCTGTCTGGAGGGGGATATTGAGAGAGTTTAGCTGGGTTGTCTCTAATCTGCCATCTTGGCTCTGCCTCTAGGTTAGGACTTCACATCTGGGCAACTAACAATTGAGTGAATATTTGAGCTGGTCTAAAAACTGGATGATTACGAGCCCTGCCTCCCATCCTTTCTGGCTTTCCCCCTCCCTGGCCCTTGGCACTTCTGTTCTCACAGGAGTACAAAGGAGTCACTCTGGCTTGTTATATCTTGCTTCTTTTCATGTGTTGTCATAACCAAAGTCGTCTCAGTCCTGCCAACCTACTGTCACAGAGCCTCGCTGCCATTAGCTCAGAAAATAGACATGGCCTCTTGCCTTCCTAAGCTTGGTGGGCTCTGGAAGAGTTCAGCCCCCACTCCAGAGCCCTAGAGACCCCAGGGTCCCCTTGACATCCTGATACAGCGTCACAGTAGGACCATCGCACTTTGCACTTACCTCAAAATGGAAACCTACTAGATATTTAACCAGAGAGACAGTCTGCACACACAGACAATGGAAAGGCCAATTTTATCTTTCAGAAATACGAACGGCCTCCCAGGGATTCCTGGGCTGTGCCTCAGTCTGGAAAGCAGACTTTTTAATTGAACCCTTTGAAGGGGAATTTCTTTAGCCTTTAACTCCTCTCTTAGAAGCGAGGATCTCATTGATCTCTGTTTCCATGGCAACAGCTTCTTAATAAATGGAGACAAGAGACAATTCTGGTGACTAGCACCTAGCCCAGGCAGATAATGGCTCTGAGGGAGCCCAGCGTCCTCGCCCCCTCCCTATGAGCAAACCAGAGCATCCCTTCCCTGCCTCAGTGTTAAACACGAGGGAACAACCTGGGAATTAGAACACCCATGCTTCTAGTCTCCTCTGTGCCACACACTGGCTGGTGCTGTGACCTTGGGCAAGTCCTTCCCTTCTCTTTCTGGGCTTTAATTTCATCCTTTGCAAGTTGAGGGTTT
This sequence comes from Notamacropus eugenii, assembly GCF_028372415.1. Lineage (NCBI taxonomy): Eukaryota > Metazoa > Chordata > Mammalia > Diprotodontia > Macropodidae > Notamacropus > Notamacropus eugenii. The sequence goes on from NC_092874.1 coordinate 2,284,596, forward strand.
GGAGGAAACAACCTCTCAGAAATTTTCCAGCTCTAACATTCCAGATTCTCCTCAGCTGGGATCCCAATCTGGATAAAGCCTGTTTATTTAAACAAAGAGTGACATCTGGTGGATAACTCTACTCTGGCTGTTTGTCCATCATTCTCCAAGAGGACCATGACATCAGGAAGGTGATGCTATGACACATGGATGAATTGGATTTAAGTGAGGGAGGGCTGTGTAAAGACACCAGTCTCACTTTCTGGGTCCAGTGGCCAGGGAGAGAACAGGATGACTGGAGATGGCCCCCAGATAACTATACTAATTGAAGATTTATCTTTAGCTGGTCTAGCAATTGCCAAACACGTAGATCCTTGCGCCCTGGGAGGCCTTGATGTTTACTCATAGAATTTAGATTTGCTCTTTATCTAAGGAGATATTTGCACAGAGGTGTAGGATGATGGAAAGACCACTGGGAGTTCAGAGGGGATTCTAGTCCAGATTCTCCCACCTACAAGCCAGGGGAGACTTTTTTAACATTTTACATATCAGGAGATGGAAGTGAACCTCAACTTTCTCCTTGAAACCTTGGTGTCCTGACCTGTAAAATGAGAGATTGGGTTATATGAGAGATGCTGTCAAAGGGCTGCTCGGCATGACATGTCTACATTAAAGAAGGTTCTGTGCTCTACGAGTGAAACAGAATTGCGGTAGTTCAAAAGAAACACCAGATGCACAAATTTGGAGACATCTCCACTCCACATTGTTGACGTGGACTATTTGTGCCCAGTCTGTGATAGAGTCTTCCAAGATCACATTGGTCTCATTAGCCACCATTGCACACCCTCTACCTTGATCCCAACATAACGATGTCATTTTAGTCCTCTTGGACAATGAAGTTCAACAACCAATCAACCACCTCTATAATTGGCAATATATCATTCCTTTACTGGTTCCCTGGACAAATATCCAAGGGCCAAACTCACACAAATGACTTTTGAGAAGCCCCTATTTCTCCCTCTTCTCATCTCTGTCTCTTCTTTCTTTTATCACCCCTCCCAGGCTCCCTCTAATTCAGCCTCCATTTTGTGATAGATATTAATGATAAGGGAGGGTCAAAGAGATACTTCACTCTATTATCAGTTTTTATGCTCTGTTGGAAAATGCTATGTCCTGCAGAGCTGTCAATAGGACACTGACACTGGGCACAATAATAGCTGGGCTTGAGGAGGGCAGTCTCATCAGCGGTACAATTTGTTTGGAAGGACATCATCTGTCTCAAAGGACTGAGAGGCATGTGAGCCCCTGGCTATGGGGTTCAGATATGGGAGCAGGGTCATGTCATGTGGGACAAGTCATCGGGGGACCTGAGGCACAAGGAAGTGCAGGAAGAAGAAGGTCTGCCTGGATGTCAGCTTCTGGACCGCAGCCCCATTCCCTTTATCCTGGTTCCTGTTTCGATTTCATGCACAGAGATGACGTTGGTTAATAAATTAGCATTTATGTGGATTACCTGAATGGCATCCCTCTGAAATGACTGGCCTCTCCTGGAGAGCTGAGCTCAGCCACCTCAAGGAAGCAGACTGCTCACCTGCCCTGGGTCTCTTCAGGCACCTGAACATCTAAGACGTTCCTCCTTGGGGACAGGTGAAGGGCTGGCCTTAGAAGCTCTGCCTTGAGATGTGGCAGTCAGGGAGAAAGGGTGTGCTGGACAGGCTTGGTGGCACAGAACTCTTCCCTGCCTCTCTTTGTGTTTCCTCCTGGTCCCTAAGAGTGGGGCAGCAGCCTGAAATACCCTGGCAATCTGCCTGAGACAGGTCCCATTCTGCTTCATCCTCCAAATTCTGAGCTTTGAGAAGGGCCCACAATCTCCCATGTTTTAATTGGAGGGTCAAGAGAAGGCAGAGTGGGTTGAAGTTGTGGCCAAGATGCTTGAGGAAACTTTTTACTTAGGGGTGGGATCTCCTGAGCAGGCCTTCAGACCAGATGGGTAAAGAGTGTGATCATTCTTGAAGGATGGGCCTAAGATGAAAAGTTAGCAGAGGGGGCCAGTAGCCAGGTACTGGGAGGCTGAACACTTGAGGAATTGTCCAAGTTAGAAATCTGCCAAGTGAAGTCACCTGAAAGGCAGCCCAGTGCTGTCACTGAGATGGAGGTTTTCCTTCTACAGTCATGACATACTCCAGCGATGGGGTAGATGAGCAGGCGCCTGACTCGAGCCATGTTTGTGAGTCAGTCATGTCTATGTCTACAGGCAGCCCAGGTCACACCACCACCTTGGACCTGGACAGAGTTTAATTACAGAATGAATCCTAGGCCCATTTATTGGAATGAATATTCATAGATTCAAATAAAAATTTTAAATTAACCACAACTCTACCCTTCTTATGTCTGGAAGCTCAAAATGAAGTTAAGAAAGACAGCGAGATGAACATGATCACAGTGGAAGGTGACCAGCTTTGCTCACACTCATTTCTGAAGGCCAAGGACCCAGTAAGAAAAACCAATGAAGTGAGCAGATGGGATGGAGCAGATCCAGTTAAGATTACAAGCTCTGGCCAGGAGTGGTACTCAGCCTCCAAAGATGCACGTTAACAGGGGAAAGATGTGAATAGAATTTGAAATGTCATGACTGTAGAAGGAAAACCTCCATCTCAGTGACAGCACTGGGCTGCCTTTCAGGTGACTTCACTTGGCAGTTTTCTAACTTGGACAATTCCTCAAGTTAATTTCTCTTGGAGAAGAGAATGAAGAGGATACAGGTCTGGGTCCCAAACACTCTCTAGAGGACATTTAAGAAGGGAGTCTGGGTCCCCAAATTTTCTGGATGCTGGACAACTCCTGAGAATCCTGGGCCATGTCTGGCATGGCCAGGTATGGAGGAAGAGCTGTGGGGAAGGGGAAGGTCCACCACCCTGATAAAGACTGTCAGATGGCCAGTCAGCTCTCTAACACTTCTTGTGTCTCCAGAGGTCCCAGCTGCTTCCTTCTGTCTTAGCCCCTGGAATTTTGGAACTCTTCAGAAGCCGTTGTTCTGACTTACATTTTGTGCTTCTATGGGTTCCCATTTGACCTTGGCCATTCTTCTCCAGGAGGACTTTATCATCAGCTCTGGAGAATGCCCTAATCTCCAGAGCAGAAGAACCGTCTCACTTTGGAGGAGTCTGACACATCTGCTAACTTGCAAACCTTACCTGAGCATCTCCTTAGTGATAATCTCCATCAAATTTTGAACAGATTGGACTAGATGTGGATGTGGGTCATTGGTGATGGAACCAAGGGAGCAGGAAATGGCTTAGCACAGGACTCCAACATAGAGCCAGCCTCAGACGCTGATGTGAATTATGCGGCTTATAGAGCTTTTTGTGCTCACTTTCTCATTGAACCTTATGAAAGGCCAGTGAACTAAGTACTCAGACCCCCATTTCACAGATGAAGAAACTGAGACTTTGAGAGTTTAAATGACTTGCCTCCAGTGACACAAATTACAGGATTACAAATTTAGAGCTGAAACAGACCCCAGAGGCTAAATAGACCAGCGTCCTCACTTCACAGATGAGGAAGCTTAAGCATGAAGAGTTTGTGACCCCCAAAGGCCACCTAGGCAGTCAGTGGAAGGGCTGAGATTGAAACTCAGGCCTTCTGGTTCCAAATCCAGCATTCTGCCTCTGCCTCTGTTTATTGTCACAGGTGGGACTCAAAGCAACTGGCTCTACCCTTAACCCTAACCCTTCTGCTACCCTGAGATTCCATGGCCATCCTATGGTGGTAGAGCAGAGAAAGCAGAAATGATCACTGAGTGCATGCTCAGTGACAGAGCCCCATCCCCGCTGCCCAAAGCTACCTTCTCTCTAAGGTCCTGTTCATTGGCAAGTGATCTTCTTTTGCATCTTAGAGCTTAGCAACGTGCCTGGCACAGGGGGAGCCCTTCAGAAATATTTAGTGTTTGATTTCCTGACTTTTCATAAACTTCAGTCCTTCATTTTCCAGGTGTCTTTCCCGATTCCCATCATGCAGTGCTTTTAGTGACTTCAAACTGCTCCTTGAAATGAGGGTGAATCTTTTCTGACCAACATTCATCCCGTGATGCTGGGTGGCTGCACGTCATGAATATCAGTCTTTGGATAATTGACCTTTTTGGATGACCAAAGGGCAATGAAAAAGGCCATGGTTGGCATGAGTGATCTTTAGCAGGTAACCACCAAAGGATTGAGACAGGCAAGGAAATTTATAGAGATCATCCATGAAATTTAGGACCAGAAAAGGATGTAAAATGGTCATGTAGCAAGAGTGAAGGATACTAGGTGGATAAGCTCCATTGGAATCTACCCAATGTCAGGGCGTCTAGAGGGTGCACCATCTGGGGGAGTTGATGAGAGAATGTTTTCACAAGTCTTTGAGAAGGAGGAAGAAGAAGAGGAGAAGGATGATAGGGATCTGTACCTCTGAAGGATAGGTCCATAGGGGTGAAACTACAAGTCTACCAGAGTATTGAATGATATGACTCATTCGGTGACAGAGAGAACTTTGCTCGATGACCACTGTCGATTGAGATGGAGAATGTCAATTGAGACATGGAACAGGAAGCTTTGTGTTTGCTGGAGGTCTTCAGTGGTGTCATGGAAGATGTCAGCGTTCGGAGTCTGAATCATAGGGTTTGCACTGAAGGTTTGCAGATGACAAGGTTTGCATCTACATCTTTCCAATCAATGCTCTTACCTCATTATTGTTGTTAAGCTATTTGTCAGTCATATTAATCTCTTTGTGACCCCATTTAGGATTTTCTTGGCAAGGATACTGGAATGATTTCCTATTTCCTTCTCCAGCTCATTTAACAGATGAGAAAACTGAGGCAAACAGAGTTTGCCCAGGGTCACACTGCTGGTAAATGGCTGAGGCTAGTAAATTGTCTTCCTGACTCCAGGGCAGTGCACTGTCCGCTGGGCCACCTCACTGACCTTCACACATAGTAGGTACTCAGTAAATGTCTGTTGAATTGAATTTATTCCTGCAATACTGTGAAACATTCTATGTGAAGAGATTGCTGTGTGGGTAAATGAACTGGATGAAACATATTTATTACTGAGCCTCTGACATGTAGTTGGCTAGGCAGTCCATCAAGCCAGGCCATTAGCACATCTTTTTCATACAATTGTTATAGATGGACAATCAACCAGACACTGAGCTGAGTGGGAGAAGGAGACTGGGCTAGGCTACGTTTCAGAAGTTAAGTTATTCTTTCTTCTAATTCTGAACTTCTCACTTTTACAAAAGCCCATCCCTTAAATACTCTTGTTCTGTAAAAGTTGAGATCATAGAAGACCTCTGTCTTTTGGGATCAACATTACTCAAAGGCAATGGAAAAACAGATAGACAAAGGCAGGGAACCCAAGGACACTTTCAATACATCTCTGCTAGATGAAAGGAGGGAGGGGTTCCTGGAAGCATAGGGTACTTCAAATGTTTTAGAAGTTCTTTACATATATTATCTTGACAATCCTATGAGGAAAATTCTATAGATGCTATCATCCCCATTTAACAGATGGGGAAACTGAGGCTGAGACAGGTGAAGTGATTTGGTCAAGGTCAGAGTACTAGGTAAGCATCAAAGGTAGAATTTGATTTCTGGTTCTTCCTAAATCCAGCCCTCAAGCTGTTCCCTAGTTATATGTGTATGCATTTGCATATGTGTATGCATGCATGTGCATACATGTGTGCATGTATGTGTACACATATGCATGCCTATTTCTGAAGGAATAGAAACAGGCTTTTGCTTCAGCTTGGAAGAGAGCAGTGAGGTCTCTGGATCTGTCTGCAGGAGCTACTTCCAGGAATATGGGGAGTTGTGTGGGGGACAGTTGAGGAACCTGAAGTCTATGACCATCTTTATCTCATAAGAATCCCCCTCTTCTCTCTGGACATGCTCACACTGGCTGTGTTCTGGGGCTCAGTCTCTGTTTCCCTCTCACTAACCAGCAGTTTCAATGCACCAGAGCAAGAATAGTCCAAAGGGATCCTGGGAAAGAGGTCTTTGCTGCTCAGTCTTCTGGTCCCCAAGTTGTTTGGGCAGCCTCAGGTTCTGCCCCAACTTTCTGCCTCTGTGCACTCCTCTTCTCTCTCCCCTGAACATTGACCCTTCATGTGTCCCTTGTGTGCCTGTGTCTTCTCTGCTTCTGGTGACTTATTGTTGGATGTTAAGCCTAAGGTCCTTGGAGGTTTAGGGTCCTGAGTAGGTCTTTGATTGAATTCATTATTATTTTGATAAACAAGGACTTGAATATTTCTCTGGGAGCTCAAATGGCCTCATAACGATCAGGACAGATATTCATTGTGTGGGTCCAATGATGGTCTGATCCGTTGTTGACGGTCTGGGTGAGAGAGAGGAAGCCCATGCTACCAGCACCTGTTCCTGACAGTAGCCAGCCCTGTGAGGCAGGAAGCTCCCCTGTCTTTTTGGCTTTGAGCCTGACTTTTCAATGATACTGCGCTAGGACTTCCTCTGTTCATTCGTCTGGGAGCCTTCATTTACCTGGGCTTGCTTTCATGGCCAGTTTGGTGCTTGTGGATCTCATTTAGGAGTCTCTGCAATGCTCTCAGTGGGTAGTGTCTATGCAGTGGATGAATTATGTTTGTTTTACAGTGGATAGAGAGGCTGTGTGGCCTTATGACTAGACCAAGAAGACACGGGTGCAAAGCCATCTTCTGACACGCATTGGTTTAGTCATTGAGCAAAGTCACTTGACCCCTAGAGTTCAGGGCAGTTCTCTGAGAGGTCTCTTGAAAAGAGCTAACCAGCATTGCTAGAGGGAGATTCCTCATTGTGAATTCCTAAAACTAATGAAATCACAAATACAGATTTTATTTCTATTCATTTTAGAGATGAGAAAACTGAGGCAGAGAAAGGAAATTAAGTGACTCTCCCAGCTTGCAAGTGCCTGAGGTTGGATTCAAACTTGGGTCTCCAGACTACTCCAAGTCCAGTGTCCTTTCCACTATTCTAAGCTGTTTCTGTTCATGAAAGTCCAGAAACAGGTACAGAAAATGCACATGTCCCCATTGCAAGTAGAAAATATGGGTGTAGAATAAAGCCAGAGAAGTCTCACAGTTTTGTAGAGAATGTGGGCATAGAATTTTGAACAATTTTCCTGGGAGTGAGATTGAGTTGGGGTAGGACTGAGCACATGGCCCATTGAGTGGACAAGGAATAGAGGGCATAGGTGCAGAAGATTGAGCTCTGGCTTCTGGAAGAGCCTGAGATTATTTGTGTCTGGGGCTCTAGCAATGTTTTCCACTTCCTGCAGTCACCTTACTGCCACCTTTTGGGTGGCCTGCCTGCCTCTGCCCTCTGTCCCCTCTTCAGTTCAGCTGCAGGATTCTCTTGGGGCCATGAAAGTTTTCCTCACATTTCCCTCATGCACAGGCAAGTGTTTCTTGATGAGCAGAGTTTAGCCTGGACTCCCAAGGTGCTTATGCCCACTCCTGAAGCTGTCTCTGCCTCCTTTGTTCCTATGGAGTGTGAAAGGAGGCTGGCAGCCCCTTCATTCCAAATGGCCTTGTTTAGTAAAATACAAAAGGTAGATTCAGGAAGAAAGGCCTCAGAGAGCATCCAGCTGCTTCTGTGCCCCCTCCAAGGCTGGTTCTCCTCCCATGCCATTCAGTGCCAGGGCCAGCTCTTTGTTTCTGGCCCTGAGCATGGCATTCGAGAGGGAGAGGGCCAAGTGCCTCTCTAGGACTGAGCATTTAGTTCCTCCCAATTTACCAAGGAAAGACGGAGCAAGTTCTGCAGCTAGAATATGAGATGTGTCATTGAAAAGACATGTGCAAACACTAGACACTTTCATCGAGTCTCCTCCCAGATGCTGGACCCAGCTTCCCTGACAACACAGTATACAATAGCCAAGCTTTCCAAGTCAGGTGCACAGACTTAGCTGCCTTAACAGCAGCAAACCAATCCGGAGGGCGGAAGTGGCATTTGGAAGACTCCAGTTCTACACCTCCCACTGAGGAAGAAAAGAGTTTCTGGGTCCGAACTCTCAGTAGTGATTTTCCAGGCTGAACATTTTCTTTGTGTAGATAGTCCTGGTCCAAGTGGTTGACTGACCATGCTCTTTGGTTGGGCCAGATGTGACAGTGCACATCACTGCCATGATAGAAGTTCGATCTTATGGCTTTTGGGTCATTTCTTTTCAAATTCAGATAGTGGATGGAGCAGTCATGGCTTGGACAAGAGGCTACCTGCCCACTCAGGAGCACTCTCTGGGCACCATGGGCTGAGTCTGACCAGGTTCATTCTATATTGAATAAGATAGTTACTCTAAATGGCATATTTTTGACAAGTGTCATCTAATGTGTTCCAGGATCTGGGTTTGCTGGAATCCTAACTGCTCAGCCATTGTTGGGAAAGGTATAATGAGCAACTTATGCTAAGCTATCTTCTGACTGTTTGCAGTGGTGGAGTTGGTAGCAGGGTGAAATGGTGACTATCTAACATCGATTCATTACTTGGGGTGTTGTTGTTCAGTCATTTCAGTCATGTTTGATATTTTGTGACCCTATTTGGGATTTTTTGGGCAAAGATCCTGGACTGGTTTGCCATTTCCTTCTCTAGTTCATTTTACAGATGAGGAAACCAAGGCAAACTGGGTTAAGTGACTTGCCCAGGGTCACACAGCTAGCAAGTGTTAAGACTAGATTTGAACTCAGGAGGATGAGTCTTCCTGACTCCAGGCCCAGCATTCTATCCTCTGCACCATCTAGCTGTCCTTACTCTGGTTAGCTCCATCCAGAATAAGGTTGTACAAAACAAGTCATTGGGACTCAGTTTAGGAGGCAGCGGGCATTTAGACAAGATGCCCTTGATTTGGAATGACTCAATTCTTGGAAAAGGGAGTGGGAGAAGTATGAGAAGGGTGTAGCACACAGAGAAGAGAGGGCTTGCCATCACCTTCAGCCAACCTGTCCAAACGACCCTGGACTACATCATAGAATTTGACCAGAGTTGGTCTCAAAGGCACAGGTCTCTGAAGTCATGTTTGCTCATTCCGTTTTCTGCAGACAAGAGAGAGCAGAGGCCTTTGGCCTTCTCTGGCTGTGTCTGTCTAGTTTTCTTCCTCTTCTAGGGGATGAATTGGCAGGGAGCATCATGGTTCAGATTTTCTAAGGCCAAGATGGTGTCAATCAGACTGGAACTGGCCTCTAGCCTGTGGGTAACCAGAGCCAAATAGAGCAAGCTAGAAACAGGAGAGTTAGGACACAAACAGAAGGTTAATTTCAAAGTGAGGAAACACTTGCAAGTGGAAGTCCTCCTAAGGAAGAGGACTTAACATGCTGGGTCAAAGGCACTGCTTTACCTCCATAAGTGGGCTGTACCATGACATAATCAGTCTTAGCCATTCCCATGGCTGGCTCATGCATGGACAGTGCAGGAGTTCCTGGGTCCTGTGGAAACAGTCTCCAAGTTGATTGTGTCACAGACACAATCAGAACCAGAGTTAGTGTGGTGGGAACAGGAGTATGGTCCCTGGTTTGGTTCACTTAGCGGCTGCAACAGGGATTGTGAGCATGGCTGGAGATTTTTTCGATGAGTAGATGACTGACCAGGAGTCTCTTCTTCTCATTTGTTCTGATTCTTTTCTCTGTTTGGAAGAGAGAAGCCTTCTTGGCTTCAGAATCACAGACTCAGAGACAAAGGGACTGAAGCCAACTCTCTCTCTCTACGTGGTACAACCTTATGTACATGGAGGTCAAACTAGGCCATAAGGAGGTCAGATATTCCCTGTCCCCTTTACAAACTGCTTATATTTATATTCAGAAGTGTTGTTAAAGAGCCCACCATAAATAAACATTTATGAAGGGCCTACTATGTGCCAGGCACTTTGCTAAGTGTTGGAGATACAAAAAGAGGCATGAGATGCTTCCTGCCCTTGAGAAGCTCACGGTGAGTGGGGAGGCAAAATGTGGATGACTGTACAGATAAGTAGAAGGTGAAATGGATGAAAAGGAGGTGATCATCGGAAGAAAGGTTCTAGAATTGGGGATGCTTAGGAAGGGCTTTCTGGAAAAGGTGGAACTTCACCTGAAGCCAGGGAAGGCAGGAGATGGGGATGAAGAGGGAGAGCATTCCAGGCATTGGGGGCAGCCAGTGTAGAAACCTACAGGAGGGAGAAAAGGTCATTTGTGATAGATCTGCATAAAACTAGGGATTTCTGTCCACATATTTCATTTTTTCCTGGGGAGAGGGCATTGTGAGCAAGGTCTGTGTCTTTTATTTTCTTGGAGTAAGAGAACATCCCAGAACACCATTCTATAGCCTTGAGAGGCACACCCAGGCTGTTCCATGGAGTTGCCCAAGATGGTGAACACCAAAGACAAGGGTGTGCTGAGATCTCTGAGCTGTGCTAGGCTTCTCCAGCTCCAGCCTCTTACGTACTAACGGGAAGCCAAGAAAATAGCTAAGGAGCCTAACTTCCCCAGAGAGGAGCTCCTTCTCTGACTTGTTTTCCAAGTTCCATGACAAACCACTCTTGCATGGTCTCTGCCTCAGTAAATGACTCGGTGTCCCTAGTGCAGCTCTGTAATTAAAAGAAGATGAAGAGATGTGTTCCAGCATCTGAAGCCACAAATGCTACAGTTAAGATGACAAGTTTTTCTCTCTTAACAGACTTTGCAGAAAGTTAGTGAAAAACACTCCTTGTAATAAAAAGTTTTCCCCTATTATCTCAGCTCAAAAGCTGCTGACAAAAAACGCAAAAGGGAAGGAGGCTCCCGTCCACCATCTTTATTCTTTGGCAAATACCCCACTCTACTGCCCTGCTGGTGGGCTCAGCAGGGAGTGGCCACTGTCCTCTTTGTGATCTGTGCCAATTCTGAAGGGGACACTTACCACATCCATTTTCTCAAAAGCTACTGAGCATGTATGTTCATCCACAAAATGAGAAGTGTGGACCAGGCAGCCCCTTCCAGAAGAAAATCCTGTGATTCTAAGGGTCTTAGGAAGAGGTAAGTAGAGACCTCTGACACAAAGAGAGGAAGATGAGTATGAAGAAGGGCCTTTAAGAAATTCCAGGAGGGAGAGATCCTTGAGGGAAGACTTCATGGAAGAATTGGGCTTCAGGAATGCAGGGACTTACTTCCCCAACTGGGGATGGGAGGAGGGGCATAGGAGACAAGTACATAGAACCTGGGGATACAGTGTGATCCTCACTGTCACTTCTCCATACAAGGTAAACCATACGCAGGGTACTGCGTGTATCTGTATCCATTCAAAAGCTCCGGGGCATCCACTGATGGGTTTTTTCTTTCTAGTCAGACAGAGGATACAATTAGTTCAGAGCAAAGCAAGAAAAATTGCAACAAAACATTTCCTCAAACCCTAAGCACCATAATCACAAATGCATATGCCATCAGCAGGAGAGTAGATCTAGGTATGGAGCTCTCAGAGAGAGGAAAACACACAACAACATGAGGCCAAAGCTCAAGTGCTTGGGGGAAGGCACATGTGGGGGAGCACATATAGGAAACACACACAGAGGGGAAGCCCTTGCCTCACTCTCTGCAGGGACTGGTGTCTTCTGGTGACATTACTGCACTGCTCAGAGAGGATGGCTTTCCAGGGGCTTCCCTGGGCACATAGTCTCCCTCAGAAGTGAATGTGGTGCCTGGTCTCTGCTGGACATTAATCCCCACTGATCTTGTGTGAGTTGCTCAACATCACTCCTCTGACCCATGGTGATGGGCAACCCTGGCTTCACTGAACCTGGGGCTGCAAAACCTCTCTGATTGCAATTTCTGGCTTCCTCTGGGCTTCCACATCTACTCCAGGAGGGGAAGAACAGGCACTGGCATTCCTCTCTAAGATCAGAGACAGCTCAAAAAGATCTGCTTTTTCTCTATCTCTTTCAGAAAATCAGACTATTTTATCAGACTAGGGGAGAATGATCCTTTAGCAGCTTTTTGCCCCAAAAGGAGTGGGCTCTCTCTGTTTTTCCTGGCCTTCTTTGGAATGGACATTTTTCTCCACAAGGATAACCTTCCAGTTAATTAGGGCCTTCAGGTTTTAGGCACTTTAAAAAAATAATATTTTATTTTCCCCTAATTATATGCAAAAAACCAAATTTTTAACATTCTTTTATTGCCAGAGTTTTGAGTTTCAGATTCTATCTCTCCTTCTCTCTCCTTCCTCTTCCCTGAGATGGTAAATAATCTAATATAGATTATACATGTGCGATCATATAAAACATTTCTGTATTAGTCATTTTGTTCAAGAAGATTTTAAAAAAAGAAAGAGTGAAAAATAGCAGGCTTCAGTCTGCATTCAGACACCAGATCTTTCTGATAGCATTTTTCATCATGAGTTCCTTGGGATTGTCTTGAATCACTGCATTTCTGAGAGTAGCTGTCATTCACAATTCATCATTGTACAACATTACTGCTATTCTGTACAGTGTTCTCCTGGTTCTGCTCGCTGCACTCTCTATCAGCTCATGTAAGTCTTTACAGATTTTTCTAAAGTCCTCCTGCTTGTCATTTCTCATAGCACAGTAGTATTCCATAACAATCACATACCACAACATGTTGAGCAGTTCCTTACTTGATGGACATCCCCTCAATTTCCACTTCTTAACAACCATGAAAAGATCTACAAGTAATATTTTTATATAAATAGGTTCTTCTCCTCCCCTCCTCCCTTTAAAACAATCTCTTTGGGATACAGACCTGGTAGTGGAACTGCTGGATCAAATGGTATGCATAGTTTATAGTCCTTTGGGCATAGTTCTAAATTGATCTCCAGAATGATTGGATCAGTTCACAACTCCACCAACAATGCATCAGTCTCCCAATTTTCCTATACCCCCTCCCACACTTGTGATTTTACTTTTTGTCACATTAACCAATCTAACAAGTGTGAGGTGGCACCCCAGATTTGTTTTAATTTGCATATCTTTAATCAATAGTGATTTAGAGCATGTTTTCATAGATAGCTTTGATTTCTTCATCTGGAAAATTCCTGTTCATATCCTTTGACCATTTGTCAATTAAGGCATGGCTTATATTCTTATGAATTTGACTCAGTTCTGGCCTTTGTCAGAGATAGTTGCTGTAAACTTTTCCCAATGTTTTCTGCTTTCCTTCTAATTTTGGTTGCTTTGGTTTTGTTTGTGTAAAGCCTTTATAATTTTATATAATCAAAATTATCCATTTTAGATTTTGTTTTGCTCTCTATGTCTTTTGGTTCTAAATTTTTCCCTTCTCCATCAATTTGAGAGGCAAACTATTCTTCTCTTTCCTAATTTGCATATGGTATCACCCTTTATGTGTAAATCATATACTCATTTTGACCTTATATTGGTATATACCTATTTTCTGCCATCCTGTTTTTCAATTTTCCCAGCAGTTTTTGTTAAATAATGAGTTTTTCTTCCCAGATCTTGGATCTTTGGATTTATGAAGCACTAGGTCACTATGGTCATTTGTTACAATGTATTGCATACCTAGCTTATTCCACTGATCACCCTCTATTTCTTAGCCAGTGCCACAGAGTACAGTTTGAGGCCACCTTCCTTCACGTTGTTTTTCATTGATACCCTTGATATTCTTGATCTATTGTTCTTTCAGATGAATTTTGTTATGATTTTTTCTAGCTCTATAAAAATTTTTTTGGTGGTTTGATGGGCATGACACTGAATAAGTAGATTAATTTAGGTAGAAATGTCCTTTTAATTACACTGACCCAGCCTACCCATGAGCAATTAACATTTTTCCAATTATTTAGATGTAACTTTATTTGTGTAAAAAGTGTTCTGTAATTTGTTCATATAGTTCCTGGGTTTACTTTGTCAGGTACACACCCACACATTTTAAATAGCCTATGGTTATTTTAAATAGAATTTCCCTTTTTATTTCTTTCTGCAGGATTTCTGTTAGTTTTATTATTGATATGGTCAATTATGCTGATAGTTTTTCTAATATTAAACCAGCCCTGCATTCCTGGTATAAATCCCACCTGGTCACAGTGTATGATCTTTGTGATATATTGCTGTAATCTCCTTGCTAGTATTCTTTGAAATTTTTGCATCAATATTCATTAGGAAAATTGGTCTATAGTTTTCTCTGTTCTTGCTCTCCCTGGTTTAGGTATCAGCACCATATTTGTCTTGTAAAGGGAATTTGGAGGAACTCCTTCTTTGTCTATTTTCTCAAGTAGTTTACATAATGTTGGGATTAATTGTTTTTTAAATGTTTGGTAGAATTGTGAATCCATCTGGTCCTGAGGATTTTTTATTAGGGAGTTCATTGATGGCTCGTTCAATTTCTTTTTCCTAAGATTGGGTTATTTAAGGATTCTATTTCCCGTTCTGTTAATCTGGACAATTAATATTTTTTGTAAATATTCATCCATTTTATTTAGAGTGTCAGATTTATTGGCATATAATTGGACAAAGCTTTGGGAACTTTTTAAACCTGGACTTCCTGATCCCCCAGGATGCCACATGCTTCAGAAGCCTTACATTGACTTAGGGTTAGAAATTCCACGGGGCTCTTGGCTTAATTGGCAGCTACTGAATTGTACCAAGTCAGGGTCAGTTTCGGGGCTGACCTCCCAACAGACTTCAGAAGGCAGATGGGAAATAAGGTAAAAAGAATTCACTGCAGCTGAAGTCCAAGATTTCAAAGAATATGAAGTTTTATCTCCTGCTTGGAATGACATATTCTCTTAAAGGAATGAAAGGAAAAGGTAAGGGAATGGATCTGTGATTTCATGGATACAGGGAGCTTCCAGGCAAGTAAATTATCCCTCCCAATGAAGGTTAGCCTTCTCTGTAACTTGCAGTCTGAATACTACTTAGAATCCTGAGAGTCTGTGACTCATCCAAGATCACAAAGCTTGTGTTTGAGGTAGGAACAGCTTAGATTTCTTTGCCTTTAAGTCTGGCTCTTTATTGCACCACACTGCTCCTGAGGAAGGAGAGGGGAGAAAGGGTAGGGCACAAATGAAGAAATGGATAAAGCTGCTAATATATTTACTTTTCAGTTAAAGTTCTGAGACAGCCCCTAAACAAGTCCTTGGCTGCAGAAGTGGCCCCCTTTCTTCCTTGGCATGGGAAGAGCTATTCCCATAGCACAGTCCTTTTCTATGTTGATGTTGACTCTGCACTGCTGCTAAAGCTTAGGATTCTGATTCTTGTTTTCCCCAAGAGGATATTGCCAGCCTTCTCCCATTAAGAATATTTGGAGACTTCTTTTTATTGCGCCTTCAGAGAAATATTCTGTCCCCAACTTCCATCTCGAGCATTTGGGTTCACCCAGCTGCATCTAACTAGAGCTCCCAAAGGGAGAGAAGGGGAAATGTAGAAACTGATCCATCAAATAAATGTGGCACTTATTCCTTGGCATGAGAATCTCCTTCACTGCCTGCACTCTGGCTAAATGAGGCCATCTGGAAAACCTCCAGGATGGGTTGAGACTTTCTGGATACTTGAAGATTTTTGGAGAGAGGGCTGGATGCTGTCAGCAAGGATGGCTTTCCTGGATGTCATGGTTGGCTGTGAAAGGCTTCCCCTTTCACAGTAACCAGCTCTGCATCTTGTTAAAGCTGCTCCCCCACCCCAATGCAGTCCATGTAGCTCTTGCTATAGTCTGAGGTCAGTAAAGTTTGATAAACTAATGTCCACTGAGATAAAAGGAGCTGAATTAGGCTTAATATCTCTCTGTTGGCAGGAAAGCAACATCTCTAGGTCCTCAAGGGACCTAGGAGGCCTCAAGGGAGGCAATGTTTTCCCACACCTCCCCCACTCCAATCCATCATCTCCATCAGCTGTCAAAGTGATTTTTCTAAAGCAGAGGTCTGACCATCTCATTCTTCCATTCAGGAAATTCCACTGGTGTCCCATTACCTCCAAAATCAAATGTAAATTCCTTTGTCATTTGAACCTCTTCACAAACTGTCTCCTTCCTACTTCAGTCTTCTTAAGATTTACTCCCTTCCATGTCCTCGATAATTAAATTACACAGGTTTATTTGTTGCTTCTTGGAGATGGCATTCCATCTCCCATCTCCACACCTTTGCAGAGGCATCCCCCATGTCTGGAAGACTCTCCTTCACCTCTACTTCTTCATTTCCCTGGATTCCTTCAAGACTCAGCTCAAATTGCAAAGTCCTCCAAAGGAGAGCCTTTCTTGCCTTCCTCACAACTGCTCGGACCTCCCTTCTCAGATGATCTGCCATCTGCTCTGGACATAGCTGTGTGGACTTCAGAATTTGCTTATTGCTTCCCTCATTGGAATGTGAACCCCTTGAGAGCAGGGACTGGGTTTTTAGCCTTTCTTTGTACCTCCAGGGCCGAGTGCTGTGTCTAGCACACAGTAGCTGCTTAGTAAATGCTTATTTCTTATGCTAAATCAATGTTATTGCTCAAAACAAGACCAACAAAAATGAGTAACAAAGACCACATGGATAAAGCCAATGGCCCTGCAAGAATCACCCACATTCCATCATGGTGGAGCTCACTCTCCATGGGGACCTCCTCACATATTCAACACGAGAAATTCTACTCTTCTTTTTAATGAAAATCTTGGCCTGGATGAAAAATACAGGTCCAGTTCAAGGCTGGACAACTTGCTTAGGACTCAGAAGACTTGAAAGCAGTCAAGACCCTACGTAGGAAACTGGGCCAAGAACAATATGAACATGAGTTCTGGGGCCATGGTGCTTTGATTTAATTCAATAAGCATTTTTAAGTATCTCCTACATGTCAGGCACCATCCTAGACTCTGGAAATAGGAAGACAATACAAATACACTCCCTGCCTATGAAGAGCTTACTTTCTCCCAACAGAACAACAATATGTAAATAAATAAATACATGAAAAAAAATTATAGGGGCGGAGCCAAGATGGCGGAGTAGAAAGACGCACATACACATAGCTCCGAACCCACAACCCACGGAACGGCTGGAGGGGACCAACTCACGGTGAATTCTGCACCCAGAGGCCATGGAGTGTTGGAGCGAGGGAGATTTCTGTTCCGGAGAGACCTGCGGACCTCTCGCGGGGGGTCCTTCACGCCGTGGACTGGGCGCCGGGACTGGGAGGTGAGTGCAGCCCTGCAGCGGCCGCGACACCGTGAGGAAAAGATCCGAGCGGGCTATGGAGACGGGATATCCTGCGGCCACATGGGTCCCTCCACCCACAGAGGGACCTGCAAACCTCTCGCAAAAGGTCCATCGCGCTGCAGACGCGGAGCCCAGCCCAGACCTGCGGCGGCCACAGCTCCGAGAGGTACAGATCCGAGCAGGCTTCAGGGACGGGATCTCCAACGGCGGCACAAGCACCCCCACCCACAGGTGACGAGGGTCTGTGAGAGAGTCTCTTTGGCGGGTTGAGAGGGGAGTGGGGTGCCCCCATGGCTCGGGCCCCCCCCCCGGGAGATAGAAGCTGAGAGGAGGCTGCAGACAGGGGCTCCCCAAGCGGGCGGGAGTCTGGATCCATTGTGGAAGGTCTGTGCATAAACCCCCTGAGGGAACTGTGCCTGAGAGGCAGCCCTGCCTCGACCTGACCATCTGAACTTAATTCTCACACTGAATAGCAGCCCTGCCCCTGCCAAAAGCCCTAAGGTGGGAAGCAGCATTTGAATCTCAGTCCCCAAATGCTGGCTGGGAGGATCAGGAGGTGAGGTGGGTGTGAGGAGAATATTCAGAGGTCAAGCCACTGGCTGGGGAGAATGCCCAGAAAAGGGAAAAGAAATAAAACTATTGAAGGGTACTTTCTCGGAGAAAAGACACTTCCTCCCTTCCTTTCTGATGAGGAAGAACAATGCTTACCATCAGGTAAAGACACAGAAATCAAGGCTTCTGTGTCCCAGCCCACCCAATGGGCTCAGACCATGGAAGAGCTCAAAAAGAATTTTGAAAATCAAGTTAGAGAGGTGGAGGAAAAACTGGGAAGAGAAATGAGAGGGATGAAAGAGAAGCATGAAAAGCAGATCAGCTCCCTGCTAAAGGAGAACCAAAAAAATGTTGAAGAAATTAACACCTTGAAAAGTAGCCTAACTCAATTGGCAAAAGAGGTTCAAAAGGCCAATGAGGAGAAGAATGCTTTCAAAAGCAGAATTAGCCAAATGGAAAAGGAGATTCAAAAGCTCACTGAAGAAAATAGATCTTTCAAAACTGGAATGGCACAGATGGACGCTAAGGACTTTATGAGAAAGACAGATATCACAGAACGTAGCGAGAAGTTCAAAAAATGGAAGATAATGTGAAATATCTTATTGGAAAAACAACTGACCTGGAAAATAGAATCAGGAGAGACAATGTAAAAATTCTGGGACTACCTGAAAACCATGATCAAAAGAAGAGCCTAGACATCATCTTGCATGAAATTATCAAGGAAAACTGCCCTGAGATTCTAGAACCAAAGGGCAAAATAAATATTCAAGGAATCCGCAGAACACCGCATGAAAGAGATCCAAAAAGAGAAACTCCTAGGAACATTGTGGCCAAATTCCAGAATTCCCAGGTGAAAGAGAAAATATTGCAAGCAGCTAGAAAGAAACAATTCAAGTATTGTGGAAATACAATCAGGATAACACAAGATCTAGCACCCTCTACATTAAGGGATCGAAGGGCATGGAATAGGATATTCCAGAAGTCAAAGGAACTAGGACTAAAACCAAGAATCACCTACCCAGCAAAACTGAGTATAATACTTCGGGAGAAAAAATGGTCTTTCAATGAAATAGAGGATTTTCAAATTTTCTTGATGAAAAGACCAGAGCTGAAAAGGAAATTTGACTTTCTAACACAAGAATGAAGAGAACCATGAAAAGGTGAACAGCAAAGAGAAGTCATAAGGGACTTACTAAAGTTGAACTGTTTACATTCCTACATGGAAAGACAATATTTGTAACTCTTGAAACATTTCAGTATCTGGGTACTGGGTGGGAGTACATACACACCCAAGCACACACGCACACATACATAGAGACAGAGTGCACAGAGTGAATTGAAGAGGATGGGATCATATCTTAAAAAAAAAAATGAAATCAAGCAGTGAGAGAGAAATATTGGGAGGAGAAAGGGAGAAGTTGACTGGGGCAAATTATCTCTCATAAAAGAGGCAAGCAAAAGACTTATTAGTGGAGGGATAAAGAGGGGAGGCAAGAGAAAAACATGAGGTCTACTCTCATCACATTCCACTAAAGGAAAGAATAAAATGCACACTCATTTTGATAGGAAAACCTATCTCATAATACAGGAGAGTGGGGGACAGGGGCACAAGCAGGGTGGGGGGGAGGATGGAGGGGAGGGCATGGGGAGGAGAATGCAATCCGAGGTTGACACTCATGGGGAGGGAAAGGATCATAAGAGAATAGAAGTAATGGGGGACAGGATAGGATGGAGGGAAATATAGTTAGTCCTATACAACACAACTAGTATGGAAATCATTTGCAAAACTACACAGATTTGGCCTATATTGAATTGCTTGTCTTCCAAAGGGAAGGGGTGGAGTGGGAGGGAGCTAAAGAAGTTGGAACTCAAAGTGTTAGGATCAAATGTAATGTTCTTACCACTGGGAAATAAGAAATACAGGTTAAGGGGTTAAGAAAGCTATCTGACCCTACAGGACAAAAGAGAAGACGGAGACAAGGGCAGGGAGGGAGGATAGAGGAGAGAGCAGATTGGTCACAGGGGCAAGTAGAATGCTTGGGTTTGGGGGGGGAGGGGATAAAAGGGGAGAAAATTTGTAACCCAAAATTTTGTGAAAATAAATGTTAAAAGTTAAATTAAAAAAAAATTATATACACATATATATATATAATTTCCTTTGAACTAAATGTTAAAACAATTTTTAACCTTTTAAAAAAGTTTTTAATTCCAAATTCTATCCCTCCCTTCCTTCCCTCCCTGAGATGGTGAGCAATTGGATATACATGATACATGTGCAATCTGGTAAAACATTTCCATAGTAGTCATTGGTACAAGAAGACTTGAATAATAGTAAAAGAATGAAAGAAAGTAGTCACTAGTATGCTTCAGTCTGTATTCAGACAATATCAGTTTTTGAGGCAGATAGCCTGCTTTCTCATTAGTCCTTTAGGATTGTCTTGGATCATTGTATTGCTGAGAACAGCTAAGTCATCCACAGCTGATCATTGTTACAGTGTTGCTGTTACTGTGTACAGTGTTCTCCTGGTTCTGCTCACTTCACTTTGCATCAGTTCATATACATCTTTCCAGATTTTTATGAAGTCCTCTTGCTTGTATTTCTTACAGCACAATAGTATTCCATTACATTCATATACCACAGCTAATTCAGCCTTTCCTCAATGGATGGGCATCCCTTAGATTTCCAGTTCTTAACCACCACAAAAAAAGCTGCTGTAAATAAGTAAACAGATGTTTTAAAAAGAATCCATTTGAAAAGGAGAGGGGTGCTAATAACTGTGGGGACCAGGGGAGGCTTTTTGTAGGCAATGACCCTTGAGACACATCCTGTCAAATCAACAGGCATTTATCAAGTACCAACTGTGTGCTGAGCACCAGCAATAAAAAGAAAAGTGAAAGACAAACCCTGCTCTTAAGGAACTTACAGGTTAATGGTGGGGAAGGGGTGGGAAAATATGCAAACTATCATGTTCAATTGACATTGAGGCAGGATGAATGAAAGCTAATCCCAGAGGGAAGGCTACTTATATTAAAGTGTATGTGGAAAGTCTCCTTGTAGAAGGCAGGGTAATCTTGGAGACAGAGAAGGAGATCATTCCCAGAATGGATGACAAGTGAGAGGACTGAGGTGGGAGGGTCAGTGAACCAGTTTACATAAGAAGACTGGAAAGGGAAGGAGTGGTCAGGCTCTGAAGAGTTCTGAATGCCAAAGAGATGCTTTTATATTTGATCCTGGAGGTAATAGGGAGCCATTGTGGAGGGGAGGGATATGGTCAATCCTGTATTTTGGGAAGATCAACTTGGCCGCTGAGTAGAGGATTGGGATGGGGAGAGACTTCTGGCAGGCTATTCCAATAGACCAGGCATGAGGTGATGAGGGTGGCATAAGGGTGATGACAGTGTCAGAAGAGAGAAAAGAACATGCATGAGGAATGTGACTGAGGTAGAATTGACAAGTTGGAATCTGATTAGATGATAGAGAATAAGGAGTTGAGGATGAGATGAAGTATGTGAGCCTGGGTGACTCCAAGGATGGTAATGTCATCGATAGGAGCAGAGAAGTTAAGAAGAGGGGAAGACTTTGTGAGAAAGATAACGAGTTCATGCATTTAAGATGTCTATGAGATATTCACTTTGGGAAACCCAATAGGCATTTGGAGATGTGAGACTAGAGGACACTAGGAAAGTTAGGGCAGAACAGAGAAAGAGAAAATTTTCTGCATAGAGATTATAATTGAAATCATGGAGTTCAATGAGATCACTAAGGGGAATAGGCCAGATGGAAAAGATGGCCCAGGACAGAGCCTTGGGGGACATGCATGGTTAGCAGGCAGGGCCTCAGTGAAGAGCCAGCAAAAACAACTGAAAAGAATTAGTTAGAATGGTAGAAGGAGAAGGAGAGAACAGTCGTAGAAACCTAGAGAGAAGAGAGAATCAAGGAAAAGAGGATTACTGAGAGTGTCAAAGGCTGCTGAGAGGTTAAGAAAGAGGTAGATCAAGAGAAGGCCATTGGATTTGGCAATGAAGATAGCAATGGCAACTGTAGAGAGAGTAGTTTTGGTTGAACAATGAGGAGGCCAGAAGCCAGACTTGTTGTAGATAGCCTTCTTAAGGCTCAAAAGGCAGGAGAAATTGGAGGAGAGCTAGCAGGGGTGGAAGGATCAAGAGAGAGTTTAGTCTTGGTTTTTGCTTTTTTTGAAGATGGGAGAAACATGGGCACATTTTCCTAGGCAGTAGGGAAGCAGGTGGGTGACAGGGAGAGACTGATGATAAGTGAGAGTGGAGATGATAGAGGGGACAATTAGCTGAGCCTTGAATTGAAATCTAGGTTTTTCAACAGGTAGAGATGAAGAGGAGGAGTCTTCACGGCATGGAGGAGTGCACCTGTTCAAATACAGAGGTGGAAGGTGCATGGAGAGGAATTAGTAGAGCAATTTGACTAGAATGGAGAATGCCTTAAGGGGAGTAAGGCATCATCCAACCAGAAAGACAGGAAGGACCCAGAAGGACCTTGAAGACCAAACTGAGGAATTTGTGTCTAATCCTAGAGGCAGTAGTGGGGGAATGAGGATTCCTGAGCACAGGAATGGCCAGTCACATTTGTGTTTTAAGAATATCCCTTCAGCATTTTTATGGAGAATGGGTCAGAGAGGGAAGACACTGGAGACAGAGAGACCAATGAGGGCTTTTGAAATAATTTAGGTGATGAGGCTCTGGAATAGGGTGGTGGCTGTGTGAGTGAGGAAAAGATGGATGATTCTGAGGTTGTGAATCCAGGTGAGTGCCAGAATCGTGAAGCTCTTAACAGAAAGAGAGATGTTTGCAGACAGGCTGGATTTAACAGGGAGGACAATGCCTTGGGCTTTGACCAAGTTGAAGTTGACAGGACTCTTACTTGGAGATTTTCCATGGGGCAGTTTCTGATACAGGACAAGCCTATAGGACAGATATGGGAGCTGAACAGATGCACCTGGGAGTTGTCTGCGTACAGGGGATAATCAAACCTAGTGGAACTGAAGAAGCCACCAAGACACTCGTGGAATTACATTGCAGTTAGAAGGAACTTTTTGGCTCTCTAGTCCAAAGGATGCCTGAAAAAGAAGTCACATCCTCTCCTAAATACCCAAGAAATAGCCATCCAGACTTTGCTAGAAGACCTCTAATAAAAGGAGCCCACTGTACTGAGACAAACCATTTCTTTGGCTAGTATTTTCCCAAGTGGTTTCTGACTTGAACCCTGACCTAGATGATAGAGTGTGCAGCAATTTTAAGGAAACAAATAAAGGTCCTTTCCTACTCCTTGCCAAGGCTTCGGAGCTCTTTGTAACCTAGGGACTTGCTGTAGAAATTCATGGACAACAAGGAGAGGGTATGGGGATGGGGCATTGCTAGAGCTTCCCTTGGCTCTGGTCTCATCGGCTTGTGACCCTGCCCTCTGCGATTGCGTGATGTGCGCTGGGTCTCAGTTTTGTATGAGTTAATCTCTTTGGTTTCTCTCAGGATGCCATAGAACAGATGCCCCATTGCAGGTCTAGCCTAGAACAGACTTGGTATGCTCAGGATGGACCTCTCAGGCCGCTCTGAACTGGTGTGGAGACTCTCAATTCTGTCCAGTCCAGAGTCCTATAGACCTACACGCATTCACAAACATACACATACATGAACATATGCACACAATCATACACTTACATTCACAAACACATGTACACAACCATATGCACATATTCACAAACACACACATAAGCACATGTACACAACTGTACACATTCACGCACACATATGTCCAACCATACTCACATTCACAAACACCAAATGCATGTACACAGTCACCCACACATTCACAGGACTCAGCTCTGGGCATCCAGAAGGTGTGAGAGGGGTCTGCTAAGTTCTCTCACCCTCCTGGGATGCTCCTGGAGTAGGGGGGTGAGAGAGATGGCCTTGGGAGCCCAAAGCATGCATTGTTGGAGGTATTTTTCCAGGTGAAGTCATTCTTGAGGCATCATTACCTTTCCATCAGCCAGACACCTGTGATTTATGTAGTGAGTCCCATCTTTTCCCTCCTCCAACTTGTTGCTGAATGAGCAATACCACGTCCCTGGGAGCTGGCCTCTGACAGAGACAGAGCGTGCCTGCAGCCGGGAGGGAGTAGCTCTGCACTCAGACCTCAGCAGTAAAGTCAGGCCCCATTTCAAAGGGTCCTCACGTAAATGCCTGTTTGGGACAGACTGGCTGTTTGGGTGCCTCTGAGGAGTGAAGGGCTCACCCCAGAGCACTATTGCTGCACAAATCTAGGGGTGACTTAATGCACTTAACGAAAGTAGTTCATATTTTTAATTGATTTCACTTAATGATGTGAATCATCATCCTTCAAGATCCCAGCTCTCAGACTGCAGGGGCCATTCGTCGTACGTTTGAGCAAAGACCCTGTGGAAGGTGCCTCTCAGTCAGCACTTTGGACAAGGACATGAACTGACTGAAGTTGAAGGCCTTTTCTTTTAGGGCTGAGCTTGTGTTTGGGGATCAGGCTGTCTCTTCCATTGTGCTGAATGACTGGAGTCTCAGCTTGTACCCCATGCTAATTTCTGGAATGGTTATCAAGGGGTCATTATTCCAAGGCATCTGGGGGGCATCTGATTTGACATCATGCCAGCCCATAATCTTTCTTGAACCCGAGTACATCTAGGATGAGGAGAGGAGTATCTTCTGTGCACCCACACTTGGGGGGTTGTTTTTTCACAGTATCCTCCTTTTTTATGCTTTGCTTCTCTCATGCTGGCAGCTGGACATAGGAGGAGACAGATAACCTTGCTCCCTGAAGCCATCCACCAAGATTGTACAACCTGGCCAATGAGTACAGCACCCTAGTTAGAACAGAACTATGCCCCAGGGAAAATTAGGTGTGGCCAGGCCTCACCCTGCTCCCTGGGCACAGGTTTATGGAGCTAATACCCCTTTGAGAACCTCCTGTTCTGATTCCCTGCATGGTTCTCTGGCTTTGGGGGGTGGGGTGGGGCAACACCCAGCTGAATGATCACGGATCATTTCTGACCTCTCATAACTCCCAGAGTGTGCACATTTTATGATTCTTTTCTCTGTTTTCTAGATACTGACATCTATTATTACGTCTTGAGAGTTGATATTAGTGTCTAACGGTCTTGGCTCAGCCTGGATGCCCTGTGTGGGTGTATCACATGGAATACAAGAGTTAATAATAACTATTATGTTACATAAGTAACATTGGATGGTCATGTCTTTCTGGGGATTGCCAAAGAGAGTGGAATGATAGAGATGAATCCCAGTTACATGGAAACCTTTCAGTATTCCTTCCCTCCCTCATCTTCCTGGGAAGCTTTGTCCTGACCTTGGGACTTAGCACTGTAACTAGCTGCCAAGCTTGCCCAGTCGCACTGAGAGGTTGTGGGGAGAACAAAGCCTGTGAGTGGTAGGAGCAGGCAGAAGCTGAATGACTGAAGCCACGGAGGGTAGCCACCAGAAGGCCTGAGCCCAAGATGGCCAGAGTAAGTCCTGCTGAAGACACAGGACTGAAT
The DNA here is from genome assembly GCF_028372415.1 of Notamacropus eugenii. Lineage (NCBI taxonomy): Eukaryota > Metazoa > Chordata > Mammalia > Diprotodontia > Macropodidae > Notamacropus > Notamacropus eugenii. The sequence continues at coordinate 2,309,787 of NC_092874.1, forward strand.
CTGCATTGCTAAGATGGGTTAGGACTCCAGCCAGTATTCCTCCCTTTCTTCCATCAGGTTCCTAAATGAGAGTTCAGGGATAGTCTCCTTAAAAGCTTGTTCACCTTTCTCTGTTAAATATTTGCTGTCTCTTGAGCCCAACTTTGACAAAATCTGTCATTGCTAATCTATGTGTATCAGTGTTCAAATGGAGCACAGAGGAGGCATTGGGGGAGAGTGTGGAGCAGAGAGAGGGGTTCTGCCAGAGCATGAACTCTGGCTAGGGTCTAAGGCCTATATCAGAGAGGTTCACTCCTTTCCAGGGCAGGGAGAATACTTTCCTGAGTCTCTTCAAAGTAATGAGTCAGCAGTTGGCAAGGCTGCTGCAACAGGCTGGGCCTCTGCCATCTTCCCAGGACTGAACTGGAAAGCAAGAACGGTCAGAGGGGAGGGGATAAGGTGTGTTCAAGGGCAAGAGTAGCCCAGCTCACAAAAGCACAGGGGGCATGCAAAGAAGGGACCACCAACCCTGCCTCCCTGTTCCAGAATAGCTTGGACCCACTGTTCAGATCCTCAGTCCCTTCCTTCCCCATGCTGCAAATTCTGAATTCAAGGTGCATCATTTTCCTTGCCTGGTGTTTGGGTTTTTGTTTCAATGCAGAAGGTATTCAGATGCTCTGGGTGCTCACCTAAGGTCCAGCCTGATAAAACTTCCTGTCTGCCTTTATGGCAACTTAAGGGATCTGGACTGATCAACCCCAGTGATTCATTCATCGCCCCAAAAGCCAAGACAATTATGAAAGGCCCTTCCACAACAGGCCTGCTCCAAAGGTTACCACCAGGAGCCGGAGGTCAGTTTGGCCAAGGTCCTAAGAGCAAGCCGAGCTGTGAAAGCCAGGCCCCAGCAGCTTTTCCTGAACCCCTCTCTGGAGGGTAGAGCTTCTTCCTCCTGGTTTGGTTTGAGCAGTCTGGCAAGGATATTTGTTAAGTGAATCAGCAAAAAGGTTGTCACCTGCCTCGAGGGCTGTCCCAACCAGAATCCTTTTATACCCATTGACCAACGCAGAATTCCTTATACTTTCAGAGACATTAAAGTCAGCGATGTGCTTGCAAATGTTTAACCACTAGTTCTCTATCTAAGAATATGTGCATGATACATTTTAAACTTAAATAATAATAATAGTTATTATTTTTCTCCATCGCTTTGTAAAGTTCAATCTGCACAATTATAAATCAAGCCCTGATTTGTGGCATTTGCTGATTTCCAAGGTTTAAAGGCTGAAAATGAACATTGAACAATTGACTTTCTCTTGAGAGTGACTCTAGTCTACCCCTGATTCAAATGGTCTCTCTTTAATAATTGCTTATGAAAAATGTTGGATGCAGTACAATGAATTACAATGCTTTTGAAACTGCATTCCCTTGAAGAAGTGCATTCCATTCCCCCTCCCGCAATGAGGGGACTTTTCATTTATTCTCTCTGACTCGCCATTGGGATTCCTTGCTTAGTCTACTCATCCCCATTCCTTTGTTTCTTAGTTGTGGATAGAGGGTACTGCACACCATTCTTCCAGGCAGCTTTGCTCTCTGTATTCTTTCTTAAAGACATTTCCACATTTTCTTATGCTCCCTATACTTGTCAGTGTTAAAGTCTTTGTGTTTATGAACCAAAATTGTCTAATTTATCCCTTGTAAGACATTTACTTTGTTTCCAGAGTAATGAAGAATCTTGTTGTTGTGAACATTTTTGAAGAGGTAGCTTGTGTAAAAGGAAGAAAGAGAAAGGAAGGAAGGAGGAAAGGAAGGAAGGAGGGAAGGAAAAAAAGGAAGGAAGGAAGAAGGGATACTTTCAGGGGACAGTTCCAGCGGTGGAACCAGTGGATAAAGATCATGATTATTTTGGTGATTTTGTCTGCCTCCTGTCAGATTGTTCTCCAGAAAGATGCCACCAATGAGGAATGACTGGATCTGTTTCTCTCGAACACCACCAGCATTGTTTCAAGACTTTGGAAGTATCTTTGCCACTTTGATTGATGCAAGGTTGTACCTCAAAGCTGTTTTAATTCACATTGCTCTGATTAATAATGACTGGAAGTGATCTGTGGTAATTTTTAGCAGTTTGTAACAGAGATTCTAGCTGCACGAGTCTCAGGAGGTGTGCAGTTTCAGTGAGGAATGGTTGGAATTGCACGTTCAAGGCTCAGGCTTGTCTTGCCCCTTCTCTACACTTCTCTGTCCTCATGGTGAAGACTCATATTGAGAAACGAGCAAAGAAAGTCTGGATGTGGGTTTAGGTGTGGGAATCCTTTTTTTTTTTAAATTTGGGACTATTTTTTCTCTTAATTATGCCATTGTTTTGTTTTGTTTTTTTAAAAAAAACAACCCATGCAAGTGTAGTCAAGTGACCAGGATGCATCTTAAAATAAATCTAGGAGGTCTTCATCACCCTAATGGCCCCAGACTGTCACCGAATTACTTCAAAATGTCGTTGACAATTCTAATAACAGCAGAACTATTTTCCCCTGCTTCACAAAGCAAGAGAACTTTTGCAATGTGATTAAAAAACTAACCCTGTGAGGAAGAGATGCTAGAATTAGCAACCCCATTTTGCAGATGAGGACATTAAGTCCAGAATTGTGTCTTGCCTGAACCAGGACCCAGGGCTGCTGCTTCTCAGACTTGGACTCCCTGGACCATAGGTTAATGTTGTAACTGGAAGGTGGGGTGAAGAGCCCTATTCCTTTAAGGAACTCCAAAAAACCTGGCCAAAAGAGGGATGTAGGAGGGGCTGCTCGTAAGAGGCTGCTTCATACGGGGCTTCTGTCCTTTCTTAGAAAATTTCCAAGCCTGGGAGAGTTAACATCTGTGAGAAATGTAAGAGATGCTTTGAGAGGCTGCTGCCAACTTGAGGAAGCTGATAGAATTATCAGAGAATTAAATCCAGACAGATGGCTTTGGAAAGGAATGAGATACACAAACCCTGGGCAGGGGCACATGGCGCATGCTCCAACAGAGCCTTTATCAACAGAGAGAGCCGATTTTTAAAATCAATCTGAGGAAATCGAGAATCTGACCTTTCTGCCAGAGCTGGGCTTTGTTGCTGATAACATGAAAAAAGCTGCTGATGTCCTGACATGTTGTTTGGGCAGTGGCCGGGCAGCTCTGGGGCTGGACTGACTCACTGGGTGGGTGCCAGGAGGTAGTTTTTTGTTGACACTGCCCTTCTCCCCTGCGTTGGGCCCAGGTGCCCAAGTGTGGACACGCTTGGCAGTTGGACAGTTTCCGAAGCAACTTTTTGTGTTCGTCCTTTGTTGCTGAAGAAGACCATGCCATCAGAGAAATGATGACATGACTTGGAAGCAGCTAGGCATGGGGTGGGGTTGTGAGGGGACCGGCATTAACTCCTGTGCCATCAGCAGGATGATGAGGGGGAGAAACTGGTTCTGGAGAGATTAAAAACAGTGCCATTAAAATGCCCATCTGCCCTTTGTTTCAGTAATTTCTGGTTCTCTCTCAAGTTCCAGCAAACGCTCAATCAGTCTCTGAGAAAGGAAGGTCTCAACCTCCTCTTTACATTTGAACAGAATAAAGAGAGTATTGACTCTCATGTCACCTTTCTTCCCATCTCCCACATGCTCTTTCTCCTTCCATCTATCTCCCCTCCGTAGTTCTGCCAGCATGGCTCTCCTTGTGTGGAGACACCGATATCCAGCAGAAGGACAGTGTCTCAGTCGTGGGCTTTGCCTTTGTCCTAGGCCAGGTGTTCTAATTCTTCCTGGAAGGAGCGTGCATTATGGTGCCTCAGCAAGCAGCCTTCTCTGGAGCCAATACCACAGCGGTCTCCAATTTGCTGCAGAGGAAGGGGGCTGAGTCAGTGAGACAGCTGGCAGCCACTCCAGGGAGGGATGAAGTGGGCAGCGCTTTCCTACCTTTGGGTTGGGAGTCAAACAGTTTCTCCTCAGATGATTTCAGGATGCTGTGATGGATTTTTCTGAGGGCCATTTGATGACAAAAGAGCTTTATAACTCTAATTTAATGGGATCTGGAATTGGAATGAGGCATTGATTAAAAGCAGTAATAGCCACTTCCCCAACACCAACACCCATGCATGCATGTGCATACATACCATACACACAGACACAGACACACAGACACAGACATACACTCATGTCCCCAGGGCTAGAGAGGGGCATAAACCCATAGACACATTGATTTAGGATTTGAATTCTAAGGTTATCTGTATGGTTCTGTGGCTTTTTTTTACCACATGGAAATTATATCACTTTGATCTTAAATGGTAATATTTTCCAGTCCTACAATGAATTTACTGTTACCACCCCTATTTTAATGTCTGGGGAATTATCCAGAACCTGTCATTAAAAAAAACACTGCAGCAGAAAAGATCCATCTGCCTTCCAGCTAAACAACACTGTTTATTCGTATGGTCCTGTGCGCTGTCCTAGGCACAGGGGGAATAAAGAAAGAAAAGAAACACTCCTTCTTCAAGAGCTGACATTTTAGGGAGTGTGTGCGTGTGACTGTGTATGCAAGGGGATTAACGTGCACATGAAAATGTATGAAAATACAAAAGAAGGCAAGGTGATTTGGGGGAAAATGCACCAGACTTTAGGAAAGGATAGGGAAAAGTGCTCCAGTTGAGTTGAGGGTTGAATGTAACTAGGGATTCTAAGAGCCTGAAATTCATCTCCAGGGCCATGCTGGGACCTTTGAGAGAGGCCACATGGATGCCTGGGAGACAAGTCATCTGGGCACACTCTGATTGGGACAGCTTACAACTCAAATGCTACCAAGCCTCCATGGCCCCTCAGCTAAGAAGCCCTTTCTTATGGATGCCACTCTGTTACTATTGCTGAAAGTCTCTGGTACAGTCTGTTAGCTGACTTGATCTTAAACTCCTGTCCAATTCCATATTGTTAGTTTGCTGTCCTCTCAAATCTATCCATGGGCTCCAGCCATTAAAGTCTTCAAGGACTCATGTGGAGCCAACAGGAGGAGAGCCAGGGTGTTCTTGGTGGTCACCATATGAGTTATCCTGGGTCAAGAACGTACATGTGGAGTTGGCAGGACCATTGATCTTGACTTTAAATACTTTGTTGAACATCCCTACCTTTTCTGTGCGACTCTGAAAGCAACAGGTTTGGTGGTTTTGTGGAGCTCTCCTGCTGGTGACATGTCTAGCTGGGTTCTGTACATCCAGGTACTAGAGGGGTCTTCCTTGGAGGAGCTCAGAGGAAAAACACCAACTGTATCAAGAAACTGTAGGCCAGTTGGGGTATGGCTGAGAAGTGGGTCTAACACAAAGAATGCAGAGAAGGTTAGGAAAATTTAGATGAACTGATGCAGAGTGAAGCAAGTAAAACCAAGAGAGTAGGATACCCGATGTTTCTAACAGTATAACTGCAGTGAAGCCGGTAAGGAATAAATATCTCAACCAATCCTATATAGCAGCACCTCCCTCCTTTCATCTAGAGGTCAGTGGTCTCTGGGGATGGGATAGTCCATTCTCGGTCAAGTATGACTTGTTAGTTAGTTACTGTAATGACTGTGGGAGAGATACTGAGGCTGACAACTTCATGTAACTTTGCCTCACTTAAGTATAATTTATGTGCCAATCAAAAGACATCAGCCATACCACTTTACCCACTTTACCCATTTCTATGGCAATAGGTAAGTGACAAAACACGGGTGCAGATACCCCGAGAGTTGTAGTCACAGTCCTGCACACAGGCAGCCCAGGCCATAGGATCAATTTTTCACTGGAAGCAGCAATGGATTCAGTGACCCCCAGGTGTCTGAGGAGCTTTTTAAGGATCACACTGATCACCTCCTTGTGTGAGAAAGGGGCTAGAAAAGGTGCTCTAGAAATTGTCTGCTTAACCAACCCTAACCTATTTACTGTGGCAGGCAGGGATCCCTGTGACTGAAACACAAAAAATGTACAAAAACCTCTACAAAGATGATTCCACATGTTCATTTGGACCACTTGTACCCAACCTATGGTAGAGTGCTCCCAGCTCATATGGATCTGATCAGCCACAGTCAGAGACGCTGTACCTTGACCCTAACGTACTGATATCATTTCATCCTCTTTGACAACAAAAGACAACAACCTTCACTAAAGTCACTATGTGGCTCAGTTTTTCTTATTGTTTTTCTTCGTTATAAGAGATGGCTCACTTGGGGCATATGTAGGGGGTATATCTGGAAATGACTAGTGTAAGAATAAAAGTTATTAATAAGCTATTTTTGAAAAGAAGGAATGAAGACTATATTGATTGTTTTAAAGGATGGGTTCTGTGTCATGCCGCATCTCTCTGCCACCAGAGTAAAGCCAGTTCAACCTTCAGGCACTGTAAGCAGGACATCTGTGGGAGTGGGGTGAGAACGGGTAACTGGGTCATTTGGTCTATCTATTATGTGTCAGCCGGGGAGGTGAAGATGTTACTCCCAAGCAGAAGTTCAGGATCTTGTGTATCCCACCCTCTCCCCCACATCATTCACAGCCTGCACATTGGCACCATGATGCATGGTCTCCATCTCTGACCTTGCCGGTTTGCCTTTGTCACATAAACAGAATAAGTGAGAGCTGTGGGCCTGGCCACCCACCATCAGGCAGCAGAGATAAGAGTTGACAGCAGCAGAGGAAAAATGGCCATTAGGGGCAAATGCCGCCCATATTTCTGAGCCAGTGAGCTGAGGCATTTTGCAGTCTTGCTATTACTGCGGAAGAACTATTTCTAGGAAGGAGAAAAACACCCTGATTTTTTTTTATAGGAGGAATTTTACCATTTAGCTGAAGTTTCCATGATGTTGGATATGTCCCTCAGTATTTGTGAAGGGCTTCACAGAAATGACCCCAGCAGAGCTAGAATGTAGCACACGTATCATTCTCATTTTATGCTTAGGAATACTGAGGCTTAGGGAATTCAGGTGACTGAACTGAGATTGTAGAAAGGAGAGATCGGGGATGGAACTGGGTCTTTGACCTAGAAGGCCGTCTTATTTTCCACTAGAACAGATCTGTGCCAGATACTCAGTTTGTAGGGTTAAGCCATAGCCCCTTAATCCTGAGAGCAACATTTTAACTAGCAAAGTAGCTGTCGATCCATTGGTTTGATCAGATACAGTTCAGAACTTGGGGTGCTATAGAACCCACTGAAGGGCCATGTTCTGCCTGGATGTCTCCAGCAGGATTTGCAGGGGCCCTCCCCAGTGTCCAGAATCACAAAGGCCTTTACCTAATTTGGTTTCAGGAATCTCAGCGAGTTATCGCAGTGATGTTCACAAATATCGGAAAGTAAGGAAAACCTAATAAAAGGTTTTCAAGTCTGTGAGCTGTGCTTTGCACTCCCGTAGGAATGGATAACTGCTGATGAAAAAGGCAGTGGAGGGGGAGATAGTTCTATTAGTTTTGCCACAAAGAGAGAGGCCACATCTACTCTTGTGAGTGCTGGGTCCTTGTGGCTTCCTAGGGTCAGAGACCTGCAGGATCCAAAAAGACCATTTAGTGTAGCCCAATCATTGTGCAGATGGGTGAGTGGGTCTCCCTGTTATTCATGTCAGATGCAAAGGTTGCATCACTGTGTCCACAAGTGGCTGGTAATGACCCCGAAACATCACTAGTTTTCCTTCATAGTATAGATCCAGAAATAGTTCAATGACTTGCCGAAGGTCACATGCAAAGTAAATGGTACAAATAGGACTTGGACTCTAGAATTCGGTCCTAGCTCCAGAATTCTTCCCTTCTACCAAAATGTCTTCCTCTCACCATGGTGGCAAGCAAATGAATTGATCTCAAGAGCTCAGGGTGAGGCCCATTTGCACGTGACTGAAAGGAATGCCCACATCTCTTTTTCTTTGGGTCTTCAGGATGAAATCCAGGAGAGAAAAGTGTCACTGGTGCAATCTTTCTTCCACTTCTAAGACCAATGTTAAGATTGATTTAGGCTGAAAAACAAATAAATGAACCCGAAGCTGCCAGTGAATGCAAGGTAGCCTCATCCATATATGTACAGTTAGGGTCAGAATACAGCTAACTCCATCCAACAAGGCTTTATCCTAATCACCTGGCAGGTGCCCAGCCCTGGGTAGCCACCACCCTTGGAAATGCAGAGGCAACTTAACAGCAGAAAAGAGGAAAAGGGACTATATACAGCAGGCATGTCTCCTAAGCTGAAGGTATGCCAAGAAGTCATGGCACTGGCACTGCAAGTGAGTTGGAGAGTAAGGAGAAAGTTGTGCATGATTGCCTTTAAGCTGCTTATTAGGGAGCTAGATGGCTCAGTGGACAGAGCGCTGAGCTTGGAATCAGGAAGATTCATCGTCAGGAGTTCAAATCTAACCTCAGACACTTGCTGCATAACCCTGGGCAATTCACTTCACCCTGTTTGCTTCAGTACCCCATCTGCAAAATGGGATAGAGAAAAAAAATGGCAAACCCTCCAGTATCTTTGACAAGAAAACCCCAAATGGGCTTAAAGAGAGTCAGACAGGACTAAACAGCAACAAATAACCAAGCTACTTACTATTATTTTTATCATTTTAAATTTATTTATTTTTAGTTTTCAACATTTATTTCCACAAGATTTTGAGTTCCAAAATTTCCCCCATCTCTCCCCTCCCCCACCCAAGACACCATGCATTCTGATTATCCCTTCCCCCAATCTACTGTCCTTTCTATCATACTCCTCCCTTCCCTTATCCCCATCTTCTCTCTTTTTTTGTAGGGCAAGATAGATTTCTATACCCCATTACCTGTATTTTTTATTTCCCAGTTGTATGCAAAAACACCTCTCAACATTTGGTCCTAAAACTTTGAGTTACCAACTTCTCTCCCTTCCTCACTCTGCACCCATCCCCACTGAGAAGGCAAACAATTCAATATAGGCTGTATATGTGTAGTTTTGCTAAAGACTTCCATAATAGTCATGTTGTGAAAGACTAACTATGTTGCTCTCCATCCTATCCTGTCCCCCAGTTATTCTGTTTCTTTAGACCTTTTCCCTCCCCTAAAGTGCTTACTTCTAATTACTTCCTGCTCCCATTTGCCCTCCCTTCTATCTTCCCCCACCCCACTTATCCCCTTCTCTCCTGCTTTCCTTTAGTGTAAGATAGATTTCTCATACCAAATTGAGTGTGCATGTTATTCCCTCCTTAAGCCAAATGTGATGAGAGTAAGCTCCACTTTTTCCCTCTCACCTCCCTCCTTTTTCCCTCCTTTGAAAAAACTTTTTCTTGCCTCATTTATGAGAGATGATTTGCTCCATTCCATTTATCCATTTCTCCTCCCAATATATTCCTTTCTCCTCCCTTAATTTTATTTTTTTAGATATCATCTCTTCCTATTCAACTCACCCTGTGTCCTCTATCTATATGTGTGTGTGTGAGTGAGTATATGTGTGTGCAATCCCACCAACTACCCAAATACTGAGAAAAGTTTCGAGAGCTTAGTAAGTCCCTTATGATTTCTCTTTTCTGTTTACCTTTTCATGCTTTTCTTGATTCTTGGGTTTGAAAGTCAAATTTTCTATTCAACTCTGGTGTTTACATCAAGAATACTTGAAAATCTTCTATTTCATTGAATGAGCAATTTCCCCCTGAAGTATTATACTCAGTTTTGCTGGGTAGGTGATTCTTGGTTTTAATCCTAGTTCCTTTGATTTCTGGAATGTCATATATCAAGTCCTTTGATCCTTTAAGGTAGAAGCTACTAGATCTTTTATTAACCTGATTGTATTTTCACAATGCTCGAATTGTTTCTTTCTGACTGCTTGCAATATTTTCTACTTGACTTGGGAGTTTTGGAATTTGGCTACAATATTCCTAGGAGTTTTTCTTTTTGCATCTCTTTCAGGAGGTGATGGGTGGATTCTTTCAATATTTATTTTAGCCTCTGGTTCTAGAATATCAGGGCAGTTTTCCTTGATAATTTCATGAAAGATGATGTCTAGGCTCTTTTTTTGATCATGGCTTTCAGGGAGTCCCATAATTTTTAAATTGTCTCTCCTGGATCTATTTTCCAGATCAGTTGTTTTTTCCAATGAGATATTTCACATTGTCTTCTATTTTTCCATTCTTTTGATTTTGTTTTGTAATTTCTTGATTTCTCATATAGGCATTACCTTCCATCTGCTCCATTCTAATTTTTAAAGAACGATTTTCTTCAGTGAGCTTTTGAATCTCCTTTTCCATTTGTCTAATTCTGCTTTTTAAAGCATTCTTTTCCTCATTGGCTTTTTGGACATCATTTGCCATTTGGATTAGTCTGTTTTTAAAGGTGTTATTTTCTTCGGCTTTTTTTTTTTGCCTCCTTTAGCAAGCTGTTGACTCACTTTTCATGATTTTCTTGCATTATTCTCATTTCTCTTCCCAGTTTTTACTCTACCTCTCTTACTTGATTTTCACAATAGTTTTTGAGCTCTTCCATGACCTGAGACCATTGTATATTTATTTTGGAGGTTTTGGATGCAGAAGCCATGACTTTTATGTCTTCCTCTAATGATATGCTTTGTTCTTCCTCATCTGAAAGGATGGAAGAAAATACATACTCACCAGGAAAGTAATCTTCTATGGTATTTTTTTCCTTTTTGGGACATTTTCCTAACCAGTTGCTTGACTTTTGAGTCCTTTGTCAAGAGGAGGGTATACTTTGGGGACCTGTAAGTTCTCAGTTCCTCCAAGGTGGCACAGTCAAGGGAAGGAGTTTACTCAATGAGGGATTTCAGTATTTCAGTTGTTAGAACTGGACACAAAGGCTTCAGCAAATAGAGAAAGGGATAATTTATGGGAAAATTGTACCAGGGAAAAGCAGAGGACTTTCTAATGAACAGCCAGCATTAAGGGGCAGAAGCTATGCTCTCAGATAGGAGTTAGGAGCTTATGAATTGGAACTTACACTAGGTGTGGGAAGTAATTTTCTCCTGCCACTCCTCTGGACTCTCAGTTCTTACTCAGGTTAGACTTCTAAGGCAACTTGCAGGACAAGCCTCTTCTAATCACCTCAATTTGCATCCACCTTCTTTAACACCATGGACAGAGAACACTGACAACCAGTTGTTTTTGGAAGATGTCTATTTCTCATTTTAGAATTAATGAATAGAATCTACACAGAAAACCTCAAGAAGAAATGAATATTTATCCAGTCCCATTTCCTCTTGGGTGACTTGTACATATGCTTGAAGTCTACCCCTTTCTCTCAGTCACTCAACAAAACTGATTGAACACCTACTATGTGCCACACACTGGGGAAACAGAGGGACAGAAACTCAGCTCCTACCCTCATGGAGTTTTCATCCTGCTTGAGGCTGACATTCTACCTTTCAACTCTCAACTCCAAAAGCCCCAAGAAACCTTTCATGCTGGGGCACTGCCCCCTTCCTTTACTCCACAGCTGACTTTTTCACTAATGCTCAGTGACCTGAGAGTATAATGTCAGCAAGTCCCAAAGGGAAAACAGGCCTCATTCCCAATGTTCCTTTGGAAGTGGTTTTTGGACATTCTAAAAGTTCTTTTTCACCTAAACAAATATTCTAAAGAGTGGTTCGAATCCCAGCCAGGGCAGCCTGCCAAACCCCTTTGGCATCCAGATCACTGGAGGGGAAAAACAGAAAAAGGTGGGAAATAGTATGAGAAATGTAGGGAAGCAGCAGAGGATCTGCCCCTCCCCAAAGTTCTGGTACTTGAAGAGAAAAGCTGGTGTAATTAGAGGAGAGTGAAGGCGAAAATAGCTTGGAACTTCAGGGACTTCCTAAAGGATGCTGGGGTAATGTCCCCTTTTGTGGGGACACCACAAGTCTTTAAATATACTCCAAATGAAGTCTGTCCAGTTGCCTTCATTCCCTCCCAGAATCCATGGGTGTAGTTCTTCAGTAGAGGTGACTCCAGGAGATGTCTGGGAGTAAAATTCTTTGCAGAACTTTAGCTGATCCAGATTTCTAACTTGATGAGATGTTGTAGTCCTGGTAAGTCATTACTCCCCAACCCCAACCCCCAGCATTCACCACGTGTTGGAGGCCTGGGGAATTGTTCAGAAGTGATCAGCTTACTGGGTTGCTTCTTTTGTGTTTGCAGACTGAGGCAAAGGTTTGTCATGACAGACAGTCTGTTGGTGCCCCACATGTATCTTTTGGTATGGAAAATTGGGAGTAGCTGAAACTGTGACCTTCCTCTGCCAGTCGCTGGACTCTCTACCTTAAACTTCTGTGCATGAATGGCTTGAATTTTAGGGTGGAGGGTAGCTTACAGCACTGCAGGAGTTACTTAATCACCAAATCCTATTTTTGCTTTGAAAGATTTTCATGGAAGGTTCACATCTGATTTCCCAAGTGATAGATACACAGCCCCAGAGATACAGGGTGGAGACAGATACAAGTAGACTTATATACCTCAGAGGGTATATCTGTACTTGTAGAGATAAAGGGTGGAGCCATGGACACAGACTATATCAGCCTCCTTCTCCATGTAAACTCAGGGGCAGGACAGATTGGTCTCAGTGTACTCCTGGGATTAGCAGAGTGCAAAGCAGTGTCAAGAGATTCCAAGATCACTTCATAGATACATGTTGAATTGAACTGAAAAGCCTGTTGGCCTCATCCTCATGATTTTCTATATTAGGATAATTTGATGAAATAACTTTATTATTTTTTTTACCTTTTTAGTAAAAAAAAATTTTTAACCACCTTTTCTTTTACAGAAAAAGAGAAAAAGATGCATAGGAGGTCTTTATAGCTTTAGGGCTGAAAAAGGCCTTCATAACCTCTAATTCAATGTCCTCATTTTGCAATTGGGGAACTGAGACCCAGAAGTGACCGGATTAGTGTCACACATGTAGCAAGTGGCAGAGCTGGGCTTTGACCCTATATCCCTTGACTCTCAAGCCAGAGCCCTTTTCATTGCACCACCTTTGAGGCAATGATCCACAGTGTGAAGGAGAAGATGCAAGGAGTCCAAAGATAACAAAATGGCCAGAGGTGATAATGCTTGATTCTAAGAGGTGTATATTCTCTAACTTTCCATCTCCATAAAGTATGGAGAAGTCCTGAGCATGCCTTCTTTGGCCTCACTGACCATCTGAATGGGACTACAGCACTGACTAGAGGACAATCGAGTCTGAGTACTGTCTTTAATGGACATGGGGGGTGTTGAAACCTTCATCACAGAACCTCCAAGCTGCCTGGGACCTCCCAGGAGTCCAGTCCAACCCTTTCCTGACCAAGACCCTGATCTTTGAACATTTGCTGGAAGATGTCAAGTAAGCATTCTTCTATAGCTCTGGTCTCATGACTGGCACACAGTAGGTGTCTAATAAATATATCTTGACATCTCCCTCCCTCTGCTCCCAATCCTATACTCATTTCCCTGTCAAATCTTCCCATAGAGCCTCATTCTCTCCTTCAGGCCTCAATGGCCTAGTCTGATGCTTTTTCCAAGGACAGCCCTTCAAATACTTGAACACAGAAATTATCTCTCCCCAGCCCCTGGATCTTTTCTTCTTTAGGTTAAAGATCTCTATTCGATTCTAATTGTTAGGAAATAAGAAATTCCCAAGTAAGAGTGGAAACTACAAACTACCAATGAAGCATTGTGGCATGGCCCCAACAGCTCTGCATTTATAAAGCCAATTGGATGGAAATCCAGCTAAGCTTAACCTGCAGTAACCCTCTAACTGCCCCTTCCCACTTGGAAAACATCACTCAAAGATCTGGAGCTGACACTTTGGTTAATCTGGCCTTCCAATGGTCAAAGGTGGCAGGACAAAAGAGGATGGCAGAAGGAAATGCTCTGCTTGTGGTCCTGCTGCTCACCTCTGGTCACCTGAAACTTAGAATGTGTGCAAGCAATTGGAGCCTTCAGGCATTCTGTCAAGAGCTGGCTGAGCTTCCCCTTTGTTGTCCCAGAGGAAGTTCAGCAGAAAACTAGAAGGGCAGGAGACATTCCATGTCCAGAAGCAATAGCGAGTTATTTGATGTGTCTTAATAGACCTATTTGTAATCACATCTTGTTAATTCTATCTCTGCATCATGTCATGAATCCATCCCCCTTCTCTCCATTCACACAGGCAACCCTTAACTCAGCCCATCATCACATCTTATCTGGATCACTGCAAAAAGATTAATTGGCTTCCCTGTCTCTAGGATACCTCCATCAGATCCATCTCCTACATTTATCTATAAAGCCCAGGTCTGAGCATGGTACTTCCTCTTCAAGAACTATCAGTGGCTCCCTGTTATCTCTAGGGTAAAAGAAAAACTCTGTCATTTAGTCTTTCACAGTCTGACTCCAGTTCAACTTTCTAGGCTCATTTCACATTACTCTGCTTCAAGTACTCTAACGTCTTGCCAAAATGGCCTCCTGGCTGTTCCCCAAATGGAGTACTCACTTTCCAAAAAAAGTTCTGCACTTAACCCTGAAAATATAATGAACATTCCCATATACAAGGAACAGAAAAGTGGATTGTACATGAAGTATTGCATCTCTCTTCCATAGAGCCTGATATGTGTAAATACACACACACACACACACACACACACACATATAGTTCACCACATTGCTTTGAAGCATTACTGCTTGTCTGAGTTTCTTTTGGCCTTCCTTCTTTTTTCTTTTGTGTATTTTCTTTTATATATTTCAGTGACTCCTCCCTGTCATTAGTATTTCTCACACCATTTTCTTGTTCCCAGTAGAAAAAGAAAGAAGAACAAATAAATATACTGAAATAAAACAAATTCCCACTATATACATACATATATATCATTCTACACCTCAAATTCCTCACTTCTCTGTCAAGGGTAGCAGGCAGCATGCCCTAGCTCTCTGCCATGGTGGTTGGTCACTGCACTGATTGGAATGCTTAAGCCTTTCAGAGTGTTTTTCTTAGTAGTTATAGTTCAGTTCTAGTTTCTTATAATTAAGAAAAACAGTTTGGAAAGGCTTAGGGAGTCTGCCATTGTTGTTATTGTTAGACAATATTCTCTTGGTTCTGGTCACTTCACTCTGCATCAGTTCAAACAAGTCTTCCAAGGCTTGGTTGAAAACATTTCTCCCAGTATACCAGTTTTCCAATGGATTCATTTCCCATAATTGATTCAGCTGTTCCACATGGATGGACACTCCTTTGCTTTCCAGTTTTCTGCTATTTTTGTTTTTCTTTTTTTCCTATTAAATTGAGGGGAGAGGGAAAGAAAAATATTAAGTGAAACAAAATAAAGTAAAAAACTCAAGTAACCATAAATATATGGTTCATATACTCCTCTTCACTGAGGAGTCTTCAGGCAGGAGCTAGGTGAGCATCCATTAGGTGGATTATAATGGGGATTCTGTTTTGTGTAGACTTGAATAATGGACATTGGGACTTATGACCTCTGAAATTCTGTGATTCAAATTTTTCCTTCCTCATATCAATTTGAAACCAAACTTTATGTAAAGGTGCTTAGTTCTGTCAAGGAAGTCAGGTCTTCTCCCTCTTCCATTCAGTAGTCTCTTAAATATTTGAGGAAAGCTATTAAGGGCCTTTCTAGATCTCCTTTTCTCCCTGGCAAATATCTCATATTCCTTCAACTGATGCCCATATGGCATAATCTCAGGGCTCTTCCTAATCCTAATTGTCCTCCTCTGGATGCTTTGTACATGTTCATCCTTAAATTTGGTCCCTGATACTGAACTCAATCATGAGGCAAAGGCAATTTCTAAACAATCCAACCCAAGTTTTCAAATCTACTCCTTTATGGTCCATGCTTCCCTCTCCTCTCTCCCTACACAGCGATGGCATCCATATGGCTTATCTCCAGTAAAGAATTGTAGCCAAACAGTATGGGAGGTCAGATAGATCTTTAGTTGAGAGGTAGAGAAAGAAGTTGGAATGTGATCCAGCTAGGAAAATCTCCAAATAGTAGAGTCTTTCACTACATCCTGGCTTGAGATGACAAAATCACTGATGGCCACGGAGAGCCAGAATAACAATGAGGGAACCCCAAAGGGGAGTATCAAATGAGTTAGAGATGCTCAGGTAACGGATTAGCCCACAGCGATCACAGCAAGCTGAGCTGAAGCAATTTTTCCCATGAGGAAAGATAACTTTTCATAGGACTTCAGGGTAACAATGTCTAGCCTACTCATAACCCTTTCCATAGTTGGTGTTTGAAAGGTATGTGAAAGAGCAAGGACAACTTAAATTGAGTAACGAGTGGAAAACAGGCATGACTGAACTTGGTACTGATGGCCAGCTCCAGAAGGTAAGCTCTGACTGTGTGTGAAGTAGATGGATTAATCACATCTTTGGGGTTATGTAGAACACAAATAATTCATAGTTGGTCACATATCTAGCTAATTCTAATCTAGGAGGAGAAGGCATGTTATTGGTTTAGGCCTGCCACTTTTGCATGTTTCCTATCTTGGTGGGTAGTCCCAAAGGGAGCAGCGCCTGATAGTTCCTCACCTTCTTCCCACAGATTCAGGCAAGCAGCATTTCCTTTGTGTATTTTTGCAATGCCTTTAAGTCATTTCTGGGCTTATCCTCTGAGAAGAACAATTTTCCATGCTCACAAACCTCTTTTCCCATATCGATGCTGAGTTATTTCACATGTGTTGAGTATAAACCACCCTGTTTTCCAATTAATGATTCTAACTGTGAAAGGCTTCTTCAGATAGGAGAGAGATTCAAGGAACTTTGACCTGTACATGTTCTCTCTGAAGAAGAAGCCCAGTTCAACGACTCCAATGAACTTGGACCTGAATCCATTGGCATCATCTCAATACATAGCTCTGGAAGTCTTCCTTTTTTACAATTTCTTGCCCCCCTGACCCACTGTGAAAATGATCATCTTCCAATTTCCTGGGGAACAAACACCTTTAATAAGTTTTCCAGGAAGAATTCTATGCATGATACCTTTGTATGTTCTTGACTTTTCCTGTTAAATACAAGATGTCTGAAAATGCACAGGCTCAGAATTTCATTTAGTGTTGTCATTTTCACTAATTGGAGAAATAATTCATGAGGAAAGAGAATACTTTTAGGTTCAGGATTAAGTCTATTCTGCATTTTGAAACATTATAGAAAAGTTGCAAAAGATGTGTGCCAGATGTGATCTCATTACTTTCGTTTTGCTGTCCCAGAGGACAATGAAGGACTGATGGATGATAAAAGACAGTCAGTGAATCCCCCTTTCCAATAAAGAATGCACTTGGTGATTGGCATGCCTCCCCAGATTTCATGGATGAGTCACAAGGGGAGCTAAGATAGTTTCCTAGGTATCACCTCAGTAAGGCATGTTCTGTGCGTAGGAAATAGAATCCCAATCTCCAGTCGTTAGTAATTAATTTGATGACCAACTATGATTTGGCCAGGGGATAAAACCATTTCTCTGGACTCTCCCTCTGACTGTGTGTCTATTATAGGAGACTCCTGGAGTCATACCTTGAATTTATTACTGGTGGGAGTGGTGCTTTGGAGACATCCCTCCATGTAATTCTCATAGTTGTTTTTGGAAAATCTTTAGGGAACTCCCTGAAACATCCCCATTTCATTTATGGGACAAGACATGGGTTCTATCTGTGGAATCTACATTGACTGAAGTCACTAACCTGCTTCTCCACATTTCCTTTCCCTTTGCCAAACAAAACCAAAAGATCCATGATCCTTCATCTCCAAGAGTCTGCAAGGTAGTCAGAGAGCTGTTATTTGTGTGGAATCAGAATCCAGGCCTTCTTATTTTGTTGTACTTCTAGAGAAACTATGGAAAGGGTTATGAGTAGGCTAGACATTGTTACCCTGA